>NC_084713.1:9926230-10549759 GCF_033807575.1 Cydia pomonella
AGCTTATTCGAAAACTAAACCGATATTAAAAATACAAGAATATTATAAAAGTTAATAGGCGGGTCCACACAGAGCGAGCATACGCCTGAGGCAATTTCCTCGCGCACAAAACGGCCAATGTAGACGTGCCTCGGCCGAAGCAGAGCGCACGTTTTCCTCGGGCGAGCGCGACCTTGGCCGAGCCGCTCGGTGTCGGTGTTTCGGCATGCTCAAAGGCGCCTCAGTCGTTTGCCGCGCGCTAGTCGGGACGTGTTTGTTTGGTGCGCGTGGTTATTTTGTTCCGTACATCAAATTGGAAAATATGAATAAAGATCAATGTTGCAAATTAATATACTTTTACGTAGCAAATACATGATATAGTATGCTAGAGATCCCAACTATATGAATAGGGGAATTACAGAGCATTCATGTTTAAATTGATTTAAAATTTAATAAATAGACTGAGACTGGTGTACGAGTCTTCCATCGATAAATATGGGAAGCCCCATCTCCCTGAAAGTGATACCTGTCTTCAATTTGTGTCTTGTCGTTTAAGTTTTACGTGTAATTGTGAACATCACAAGTCGAATTATTCCTTTTTTTTAATGCGTTTAAAATTCGTCGTACTCCATTTTCTAACCTTAAAAGAGCCGATTTTCATATCGTGACATTTTATAGATTTGTTGCACCCAAAGTCTCCTGCAACTTGTTAGTTTTCGTTTTTTCTTTTGGATTGCTTTTAAAACCAAAATAAATCATACACGAGCCACGGCAGTGAATATATGCAGCACCATTTTGAACAGCTGACTGAAGGACGCCATCTTGCCGAGCAAATTGGCTCGGCTGAGGCAAAAGTTACACGAACACGCGGCCGCGAGAGATGAAATTTCCTCGCGAGGCTGCTCGCTCTGCGTGGACCCGCCTAATGAAGCGAAACATGGCAGATTCGTAGCAGGAGAATATCTGAACTGTGCCTAATAATTGGTGATATTCGCATATGTAAATATTTTAACTGGCGGTTGCTGCAACACAATACCATACCATACATACATATTACCATTTTGTACACAGGTCTAGAAAAGATGGAGAGAGAAAAGCAGCGCGCGATCGAACGCGAGCAGGAGAAGCAAGCGCGCGAAGAAGCAGAGAAGCAAAAGAAGCTTCTGGAAGAACAAGAACTCGAGCGGATGAAGGCCGAGGCGGAGGCCAGCGGACAGCCGCTGCCGCCGCCGAAGAGCAAATTCGTACGTTCATTGCCTTCTTTTATGGGTCTAGAATCAATGAAAAGAGAAGCAAGTGCGTGAAGAAGCGGAGCAGCAAAAGAAGCTTCTGGAAGAACACGAACTCAAGCGGATGAAGGCCGAGGCGGAGGTCAGCAGACAGCCCCTGCCGCCGCCTAAGAGCAAATTCGGACGTTCGTTATCATTACATATGACGCCTATAGTATGAATATTATGAAATTATTTATTTGGTTAGGGCCCTAATCTGATAAACAATAGTACATTGTAGGAGAGGCTGGAAAACCGCCCAAAGACGGACGAGTGAGTTTGAGGGCCGACACGTTAGTGGAGGCCCTACAATAATACGAGTCCATCCTTAGCGTTTCCGGCCGAGGCATTACATAGTGCTTTTCACGACTACTGCGAGGAAATAAGAAAACATTTGCATAACTAAGTACATTCATCACAATTGTCTCTTATCTCCATTAACAATCTGGATTCCGGCCAGGCCATAGTACTACCACTGCGCTACTGAAAGTCACTGAAGACATCATGGAGTCTTCCAAAGTCAGTCTTGGCGCTCATTTTAAAACAAGTAATTGGTCCTATAAATAGCGTAATTTTATTTTTGAAGGAAAAAGTTGCACCAAAAAAATACCTTTTACCATCACTAATGACAGATGATGATAACAATGATCACCATTAACAGATGATAACAATGGAACATTGTAGTAGTAATGGTTCAGGTGCTACTACAGCTATTGCTAACTTTCCAGCTTGGTTTTAGACCATCTATTGCCACATTTCCGAAAAGTGGCTTGATAAAGCAATTGTTTAGTTTATGCAGTGGTAAATTAATTTTACGGTTTAAACTTACGTGTTTTTAGTCACTCGCGCGACATGTTTCGGAGAGCTTATGTCTCTTTTCTCAAGCTCTAACCTTTCATAAACATGTACTACGGTTACGATGCCGCTAATCATCGTTTGTCCCTTTCCGACGTATTGGTATGACGGAAAGGGACAAATGATGATTAGCGTCATCGTAATTTTAGTACACGTTTATGAATAAGGGGGTTACAGTCTAAAACGACAGCGCAAGAAGTCCACCAACCGGGTCTCTCAGCGCACGCGCAGCGGTAACAATATTTTGAACTCGGGTCTTTAATTCACTTTAGGCTACGGCTGTCGTGAATTAGCACCCTCGTTTCCAATATTTCAGTTACTGCCCGATATAACTGCTCGTTGCCAATTTTTTATTGTATGGCTGGGAATTAAGAGGTTAGAGAAACATTGGAAACGTCGGTGTGTGAGAGTGTGGGCAGGTTACATCGGATCTATCAGACTATACCTACGTCTCCTGTTGTTAGTATTTAAATCGTAGTTAAGAAGCCAATATAAAAAATAGGTCAGAATTTCAGGTTCAGTTTATTATAGAAACGGTACGAACTGGCACGAATTTGCGCCTATTTTTGAGAAAATAAATACATTACTCTATATATCTGCGAAAGTCAAACCAAGGTATTTCATTTCTAACCTCCGTGCTTCTACACTTTTACTCTATAAAAGTTTGATGCGTTCTCACAGGATACAGACTCGGAAGGCGAATCCGAAGAGAAGGAGGAGGTGGAAGTCCCGCCGCCGCCCGACCTCAGCGCGCCCGCGCCGCCGGCCCCGCAGCCCGCGCCGCCGCCCGCGCCCGAGCCCCCGCAGCGCTCCAAGGAGGACATCTTGCAGGAAGTGGTCAGTACTGACAACTAACTCAGCGCGCCGCCGGCCCCGCAGCCCGCGCCGCCGCCCGCGCCCGAGCCCCCGCAGCGCTCCAAGGAGGACATCTTGCAGGAAGTGGTCAGTACTGACAACTAACTCAGCGCGCCGCCGGCCCCGCAGCCCGCGCCGCCGCCCGCGCCCGAGCCCCCGCAGCGCTCCAAGGAGGACATCTTGCAGGAAGTGGTCAGTACTGACAACTAACTCAGCGCGCCGCCGGCCCCGCAGCCCGCGCCGCCGCCCGCGCCCGAGCCCCCGCAGCGCTCCAAGGAGGACATCTTGCAGGAAGTGGTCAGTACTGACAACTAACTCAGCGCGCCGCCGGCCCCGCAGCCCGCGCCGCCGCCCGCGCCCGAGCCCCCGCAGCGCTCCAAGGAGGACATCTTGCAGGAAGTGGTCAGTACTGACAACTAACTCAGCGCGCCGCCGGCCCCGCAGCCCGCGCCGCCGCCCGCGCCCGAGCCCCCGCAGCGCTCCAAGGAGGACATCTTGCAGGAAGTGGTCAGTACTGACAACTAACTCAGCGCGCCGCCGGCCCCGCAGCCCGCGCCGCCGCCCGCGCCCGAGCCCCCGCAGCGCTCCAAGGAGGACATCTTGCAGGAAGTGGTCAGTACTGACAACTAACTCAGCGCGCCGCCGGCCCCGCAGCCCGCGCCGCCGCCCGCGCCCGAGCCCCCGCAGCGCTCCAAGGAGGACATCTTGCAGGAAGTGGTCAGTACTGACAACTAACTCAGCGCGCCGCCGGCCCCGCAGCCCGCGCCGCCGCCCGCGCCCGAGCCCCCGCAGCGCTCCAAGGAGGACATCTTGCAGGAAGTGGTCAGTACTGACAACTAACTCAGCGCGCCGCCGGCCCCGCAGCCCGCGCCGCCGCCCGCGCCCGAGCCCCCGCAGCGCTCCAAGGAGGACATCTTGCAGGAATTGGTCAGTACTGACAACTAACTCAGCGCGCCGCCGGCCCCGCAGCCCGCGCCGCCGCCCGCGCCCGAGCCCCCGCAGCGCTCCAAGGAGGACATCTTGCAGGAAGTGGTCAGTACTGACAACTAACTCAGCGCGCCGCCGGCCCCGCAGCCCGCGCCGCCGCCCGCGCCCGAGCCCCCGCAGCGCTCCAAGGAGGACATCTTGCAGGAAGTGGTCAGTACTGACAACTAACTCAGCGCGCCGCCGGCCCCGCAGCCCGCGCCGCCGCCCGCGCCCGAGCCCCCGCAGCGCTCCAATGAGGACATCTTGCAGGAAGTGGTCAGTACTGACAACTAACTCAGCGCGCCGCCGGCCCCGCAGCCCGCGCCGCCGCCCGCGCCCGAGCCCCCGCAGCGCTCCAATGAGGACATCTTGCAGGAAGTGGTCAGTACTGACAACTAACTCAGCGCGCCGCCGGCCCCGCAGCCCGCGCCGCCGCCCGCGCCCGAGCCCCCGCAGCGCTCCAATGAGGACATCTTGCAGGAAGTGGTCAGTACTGACAACTAACTCAGCGCGCCGCCGGCCCCGCAGCCCGCGCCGCCGCCCGCGCCCGAGCCCCCGCAGCGCTCCAATGAGGACATCTTGCAGGAAGTGGTCAGTACTGACAACTAACTCAGCGCGCCGCCGGCCCCGCAGCCCGCGCCGCCGCCCGCGCCCGAGCCCCCGCAGCGCTCCAAGGAGGACATCTTGCAGGAAGTGGTCAGTACTGACAACTAACTCAGCGCGCCGCCGGCCCCGCAGCCCGCGCCGCCGCCCGCGCCCGAGCCCCCGCAGCGCTCCAAGGAGGACATCTTGCAGGAAGTGGTCAGTACTGACAACTAACTCAGCGCGCCGCCGGCCCCGCAGCCCGCGCCGCCGCCCGCGCCCGAGCCCCCGCAGCGCTCCAATGAGGACATCTTGCAGGAAGTGGTCAGTACTGACAACTAACTCAGCGCGCCGCCGGCCCCGCAGCCCGCGCCGCCGCCCGCGCCCGAGCCCCCGCAGCGCTCCAATGAGGACATCTTGCAGGAAGTGGTCAGTACTGACAACTAACTCAGCGCGCCGCCGGCCCCGCAGCCCGCGCCGCCGCCCGCGCCCGAGCCCCCGCAGCGCTCCAATGAGGACATCTTGCAGGAAGTGGTCAGTACTGACAACTAACTCAGCGCGCCGCCGGCCCCGCAGCCCGCGCCGCCGCCCGCGCCCGAGCCCCCGCAGCGCTCCAAGGAGGACATCTTGCAGGAAGTGGTCAGTACTGACAACTAACTCAGCGCGCCGCCGGCCCCGCAGCCCGCGCCGCCGCCCGCGCCCGAGCCCCCGCAGCGCTCCAAGGAGGACATCTTGCAGGAAGTGGTCAGTACTGACAACTAACTCAGCGCGCCGCCGGCCCCGCAGCCCGCGCCGCCGCCCGCGCCCGAGCCCCCGCAGCGCTCCAAGGAGGACATCTTGCAGGAAGTGGTCAGTACTGACAACTAACTCAGCGCGCCGCCGGCCCCGCAGCCCGCGCCGCCGCCCGCGCCCGAGCCCCCGCAGCGCTCTAAGGAGGACATCTTGCAGGAAGTGGTCAGTACTGACAACTAACTCAGCGCGCCGCCGGCCCCGCAGCCCGCGCCGCCGCCCGCGCCCGAGCCCCCGCAGCGCTCCAAGGAGGACATCTTGCAGGAAGTGGTCAGTACTGACAACTAACTCAGCGCGCCGCCGGCCCCGCAGCCCGCGCCGCCGCCCGCGCCCGAGCCCCCGCAGCGCTCCAAGGAGGACATCTTGCAGGAAGTGGTCAGTACTGACAACTAACTCAGCGCGCCGCCGGCCCCGCAGCCCGCGCCGCCGCCCGCGCCCGAGCCCCCGCAGCGCTCCAAGGAGGACATCTTGCAGGAAGTGGTCAGTACTGACAACTAACTCAGCGCGCCGCCGGCCCCGCAGCCCGCGCCGCCGCCCGCGCCCGAGCCCCCGCAGCGCTCCAAGGAGGACATCTTGCAGGAATTGGTCAGTACTGACAACTAACTCAGCGCGCCGCCGGCCCCGCAGCCCGCGCCGCCGCCCGCGCCCGAGCCCCCGCAGCGCTCCAAGGAGGACATCTTGCAGGAAGTGGTCAGTACTGACAACTAACTCAGCGCGCCGCCGGCCCCGCAGCCCGCGCCGCCGCCCGCGCCCGAGCCCCCGCAGCGCTCCAAGGAGGACATCTTGCAGGAAGTGGTCAGTACTGACAACTAACTCAGCGCGCCGCCGGCCCCGCAGCCCGCGCCGCCGCCCGCGCCCGAGCCCCCGCAGCGCTCCAAGGAGGACATCTTGCAGGAAGTGGTCAGTACTGACAACTAACTCAGCGCGCCGCCGGCCCCGCAGCCCGCGCCGCCGCCCGCGCCCGAGCCCCCGCAGCGCTCCAAGGAGGACATCTTGCAGGAAGTGGTCAGTACTGACAACTAACTCAGCGCGCCGCCGGCCCCGCAGCCCGCGCCGCCGCCCGCGCCCGAGCCCCCGCAGCGCTCCAAGGAGGACATCTTGCAGGAATTGGTCAGTACTGACAACTAACTCAGCGCGCCGCCGGCCCCGCAGCCCGCGCCGCCGCCCGCGCCCGAGCCCCCGCAGCGCTCCAAGGAGGACATCTTGCAGGAAGTGGTCAGTACTGACAACTAACTCAGCGCGCCGCCGGCCCCGCAGCCCGCGCCGCCGCCCGCGCCCGAGCCCCCGCAGCGCTCCAAGGAGGACATCTTGCAGGAAGTGGTCAGTACTGACAACTAACTCAGCGCGCCGCCGGCCCCGCAGCCCGCGCCGCCGCCCGCGCCCGAGCCCCCGCAGCGCTCCAATGAGGACATCTTGCAGGAAGTGGTCAGTACTGACAACTAACTCAGCGCGCCGCCGGCCCCGCAGCCCGCGCCGCCGCCCGCGCCCGAGCCCCCGCAGCGCTCCAATGAGGACATCTTGCAGGAAGTGGTCAGTACTGACAACTAACTCAGCGCGCCGCCGGCCCCGCAGCCCGCGCCGCCGCCCGCGCCCGAGCCCCCGCAGCGCTCCAATGAGGACATCTTGCAGGAAGTGGTCAGTACTGACAACTAACTCCCGCCACCCTTCCACCGCCAAACACGTCAACTGACGCGCGCGGCTGCACCCCAATATCGACCTTCGTACATCCCGACAAGGTTCACTATAACGCGGCGCCGCACACGATAGGCGCGGCGTTTAAGAGGTAAGGACAAGTTGCGCCGACCACAATTACCGAACACTTTAACGGTGACAGGTGGATTTGCACAAAACATTGGTACAAATCACTGTAAAAACGATAGCTACAATTTATTGAATGGGAAGTATCATAACTCACCGCTGAGTGACGTTGAACAGTCCGTCAGTTGTGGTTGGTGCAAAGAGACCATACAGCAAATAAATATAATTTCAGTTGTGTAAGATGAGTAATTACTAATTAGAAACAAACATCTCCATCATATAACCTATAACTGAAAAAAATTACCTAATTACATTTAACCAACCAAAATGACTTAAAATGTGTGTCCATAGATGCTGACTGTTCGGCGTTCGCTCACTGAGATCCTACTGGAGGTGACCGACCACGAGATACATATGGTGAGCCAAGAAGAGTTGGCCCGGTATAACGCCGCACAAGGTATTTCCACTATCCACCATATTGCCTTACCGGCCGGAAGACATTGTCCTATACAACGAGTGCACTGATAGTGATACATTTACTTACTGTGATCAAGAAACTGTGATGTGCTAAACTGTGCCCTATTTTTATGCCTAATAAAGTCTTATTTCAGATACAGATGAATACATGTGGTGTGTGTGATTAATATTGGTTTTATTTATATGGTAAAAGCGTCGCGTCTCAACGCCATCAAAGCTAGCAAGTCCAAGGCGCTCGCTGCTATCGCTAGTGGTCTTGGTGAGTTACTTTCTTGCGGAATTTATAAACGAACTTTCTCGCAAACTGATAATGTTGCACATGACTACATATGTTTGTTATTAAGGATGTAACAATCTCTTAACCGTAAAGTTTGCCAGATTGTTACGTAAACAGTTTATGATGGTTTTGTCAACTTTATGAATAAAGCTTTCCAGATATAAAGGCATATGTAACGTTGTTTTGCCCCAGGGAGAATGGGAACGTTTTTTATGAACGATTGCCGTCCGGATCAAGTCTTTCGTCGCTGGTGATGGATTCTTCTATATAACGATGTTTATAATGGTTCCCGGACTGACCAGGGCGGTTAATATCACGTTGCGTATGTAACCTTTACACATGAAAGTCGTGCTAGTAATAAAATATAATTTTGTTAGTAAAATATTTTTAACAGCAAAATTATTTATAAAGTTTAGGACACAACCATCATAGCGCCAGGTGACCTTTTCTTTTCAGAAATTCTTCGTCAAAATTATAAATTTTGTATTGTCCTTGGCAATACAGTTTAATTTGACAATGTTTAAATACATTGTCTTTTATGGAATTATTGGTAAGAAACGAATAAATTATTTTCGATGTTAAATTATTTGTATACGTGTCTGTTATACCTATATTTACTATTAATGGTAATTTCTAAATAAAATACCGTCCTCTGATTTGTTATTCGAAAGATCTGATAGTAAGCTAAAATGACGTGCAACATCGCAATTAATAAAAAAATGTAAGTACAAATTACTGCAAATTTCAATAAAATAACAAGGAAAGGAAGTCTTGTCTTGTAAGTAAATGTTTTCTAGGAATTCGAAATATAGCACTAATAATAATAAACGTTGGCAGTAATTGTCATAGCCCTTAAAATAATTGTGTCTTTTTCAATATTACTAGGCAACAATATTGCATTCATTCTACCCATACCGCCGTGACTCGGGTAGCCTAGTGGTTATGGTATTTGCCGCGAATGCAGAAGGCGGTGGTGCAATCCCAGGCCCGGGCTCTGGAGGCCTTGGTCTTTTTTCTTCCGTATATGACATCTGTTTCGGTTTATCTACTGAATATATTGTTATCCAATGTTGAATATAGTGTTAGACGTCATTTTAGCTCGACTCTTGTGTTGTATGGTGATTCGTGTCCCGACGCAATGTTACCGGTGTGCGTGTGCGCAGGGCTGGGCGCGTACGAGAGCAGCAGCGAGGACAGCGGCGACGAGCAGCGGGACGAGCTCACGGACCAGCAGTTGCAGGTGAACATTACCGTCTCAGCTACCACTTACAGACTAAACTAAACAATTACAATTAGTCACTTCGAGGCAGTCCCCAACTGTGCTATTCAGAAACAGCCTGTCTCGCACAACTAAACTGGAATGAACTGTCGTCTGCGGTATTTTACGGACCTTCAAGAAAAGAAATCACTTCCACCTTAAACACCGGCAGCTTACTACCCTTCTGGTGTCTATAGGCAACAGTAATTGCTTACCATCAGGCGATTCATCTGCTCGTTCGCCTCCTGTATCATAAAAACTTCGATCACGCTTTGTTTGCATGGACTTTGCCGATAATGCACACTAATTCCATTGGAGTGCCATACCTGACGTAGAACTTGGCCTTGGTTTACGAAGACCACGAGATCATATATCGGCATTCTTTTATTTGTATGTATACGTCGCCCCTAAAGATGTTAAACTACACCATCTTAATTCTACAACAGCCCATGTTTATGCCTAGGAGTCAGATGTTGATAATTTGCATAAGTACAAAACGTTAACACAATGTATGCATACATTAGTATAAGAGCACAATTATTTGATTTCCTCGAGTCATTTCAGCTCCATTAGTCAAGTCATTTTCGATTTGTAAATTATTTATGCCACAACTGGCATTATTAGTAGTCTTGACTTAGCGAAAACGTTTGCCAGGGTGTGTTATCAGGAGCAAACCTTCTAACAGATTGTCCGAAATGAGTTTAAATACATTGCTATATTTCTGCCCAGCAGAGTTAGAACGTAAACATTATCTGCTGTCAAACTTTTAACAGTTTTAACATACATGGATATAAACGTTGGTGTCCCACAAGGCTGTATTTTATGACCGACGCTATATATGTTTTTTCTCTAGCATTTTGTACGTGCAACTAACACCGGAAGGCACCAGGTGTTATTTGCACGTTAGGAAATCAAAACTTCAGAAATGACGACGACATTTTCTCGCAGGACATAATCAGGCGCAAGCGAGCGGAGTTCGAGCGGACGTCGCGCGAGATCGAGGCCGAGGTGCGCCGCGCGGAGCTCGGCGAGGCGTCGCCGCCCGCCACGCCTGAACCACACACACGTAATGCGCATCTGTCCGCCCATTGGCCGCCGACACCGTCCACTGACGCGCCGTTCACGGGAGGCGAGACGTTCAAAGGGTTAAACCCATGACATGCAATGTGTCGACGGGTAGATTACGAGTGAAGGCTCGCGTCTTCATGAATGACACAATCCATACATTTACGTATTTCTTAAAAATTGTTCCGTCACAAAAAGATCTTGTCACAGAATTGACGAATTCGTCAAGAGATGGATGACCTTATTACACTTATAGATTTTTTAAAGACCCTACGTGAGCTGGGTTAGAACGGAATTCATCCGTAACTACACATCCATGTAATTCGGTTAGAACGCTTCGATCACAATTCAATGTGATTCAATCAGTTGGAATCTAAAAATGTACAGATGCCTTAAACTAAACCACTTCTGAATGACTACTCATCATCATCACTGGCCTTAGAGTCTATTACAGACTATACAAGCAGTGTCAGGTAGGGCGACAACGTTTTTCATGGCTGTGTAAGCCAATACGGAAGCGGCAAACACGACCACAAGCCTGGCAGGTGTAATGTGCCCGTGACGAACAGGTGTCGGGCTGATCATGCTTGGATCGCTTCGTCCTTCAAATACCAATTTGTGCCACTTGACTCTGTCCTCGGCAAGCTCTTCCCATTTGTGAACCGGGATGTTGAAGGCGTGCATGTTCGCTTGCCGTAATCCTTATGTTGTAGCATTAGCCGACCGACGCTTCTCCTGGCGTCGGCTATGCCGCCAAGCAAAACACGCCGCGGCAAACGAGAAGGTTGCATTCAATTCACATGCCCCAGCCAACGTGAATGACTACTACTAATGAAATAAATCCACAACGAAATTTGCTTGCTGCAATGCAACACAGATAGATTTATACTAGTTCTTTCCGATCCAGGTGCATCAGCGACGCCGCCACCCGTGGACAGCGACACGCCAGAAAAGCCCCCGGAACGTCGCCTCTCCAGAGACAAGAAGAACAACCACAAATCCGTAGACAAGGTCGACGGAGTAAGGAAACTCGACACTATCCTAGAGGAGAAAATAAAGAAGTCGAGTAAACGGGAGCGCACTCCGACTCCGCCCAAAAACAACAACAAAAATAACAAGGAACGCTCTTCCTCGCCATCCAGCGATTCAGAAGAAGATTCTTCCAGCTCCAGCGAATCGTCTTCCCCTAGTGAACCCGAAGTTAGAGTAGAAACCAAACCCAAGAAACGCAAACGATCCTCCTCCAAAGACTCCCGGCACAAATCAAAGAAACAAAAGAAGGAAAAGTCTCACAAATCAGAGAAAGATGACAGGGACCGTCACTCCAGAACGAAACACTACGACGATTATGAGGAGAAATCTAGATCTAAGCGAAAAGACGACTACGACAAATACAAAAGGAGTAGGGATTACGACAGACACAAGGATAAATATAGGGATGATTCCGACGAGGACAGGCCTCGGAAGAGGTCGAAGCGGTCGCGGTCGACGAGCTACCGGTCGCGGGACCGGTCGGAGGACCGGCGGCGGGAGAAGAGGTCGTACGACCGAAGCAGCTCCAAACGCGACCGCGAGCACGACAAGTACGATAGGTATGAGCGGTATAGGGACGACCGACGGCGCGATCGCAGCCGCAGCCGCTCCCGACACCGCCGTTGAACCCACCGACGCTACAGGTTGTATTTCTTTTCTATTATTTAGCTTAAGCACACGGTGTATACCCGATAAGTGCCACAAATTAGCGATAAAGATAACGAAATAGTTTTTAACGTTAGTCTTAACTGCGCTTTTTAGTGCCTTCTGCTAATTAAAACATCTATTTGTATATTTTACACTTCTAAGCGAAATCATGTCCAACGTAGGGATAAATTACTGTAAACATGCCAGAAACACAATGTCATTGAGATCACATATTTCATGATAATGATAACTTTATAACAATAACAGATTTTAGAGATAATGACATGAATTTGATGCAATTGGTGATTGTGTTTCTGACGTACCACATTACAAAGCGGCTGTGATATATTATTTCTATTTTTTTCTCTTGCAGGTGGCGATTAGGGCTTGCTTCAGGTGTATATACTAGTATTTGTGTATAATATTTAAAGTGCACTAGCCTTGCTGCATTACCCTTATTCCAATAAATCTACAAATTACACAGAATTTGTTTTATTTACGACTAGGCGGCCTTTATAAGCGCATCTGCAGTGGTACACGTGACGCGCCTAAGCTGAAACAAGTAGGCATAGACTGCTCACTCCATACATCAGTTTTCTTACAAAAACCAGTGAGGCGACACTCTTTTCGGCTTTTTAGGGTTCCGTAGCCAAATGGCATAAAACGGAACCCTTATAGTTTCGCCATGTCCGTCTGTCTGTCTGTCCCGAGGCTTTGCTCCGAGGTCGTTAGTGCTAGAAAGCTGAAATTTGGCATGGATATATAAATCAATAAAGCCGACAAAGTCGTACAATAAAATCAAAAAAAATTTTTTTTTTTAGGGTACCTCCCCTACACGTAAAGTGGGGGTGAAATTTTTTTTTCGCTTCAACCCTAGAGTGTGGGGTATCGTTGGAAAGGTCTTTCAAAACTAATAGGGGTTTTCAAGAAACATTTTTTGATAAAGTGAATATATTCGGAGATAATCGCTCCGAAAGAAAAAAAAAATGTGTCCCCCCCTCTAACTTTTGAACCATAGGTCCAAAAAATATGAAAAAAATCGTGGAAGTAGAGCTTAAGAAAGACATTAAATGAAAACTATAGCGGACATGATCAGTTTAGCTGTTTTCCCTTCATAGTAAAAAGACTTACTTTAATTAGGTACTGATTATGCAAATTTGCCTATTTGTTTAACTCGGGTGAAAGGTACCATTTCATCCCTTGGTTAACAATTTACTATACTTTAAGCTGCAGTTTAGCTTATTGTGACGGAAGAGTAACTACGGAACCCTACACTGAGCGTGGCCCGACATGCTCTTGGCCGGTTTTTTCTGGCTCCGTTCGGCTCAGCATTGCTCCGAACAATTATTAGGGTTGGCACAATTTGACGTCCCTATACGTGCACGACCACAGATACGATAATGCCTGGAATTTTGACAACCCTAAATGGCCGAAAGCCATTAGAAAAGGACAGCATGATTCGTCCCTTTCTAATGGCATTATCCCTTTCGGCCATTTAGGGTTGTCAAATTTCTGTACGGTAGTTCTATTATTTATTGTGTCATTATTTATTTATTTATTTTATTGCATATTAATCATGTGGTACATAACAGGTATTACATTAGGGCAAGTTCACACATGAACCCTGTTAGGGCACAGCAAGTATATCATAAACTACACTAAAACTAGGAGGTTATAGAGAAATATAGGTAAAGAAAGAGTGGCAACTCCATGTTTTCTTACCAAAACGAGAGTTATTTCGAAGTCGACATAACATATTTGCACATTAACTATAAACACCCTTATATTGTTTTATAGAATCGGTTTTTTAGGGTCCGTCTGTCTGTCCGATTATGTCACAGCCTCTTTTTTCCGAAACTATAAGAGCTATAATGTTCAAACTTGGTAAGTAGATGTATTCTATGAACCGCATTAAGATTTTTACACAAAAATAGAAAAAAAAAACAATAAATTTTGGGGGTTCCCCATACTTAGAACTGAAACTCAAAAAATCTTTTTTCATCAAACCCATACGTGTGGGTATCTATGGATAGGTCTTCTTCTTCTTACTCGCGTTGTCCCTGCATTTTGCCACGGCTCATGGGAGCCTGGGGTCCGCTTGACAACTAATCCCAAGATTTGGCGTAGACACTAGTTTTTACGAAAGCGATTGCCATCTGACCATCCAACCCAGAGGGTAAACTAGGCTTTGTTGGGATTAGTCTGGTTTCCTCACGATGTTTTCCTTCACCGAAAAGCGACTGGTAAATATCAAATGATATTTCGTACATAAGTTCCGAAAAACTCATTGGTACGAGCCGGGGTTTGAACCCGCGACCTCCGTATTGCAAGTCGCACGCTCTTACCGCTAGGCCACCAGCGCTCTTATCTATGGATAGGTCTTCAAAAACGATATTTACGTTCCTAATATATTTTTTTTCTAAACTGAATAGTTTGCACGAGAGACACTTCCAAAGTGAAAAAATGTGTCCCCCCCCCCCCCCTGTAACTTCTAAAATAACAGAATGAAAAATCTAAAAAAAATATATGATATACATTACCATGCAAACTTCTACCGAAAATTGGTTTGAACGAGATCTAGTAAGTAGTTTTTCTTAATACGTCATAAATGGTACGGAATCCTTCATGGGCGAGTCCGACTCGCACTTGGCCGCTTTTTTTAATTCCATTTCGACAGATCGTAAAAACAGGATATAACTAAAGTTAAACGCATTACATGTTATTAAGCTTTTATATTTGGCTATTTTTGTTAATATAATGTGCTATTTATATATGGAAACATAAAATTGGTTGCTGAATTTATTTATATCACAGTTGATACAATAATTAAGTCTTAAGTCAATGTAATATAATGTACACTGTAAATAACAACAAATCATAACAAATTGTAGTGAATTTTATTTGAAACTTACACGTTACAAAGACTACCTTAAGTAGATATCAATACGTATAGACTTAACATTTTGTTTGACTTGGTAACAATACCTAGTACTCAAGTTGGAAGTAGTAAAACGCTAATGAGACTAATAAATTGTTTTACATGCAGTTGATTGAACAAACAGTATGGATATATCAGAGACCAAAGTGCTCAAAACGTGCTGAACAATCTCAAGTGTACCTGCACTGTAACACCTTTATTAATAGAGGCTTCTTGGCCATTCCGAAACATCTAAATATGAATGTACAAAATGTACAATAGCTGTATAAAATAGTTTTATATGGCTATCACAGAGAAAAGTAAAAAGGAGTGGTATCTCCATACATCAGATTTTTTACCAAAACGCAAGTTTATCAGTACCGCTACTTGACACCAGATGTCACAAGAGTTGCGACTGACGAAAAATGTGTTGCCAAAACAATTCACAAGTTAATCCAGTTATAATATTAACTGAAAATTGTTGAGCATTCGTTTTCATACTGATAAATTCTACTACTTGACACTAGATGTTGACTATGATATAACTCACGTTTTGGTAAGAAAAGTGATGTATGAAGTTACCACTGTTACTTTATTTATATATCTCTATGATGGCTATTTAGGTCTTGTTCTCTCTAAATGACTGCAAATTAATATGAAGTCGGTTAATTAACTCAGTAAGTCAGTATTGCTGATGACAACAATGCATTGTATTTTCAAATAATTATTTTTCAATTATTCTTGTTACCACAATTAGTGATATTTTCTCTCAATTGCTATAGATGATGTTTAAACAATAAATAAATTCCTAACCATAAAACACTTAGGCCTAGCACTAGATACAAACTCTCATTTACCAAACCTTTGATCACATTTATTATACTTATACAGAGCACCTATATAACTCTTAACATTTATACAATGGTCTAATGATAACTGTATAAATTCTGTAAGCCTAATCTGCCATGGCAGAAGACCACTTGTACGGCACACTGGTCCTGTATAAATAACTAAATCTGGGTCTGGAATGGAAGGGTACATCAGGTTAAGTCTATAATTCAATTCTTCTACTGTGAGTTCTTTATACTTTTCTATACTACTACTCTCAGCAGCAATTTGACTCACACATTGCGCAATTTTGGATCTTCCATCATAAGAATTGAATATGTTGACAATCACTGTGTGCGCATTCATACCATTGGTGTAACCATTTAGATCTGGTTTATTTGCCCATTTAATATACCCAGGAACACCTATCTTGTGCTGTTCAATCTTATGAAATAGCTTCTCTTCTTCTTGCTTTAGATTACCTGCAAGAAATATGACAAAAATGAACACCAGAAAAAAATCAATCCATGTAATAAATAAAAATGTTAGCCTTAGTATATTCAGATAAGACAAATATATAAAACTTTTACTGGTAGAGAATGCCTAGTGGCATTAGATTGGCTTTTGTAACTGTATATTTTTTACTGTGCAGTTTAAGTTTAGATAAATAAATTGATAACTCGACATATAAAATTGAAGAAATTTGAACTTAAAATAGAATAGCTGGGTCCACACAGAGCGAGCACACGCGCAAGGCAATTTCCTCGCGCACAAACCAACCGAGACACATCTACACTGGCCAGTTTGTGCGTGAGAAAATGGAATTTTATATCTCTAGTTATCAACTTCTTCCCGCCGTGTACGGGTTTGTGGAATTAGCTTGCTTGGCTACTTTTGTTTGTCAGCAAGGAATAGATAACCTATATATCTGCAAACAAATCTATCGCCAAATTATAAATATATAAAATAGTTCAAAGGTGATGAATTTTTGTTTACAACAATTCTGTTAATTTTACTAATATTTCTAACAGATTTGATAACAACCAATATTCGAAGGTTATTATATTAGACAATTGCATCATAACAGTTGTTTACATAGTAAGATTACTATTGGATACAAAATGATTAGATCTATGTTTACCTGTGACGTCATACAAGCTGACGTACGGTATCCCAGCCACGAGACTCCAGATCACAACGCGTGCTAGATCGCTGAGAGAATGGTACTCCGTGTGGGCCAGCACCACCAGATGTTGCAACTTCTTTCTCAATCTTGGCACATGTTCCATGACAACACTGATATCCCTCTTTGTCAGCTCGCACGTTGGTAAATCATCTTGCCTAGTCCAAAAGTGGTGATAAACATTCTGAACAGCAACAAGTACGTTTATAAAGAAATGTACGAGAAACAAAAGGAATTCTCCTAACAGTCTCGACAGCATGTTCGATGCATTAACTTGGGCTCTTTAAATAAATGCTAATCACTTGTTTTATTTGATCATTTTAATATTTTCGCGAAATTTTCGGCTAAATTGGACAGATCACACGGCTAGTCAGCCGCTTTTCTAGGCGACCAATCAAAAACTTCAATGTGGAAATGCAGTGTCGCCAATATTACAAACCAAAATAAAGGTACTTATAGACGCACGTACCAGACTAACTAGTTAATACTATGACACCCACACTTTATAAGGCCCGACTCTACTGAGTATTGTATTCTTTGAGCCCGAGCAAGAGTATTTTTTCGTTTCACCGAACATCAGAACTAAGGTCCGACCGAGATCTCGGTCTCGGCATTCTCGGCCAAAAATCGGCCCGAGATCTCGGTCTCGGCTCTCGGTCAAAATGGGCCGAGATTCTTGCCGAGACCGAGAATAGGCAATGAGCTATTATTGGTGAATTCAAATTTTCCCCGCACGAGCGCTCGTTTCTTAGCCACCCGTTGGTTGCATCGCCCGGTTGGTGTGACGTTTTTTGTGATTTTGTTTGGTTTCGTACCCACATTTTAAGCCAATTACTTATCAAATACTAAGTGTTGGGATCGGATAGGCGCGGTTACAAGTAATGACTAGTTCATTTGGGTCTTTTCGTTTTGTGGTTATTGTTACTGATGAATAAATAAGTGTACATTGTTATCGGGATGTAACTTAGATACTTGTTGTGAGTAGAAGATGACACTGGATATTTTGATACAAATTATATTAAATTTGTATTAACGGGAAAACGCAAAGCAGTAGGTAAGTACTAAAACGACACCTGTGCCGGATATTTTGGTTTACAATATAGAACTCTATATTTTGATTATTGTTATTGTACCTCTCTTTGTCCACATCCATACTGAAAATATCGACCAAGTGTGTGTCGGACCACGCATAACGGAAGGTTCCATACCTTCATACAATACAAAAAAAGCCGTTAGTGGTACTTTCGTCGTTTTAATAAGAAGATCAGTTTTTTTATAACTCTTAAATGTCTTAACCGACCATATTCAGAATAATTATCCTGAAATTTTGTTTGCTTATTAAGCTTTTTATTTAGATATTTTTAAATGGTTTTGCTCTCCCAGTTCAAAAGTTAGAGGGGATCACACAATTTTTTTAGAGCGATTATTTCCAAAAGTATTTACTTACTTAATCAAAAAAACGTTTTTAGCAACCTTTATGTATTTTTAAATACCTATCTAATGATGAGCCACATGACTTTTTTAAACTTTTAGTTACATTTATATGGAGCATATATTTGAAAATATATTTTATATTTTTTTTTCGAAACTAAGAAGCGACTTACATAATACATGTACCTACACCTACGTTCCAAAGGTTACCGACAGACATAAGGATATGACGAAACTATAAGGATTACATTTTTGCCATTTTGGCTACGGAACACTAAAAATACTATTTAATAGCGCTACGAATTGATTATGATAACTTTTTTCTGATAATCGTTGAATTTCAATTATAAAACATTTTTAGTGCAAAATTTGTCTTTTTTTTTCTATTTTACAAATTCTCGGTCTCGCTCTCGGTCTCGGCCGAGAATCCAATTGAATCTCGGTCTCGGTCTCGGCCTCGGCTGAGACAAAAAAAGCGTTCTCGGTCGCACCTTAATCAGCACATCGTTTAAATAATATTTGAAATGTAGAAAAATGGTTCATATGCAATAATATCAAACATTTAACAGTTTTGGCAATTAGAGACAAAGTATTTTTTACATTTCAAATATTGTTAACGATGTGCTGATATTCCGTGAAAACGATTACACACACAGTTATCGGAAAGTGTGGGTGTAATTGGCTCTTAAAATAGAAAGATCCCCGCAATTTGCGAATTTCGGTTTTAGCGCCACCAGTCCTGATAAAGTGTCGATGTAATTGGCACTTAACTGCGTCCCCTGACGCTTGCTTGGCAAGTCTCGGCACGCATGTAAACAAAGAGTAAAGTAAATCAAGCTTTAGAAGATTCGTACGCTAAATTCGATTTAACGGCTAACTGTCAAAGTCGAAGTTCCAACACAACACAACAACAGCGCCAGGTATATTTACACGAAGTGTGAATGAGACTTCTCGTCAAATGACGTGTCGAGCGCTTTGTCCGAGTGTATAGTGCTTCCTTTACTATCGAAAAATGCATCTATAGTATGGTAAACAGAACTTGTCAGTCGGTAAGAACAAAGAAAACTATACTCAAGCCTTTCTTTTGGGTGCTAAATAGTACTATAGCGCAATAGCAACGAAAATAAAGGCATAAGTGTAGTTTTTATCTTTTTATTTACTGACAAAATTGGTTTGCCAGACTATAATATCTATGGTCGTGCATTATAATTTTACGGTATTGTGCAACACCGTTGTATCCGTTTCCGAAAACTGCCATCTTTGTTTCTTTCGCTTGTCAGAATTGACTGATAAGGTTAGTATAACCCGGATTTACTATTTAATTTATAAAATTTCCATGCTTAGGGTGAGTTTAAGTGTATTTAAACATTAAATATACAGTGAATTCTATGCAGGTGTTAAAATTTCAGTGTTATGTGTTAAAACATCGCCGTAGTGCATTGACGTGTTGCGACCATGCTGTTGCTTATTGCGTTTTCTATTTCATAGGCCTCAAGATGCAGCTTCACATCAGAGGACAGTCTACGCACGTTCTAGACGTCAATGGACAAGAATCCATTGGTCAGATCAAGGTATGTTGCTGTCGAAATATTTGGCGATGATTCCTTCACGGCATGATGGTTTAACGACCATAATCGCTGCTGTGTAATTGGTATTGCCTATTCTATGCGATAACTGCAGAGTATTTTTTTTACATTGCCTATTACTTGTGTTTTTTGAGTTAGTCACTTAATCAACATTACAATAATGTGCATATTACTTTCGAGCATTTTTAGGTTATGTTAGTAACATTCCATTTATACGTCATTTTCATTATTATCTCTGCATTACTTGGATTCACATCACCTAAATCATCAAATACTTGAGACTACAGACATTCTGCTACATCTTGATAAAACACGTAAATTTCATGTTTATTTTATAACTTAAACGTAAACATTTATTAATTTATTTTAGGAGCGCTTGCGCGCCCTTGAGGGTGTTGAGGCTGAAGACGTGACCCTCTCGCTCTGCGGCGCTCCCCTTGAGGATTCCTGCCTTGTGGCAGAGCTCTCCTCTGCTGAGCTGGACTTCACAGTGCCACTGCTTGGTGGTAAAGTGCACGGATCCCTAGCTCGTGCTGGTAAGCAACTGAATTTATGATAGATACTCATATATGATACATCAGTTTAAATATCAAAGTTTTTTCTGGTACCATTAATTAATATATTTTTATGGTGATTCCTATAATTGTCTGCTTTGTGAAGTACCCAGAACTCAAGCATATTGGTTACATTTCCACACAGAAAAGAATTAATCAATTTTTACTATGATTTCATGGTTGAACTAATGCACTAACCCAAATAAATAGTAAGTTACAATCATTGGACACTGGAACTAGTATAACATCAAGTGAACAGCCCAGGCAGTAACACAACATACATTTATTTATAGTTTAATAGACTCATAAAATAATTAACTCCAAGTTTGTTAATGGCAGTAAGTAAAAAACATATTAGCTAAAAGAACTAGACGAGGATTTCCACAATGGCATGTTAGACCGTCATCCACTAACTTGCCCTTACTCATACTCAGTTAGGGAAGCAAGGAGCAAGCAATTATGCATTAGGGTAGGACATAACTCCAGAGTCCTGGGCCTGCTGTTTGCATATACTGAAGAATTCTGTACATAGTACTATTATATACCAAGCACTAGCAAAGGTCTCTGTTTTAGGTTGGGCAAAAGTGCTTTCATATGTCCGAATGTTCTTCTCTACAGGTTGCGTTTCTTAACCGATTCTCATGAAATGATGTGAATAGTTATATAGTTTTTCGTTTTTTGAAAAATGTTCAAAATAGTTATACTTAAGAGCCCATCAATGTGCTCATTAGCGCCACTGCTAAATAATTATGATTATTTAAATTTAACAATAGATATTTAAAAAATGGGCCTGCTACGTATTGTATTTTGTATTTAAGTACCTTTTGACATAATAGTTTTTAAGTTACTGGATTCGTCAATCTAGGCGTCCAAAGTTAAAACGGCCGTTTATGTTTTGAGTTCATAGATTGACAAATCCAGCAACATACAAACTAGTTTGATGTATTCAAAAGGTACTTAAATACAAAATACAGTACACCGTGGCCCCCTTTTTAAATTTAAACAATCTCAATTATTTTCCAGTGGCGCTAGTGAGCATGTTGATGGTAGACGTGTGCGCAGATTTAAAAACTATCGGCGGCGGCGTTTGCCAAAATATTGGCGGCGGTGGCGTGTTTTCGGCGTGAAATCGGCGTGACATTGACTTAAGGATTTCTAAAGAAAAATCATCTATTTGTTGCTTTTCTTGAAAATTTGATCAATCCGATTGCTATAAGTGAACTATGTAAAGTTTTGAATAGGCTGTGAGTAAAATAGGATTTGTAAATGAATATAGGATAGGTATATAACTGGCTTGCATAAAGGGGTTACCTCAACCTGCTCCCAATGACCTTTGATCCTAACTGTAACTCTCCGTATCCTCCTTCTCCTTTTCGTATTAAAAATGAGGTAGTTTAACAAAATACAACTCCAAATATCTTTGATATTTACTAGACATAGTGAACTGCTATGGCTTCTCTATAATGGTTTTCTTGCTGTACAGTACAAGCACAATTTTCTCATTGCTGAGGGTCGCGACCATATGTAATTTGTCTCCATTTCGTGCGGTCATAAGCCATGTGGCCTGAACGGTGCAGACTGCCGCCAGGCGACATCTTGATAACGTTCGACCATCTCACACATGCTCCACCCCAAGCACTTTTTCCATGAATTCGGCCTAAATTCATGTTTCTCCACATCATGCGTTGAAAACCGCTTAATATGCCCTAAGAAGCTAAGGGAGAGCCGGGAGGGGTTTGATCTTCTAGCTGTCCAAGGTATGAGCAGCAACCTTTGCCACGTAAAACTTTTGAGGCTCCACGTTTCGGCACCATGCTGAAATGTCCAATATTGAAAGAGCTCTTACCAACTGCACTTTAGTTGCACATCGAATACCTCTGGCCGCGAAGCTAACAAGCCAATCGCTTACGCTCCGTAGCGATCGGAACCCAATTGTCATTGTCGCTCTAATATGGAAGAATGATACAAAGCGTAATTTCGTTGTCGTAATGATAGCAATTGACACCTTGGCTAGGGATGTCCAGATCTTGTCGAGGTTAGACATAACACTCTTAGCCATGCCACCTCTGCGGCGTATCTCGTAGGTGCCACAACCGGTACTGGTTAACAACCCAAGATTTACAAAATAGCTCGTTTTTTGTAATGTTTTGTAATGTAAGTGTGTCGGTAACTGGGAGTATGTTTGCTCTGTTTACTACCATTACTGTGGTCTTAGCATGGTGGATCTTAAGCCATTTCTATGTATTTCTTTTCCCGTCAACAACGTGAAAATAGTAGTACAGTTTGCTACAAGAAATTTATAACTCAAGTCATATTATAACTACCACAAAAATGCATGTTTGGTTAATTGAAAGGCCAGGTGACTGTAACCATAGCACCGTATGACAAGAAAATGTCGCGTCATTAATCGCGCGCTAGTTAGTTTCCCTTCTCTGTTGCACCTTGAGATCCCATGGTACATGAACCCTGTGTTTTCGTTGCCTAATTAATTGTAAGTCTTTCATGATGAAACATTCTGCCTTAGTACATGAACCCTGTGTTTTCGTTGCCTAATTAATTGTAAGCCTTTCATGACGAAACATTCTGCCTTAGTATGTGAGGTGAGGGCATAAAAAGTCTAATTAATAGTTGACTGGAAAGAGAAAAAACCTACTTCATATATCCCTCATCTTTCTTGACGCTGAATGTGAATACTGAGAATTAAACAGTAATTTTAATTGGTGTGTTAAATACTTTGTACAACTGAATTCATTTAGTTGATAATTTGATGTATTTAACAACTGTAACATATATAATACAAAAAATCTAAATTGTAATCCAAATACCACATTGGAATAGCTAATTAAAAACACTGAAGGTCACGCCGATTTCACGCCGATCATTTATCGGCGGCGCCGGCGCGGCGCACACGTCTTGTTGATGGGCTCTTAATTAGCACTAAAGATTACCGTGAGTGCTGTGGTTTTAGTTGTCAACCTGTTTTTTATTAAGCTTATCATAAGTCCTACAGCTCAGAGCCACTAGTCTGTGACACTAGTAAAAGTAAATTATTTCTTTACAGGTAAGGTGAAGGGTCAGACCCCGAAGGTAGAGAAGCAGCAAAAGAAGAAGAAGAAGACCGGCCGTGCCAAGCGCAGGATCCAGTACAACAGGAGGTAAATATAGTTCATTCCTTGCATTTGTTGCTGATGTGTATTATAGTGTTAGACTCAGAATTAGGTTCCTATTTATTTCTGGTTCCCTAAAGTAAAAGACATTGGTGAAACCACAGACCACCTAAGTACTATTTATGGAGCCTCTCTTAACTTAAGTGCTCCTTTACAAATTTAGTATGGGAGTGCGACCGCTTATTTCAGTTGAGCCTACAATGACGACAAGTACTTTTGTAGATTAAAAATATAAAATTAAGCTTTAGGAGCTTCCCTGGTATTATATAGTATAAAATGGTGTAGAATATAACTCATTTATGGTGCTTTTATCATAGTATTTTCCAAGTAAAATTGCACTTACGTTAATAGTAAAAGAGGCATTTTAAGTGTGGAGAAGTGTCGATCTCACAGTGTCATTAACGCTGCACACATGTTGAATCGTTTACCCTTATCATTAAGACGAATGGGGACGTAGACACGTGACTGCTTCTCCATATAATCGTAGTCGCCATTTTCCTCCCTAGATATTAACATTATTTATGAGTTTAAAATTGTATGGAATTTGTTTTTCGCTCCTATCTCTTAATAATCAAAAAAATGAAAAGTCAAAGAGGCATGATAGCTATGGCCAATGTACAATAAATTGTGCAGATCTAAATACTTTCCATAATGTCAATATCCATTGAGAAAAATGGGGACTACGTTTGTATGGAGAAGTGGTCGACCACTATCCTCTTTCAAGGTTAAGTTTTACTTGCGGCCGCTTACGGTCGGAATATGCGGATCGGAATAAACTCAATCCTGTCTTGCTATGGAACAAATTATGTAATTAAATATAATTATGATTTTTTCCTCTACAGATTCGTGAACGTTGTGCAGACCTTCGGCCGTCGCCGCGGACCTAACTCCAACTCATAGGTTTATATTGTATATAAAATGCAAATATAACATCTTATTTGCAACACTTCGTTTTTTTTATTAAAGTGAAGACAAAACCCTGTGATAAATTGACAAGTCATCATCATCTTCCTCACGTTGTCCGGCTTTTTGCCACGGCTCATGGAAGCCTGGGGTCCACTAGGTACGAAATCGACTGCCATCTGACCTTCCAACCCAGAAGGTAAACTAGGCCTTGTTGGGATTAGTCCGGCTTGCTCACGACGTTTTCATTCATCGAAAAGCGACTGGTAAAAATCACATGATATTTCGTACATAAGTTCCGAAAAACTCATTGGTACGAGCAGAGGATTTGAACCAGCGACCTCCGGATTGCAAGTCGCACGCTTTTGATAAGTAATGAGAACATATTAAATTAATATTCAAGTGGCCAGGTAATTTTAGCCGCTAGTGTTTAACTTTTCTATAATAATATTAGAACATTAATGTGCCGTTTTCAACCAAAAGGGTACTTATTGTCGGTTGTCAATTACGACGCTATTTCCATAAAGCCTCAATTTAAATCAACCTTATGGACAACCGACAATGTGGTACCTTTTAGTTGAAAACGTCACATTTAGTTCTCTATCATAGGGCATAGAATATTTAGTTCGCTATCATACAGCATAGAATATTTAGTTCGCTATCATAGAACATAGAATATTTCGGTACACGGCGGAAAGAAGTTGATAATAATAACTCGCGATATAAAATTGAAGAAATTTTAACTTAAAACGGAATTACATAAGGTTTATATTTCTTCAGTTTTATCTCCCGAGTTATCAACTCCCGCCGTATACGGATTTAGATCCATCATACAGATTAACCCCCTTATTCATAAACGTCTACTTAAGGCGCTCTTATAGACAGATTTTAGGTTTTTGAGGGGGTGAAGCAGACGAAGTGGTAAAGCAGGCAGGCGGGCGCCCCGCGCGCCGCGCTCGCAGCAAGCCTACGTCCTTATTCTGACGCCATCCGTATTCTGGTTTGTTAGTTCTGGGATCTTTTCCGGAAATTTATATTGATTATGATTTAAACTTAATGAAATTAAAAATTTGATAATTATATATAATACTAGAGTATACCGCGGCAAATTGAGAACCTAGTAAAATGATACCAAATCGTTTTGTGTCGAAATAATATTACTTACTAATTCAGACAAAAGTTACAACTGTCTGCTTTAAATCATATATAGATACCTATTCAAAACTTAGTTGACCTTAAAAATGCAATAGAAGTCAATTTCGGGCAAGTAGTGAAAAAAGGAAGAATACTAGCAAAGCTAAGTAATTTGTGGAAGTGAACGTAAAAAGGTAGCATGTTTTTGCTGGTATTGAGATAACTGAAAACATAAGCATAAGGTATGCACAAGCATATGTAGCTCCAAAAAGTAGATAAATTATGCTATCTTCTCAAAAAAGAACCATGACTTTAACTGTAACGACTATTTCTATATTATTTTTTGAATTGACGACAATGAAGACGATTATAAATTTTAAATGCAAAAGTCGAGAAAACTGCTATTATTATTTATTATTTAAAGTATATAATGGCAAAAATGCACTTATACTACTACTACTACTTCGAAGTTATATAGTAATGAGTATAATTGACTGATTTTAATTAATGTCTAATAAAGAATCAGTCTGTTGTCTGTCTACTCTGTCTGTAATCAAATATTACAAGTATATTTGACCCACTGAGGTTTCAGATGAAGTTGAAAATCTGCATACATATGTAAGTAGGATGACAAAGAAATATTATGGTACCATCGAGCTGATCTGATGCATGAGAGAGGAGGAGGCCATAGGAACTCTGTGTCAAAATATCGCAACCAAATTGCGTTTGAGGTTGTTAGAATTGTCTCAATGAGTATTATTTTCCTTTGGAAAGAAGTACAGTTAAGACCTGTTCCGTAAAGTTAATTAACATACAAAACTTTCCGATGAACAAAATTATTTTATCGTCAACTATGTTATTTATCCCTTCAAGTGGTGGCCCACCACTCACGGGTCGATGCGATAGCCAGAAAGCTGTCGGCCAACAGAGGGTGGTTAGTGAGGTGTTGCCATATTTAGTGGCAAAATTAAAGGCTTTGAAGTATATTTACGCTCTTCTAGCGCCCAAAAGTAGCTAGCAAGTTAGACAAGGAAAACATACATACACACGCTTGTTAACGCTTGGTTGCTAAGGACCGTTCATTCGGGATCGAACGCCTAGGTCGAGTTCTGTCTTGATTTTTAAGAGGTTATTTTGTAAATACACGGTACCCTCGAGGAAACGGAAAGATTTTAACAGTATATTCCGGATCGTATTTAGAGGCAAAAATGTCATATGAACTTTTTTAATTCGCCTAGTTTCAGAGTTAATACCAATTTAAAAAAATATTTTTCGTTGTGTTTTAGTGCACAACGCCTTTTTGATGGCTATGTCGCCAGTCGCCACTTTGGGACCTAGTCTAGACTACCTTGACAGAAATCAAAGTCACAAGGTACCATTTGAATAGACTAATTTTTACGAAAAAAAATGTACCAATTTATATTAATCCCATATAAATATATAAATTAATTATAAATAATATAAATATATAATTAATTAATTTTATATAAATTTTTCAAGAACATGATCTTAATATGTTTAAAAACATACAAAAAGTAAAAAAAAATAAAAACAATTTTTTTTTCCGGAATTGACTTAAACTTGTACATGAAATTCTTCTTATGACCTCAGGAATACGTGGTTAAAAAAATTCCGTTTCCTCACGGGCACTTTTTATGACTTAACCTTTGAATTTTAAGCCCTACGTAGAAAATTTATTAACAATTACCTCCAATCATAACTTTGTTTTGTGGTGGTAGTCATTTTTAATAAGGAAACTGGAAAACTGTCACTGTTGCTAGGTTTTATTAGTTAGGTGCATGTGGCGAAATGCATAAACATTACAATAATTTAACAACAACAAGGACAACTTCAACAGAAGGACATGATGTCACGATCCTCAGCATTGAGGACCAAGAAGAAGAAGACAATAATTTAATTGTTCTAATCGAATAGCGTATTTAGTGCTTATTATTTAATATTGGCGAGAGGTACAAATATATACGAACTTCCGAACCTAGTACTTGCAAAATTTTGAATGGAATTTGAAGGGTAAATATCACTCCTGTTCACCTTACAAAATAAAATAGTTGATAAATGTTGTAAATAAAGTCTTAAGTGTATACCATATGAAAGTTAATAAACCAGAAATACCAAACAAATTCAACACTTATAACATAAACTATTACAGCCATTTGAGCACTTCCACAAAAACGTGAAATGGTACCTTTCACTAAGCACTATTTAAATCCAGTATATCTCCTGCATCCTGTATGTGTTAAAAATGAAGCTGTTCCAATTAATGACTTATATAAATTAAACAAGCGGATTAATTTTATTTGTTTACGTTTAAAAATAGGTATTCAATTTGATTATTACTGTAATAGCCATTTAAAATATTATTTTACCTAAATTGATAATTAAAAGTAGGTACCCCTCACGAAATAAGTACTACTGAATTTTATACTTAGCAGTGTTTTTTAAAATGTACATGTATTTTACCTTCCTCGTATTAAAAATGAAAAGTAGAGTGTTTAACTCGGGTGCAAGGCACCATTTCATCATTTGGTTAATCGTGGCTGTATGCCGGAGAGGTGCGTGTGTAAAACTTGTCAAAAAAGATAATATGACGGATGGATGTCTGAAATGTCACCGTATTTAAGAATCAATTAGCTTAAAAATTAGTTTTTTCTTCGTAAGAGTGATGAAAACATTGTGTGTATAACATATTTGTGTATTTATAGTGTGATTATCCATTTTATGTAACGTCCGCTAAACTAGCACAGGTCCGACGCTGACAGTGGTCACGGGCGTACTGGCGACACTGGCGTACTGACGGTATTGCCGCACAGGGTAACGTTTAGTAGACAAAATGTTGAATTCATAATTATGAATGAAAAATTTAACGCATCTATAAACTGACAAGCAAAATGTTAGAGTTACTTAAAAGCTATTGAATGAAGTAAATTTCATATTGATATTGATCATAGTACTTCTAAAATATCGAAATAAATACAGTTTTAAGCATATTTTCAAAGCAAAAATCTATCGAGAAAAAGATGAGCCATCGTGTTTCTGACAAGCATACGGCTAGTTCAAAGACTGAAGTTATACATACTAGAAAATAATCGATGAAATCCTTGTACAAGCCTATAAATATCGATTTAAAAATAGCGCATTTTACTATACACCGCGCCTTAAGTTAACAACGTATCGGTATGATGGAAGGAAAGGTACAAACGATTATTAGCGGCTTGTCAACTTTAGTAGACGTTTATGAATAAGGGGGTAAGTCTCAAATCATAGAGCAATCTCTAAACCATGTAACTCTGACTCTGACATGCGCAACGCAAAGCCGACAGTTGAGACAATATGGATAAATAAAACATCTATCACAAAATTAGTTTCATTTTATAAGAGTACGTATTATAATCGGTGTTGCTGTTGGCCGAAACGTTAATGCAATCAACCATTATAAATTGATCCGTAAACCTCCCGTTACGGTTTACTGTTACATTTATTTATAATGGTTAATTACAATTTACGTTCGGCCAACACTAATCATAATATTCAAAAGAAAAGTATAATAAAGGCGGCAGTAACACTAACAGTAATAATAGTTTTTTGTTTTATAAGGGGGAAAAGTTGATATCCAAGCAAGGCGAGTGATTCGAAAAGTGGAATTTTGAGCGTTGCGAGGGTTTCGAGGCACGAGGGTTCACCACACCAATGCAAGGAAAAATCATCACATCAAAGTCAATTCTGTCAGCCAACATGAGCAAACAACTCAAAAGTATCAGATTACTTTGCCACGTATGTGGATAAAATGCAACGTTCTCATCAGTTTTTGTACAAGCAAGAGAGCCTTTACGAGCTAGTGTGATCAAAAAATATATCTCTTTTTTGCCTTTAGGCAAAATTATTAGGTAAGCAATGTGCACAGTTTAAAATGCACCTTCACTCATTCCGCAAAGGTTTACTCCTGCAAGTTAAGGGCGAAATTGGTCTCTTTTTTACGAATCACTGGCAGATCATTTCACAGCTGGAGATCTTCTGTCTGAAGGCAGCCGCCCAAGCCGAAACGTGGGGCAAATAAGATATTATTATCTACTAATTTTATAAATGTGCAAGTATCTGGTGTATTCCCGATTCCCATTTGTCGCCGTCTGGCACAATATATGGAAATAGGTGTTATCATATCATAGAGAAATAAGTAAGCATAGAGTACCTACTTATTCTATACATCCGTTTTCTTACCAAAACGCGGGTTAATTCGCAGTCGACATCTAGCGATAAGTAGCGGATTTAACAGTACTGCTACTTGACAATAGGGAGCGTGCATGAACTGTAGGAGGCAGCACAGGAGCCGTCAGATTTTTGGCGCGAGGCGTAAATGTGATGTTTTTTGTTTCGATTCAGGCCACAAGATGGCAGACCCTCCAACGCGCACGGTCCCTATAGATTCATGACAGAGTTCATCGCTCGAATATGCAAGAGTGATAGAGGTTAGATAACGAAAGGCTGTAGCAGGATAGCCTAGGAAAAATTGCCCCCAGCGATTTTGGGCCGAAACTGTAATTAAACGATGCCTTTTGGGGAGGTTATACTCTGCACAAAGTTTCATCCCTCTGTTACCCCCTGGGGGTGAAAAACACCCGATTAACCCCAAAACTGTTTTAATTATTTTTTCCTAAACTATGAAAGTGACGAATTTCAAATTTTGTACAAATATTAATAAGACTAAAAGCTATGTGCAAAAAAAATATTAACCCCCTAACCATTGAAATTCTTGTAAAAAAAACAAAAATAAAAAAAGAATCACCCTGTATATCAAGTTTGGCTCATGGTACACACACAATTTTTTTTTCAAAAATGAACCAATTTATATTCTACATTATACAAAAGTTTCATGGACCTAATCCAGAAGGAACATTGTGAAATTAAAATAAACGTACTATTTCGTAGCCACTAATCATTATACTCGTATCATGCTTAATACGCAACGTCTCGGTCCCGAAACCAAAATAATTTAAAAAAATCGGCCAAGAGCATGTCGGGCCACGGTCAGTGTAGGGTTTCGTAGTTACTCTTCCGTCACAATAAGCTAAACTGGAGCTTAAAGTATAGTAAATTGTTAACCTAGGGATGAAACGGTACCTTTTACGCGAATTAATAGCAAATAGGCAAATTTGCATAATCAGTACCTAATTAAAGTAAGTCTTTTTACTATGAAGGGGAAACTTTTTGCGATAACTCAAAAACAGCTAAACTGATCATGTCCGCTATAGTTTTCATTTAATGTCTTTCTTAAGCTCTACTTCCACGATTTTTTTCATATTTTTTGGACCTATGGTTCAAAAGTTAGAGGGGGGACGACACTTATTTTTTTTTTCTTTCGGAGCGATTATCTCCGAATATATTCACTTTATCAAAAAATGTTTGTTGAAGACCCCTAATAGTTTTGAAATACCTTTCCAACGATACCCCACACTGTAGGATTGAAGCAAAAAAAAAAATCACCCCCACTTTACTTGTAGGGGAGGTACCCTAAAAAAAAAAAATTTAGATTTTATTGTACGACTTTGTCGGCTTTATTGATTTATATATCCATGCCGAATTTCAGCTTTCTAGCACTAACGACCACGAAGCAAAGCCTCGGACAGACAGACAGACAGACAGACAGACAGACGGACATGGCGAAACTATAAGGGTTCCTAGTTGACTACGGAACCCTAAAAATGTTTTTATAAATACAAATGAGTTTGATTCATACTTCTTTATCCCCACCTTTTTCAAATCGGGCACGAGCAGCGGTCCGATCGCAAGCCATTGTTTATTAATAATGCAAGGCTCTTAGTGGGAGTTCAATGAATAGTACGCACCAAAGAGCCAATACATATTAATTTCGCAATGTTCCTTCTGGAGTAGGTCCATGAAACTTTTGTATAATGTAGAATATAAACTGGTTCATTTAAAAAAAAAAAAATGGTGTGTGTACCATGAGCCAAACTTGATATACAGGCTGATTCTTTTTTTAATTTTGTTTTTTTTTTACAAGAATTTAAATGGTTAGGCGGTTAATATTTATTTAGCACATAGCTTTTAGTCTTATCAAAATTTGTACAAAATTTGAAATTCGTCACTTTCATAGTTTAGGAAAAAATAATTAAAACAGTTTTGGGGTTAATCGGGTGTTTTTCACCCCCAGGGGGTAACAGAGGGATGAAACTTTGTGCAGAGTATAACCTCCCCTAAAGGCATCGTTTGATTACAGTTTCGGCCCAAAATCGCTGGGGGCAATTTTTCCTAGGCTATCCTGTTACACCCTTTCGGTTTTCTTGTTTCGCGGTAGACCCTCAGATTGTGATGGATTGTTGTAGTGGCGTCCCCTACGCAGAGTTTCGCGTAATGTTCCCTGTTGTTAAACGTGAACTTTTGACAATCAGAGTTACCGCGAAATGTATGGAGCTGAGGGTCTCCCGCGAACCACGTTCGACGTGTTGCCTCCACGTATGAATTTACAAGTGCAACAGAGAGGCAATACGTCGAACGTGGTTCGCGGTAGGCCCACTGTACAGCGCCATCTCATTTCCCTGTCAAATTCAAAGCACGAAATTGTCTTAATAGATTATACACTCAATCAATTTACTTATCTTTGGCAGCAGTCAATAGACCTACAGTTTCCTTACTTAACTTTTAGAGCAGCTTGCATGCTACCGAATTCAGTAGTTTTAGAGTCTCACTCAGCAGCAAAGCTCAGCAGGGAACCTCAACTCTGTACAGGTACTATAGGTATAGTGTGTGGTATGGTATAGTCAACCACAATAATTCATCGCAAATCGTCTCATTTAAGTTCACCAGTAAAAATAAAACCATTAAATAATTCAACAAATATATTTATACAATTGTTGCAAAGGGAAAACCCTGGTTAAAACACTCATCTAATCCATTAGGGTACGTAACATTGCTTGCATTCCTTCCATAATTTCTAATCTAGGAGTGTAATTCATTTTTATTCCCTGTATTTCATTATTCTTCTGTTACCTTCGCCTACCTACTAATGATCTTTTCATTCTCATAATGATTCACTGCAGTGTTTTTCTACATTTATCAAAACCCGACCTGTAAGTATTTTGATTCTGCTGAGGGTTTTGGACTCCTGGGAGTTTTCCCATTTATTTTTACATCAAGAGAGGAGACGGTTTTGTTAATAGATCATTTGTTTGTTCATAAATTAAACATATATGAAAGTCTAAGTTTGGATTAAATCAGTTTCATCGTATCGCATTTCGATCTATTATTTGCCTCGTTTTTTCGTAAAGGAATATCGCAAGCAACTGGACATAACATTTTAATATGGCACTGTGGTATCCACACTCAATACACACAAAAAATCATAGTCATAAACAAAACAACTTATAAAATAAATAAAATAAGGCAATACATACAACCACTCCGAAATCTATATCAACAAGTTATAAAAAAAACTTCCTTTTAATTTTAATTGATGTAAATATTTTATCATATTTTTGCAATGACCAGCATCATATTTAATAATTTGATAAAACTAACACAAGAAATACAATAATAAATAAAAATATTGGCAGTGATTTCATATTTTAATTTTAGAAGTGGTATGATTGCACAAATGTCTCGTAGTAACTTGTTATGAATAAAACCGCATTATCATTTTTCGTTAAACTTACCCTGCTTGTCAGTCACTCATGCTAGCACGGTACGTTCCGGTACTGACACTCTCAATCTGCCCCCTCTTTTTTCAATTATTTAAGTAAGAGGGGCAAGTCGCTAATAATAGGGAGCTTTGTATCCAACCCACTTTTGGGCAGTAGGTATACTCATACCACTTTATGTAGGTATACAAGAGTGGTAATATTTATACCAGTAGAAGCCTTCTTCTACAAGGTACCCCTATCAACATCACCAAATTCGAATATGTGACGATTTTGATATGGGTACACCGGTTGAAATAGAATAACGCGATTTTATCAAACAGAAATACAAAAGAATACCCGATGACTATGATTTCTTATTTACAAGCTCTAGAATACGCTAATATACCACAGCCACAGCAGTAATTCTTATTCTAAGTTAAATATAATATTTATGTTAAACACATAAAAAAGTATAAAAGGCCTTGTAAGTATAGTACAAACGGCATTTGGAACTTTCCTTCCCATCCGGGGACTTGTATATAAAATAGTATACAGTATAATCTATAATAAGTACCACTCATTCAATAAGGCACGAACATTACAACTAGCAAACCTTTAAATTAATAATATTAAATCACTCTGCATAATGATATGCAATTATTATTACGTTGTTAGGTGTAAAAGTCTTAAAATATGTACTCCGTACGTACTTGTAAGTTGTTTGTTACACTAGGGTGCATGCGATTTGTATATGAAGAAAGGATCCAAAACATTTCTGTATATTATAAAATATATTATACAGTGTATAAAATATTTTCGGTTTAAAGAATCTTAATTTTAATGAAATAGATAGTTATAGATAATTTCAAAATTTAACTTAGATTTTATGGAAGACGGATTAGGAGTAGTCTCTTCGAGACCTCTAGTGTTTTCACTTGGTAAGTACAAATCTATTCTTAATAATAAAGTACGTTTTGGCTTCAGTCCACATCCACTAACAACGACACTGACAAGACTGCCACTAAGATAAATATTTCGAGTCTTTGTACTTTCTAAATTCTAATTCTATATTTAAATGCAAGATCTGACTTAACTGAGCCATTGCAAAGCAATCTCGAGCATTGTCCAATTCTACTGGGAATGTTTCTACTTATGAATTTCGTATTCGAGGTATCGTCCGATATATCTGACTGAACAGCTTAATTTGTACATTTCAGTCACGTTGTCGCCTGAGATTCATCCGCAGGGTCTAACGCACACTATTCGACCGGGGTTTTGGCACCTTGTCTTTACTGAACCGAAATGAGTCCGGTGTATTATGGTCCCGTATGGTCCGGAAGGGATCAGACTTTGGGGGGTGGCGTGGCGAGCTTGGAGCGCGACTTCTCCCACCGGCTGATGTAGTCGATAGGGTAGCACATCAGGGCAGAGAACAGCAGGAACCCTCCAGCCACGTAGAATGGGACCACGAAGTCTCCCGTCATGTCCTTTATAGCTCCTGTAAGAGAACAACATGGATAAGTGACTTGGCGTATTAAGTCTTAATATGTCTAAGAAAAATGTGACTATGCAGAACAATATGTCATTATAATTTTAACAAGATTTAACCGCGTTGTCTTTTACTATACACATTAAAAGCGTTGGTAGATTGTGTTTCTTAACTTTACATAACAAAGTAGTATAATGTCTCTTACCCGCAATTGGAGAACCTAATAATGCGCCGAAACCTTGGAAGAGCAGGAAGAGACCGAAGCAGTTGGTGAGCTGCTCCAGCCCGATATATTCTACGACCAGGATCGACCGCAGCGACGCGAAACAAGCTGCAGAAAATATAAGACCATGATCAACTACTGTCGAAAAATTCCATTTTATAATCATCTAATCATCGTTTTATGGAGTTCATGTGATTAGATTTTTATCATCAGCCTGGCTTGATAGCAGTTAAGGATGGCAGCTTAGGGAACAAATTAGCAATTATTATGAATTGTGAATCAAACAAATGCTTACCAACAGCAAGTCCAAACAATGCGCAGTATGCAAACTGGTAGCCTACATGGAAGCAGTATCCACTGAACATAGTCGCTATTCCACCAGCCGTCAGCGCAATATTGTTTAGCCACAGCGGAGATACTTTGGGCATTGATGACACCAGACCACACGCCATACGGCCCACGATGTTCGCCACACCAATCGTGGACACCAACAAGGTGCTAGTTGTTGCATCAATGCCTCCTTTTTCCATCGCCCTCTGTTTAACGTACATGTAAGGAACAAAGAATCCCAGCATCGTGAAGAAACCTGACACGGCGAGAATTACGAACGTCGGTGATCGGAATAAGCTTACGTCCAACATGGTAGCGAGGGTTCGCTTCACTGCTTCTGGGCAAAGACGGCATTTTCCAGACTCTTCTTCTTGAGCATCTTCCTTAGTTGGTACGTGAGTAACAGCCATATGGTAACCTAGAGAATTCCGAGACGTGTATTGGGGTAGCCTGACCAAACTGCCGCTAAAGAAAATGTCGTCTCTGTATAGGGGCCTAGCGACTAGATCGGCGTGTGAATGGCGAGGCCTGACCTCTCTTTGTATAACTTTGATAGGGGCCCTGATGAGTGGCTCAGTGTTGTCAATATTGCTGTTGGAATCATCTTCATCTTTCTCGGCGACCGGGCCCGTGATGAACATCGGTCTGTTTCCGAGAGTATTCTTAATCGTTCCTGCAGTTGCTGATGATCGTCGGCTTAGATGAGAATTGCTGCCCCGGAAGACTTCCTCGGCCGTCGGGTAACGGGTATTATTCGCGACTCCTACCCACGTGTGTGGACTAACTTTGTTACTGAATCTCATTTCGGCTGGCATCGAGATCCCAGAGTCCAGCTTGCTATGCAGTTTGAGCATGGAGTTGAGCTTTTCGACGGCTTCCTCGTGCCTACGTGCGACGTCGTCATCGCCAGATTGATCAGCCAGCGCCACTCGCACCGGTTTTATGGGTCTGAACAGTGCACCAAAGATGATGCATAGGAGAATGAATCCTGGAAAAAGAGGATACAAAATTGAATTTTGACATTTAAAGCTTGATAATTCTGATAAAAATATGCCTTTGATTGCTTACCTCCATACATAACAACAGTGACCCTCCATCCATAGGACTTGAGAAGGTATTCACCAAGCGGCGCAAACGCAAAAGTGCCTACGCCAGAGCCGCAGAGCGCAATGCCTGTGGCGAGGGCGCGCCAGCGCTCGAAGTAGAACCCGACTGTTAACACTGCTGGCATGTAAATCATGCAGAATCCGATACCTGATGAAAAGAAAGTTTTATTAAGATTGTTTTTGCATCATCGTCGATCATTTCGGTTCTCAAGGGTATATAGAAAGTCTACTTATTATCTGTTATATGTATTGTGCGTGTAAGATACGTTCCTAATGCATGTTTGTTTCGGTCACTTTGGCACAAAGAAAAATTAAAAACAAATTTATACCTCCAATGATGCCGTAGACTAGGTAGAGGTACTCCACGCTGGTCGCGAAGTAGGATAGTCCGAATGCAACGGTGCTAATCACGCTGCCCACGATAGTCACCACACGGAAGCCGTACCTGAAAGAACGGAAGTTAAGTTTGACTTCAAGAACATTTCTTTAATCATATCAGTCTGGTATCTGTCAGTTCATGCTAAGTAATATTGGCAACTTATAAGTAGTTTTACCTATATTTGACAAGATATATCAAAGGTGAGAGGGAAATTACAAAATACACGGCGAGTAAGTATTGAAGACTCTTACTTGTTTGCTAGGGCCGAAACGAAAGGCCCCGCTAGAAGATAGAAGCCGGCCAACAGAGACTGCACAGGCGCCACTTGACCGTCACTAGCCTGAAACAAAAATATATATACTAAGTATGAATTATATTTGATTTCGGGAATTTTTTCCTTCCTAACCTAACCTTCGATAGGATAGATGAGGAACCAAAACAACAAGACGATAATGTGTGTGTAATAGTAACCCCAGCCTAAACTCTGTATTTAAATAAAAGTAAACAAAATCTACCCTCAATTGGAACCTTAAGCAACAAATAGTGTTGGTTAAAGTCAGGTCGTTCAGTGACAGATCCAGGAGGTTTTGTATTTGGTTGGTTAACCAATAAATGTTATAACTACGCAAAAATATACATATTGTTAGTTTACTTTTATTTAAATACCTAAAGATACAGAGTATAGTCACCTAGGTGAACTGGGTATTGCAATATCTTTAATTACAGCATTTATAGCGATGTTAAAGCTGGCCAACCACACTAGGGTATGCCTGCGCAGTTTTATCAACTGGACAAGTAAAACGGACCGTGTGTGGCATTCGCCTGTACAGTTTCATATACAGCTTTACCTTACCTGTGCAGTTGAATTGTACAGGCAAAATTGCGCAGGTATACCCTAGTGTGTATGGCCAGCTTAATAGACATCAGGGGTATTGCGGAAACCGACCCCAGTGCGTAAGAATACATTATGAACTTAATTTTTTGTAAGTGTCACGTATGTCTCAGAAAAAATTGGTCAATTAACACAAGTGATATGGAATCTCTATTTCCTGCTCAACGAAGGCTTATCAACGGGGAAGTCCGGTTGGACGCTTCCGACACCGCACCCCACTGACCTTAGCTTACATGTCATATACCGTCTATACCGACTGACTTTTTCTCATCCTCGTAAATACCAGAATAATTTGGTAAAGTGAACTTTATGAGCTACAAATTAAGGTATCGTGAATATATAAGTTAAGCAAATCACGAGGTTGGGAATGTACTATATTGGACATTCACTGCAGTTTTAATACGGTATTATACACAAATGACGTGCAATATGAGAACTGAATATAATATTCCTACTTATCTGTGAAGTACATACATTAACGAGGAATTTTCCATTAATTCGATTGCTACTGCAGATAACTGCGCAGGAAAACAGTTTAAATTCTATCGACATACCTAACAATGTTTCTATTGCGTAGGTACCCACGAAACGACTTTAATGCGTGTACTATCTGTTACCAAAGAGAATTTGAAATAGAGGTGTATTGTAAAAGAAAACTTTGTACCGACGTAAATCTACTGTCATCTTTCGACTCATAATTAAAACTTTTAGAACGCCATTTGACATTGATCCTTATTCTTTCACTGATATGTGTTCAATTTGTTAAATATGAAACTGTGGCGACATCTACTACTGAATTTGATTGTTGAGCTATTAGCGACGTGAATCTTTCTCTGAATGATTGAATTGAAGAATTATCAACATAAAAAAAAAACAACCATAGTATGCTCTTAGCTAACATTTTATTATAAATGTAAGGTATAAGGAAATTATAGCATTTACCCTAGCTGTGATGCTGATATAGGCGTCTGTGCAATTGTACATACATCCAGCGTGTGCACCGTGTGTGGCCTTTGTGCACTTGTGCAGGCTAGGCTAGATTTGTTGTAACGGGAACCCATTCCTCCTGCATTCCGGCCATGCTTCACGGCAAGCTTTTGAGGTCGTGCGTCGGTGCAAGCTAGTCTAATTTATCGTACTAACAGAAACACTAAATTGAAAATCGGAAGACTTTATTTCGTTGCAATAAGGTTTATGTATTGTCATTTATGGCCCAGTAAGTTTGTGTTCTACTCTCCCTCTCTACTTTTTGTACGTTAAAAAAACCGATAAGTTCCCTTAAACTTGATCTTGCCGATTTTAAGAAGCATGTTTCATATTTTTAGCTTTTGTGCATAAATATTATAAAAATGTTAAAGCGCATTTTAAACATATGTTTGCGATTTTTTCTATCAAGCGAATTCAATAAATCAGGATTCGAATCGATAGAGTCTCTCGTGAAAAGCCTTAAGGGAAAAGGAGTGGAGAGTCGCGCACACCGTGGGTAAATGCATTCCCACTCCGTAAAAAGTTTTATATCTAATCAGATTTTCCTCAAGACTTGACAGTGTAGGTACTCAATGTAATGCAACGCTGAAAAGAGATAGCTCTTATATGTAGAAAACAGCAATTTTAAATGTATACTCAGGTTTTATTGCATTTTAATGCAATCGGAATCTATATTTAAACCTAACGCAATAAAGTCGTGAATACACTAACACAGTTTAGTCCATACGTGACTAGGCTAAGACGAGGCCATCGATTCCCTATTTGACGTTTATCGATCGATCTAAGCGCGGGAGAAAACCTATAAATTGCATAAATTGATCGGTTGGCTCTAAGAAATAGCGATAAATACCTAAGTGTCTGCCGCAGGACGTGATACTCTTAATTGGTAGTTTTACCAGTAATTAATAATTATAAGGTATACATTGATGGACGGAGTAGATTAGGCCTTAAGTGGTTTAATGTCATCAAACTTAGTACCTAATAGACCGATTATTCCCCTAAAGTAGTATCGTAGATGTATAATAAATGCATTCATAAAGTGACCAAGCAATTTTGCAGCCGGGTGTAAGTACCTGCTTAGTGATTTCGTTTCAAATAATTTGATCTATGTTGTGTAACTTTATAAAAATGTAAAATTGGTGATCAGCGAAAACTACATGCTTAGGCTAGGCCGTTAGGCCTTCATTTCATATATGGACAATTTTAGTTTCCCAAGATTATTAATTGTTATTTATTTTTAATGATCCATTTAGTGACACAAGGAAGGAAGTGGATGTAGGCTCAATTAATAATCAATTGTATATTGTTTTTATAATTCGCCAATTTATTCTAGATTTACCTATTGGTAAATACCTGTAATGATTGTACATCGGTACTACGTATTCTCCGGAGACCCCCGGTACAAATTTTTGTACATATTCCACAATTTATTCTAAACTTTCTTTTAGGTTCCAAATTCAACAACAAAACAACTGCGTCTGGGTCTCAGGAGGCTATGTTGGTCGACGAACATTTTCTAAGAGCTATATCATTTATATTTATATTATACTAGTATGTTTCCATACAGTCTTAGATTTTTAAAACTCTGTACTTACCGCATACTTACCTTTTTTTTTATTCTTAACAGCCTATAACGGGTTCTAAGACTTTTAAGCGATGTTCTACGTACCATGGTATTGTATAGGTACGTGTTGATGAAAAAGGTTGTGACATACATACATATAATTACTAAAGTATATTTGATTAAAGCTGCAATGTTGTTTCCTTGATCGGGACAACAGTTATGTAAATGAACTCCAGCCGGTCGGGCTTCGCAGTAAATCAGTAGACGTTTGCTTGACCCTGCCCGGTTTGCATTGCACATTATGAGAGCCGACTCGACTGAAACCGATGTGATTTTCAATAATCACCCTTATTGAAAGAAGATTATTGAACATTCCTGTCAAATTGAAGATTTGATAATATGGAGTGTGGAATTAAGAGGAGTGGCATCTCTTATGGTAGAACTGCTGCAAAAGTGTTCAGCTGTCAGCTATAAATAATAGTTCCAAATCTCTCCAGAGTAGCGCTAGAGTAGCTAAGAACCTAGGCGTTATTGACGGAGTGAATTGTGCTGTCTATGATTTGATTTTTTTGTTCAAGTACTCTAGGTATTGTAGCGCCACCTATTTAAAGTTTTTTGATGACACTTTTTGGTACATGGAGATTTCGTTCCTTATCTCCACCTTCCGTATTTGATAAGTTATAGTTGAAATCGCAACTTTTGAAATAAAAGTACCTAAAACCGAAACGTTCAGTACTTCACATTACGACTCAAGGAAAGCTTGCCTCTTTACAAAAGACCTCCCCGGAAAATATTGCCATGTCCTTATTGTTATTCGAACCTTTTTGCCTAGAGACAACTACCGTAAGAGTAGATATTATGGATGGATCTAACCGGCACTATTTTTTTAGCGGTTTTAAGAAAATAATCGAAAAATCAACAGTGATGATGTGCTACCACTGCGTTACCCAAAGTGATTTTCTATATTCAATATGATAAAATAACTATTTTTAAAATGACTTATCTGGGAATAGATAATTTAAACACAACCGCCTGTTGTATTTGAATGTTACGTGCTTCCTACGCATGCGCGTTACATTCATTCATGTCTGCGTGCTCGTGCCCAAAAGAAAAATGCACTATAACGTATGCTACTCTTAAACACTTACGCCGTTTCTCTTCTGGTGTTAGTATCCCGCCGCCATTAGCCAACTTGGACGGAAATTTTACGAATACATTTACCAGTTTTGTTATTAGGTAGCAATGTAAAGATTTTATCGCACTGAATGAGAATTGGACAAAAATAACTGTTAATTAATATAACATTTGACTGAGTAAGCGATATAACAAATTTCGTAACGTCTTGTAAGTTTATTTAGGAACGGTTTTCTGGAGTTCTATCGAAACATAAGAATGTTTTTCATTGAGTAATAGGGACCAAAACGATTCTAACCGTATAGTCCTAAATCTTTATATTATACCATCCAAAGTGACAACATTATTTTAATACGTTGCAGTGGCAGGGCGTCTATACATATAACTGGTTTTCCATCGGCGTGCGCATCGAGACAATCGAGCATCTGTAGGTATCCTAGAATTCCGATACGTTGCAATTTACGAGATATCGGTTCCAGCTAGTAATTCCGAGAACAAAAACTTTGAAATCCTGCCTCCATAACGTACCAACAGTTTTCCTGGTATATATTAGCATCAGGGGACCCAGAGCATAGACCCATGTGTTGTCGTTGAACTATAAGCACAGCGGCTGGTCTGAGCGTGTTTTTGCAACTCCTATAGTCATTTTTAGGGTTCCGTAATCAACTAGGAACCCTTATAGTTTCGCCATGTCCATCTGTCTGTCTGTCTGTCTGTCCGAGGCTTTGCTCCGTGGTCGTTAGTGTTAGAAAAATGAAATTTGGCATGGAAATATAAATTAATAAAGCCGACAAAGTCGTACAATAAAATCTAAAAATTTAATTTTTTTTAGGGTACCTCCCTACACGTAAAGTGGGGGTGAATTTTTTTTTGCTTCCACATTACAGCATGGGATATCGTTGGAAAGGTCTTTCAAAACTAATAGGGGTCTTCAACATAACTTTTGAACCATAGGTCCAAAAAATACGAAAAAAATCGTGACTTAACAAAAACATTAAATTAAACTATAGCGGACATGGTCAGTTTAGCTGTTTTTGAGTTATCGCAAAAAGTTTCCCCTTCATAGTAAAAAGACGTAAATCCACAGTTAAAGGTTATTACGACACTAAATGGGTTGTTAAAGTTATTTGGCATTATTAATGTAAAAATTCGCTTATTTTACTCATTCTATTTTTATTTAATATTTAATTTGTCTAAAACAGTTTCATTGGCTGTAAGAGTAAAGCCGGTGACTATTGGCAGTTTTAGAACGAAAGAGTAAAAATTAAAAAGTAAGAGGCTATCCCGCTAATTTTATATTCATATTCGTTTATTGCAGGGATCGGAAACCGGTATTTTTTGTATGGGAACGAAAACGGTATTTTTTCGTTCTTTGTTAATTATTTCATTTCTAATTGGGCAATCTCATACTACGAAGTCGTTATCTAAAAACACAACCGAGTCCTATATTTGGAGTATAAAGTAAACCGAAATATATGATTATTTCAAAGTTTTTCTAAAAAACCGGTTCCGATCCCTGGTTTATTGCACTTATGTACGATGCATTATGTCTAGGGCTTATTGATATACTTTACTTTTTCATGCTTTAATGAACCAAATCATTTTAAAATTACTGCAGTTTGCTAAAATATGTGTTTTATTCATTTATATAGCAATCTCAATGTTTTTCGCTATGGGATATTTATTTTTAAACATGCAAAGTCTCCGATTGCAAGTAAGTTTGTTACTTTAATTATATAGGTCCTGATAATGCAAATTTGCCTATTTGTTTAACTGGGGTGAAAGGTACCGTTTCATCCCTTCGTTAACAATCTACTATACTTTAAGCTCCAGTTTAGCTTATTGTGACGGAAGAGTAACTACGGAACCCTACACTGAGTATAGCCCGACATGCTCTTGACGGTTTTATTTTATTTTTATGATATAGGAGGCAAACGAGCAGACGGATCACCTGATGGTAAGCGAGTATTAGTAAGCAGGCCTATGAACGTCATCGTCAGTTCTACGCCATAAATAACAAATCACAAAATTATTAAACTGGGCACATTTAATTGGCGTAAACAGTTATATCATTGATCTGCTATTAAACGAACTTTGCATGATTGTCCTTGCCCCCGTATTAAATGTGTACGTCATTTTAGCAAGGCTCAATTAAATAGGTTTGTTTTAGTCACGTCACCGTTAATACATATGCGTCATGATTGTAATAATTATTATCTGTCATCAGTAATCATTGTCCATAATTTCGGTCAGGAGTAGCAAAACCTTTTTTTTCCGTTGTGTTATGTTGACGACGTCAATAGAGAAGGCCATAAAATAAGTAAATAAACGGATTTATCGTTGTCCGAGTATTCACGTAGGTACTTATGAATATAGCACCCATTTTACTTGTAACAATGTAAGCACTCGATTTTTACACAGATACATGATTATATGATTAAAATTTTCAGACAGTAAAGTGCATCAGTTACACACATAGTGACACTATTGTGTGATCTCAAAATAACTAGACGCCAGCACAGTTAGATCTTGGGCCGCAGCCAGACATATTACAACACCGTCCCTGCTATTACGAACGTCGCGTGATACTTGTTTCACGGGAGTAAACACGCGTAAAAGAGTGACAGCCTCGTGCAATTGTATTGCGATATTACAGTAACGTTGCACGCGAGCACGCGACGCAGTATCGCATTACCGCTGGCCGGTTGCCATGCAGATGGGAAGACGTGTGGCCAGAATATCAGTAAAATGCTATCAATATTATGTACAAATAAAAAACGAAACGAATGATTACCCGCAGGAAAGTGAAATGAACACTGTTACCCATTTATTGTCTCAAGGTTTACCGGGTGTCGCGTTCAGTTCGTGTACACTGATTACCATCAGAACAGTTTCCAGTTAAATCTGGTTAATATAAGTATGTAGTAGATTCTGGTCTCCTGAACAAAATTTTCTTACGGAATATTCGACATAAATTTATACTGTAGACTGAGGTGACTTTGTTTCGTATATGTCAATCAATTCAATACGTCATTTGCTTTTAAGCGTGTTTATAAAACCTATAAATTAAGGTTCACCAAGATTGGGTGATTCATTTTTGTTGAACATACTTACATAGGGTCCCGCCCGCACTGTGTTGTGTAGATTTGTTACTCTGTTACCTTGCTTCGCTCCTATGCAAGTTTACCCTAATTATAATAATAATAATAAATATTCTTTATTGTACACCACATAATTATTGAAATGGAGAATACAAAGAGAACACAAATTACAATTAGGTAACAACAGGCGGTCTTATCGCTAAAACCGATCTCTTCCAGACTACCTTTGGGTAGCAGGGCAGGAAATAATAACTTACAACAGTGAACGAGTAGTGCCAATATGAGATTACGTAGATATTAGAACAGTATCACATATCACGCATAAAAATATAAAGCTTTATAAATACATAAAAATACCAAATATAATAACTACATAATATTCATAAATATAATATAAAAAGGCAGGTTAAGACAGCGAGAGGTAATGTGATTTTAAAAGGCTTTTAAATATGGGAAGGGATTTTGCACATCTTATTTCCAACGTCAAAGCATGCCACAAACGAACAGCCCGAAAAGTGAAAGAGCTATTATAAAATTTGTTTATTAATAAATAAACTTTCCCGTGTGTTGAGACGAGTTTTCCATGCGGCCCGCGGAAAATGTACGCATCGTACGAGAGAAAGTTAATATTTAACAATGCTATAGGACTAAAGCAGTGGATTTATTTAAAACAACCAGCTGGGCTAAGATGGTTGGCTTTTTATCATTTCTCACCATGCCTGTCACGTTCTAACAAGTATGTAAGCGCGAAAGTGACGGACATAGTGACAAGTGATAAAAGTGGAACCATGATGCCGCCGCAGATGCATTTACGGAAATAATGTCGTAGATTAACCTTACCCTTGTCGTAGATTTGCCGTACTTTATCTAAAAGATCATAAAAATCTCTGAAATAACCATATTATACATGGTAGCCCTCAATTAAATACTAAGATCGCGATCTTGGAAAAGTAAATGAATTCAAGAATCTTGAGCAAGAATTTTTCTAAAAAAATCGTAATTATTTCTGTAACTACTAAATAAAACTCACTAGGATTATATCGATAGCTTTGTCTTAAACTCAAGAGCGCTATCATTCCTCGTTGGTCTTTGCTGGGCATTTTCCGCAAATCAACCATTGTGCCTATTTCGTTGGTCTTAAAGACACCTTACATTCGAATTAGATCTTCTGCATAACAAGTGACCAGTTCTCATTACTCATGAGTGTATTTAATCGCAAATGTACTGGCAGAATGCAAGTTAATTTAGCAACAATGTCCCGCTGTTTCCGAATCGGTACGTCGATGTCGATACGTCTCGACTGTCTCGGGTTTGCATGGGCGGCCATTGCTCTCCGCGAATGTGCACACGAGGTGTGCTAGGGTTGTCTAAGATATATCTACTTCTAAAATTGACAATAAAAAATATATATTAAGAGGGAAGAATAGCTTGTGATCCTAACGAAATAACAGTACTTTTTCTATGAAATTCCATTTCGGGAGAAAACGGTTTTTGATGTCGATCGCTACAGCATAATAGGTACTATATTCTCGATTTTTAGGTTTCGTTTTTTTGAAATAAAAGGTTTATTTCGCAAGTTTAAAAAAAAAGCCCTAAACCTAAACCTAGTTTTTCATTGTGTCAATAACTTACTAAAAAAATCATAGAGAATAGAAAGTATTTACCTAGAAGTTGAAAACCATTTTAATTTTTTGTATTGACGAAATACGTGCTATACTTACCTCATAAGCAAGTCATATATAAGCGGCACATTGAAGCACTGAGAAACTCGCTAAAATACTTCAAATAACTACTTAACCCTAAATGGGGTTAGATCAAAGGTCACCATCATCCCAGTTGAACTAGATTCGACCTAGGTCTAAGCGAGCAAAAAAACAGTCCTCTTCATTAAGTATTTGTTTACTATCTATTACATCAGGATATAACGCATGCTGGAAGTTGCGAGCTCGATCTCGGGCTAATATAAAACATTTTTTAGTTAATATTTCTTTTATAGCCCGACCTAAATACGCCATGACTGGAAAAAGAAAAGTGCTGCCTATGAATCAGTAGCTGCCAACAGTGTGATAGTACGAGAAAAGACCAACCCCAATCCACTGGCTTAACTGATTTTATATACTTAAATGAACATACATATACCAAAGTGGAATTTACAGGCGTATTTTAATTGTAATAACTGGATATGAATTCGATCTGGATTAGATATGGAACACCAGATCAGATCATATCAGTGTCAAAAGTGCCATTTTTGGTTGAACAAATGTCACTTGTGACACTGACAAATCAAATCTAAAAATTAGAATAAGCTTGTCAGTGTTGGTATTAGTACCTACTTTTTGGCGACCCTAACAAAACTGTCGCAGTACAATTCCAATGTCAAGTCGCCACGAAGCGGCATAACTTGCACAATTAATTGTCCGCCTCGGGCTTCAGTGACGTACAAACTTCGCATAATCAATAAATAAGGATATACATACACTTCTCTTTTAACCTATCTACAATAAGACACGCACCCACTTCTTGCGAAAACCGGTGAGTTGCCTGGGTGACTGTCTGGTAAACTAAGGACACTATAAGTACGAAGAATTTCGTACTTTGACCCGCCAAAGATAGGAATCTTTATCACACGTGCGTAATTGTATTGCTGTCCCTCCCTTATGATGCTGCCGGTAAAAGATTGTGCGAGCGGGTCAGGAATATAATTATTATATTAGAGGTAGAAACAGGTGGATCAATGTACGAAATTCTTCGTGCTTGGCGTCCTTATTTTATGGTTCTTCCGCGTGAGCCCGGTAAAAGGCGAACTTTTGAGATGCTGCCTGAGCGTTGCGAGGGAATACATGCTTGCTAATAATCTGATAAAAGAGGATGCTGAATAGCTGCGAAGTGGAGGAGGAAAAGCTCCGAAGCACCAGCTGAAGGATAAACGATAAGATGAGAAAGAAAGAGAGAGAATGATGTGATCCGCCGAAACCACCTTTTAAAATCTTTCTGGTTTACAATAATGATTTTAAACGTGACTTACGGCCCGATTTGAAGAATGAGATACGATAACGATAAGTTCTTGTTTAGATAAGTTCTCATTTAGATATCGTTTGTATGCCGTATAATTGACAGAAGCAGCTCGATTCGGGCAACCAATGTCACTTTGACGTTAAAAATATCGTAGATAGATCTTATTGGAATCACACCGAAATCGAAATAAAAGTAAATTTAGACATGTCGTTTAGTTATCGATCTTTCAAAGATCTTTCCAAGTTCTTAAACGTGTCTTAATCATTCTTCGAATGACACTATTGTAGTAGAATATTGTAAATATATGTAGTAATCAAAAATCGCCGTGGGCTTAGAAGGCCGTGGAAGTACGTTCCTCAGACGAAGGCGCGGGCAATAAAATGTATCGTTAATGCACAAGTGGCATTACAAAAGCGTATGGAGTGGCATTACAAAAGCGTATGGAGTGGCATTATAAAATGGATTGCTCACTATTTGACGTGTGACCTAGGGAACCATTTTTCTGAGTCCGGCGAACGGTTACGGGACTCCCAGGATAAGATTTGCTATAGCCTTTTTTTATAATATAGAGTGAGTTTGAGAAATGTGGCTGTGAAAAAAACGATTTATGTATAGTTAATAGAGGAGAGTAGGCTATATCGTACGTACCGCCGGTTAAAACGTACCGCGTCTAGATTGCCCATTAAACGATCTACTTTATTTACACGTGAAGCACCAATCAATCTTCAATCTAAACAGCCCTCAATAATCTGCACAAAAATGGCATAGGGCTAAAACCGAATGAAAAAGAAAAAAAAACTTTTTTAGTCGGTCTTGATCTACTTTTTGATGTAGGTTTGTTAATATATGAGGAATAGCTGCCAGCATCCTCGGTACAATGCCTCAAGGGACTATTTTAGATTTAAGCTAGTTATAGTGTAAATAAAGATTTTATTAGTAATTTACTTAATTTATGATCTACATAGGTAGATTTCAGATTTCCCTCACAGCTCTATTGGATTGGCGTCGTATAATTTTGCTCCATGAGAATGTACCCAATCTGAAGATCGACAGTTTGATATTAGTCGTTATTTCATTGGTCCTATTACGATTCTTTTATACGTCTTCCGATAACTTCCGACCGCGCCTACGTTCCCACGTTGGTGGCGTTTTGATATTGTGCGTGTGAACACTGTGTATTACGCGTGACACACCGACCGCTGAATATATTTCTGACCGAATGATTACCTAGCACAGCGTAACCTAAACATTATTTTAATAATATCTGTAAGGACAAGAAAACGCGACAGACGATTTGAAAGTTAGCTAACGGGATTGTGCGTCTTCATATTTTAAGAGCAATTTGCGATAGCTGTAGCCAGCTGTGACAAATATAATTGCACATTTAATAGTACGAGTAGGTACCTAATGTGCCAAGTACATTATGAACCAACGAAGGTTAACAAAGTAAAAAGCCTAAAAAAAGTGAGTAATTAACCTTGTCTACTTACATTTATTTTTCATCTCTAATTATACGCAGGTACGTACGTATATGTAAAAATAAATGGTTACTTGCAATATATGTAAGCGCATGAACCACGTAAAACCAGTAATAAACTAGCTACAGAGCAGTACGGTTGTTTGCTTTCCGACCCCGCGACACACCATCTGGCGACGAGGATGGGATTTCACATTTGTTCTCTACATTTTGTTAAAGTTAAAAAACAGCATTTGTGTAAACACAACAACATTAAACGACAAAGCCCTATAACGTGTTTTGTACGCGTAAAGTATGTAGAAACATCGAGAAATAATAAATAATAGTACAACTTGACATTGTTCCAAATAGTATTTAGGAATTACATGATCAGTTACGAGAATGGAGTGAATGAATGAATTGAATGGTATGCGCCGGCGCGGGCCTTGGCCTTAGCGTTATGGTAATAATGATCGCGCGTTGTGACGTTCGGTCTAGATCGGTGCGATTGTCTAGTCTTAATTATTAAACTTCAGCCATGACAACCTGCAGTTGTATTAACAGGATGTAAATAGTTAGTGAGGCTAACGTATTGTTGATATGACGTGTATTGTGGCTACAGTTAACAACAAATTTGATATTTGCTGGATAAGTACATGACCATATTATATAATGAAGTATAATCAAAGACAATCATAATATAATATACACATTAAAATAACAAATAAGTAATTGAATAACGACGCAAAAGAATACAAGGTTAAGAATCATTAGACGGTCAAAATCCGAGTAAGTACCTACGTATATGTTTGAAAACGCAATGAACACGACAATTTGTTACGCTATGTAGTACCTAATGACCAGACATTACCATAAAAAGTGGCAAAAACTTCTAAAGTTGATGACGCAATATTTTAATGCCCTTCAACTTGATCTCTGTTCGTTTTTCGATAGCGAGAAGTACAAACAAAATGATCGAAGAGGTCATGATCATGATAAGATCACGTGGTCGACATAAAGTTGCCAATTCTCCAAGAATTAATACTCGTATGGAGGCCCGACCATGACGTAAGTGACGACGCCGAGGGTGTGGTTGAAGACGAAAATAACTGCGCACACACATGTATAATAAACGTTCGGATTCCGAACTCAATCGATATTTATACTCGTAAATACTAACTACTTCAAGTCCTGTAGGTAACAAATATAGTATACTGATCATCATGTTGCTATGACCTCGACATTAACCTAGCATAACTGCTAAAAACTGGTCATTCAGTAGCAAAGATCAATTTTGCAGACAGATGTCTGCAGCTGAGATTATTTTAATTGGCCAATTGAATAATTATATTGCTTCAAAACACATGCACGTGCACGAGAGCTCTTAATATCTAATTACCTAAACTGCTGCAGAAATATCACGCAAAATGAAGTCTTGGTCATTAATTACCTACCATACTTATATAAATCCACAGTGATAATGATCACGCCCAGGTTACGGAGGGTATCAGTTATTTCTTTCATATAAATAATCATAATTACATTTTCCTCTCGAAAGTTTGCAACGTTCAGTAAAAAATAAATGTTTTTGTACCTATCCAGAATTTTCGATCTGTGATAATTTAAGTTCACTTACATTAAATTCTTTCTTGATGGGATCGTTGAGCATGCCTCCGCAGAATATGATGCCGTCCACGACAACATTGCACATGAAGGAGGCGAACACGATGACCCAGCCCCAGCCACCATCGGGTGGGACCACCTGTAAATCAAGATCAAATTGAGTGGTTTGATAGCGTTCTACATAACGCTGTAAATCTGCAGATTTGCTCGATAAGAGAGGAAGGATAAAATTAGGAGGCAAATTTGTTCAGGCATTAGCGTGGTGAGCCACGTTGCTGGGTTAGGGGGAGCCCTAGTATGCACTCAAAATTTATCGAAAGAAAATACACTTTACCAAAGATTCTTCTACTCGACCTGGACCCTGACCCACGGTGCTATTATCAGATATTATAAGAACATTAACCATTTTCAGCAGTATCATTTATGCATATAGAGATGGTATAGAGTAGCATAATGACATTTTGAAGTTGAAGTATTTACTTTAGGATGTTGCCCGCTGATATAATATTCTTTTAGGGGTAGGTACTAGGTATCCGAAGAGTTTATATTGCGGAATCCAATTATTACACACTTTTATAAGCTTTTATTATTATTTAGCATCAGTGCGTATATTTGTTACTTTGTATGTTTGATTGAAATATTTCAAATCTTGTAACTTAAATTTTAACCAGTTCCTGAAATCTGATTCGGTTGAAATTTGGAGTACTTCCATAATTCCTATGATAATGCAACAATATGCTAACATGGAGCTGATCTGATGATGCAGTCGGAAGGTAGCCAAAGGAACTTCTCGATAGAGGAACATAAGCACTTCGAGTTTAGGCTCATTATAATGGTCTTGTGAAGTACTTGATAGACATACATTGTATATGAGAAGTACAGTCAGAAATAAAACAATGTCATAAAAAAATTACGGTTACTTGCCTTATCTCCCAATCAAAGAGTAAAGTAACCTATTATAGTTTTTTTTTATATTGATCATGTCATGTGTCTCTTTGTCTGTATGTGGTATCGTAGCTATCAAACGGATGAAAAGGTTCTTATTCTTATATTATACGTATCTATGTCCCGAAAAGTTGAGCTCTGCTGCAATGCTGTTTTATTCTGACGAAAGCGGAACGTTTTCGTCAGAAAAAATAGGCTATAATTTATTCTGAAGAGAAAAAGGAATCTGACGAATGTGTCTTAGATCACAAATTGCTCCTTTTACTTTCTAACAAAAACGATCACGGAGCAAAGCCTCGGACAAACAGATGGACAGATAGACGTTGACTACGGAACTAGTCTTTGTGACCTTGTCCAAAAGCAGTCTGACCTCGACGCTTGGCAGGGCGACTGTTGCCACCCTAACACCGTTACACTCACACTATGGCCGATCAATTAATCAGCTAATTGCTTACCTAACGTTTCTTGTAACTTCTATCAATGGAACTAGCCACTTGAATGAAACCCACAAATTATTACAATATATGTTTATTTAACATTAGGTTTACAAAATTAAAAGCTGATCAACATGACTCTTGAATTTAGACGAATGGTTATGTTAAGCTGTAAGAATGATGTACGTGCCTATAATCATTAGCGCCCAAGCACAAGTTTCTAGAACAAGATCAGCCGTTTTGGCTAAAATCTGTTTCCGCCGTTTCCACGCTCTTTGCATGGCCATCTTCAACGAGTTCTACAACAGCAACAGGAGTACGGTCAGGATCAATTCAGAAAATGCAAGGGTTACAACTCCGAGTAGGCACCCGTTGATAACACTTTGTGCCGCGTTTCGCAAATACCTCTTCCTTTTCTCTTTTTTCGATTGCGCTGTCATATTAAGATTCTGTTACTAAAATTTGGCGTTTGCGTGTTGTGGTAGCCTTTAGTTCATTGAGGCTATTTTTTATAACAACTGCACGAAGAAACACATGTCTCTGGACGGATTGGTTCGGTATTTTTTGGAATTCTTTTCACTTTCTCAAAACCTATGAAAACAAGAGCTATGTGAAATGCTACGGCTAGCGTGAACAAAGTAGTTATTGGAACTAACATGGGGTTCAAGGTATTTCGTGAACCCCATGTATTACTAAAAAATATTGTAATTTTTAGACCATATTACACTTTTTAATTTCTATACTATCAATGATACGTTTGTCAAAAACTGTCAGATTCGTTTATATTTTTAATTGGTAGTAAAAGGTATCCTAATAGATAATAAAACCTTTATTGTTTCTATAATTTGAAATTTATTGAAATAAAGATTTTTAGATGTTTTACCTTTTTTATGCCAACATATAGATCGTGTCATTCACGACGACGCGTGCCTTGACTCTTAATGTCATGTTACGAAAGGTTAGATTTTACAAATCTGAGCGTCATCGTGGATGACACGAACTATAAAAAAAAATGCTAATCTAACTGAAAAAAAGTAGTTGATATACATAGAACGTTTACAGTAATTAAAAGATTATTTAATTCATAGTGAACTTGGAAGTAAGATGTTGAAGTTTAATACTTATAAACTTGGCTCTGGGCGAAATTTAGAACTTGTCATTCAACAAAATTAAAGGATCAAACGATAAATGCATGTCAGTCCGACGACCGCGTTTGGGGGTTCGGCTTTACTTTCTGGTAACTTTGTAACTACTTTGTGATAGTTAATGAAATATAATACAATAAAGTGTAAGGTAATTACCAGAGCTGCTTCTGGCTCGGAGTCTTCGCTGGGCGAGTCGCGGCCCAGACCGCTCTCGTCCGACGACGGCGTCTCGAACGGACGCTCGTCCGTTGCTACTCGCACCACCATCTTGGATCTGAAATAAAAATAAAATAAATTAGGTACAATGTAACTACATGAACATAATTATAAAAATATATAGGCATGTGTCTCTTTGTACCAGTTAGTATACTGGTCTTTGCCCGCGACTTTGCGTAGAATGATGTATGTATGTCACTTTATTGCACATAAACAGGTTAACATAAAACAGACAATACAAAACCAAAAAAATGATGATGATGAATGATGATGATAATTGATAAAAATTCTCAAACTATCTCCATACCAAATTTCATTTAAATCGGTTCAGCGGTTTGAGCGTGAAAAGGTATCAGACACACAGAAAGACAGACTAACTTTGGCATTTATGATATTAGTAGGGATTAATAATGTCGCTTAATTTATCTCATGGCTTTGCTACAATTTCATTTGCTTAAAAAGGAGTCCCTAAGGAGCACCTACTTAATCTTTCTGGTTTAGCCCCCATTGGTTGACTGGTAGAGCTGCTGGTTTGTTCTGGTTGGTGGTGGTAGTACTATCGTGTATTGTGCAATAAAGATTAAATAATTACATTTAACAGTTTAACAATCTTTCAATAATGTTAATGTCTAGTCGGTGTAAATAAAACAAAATATCAAAATTATAGCTCAATAGAGTTAGACCAAGATAAGTCTGCAGCGATTTTGATTCAAACCAGGGCTGTCACGAATGTCGTAGGATGCGAGTGTCCTAAAATGCGAATGCGAATACGAATGTTAGAGAATATGTAGTTGTTATTATCATTCGTAATCGGAAAAAAATCTGTTAGTACATAAAACATATGTTACCTTAGAACGGGATGTTATAAAGTGTTGAAAAATGCTGTCTACTGGTCAAAATTACTTGAAAACAGTTTGCGCGCGCTGTCTACACGCGAATCGATGAGACAGGACACGACCCGCGCACATTCGCTTCATTTGATGCGAATACGAATGTCGATGCAAATGTTTAAAATGATGCCAATATTCGTATATATTGATGCGAATATCCGTGACATCCCTAATTCAAAATTCTATGAAATTGTGAAATCCACACTTGCACAGTGTATGCTATCAGAAACGTTGCAGACTTATTGTGGTCTAACTCTAGCAAGTATCTAAGAATATTTATCTTGCAGGTACGTTAGTTAAGATACTAATAATTTTCGAAACAGGAAAGTGAACATTTATAAACAGGTATTTTTAACTCAGTTTTTTTTTCATTGCATATTTTTAGGGTCAGATTAGATTAGAAGGAAGAAAATATTTTCTATATTACATATACATATTGAAAAGGTCCACCGAAAGATCACTTAATAACATAATGAGAATTATTTATCACCATTTATCACTATCGATAGTAGAGACTAGTTTTCCTACTAATTACCATTCATGAAAACTAAGTGAGAACCTTGTACTAGTTATCATGCGAGTCATCGGTGAGAAGCGCATCTGCAACAGCGCTAGGAGGAAGTGAGGCCAGAGGCTGCGCCCCTAGGTCAGGAATAGCGTTATTCTGCAGTTTGCGGTGCTCCAGGATTAGTCTGCGTTTCCATCAGAGATGTGCGTAAGTAAACATATTGTGTGAATGTTTCTCTCTGACATGATTACGTAACTTTGTTTTTTCGTTTGATATTTTGGAAATTCGGTTTATTTCAATGTGGGAATTTTTAGGGTTCCGTACCCAAAGGTAATACGGGACTCTATTACTAAGACTCCGCTGTCCGTCCATCTGTCTGTCTGTCTGTCTTTCTGTCACCAGTCTGTATCTGATGAACCATGATAGTAGACAGTTGAAATATTCACACATAATGTATTTCTGCTGCGCTATAACAACATATATAACAATACTAAAAACAGAATAAAATAAATTTTTACCCATACAACAAACGTGATTTTTTTGCCGTTTCTATAGATAATTGTAGAGAACCTTTCGTACGCGAGTCCGACTCGCACTTAGCCAGTTTTTTTTATTATTAAGCGTCCGGACTTGACCACATACAGTGGCATGTTTGAGTGGTCTATTAATTATAGGTAAGCACAGTGTATGATTGTTAACTACTTATACATTTTACGTTTTCACATACATATACGTACGGACCTCATATGACTCCGTAATATATGTATATGTTTATACCCATACATTAACATACAGCTGATTAAATATTATTTACTCCTACAATGTGTTCATTAAGTTATGGCTATAGGACAGCTCTGACGCACTTACGATTATAATGAACATATAACGACTTCGGAAAACTTGTGTGTATCCCTTGGAACATGTTTGTTTGTAAACAATGTCATATATAATGTTGCAATGATAGTATTTTTTTGCTGAATAGATCGGTGACACAATATTCACAACTATGTAGGTATGTTTACTATAAGTCAGTGCTTCATTTACGAGTAAGGTAGGCTATACAATTATACATTTTATAATTTCGCCGCGCCGACAAAGTTTAATATGAATAGGTATATACTGAGGGCATACCGCGAAACACAAAAATCCAAATATCGTTATCTGCATCTCTATCACTCTTGCATTCGGGCAATAGAGAACTAGATAATGAAATTTTGATTTACCGCGTTTTGCGATAGGCTTTCTGTAAACAAACCACCTTGATACATCAATGTCATCAGTGAAAATACTGTTTAAGGCATAGTACGAGTATGTATAAATTACTCTATGGTTTACAAGATGTGCTATTGCTGTAGGTACTCTGGCAGCAAAATATTGCAATAATTCCCCATATTAACCTAAGTGTTTATTTATTAGCATTTTTCGAGCTACATTAGGATAAATAATTCGATAATTTACACAATACACATGCGCTTTTCGCCACAATCTTAATTATGCGCAATTTGGATGCCTAAGAATTTATTTCTTCGCATTTGCGTTTACGTACGCAATAGTTATACTTAATAATTGTTCAGTGTTCATAATTAAGAATGTGCATTATTTACGAGTAGGTACATTTTATCACGACTCGATTCTTAACAATGGGTTGTTCCTTATTTTTATATGCAATCCTTTAGATAATTACCTACGCTTCCTAATTTGTATTAATATTTATGTCACAGTAAATTTATTTTATAATATTACCTGTTAATACCAAACACAATTAAGTACCAAGGACTAAGAAAAACAATAAATAAACAGTAAATACTTTTTGTAAATAGTTATGGTTACAGACAGGACGTAAACAGGACGAATTACTTATTCCCATTAAAAGTATTTGTATGATTTTAAACTTTCTAATAGAATTCTTGGGCGTTTACTTTTTAAATTAAAATAGTTACATATTAATTCACCATTACCGAGACCCAGAGCAAGATAATTTAAGAGAATAATTCAAATGATATACTTAATGCAAATATATTAGTCGCATCCTTTGTAATACGGCACAACCGTTAATTCTAATAGTTATATCTCCATAATATCTATTCATATCTTACTGTAGGATAGAACCAACAAGACTGAGTGGAAAAATCCACTTAATTTTAGTTAGTACTGATAAGAAGGACTATTGAACAAGTGTAATGTGGACCGACGACCGTACGACCCGCACTGCACTGATAAGGGATAACGTTGTAACCTCTTACCAAGCAAGGCTGGCCGGGGGCTTTCAAGTCTCACTTGAACTTGGAAGTTTATGCATTCGTATTTCTAATAAGACCTGAGACAAAAAACAAAAGTGACCGACATACTCACTAAAATATATCAGCAAAAGTGGAGATGGACTGGCCACATGTTGAGAGATAGGTAGGAAAAATGGAGCAAAATCGTAACGAATTGGTATCCAAGAGGTTGCACACGGAGCCAGAGGAGACCTCGAACAAGATGGGAGGATGAACTGAAACTCACAGCGGGCCCGAACTGGAGAAGAGTGGCCCACGAGTCCCACGACAGACCCCAATGGAAAGAGCTGGAGGAGGCCTTTGCCAAGCGGCACACTGAGTTAAGAGACGTACTCTAATTCAGAATAAAAGGGCTTAATAGATAGATAGATAGATAATACCGTTGTCTTATATAATAACCAATTGTTTAGAAGTCCGCAGAGAATGTATAATAAAATCGATAGGTACTTCAACATTTATTCAGCAAATAGGCCACAAGGGCACTTTTATACGTCAACATGGAATTTACATACAAGCAAAAAAACACATCAACAATTATAAAATAGGTACAATTAACTATATGTTCATACAACAAAAATATATATCAATTCAAACTAAAGTATTATTATTTCTTAGAGATGTATAAAGTCTCTTATTGTCGAATTACAAAAAAAACTATCATAATTATATTTAAAAAAAAAAGCACAAATAAACACTAAAAATCTAAAATTATTTAGATTTGAAAGTAGCTTCACCCAAGCACCACAGCAGCATTACATACTTAAGTCATATGTAATTAATAGTTTTGAATTAATAGATAGTTTCCGGGATTATAAATCATTTACAAATAGAAACAGATTATGTCGCATATATTACTCAATATACGTAATATCATACGTTTAATACTTATGTATGTCTGAGCATGTTCTACGCATAGTAAGATGTCCATTCTCACTTAATCTCTTTATCTATATCGAATGGAAATTGACCAATAATTGGATCGCAAGGCGCTACACAAGACAAGTCTAAATAATTGTAATTTGCATACATTGAATATGTGAACAATGGGGCGTACGTCATTTGACCACCATGTCAGCTAACGCCATATGCCAGTACAATGTAAGGAATAACTTTAGTTGTAATAATGTAACAAATGCACGATATATGTGTTGTTCTTAAGGTACCATCAGGTTCAAATTTGCATGGACAATTTATGAATGATTTCATGCGTAAAAAAAATAAAATAAAAACTCAGCTTCTAGCAAGCTTCGTACTCTGGCTGGACCTTTTGAAACACCGGCCCGACCACGGTCCGATTGCTCTAACTGAGCTACAGGACCTACCAGATCTGTGCGAATTTATTTTATCAGTGTATAAGTAATATTAATATCGCTCGCGGACGTATCTGCTTGGTACAGAAATTAATTAGTAAACTAAATTAGTAAACTTTCCCAGAGATAAGACCTAGCTAGATCGATTTTCGCCCCCAAAAACCCCCATATAGCAAATTTCATCGAAATCGTTAGTTTATATATATTATATATTGTGGCGGCGTATCCGAAATATTTTTATCGCTCATTTTAGACGAAACTTTTGCTATAGTTATGTTAAAAACAACAAAACAAATGCATTTTATAATTAAAACTAATTAAAAGATAAACTGTACGTCAAATGGCGATAAATGAAAGCTTTTTTCACGCATCCGTATTTTATTTTAATTCAGAGACAAACTAGAGTCAGGGGCCTATTTCCGTGTCATTCGATACAAACTAACATGCGAGATTTGTCAAAATTGTATGCAATTGACATTTCATTTCGAAAAAAAAGCCATCTCGACTGATATTAGAATAGAGGTCAAATCAAATTGCTTTTTTTTTCAGAGATGTTCCAAATTTGAAAGTCATAACCAAATCGATTTTGATGTAGTTATGAAGCAATAACTGTTCAAGTGGCATATGTCGTTTTTGAGTTGTTGGAAATTTGGTTTTATTTCAGTGATACAAATTTGAAATTTATTTGACGTAATTGGTCGGGAGTCGACGGCCTGTCCCTGCAAGGGCTAACAACATTTTCACAGATAAAAAAATTGTTTTAACAAAACAGTTTATCGTAATGTTGGCCATTATTTACGGATTTTGAAGGCATCATAGAGGGTTTATGATATGTGTGTAGATTAATATTTTTATAACTGACGTATTAAGTAATATTTAGGAACCCTGCAGCTTCGCTATTCTTTTATAGTGTATGAATAATAAAAAGTACACTATGCTGTGTAATTGTTTATGCACAAGTAATCAGATCTGCGTGATGAAATGGCCTTCTTAAGTATTTGCGTGGGGTTGTTTACATTCTGTGATAGCAGATAAACTCGGGAGCAAGTTATCTGGCGCCACTGCAAATAACAATTATTGATAACTCCTCTTTACCCTCATGATGAAAGTATAATGATGTAGTATAAGTATGATGATGTACTTTTTAATATTGTTACCCAGAGATATCCAGGCATCCAATGTTACGAAGCAAACAATGCTTATAGAGTTATAGCCAGATATTTTTCAGTGTTCAAGGTTTACCAGGGAGGTACAATAGTTTCGAAAATACAATCGGTTCTGCACAAATTTTATAATTATAGGTTTGGATACATTTTTTTATAATTTTAGGATAGGTAGTTATTGCCCGTTGTAATTTGATCTCGCTTTGCATGCTTATTTTGGATGGCATAACCTAACTTTCTATATATGTATTGTAAAAACAAAATGAATGTTGTCTGTTTAATGTGCCTTTAGAATAAAAAAAAATGCATGTAATTAATTTGCGTCCCTTCAGATACCAAACCGATGATGAAGCATTTCATTAAATTATCTACCGTTGTCCCGTACAAACGCTAATTTTCTGAAGATTCACAGGTACAAGTATTTCCTTTTCTGAGATACGCGTCATACGTTATAAGTATGTAACTTTATTTTTGTGTTGCCTCCCAGTCACACTTACGTACGAATTTACGAGTGTGACCGAGAGGCAACACGTCGAACGTGGTTCGCGGTAGGCCCTCAGAGATAAGTAATGAGCTTCCTCACCAATTCCTTCAAAATGCTGCAAAATAGCTGAACTTTTAAACAACTTGAAAGAAGGCTTGAATACGTTGCACCAAGGAAGCTTGATAACGACTGAACTTCGCGGAGGCACGGTTATGTTTATAGCCCATGTCGAATGTTAATGTTTATGGTAATCGTCACTGGTTGAGCTGGTTTAGCAAAGGATTCTATGTGTTGCTGAGTATCAAATTGTTACGCAATTATAAATATAATATAACAACAAAAATGAAGGAATCCTGTATTGGCTACGCAAAATGTGCGACTTCTGACTTCCGTTATGTTTTGATTGATGATTTAAACTAACATGATTTTCTATACAACGTGCACACGAAGACCGAAGGAGTTGAACTGGGATTCAATGATCTTATTTAGTATTTGTATAGATTGTACAGACTTCAGCCTAGTTTTAATAACAAATGTTCGTAATAATAAAAAAAATTATATTTAGGGACAATCATATACAGATAACCCCTAGCCCCAAACTAAGCAAAGATTGTTACTACGAAAGGCGACGATATAATAGACTAGTACAAATAGTAGTATGCATAGTGTACTAGTAATTACTCATATACATTATACATACTTAAATCCTTAGATACATCAATAATCCAGGAACAAATTCAATATTCGTGATAAACACACAAATAAATGCTCTTACCAGGATTCGAAGCCGAGACCTCCACCTTCGTAAGCAGGGTCACTACTCACTACCCACTAGGCTACGGAGGCCAGCAATGCAAATTTAAACTAAAATAGACTTGGCGATTGCGCTGTTGCCACTAATTGGTTTAGTCTAGGCATTGATTTTGTTGCTTCTTTTGTCCTCAGGAATACGTCGTTCAAATCCTTCGGCTTCCTAATACGCACGTTGTATAATAATACGAGTAGTAGATTAAGAAGCAATTTTTTGCAATAAAATTTTAAAGTCAATAAAACGTATCCTACGCCTACAGCGACCAATTATGTGACATAAAACTAATATCTGTGCATGAGTCATATTTTTCCCCCATGCGCCTGTGGAGGGGCCTTCATCAAGAGGGTTAACATCTTAACATCGGTTGCACGTTGCACGCAACGTAGTCACATGCATAACTTAAATTGTGTTGCATTATTATGGCCACTTTTATTCTCCATCATCAGACCAGCTTGAAAGCACAATAACTATGCATGTGCAATGCGTTGGTCACAATAAAAACAAAAAGCGGACTCGCCCATAAAGGGTTCCGTACCATTAAAATTTATGACGTATTAAAAAAAACTACTTAGGTACTAGATTTCGTTCAAACCAATTTTTGGTAGAAGTTTGCATGGTAATGTATAACATATATATTTTTTTAGTTTTATCATTCTGTTATTTTAGAAGTTACAGGGGGGGGGGGGGGACCACACATTTTACCACTTTGGAAGTGTCTCTCGCGCAAACTATTCAGTTTAGAAAAAAATGATATTAGAAACCTCAATATCATTTTTGAAGACCTATCCATAGATACCCCACACGTATGGGTTTGATGAAAAAAATTATAATTTTATGACGTATTTTTATGTCAAAATCTTAATGCGGTTCATAGAATACATCTACTTACCAAGTTTGAACAGTATAGGTAGTTCTTATAGTTTCGGAAAAAAGTGGCTGTGACATAAACGGACAGACAGACGGACATGACGAATCCATAAGGGTTCCGTTTTTTGCCATTTGGCTACGGAACCCTAATAACCGATATTAATTTAATACACTAGTATTTTAGTACACTACATTTTAATACACTAGTAGTTCTTACCCAGTTAAGTTAGTTTGCACCTCATTTGTATCATAGAAACTAGGAATGCAAACGTAACGCAGCCGAGCAGTTAGAAAAATTACGCGTAATGATTGAACGGCTTGCAGCAGTACTAAAACCCAAAATTAAAAAAAAACATTTGTATACCTATGAAAGGTGATTGACGGAGCATCATTTCCGCACCGGCTCATTTAAAAAATGCAAAAAAAAAAAAACCTACAACCGTGTTCCACCCTAATGTGCATTGAGCTATGCATTGTCAGAGAAGGACTTCGCTGTACTTAATAATGTTCTTAATTTTGTTTAATACAGCGCAGAGCAATATATTGATCTAATGACAAGATAGGCAAGCTATTTATTCTTTGCTTAATATATCAGAATCTGATCAGAATAGTCTCACACTACCTCTATATTCTTAATTTATATAACGTTATAAGAGTATTATTCCATGAACACTCATGTTTCAATGACTAATTATATGACCACTGATGAGCATATGGTGTATAATGACAAGTTTTTTTATATTGGTTTTATTCTAAAAGTATATAGGCAACACTGAAAGTTCTTAGCATACCTTTGGTTTATGGTAATATAACTCATTTTTCCAACATATTTTATTTACATTTAGGTAATATATTTTGTGAGATATATAATCCTTCGGTTGTCATTTGTATTTCAGGATTGCCGGAAATTTTAAAATTGTAGGTACGAGTATGTCGAGCGTCGCTCCAATTTTGAATTGAGAAATTTCTCGTGTCATCTCATGAATTTTATACAAAGCGTCTGTGGACCCAACATCGCTATACAAAAAGAGCTTTAGAAGAATGACCTGTGTGCGTTTTAGGGGGATGCTATCCTAATAAAATTGGTACGCCTGATCAGATAAAATTGCAGCACCCATTAAAATACAGAATGAAGTTTTCTGTATTCCAAAACTTTCAGTTTGTCCCTCGTACTTTATTCAGATTTTTACTTTATTTTTATAAGTTTTATAGCATCTGGAGGTGACTCAACTGAACAAATGTTTTTTGTTTTTATTTTTTTAAATAAGGGAAGTTAAACACGACCGACGCTCAAATGGCTTACGCGCCTGGCTGGCTTAGATAACGCCTGCTACCTACGTGAACTCCAATTTTTAAAGAAATACACATTCAAATGAGTCTCGTCCGCAGATGGCAACAGAATTATTTTTAGCGCGTTTAGGCATAAAACGCTACAGTGAGTTTTAATGAGACTTGCCTCATAGTTTTAACTTTTAAATTATTCTTGTGTTACTGCTTCGTTTAATAAAAATTATAAGCGTCAAATAACTACGCTCGTTTTACACCATCTGAGAGGAATCATATTTTACTAGGTAATGAGCACCAAGTATAAGTTTTTTAATTACAAGTTTCTTTTTGTTTGTTGCCTGAATACACTTATTCAATTCAACTTAATCAATCATTTTGTATGTACGATAATAATCCCGATGCATTTTTTGATAAAGATAAAAAAACTAGCGAGGAATGGAGGATTGTATAGAATTTACTTGCGTGTTCGACCCACGCAATCTGTCACGTTATAAATATAATGCTTTTGCCGTTTCTTTGGATTTCGCTTTTTATTTTCGATGGTGATCTAATAGACTAAATATAATGCAATAGAAACGTTAATCGTATATATATTTGTATACATACATATTATGTAGTTCATGAAAGATGTTTTAAGGAGTTTTTAAATTATGAAAAGCTGAATTATGAGCTGAATTATTGTTATTTATCATTCAAAATCATCATTTAAAAGTCAATTCTACAGTTTATAAGGTTTGCCACACATGTGGATGAAATGCAACAATCAAGAGTGCCTTTACCAGCTGGTGTGGTGCAAAATATTTTAATTTGTTGTGACATTGAATAAATTATTGTATGATTTTTTTTTATTCTTTTAAAAATTGAATGTATGAAATGTTACTTATTTATTTTTTATCTTATATACTTTTATACCATATTGTGTGCCCTAACAGGGTGTCATGAATTGAATTGACATTTAAATATTTGGTTGTTGACGATCCATATTGATTTGCCACAATGAGCCTTTCAAGAGGCCTTAAAAGAGCCATGAAATTGAAAATAAAATTAAACTTCCAACAACTAAAAAAATACATATGCCATTTGAAGGGCTAAGCATGTTCTGAAAATTATGCTAAAATAGTTTATCAATACTTTATTCAATTTACCCATTTAGGACGCTGACACAAACAAAAGTGAAATGTAAATTCGCATATAAGGTACATCATGCTAGTCAGCATAGGAAAATATAGAAACAGTTAGCTCTCTATTTATAACGTACGTACCTAATATTTTTTGTTTCGGCAATCTTTAGATCTGTTTCAGCAAAAAAGTTCCAAAACAAGGAAGCTATACAACCCCGCCGCGACAACCTTGATACAAAACATAAATAAATCAGATCGTTTTGCGCGGAATGTGGCCGCAGCGACTTTCCATAACTTGTACAAGTTCTCCGTAAGATCTCACGTGCATCGGCGTGTCGAAGACGTTTTATACGACTTAAGGATGACTCACGCTACACAGTGCCAGGGCCGGGCCGGGGCGGACCGGAGCGAGCCGTCACACGGACTTTCAGGAGCGCCACCGTCGCCGGACCGTTCCGGGGCCGGGGCGACCGGGCCATCATCTCTATATTATAGTATCTCTATGCGTTGACACTATCGTTGAGTCTCCGAGCGCGAGACAGGCCGGGCCGGGCTGTCCGAGCTCACCGAGCCGTCCAAGCAACGGACTGTTCATGACAAATGTCACAAATGTCAATCATATTGAAAAAATTTGTTCGATGGGAAGCAAGTCGATATAGAAATAAATAATAAAATCAAAATATTGGCCCTGGCTGCCATAATAGCTGATGAAGAGAATACTGCATACTCTGGGCAATTGTGCATTTGGACATTTCGCGGACACTTTCGGAAAAAGGAGAATTACACAACATTATGTAAAGAGCTTTATTTCCACATGACCCGAGACTCTTTCGAAGCCACCGTGTTCTCTGCTTAAGGTAATGGAAATACAATGCGTGTATTATATTGTCTCAAATAATCATGTGCCGAAGCATATTAAACTATTAAAAGGAAAAGGGATGACCGGTTCTCCATACAAACATAGTCCCCATTTTCCTCTCTGGATATTGATATTCCCTTCGTTCTACATCCAATTTTGTAATAGTACATTACGATACAAGTGCGAAAAATAGGAAATTCGAAACAAGTGGCGATAAATTAAAACACGACCGAAGGGAGTGTTTTAAATCGACACGAGTTGCGAATTACTTATTCGCACATGTATCGTACAACGTTTTACAGTACATGGCTCTTTAAATGTTCGACACAGTAACGTAATATGCTAATTTTCGCACTAGTGCGGTAAAGTAGCAACATATGTACTGTAAAAATATTATCCGTAATGGGGACTACGTTTGTATGGAAAAGCGGTCTCGTTTTGAGGTAGGTAACTAGGCAGATTACTTAGAGATTGACTCATCACAAGCTGCCCTAAGTGCTTCTTAGCGAGTAGACAGGCCTATTGTTTTTCAGTATTATTTTCTTCTATTGAGGAGTGCATTTGTGTTGTATTGCAAAAATATATCCGTTGGGGTTCAGTGATACCCGATAGATATTAACCCTGAATCACAAATGATCATTTTGCTTAATGCCGCGTTTTTGCATTATTTTCTCCCATCAATCCTATCATAGACTTGTTCCGTTTCAGGAATGCATGAAAAACTTAAGTTTAAAAGAAAAGATATTTAAAATGGCTGTAGGAATACCACAACATTTTAAAGTATCGATATAAGATAATCATCTACAAACATTCAGCTACAGAGAAATACGCGTACACCACTAAGAATGTCGGTGGTGCGCTCTCAAAGTAAAAAAAAATAACTGTTGAGTTCGGTACACTAAGATAGAATTGTCTAACAAGTACAAAAAATAAACTACTTACTGGCTTACTTACTTCTTGCGAAAAAGGAATTTTTGATCTATAATACGAGTGGGTTAGGTAGTTGAAATTTACAGTGTGCATTTTATGGTTCCGTAGCCAAAATGGCAAAAACCCTTACAGTTTCGCCATGTCCATCTGTCTGTCTATCTGTCTGTCCGTATGTCATAGCTATTTTACTCAAAAACTATAAGATAACCAAAAGAGAAAAGTGGAAAGTAGGTATTTTTTATACTACGTTGGTGGCCCGCCTGATGGTAAGCTACTACTTAGTTTAGAAGATCAAATGTATAAAAATATAATTTTTAGGCACGCCATACATGTAACTAAAAGTGAAAAGGTTATTCAAGTAAAAGAGTATTAAATTTAAGATTTTTTTTTAAGTAAGTGAGATGGCAAAGGAGTCTTGCGTAGCCCGTCATGCTAGCCCGAAATGATATGAACGCTCTGACGTCGGGCTACAGCGGCGGCCTCATATTGAGAAAGTCGGGCGTAGCCCTTGTGCTATGCTTGCTCTAAGGCCGAGGGTCCCCTCATAACAAATGAATCGGGGGTAGCCTTACGTACCTAAGTAGCTTCCTCATACTAAAAAGTCGTGCAGAAGAAGATAACAATATAATTTTTTCAATATGTCTATTCCAGATTTCCTGTTTCTTAAATGTATAGTAACATGGCAGCAGTTTTCATCTTTAGGGTTCCGTACCCAAACGGGACCCTATTACTAAGACTCCGCTGTCCGTCCGTCCGTCCGTCCGTCCGTCCGTCCGTCTGTCACCAGGCTGTATCTCATGAACCGTGATAGACAGTTGAAAATTTCAAAGATGACGTATTTCTGTTGTCACTATAACAACATAGTATTGTGTTCCTGCCGGTGCGTAAGGTTGCCAGAGCTCAACGAGGGGAAGGAGGGTTGTTAGGCTCGGCAACGCGCATATAATTCCTCTGGAGTTGCAGGCGTACATAGGCTATGGAGACTGCTTACCATCAGGTGGGCCGTATGCTTGTTTGCCACCAATGTAGTATATAAAAAAACAAATACTAAAAAGTACGGAATCACGTTGGGCGAGTCCGACTCGCCCTTGTCCGGTTTTTGTATTTATTTGTAAGCTTGCATTAATTGCTATGGCACTTTAGGCTTAGCTTGTAAGTATAGTCGAGGAAATTGATTCTTTAGCAGTTAACGTGTCACGTTACAATGGACAGCTCTTACCATAAGTATGTACAGCCAAATTTACTTGAACCGCAAGTTGCTAAAGAATCAATTTCCGCGACCGTACTAATAGGATATTCTTTTCTAATAGGTCTAATAAATAATATGTTGCGGACTCTTTTCTTAAACCTTTTTACTTGTATACTTTTTACGACATTTGACGCTGTCATGTTATTCAAATAGTAAAATAAATCTGACAAGAGAGAAAATAGTGATCTTATTTACAGAAAGATACTTAATGTATGAAAAAATAAGCAACAATAAGAATGAATGTTTTGTGAGTGTGAAACAATTTTATTTTCTTTGACAAATAGAGCACTGCATTGCATTAACGATTATTATTATTTTAATTTGTATGTCTTTCCCATCACGGAACAATGGTATTCCGGACCTTTGAGAAGCGTGCGCCGAGCCCTAACCTAAGGTAGAGGCCCTTTTGACACGTTCATGAAATGTAAGATGTACACCGAGCTGATGCTGCCCTTGCCCATGTCATAGGACGCACGCAGAGGCAGGCCCGACAGGGTGTAAGGACTATTGAGAGTTGTTGGAATCTAAAATAAACTAGGTTATTGTGTGAAAGCGATGGGCTACATACTGAGCTATGGGATAAAAAACCAGACGCCTGCCTAATAAAACGGTACACAATTTTATTTCCGGCAGACGACACAAAAAGCGACATCTGGGATGGCTCAAGAGTAACACTGGTGTGAGCGGCTCAGGGGTATCGAGAGGCGTGCACCGCTTTCAACTCAGTGGCTGTAACAGCCACTGTGCCAACTCGCGTCTTGCACTTCCACCCTTGGAACTTATAGCTCTAACGACTCCACTCTGGCCGGCCGGCTAAGGCAACCCAGAAGCAGATAATCCTGTCCCACCCACCCTCCTTCGAATGACAGAACTCCCTAGGAACACTCGGGTACGTGAGATCGTTACTCCACAACTGCATGCCACAAGCTGCCCGAAGTTGACTGATTGCACTGGTAAAATCAGCGGGCCATAGATTATTAGTTTGCAGTTCCTAAAAGCCATTGCTGAAAGGATGTGTAGCTGTCATATACAAAAACAATGGGTAGACAGTCTCAAAGGGTATGTCTTATTATAAATAGTTTCATGCCGCAGTAAAATTATGTGATTTGTAGTATTTAGTTTTAAAATATATTATTATAATATGTATGCTAATCTTAAGGTATTTATCTATGGGCCGCTAGTTGCCTGAAATAAATTATGATAGATAGACGGATAGATGGGGTGTTCTAAGAGAAAGTCGCTTTGAAAATGCTTTTGTCTTGTATGGCAGCTTCCTCAATCAACTGCGTAAAGCTCGAGAAAATACTGCCAAAAGGCTAGGTTAGATAATAAGTTTTTATAAAAGAAACATGTCTTTATGGGACCCATAACATTGAAGCAATACAAAAGTTAGAAATGAGAGTCAAATCTGACAATCGTTATCTACGCACGAAACGCCCCTTATTAAATGATACTTGATCGTGACGTCATGATTAAGTTTAATGCGTTTTGTTTGCATTGCATTTAAAAAAAGAGGAGCTTTCGAGTTTCGAGGATTATGTTTTTAAAATACGTGTATATTACGTAGGTTTGTTTGTATTGATTTTTTGATTCTAGAAATAATAGTTGTATAACCTTAATATGTATGAAGGTAAGTACTAAGTACATAAAAGCTACCGAAATAGGTCAGAAGAGCAGTCAATTCAATATTACTATACAGTATATCCAAAAAGAGCGCTATGATAAGTAAAAGTTCCTTTTTAGGGTTCAGTACCCAAAGGGTAAAACGGGAGCCTATTACTAAGACTCCGCTGTCAGTACGTCTATCCGTCTGTCACCAGGCTGTATCTCGTAAACCGTGATAGTTAGTTGATATTTTCACAGATGATGTATTACTGTTGCCGCAATAACAACAAATACTAAAAACTACGGTACCCTAGATGGGCGAGTCCGGCTCGCATTTGTCCGGTATTATTTAAATATAGGAGGCAAATGAGGAAAGCCCATGAACAGAGGTCGTACCTATCATAGGATAAGTAGATATATATGTACAAAGAAACAGCGGTATGTTAAGTAGATTTTTTTTATATAGTAGGCAAACGAGCAGAGCCCATGAACAGAGGTCATACTCTTATCATAGAATTGGTAGATATGTACAAAGAAACAGCGCTATGTTAAGTAGAATCGATTTTTTTTTAAGTAGGAGCTAAACGAGCAGAACTCATGAACAGAGTTCGTATCATAAGATTTGTAGATATGTACATAGAAATGGCGCTATGTTAAGTAGAAGTATTTTTTTTAATATAGGAGGCAAATGAGCAGAGCCCATGAACAGATGTTGTATCATAGGATAAGTAGATATGTACAAAGAAATGGCACTATGTTAAGTAGATTTTTTTTTTTAATATATGAGGCAAACGAGCAGTGCCCACGAACAGAGGTCGTATCATAAGATTTGTAGATATGTACATAGAAATGGCGCTATGTTAAGTAGAAGTATTTTTTTAAATACAGGAGGCAAACGAGCAGAGCCCATGAACAGAGGTCGTATCATAAGATTTGTAGATATGTACATAGAAATGGCGCTATGTTAAGTAGAAGTATTTCTTTAAATATAGGAGGCAAATGAGCAGAGCCCATGAACAGAGGTTGTATCATAGGATAAGTAGATATGTACAAAGAAATGGCACTATGTTAAGTAGAATTTTTTTTTAATATAGGAGGAAAACGAGCAGAGCCCACGAACGGAGCTCGTATCAGAAGATTTATAGAGATGTACAAAGGAATGGCGTTATGTTAAGTAGAAGTATTTTTTTTAATATAGGAGGCAAACGAGCAGAACCCATGAACAGAGCTCATATTATAAGATTTGTAGAGATGTACAAAGGAATGGCGTTATGTTAAGTAGAAGTATTTTTTTAAATACAGGAGGCAAACGAGCAGAGCCCATGAACAGAGGTCGTATCATAAGATTTGTAGATATGTACATAGAAATGGCGCTATGTTAAGTAGAAGTATTTTTTTAAATATAGGAGGCAAATGAGCAGAGCCCATGAACAGAGGTTGTATCATAAGATTTGTAGATATGTACATAGAAATGGCGCTATGTTAAGTAGAAGTATTTTTTTAAATACAGGAGGCAAACGAGCAGAGCCCATGAACAGAGGTCGTATCATAAGATTTGTAGATATGTACATAGAAATGGCGCTATGTTAAGTAGAAGTATTTTTTTAAATATAGGAGGCAAATGAGCAGAGCCCATGAACAGAGGTTGTATCATAGGATAAGTAGATATGTACAAAGAAATGGCACTATGTTAAGTAGAATTTTTTTTTTAATATAGGAGGCAAACGAGCAGAGCCCACGAACAGAGCTCGTATCAGAAGATTTATAGAGATGTACAAAGGAATGGCGTTATGTTAAGTAGAAGTATTTTTTTTAATATAGGAGGTAAACGAGCAGAACCCATGAACAGAGCTCATATCATAAGATTTGTAGAGATGTACAAAGGAATGGCGTTATGTTAAGTAGAAGTATTTTTTTAAATACAGGAGGCAAACGAGCAGAGCCCATGAACAGAGGTCGTATCTTAAGATTTGTAGATATGTACATAGAAATGGCGCTATGTTAAGTAGAAGTATTTTTTAAAATATAGGAGGCATAAGATCAGAGCCCATGAACAGAGCTCGTATCAGAAGATTTATAGAGATGTACAAAGGAATGGCGTTATGTTAAGTAGAAGTATTTTTTTTAAATATAGGAGGCAAACGAGCAGAACCCATGAACAGAGCTCATATCATAAGATTTGTAGAGATGTACAAAGGAATGTATGACCTATTATTCACCTCGTAAATTATTTGCAGATGACTAAATAAACACCCTGTATATATTTGTTGTTGTATCAACAAATCAAGCATTTACACTAAAAAAGTGAGTGACATTTAATTAAGTGGAACTGCTGATGAAGACCAGACGGAACACCTCAACTACGCGTATTTCACGTTTGGCGATATCTTCTTCGTTACGATTGTTCTGCAAGTTATTTTTTAAGCTTCATTTTAGTCAAGATCTATTTCTGATAATGGATCCCAGGAATAATGGATGAAACTCTTCAAATATTTTACATATAGTAGCTTTTTATATTTGCATTTAAACAGTGCTATTTGGTGAAACGTGTTCATGAAGATTAGAATATAACTTCTCCTTGACAAGTATTTTACGAGTTAGGGCTTAGGTATATTATATGGGCTTACCTATGGGCTATTTTGTTTCATTCAATAGTTTACATATGTGTAAGAGAAAGTATAACAATATGCTTGTTAGACTAAAATAGCTTTAGTTTTGTTAATTTCAAAAACTTAGTAGGTGATAATTATAACATAGGTATAGAATCTTCAAAAATAAAACAGTAGATACAAAGCAGGTGTTATTGGCCCGTCTTTATATATAGAAAATCGATGGCATGATTCCTAGGAACAGATCTTCGTATGTGTTATAGTTTCAAACTTTTCCATACTGAACGATCTAAATAGGCCACCATGTATACCCTACGGAACATTTTATTTCGTTGGATGAATTTAGGGTGTAGGGTAATGGGAGGCATGTTTGAACTTACCAATGAATGTACCCAAATATCTCCAAAACGTATCGAACGAATTAGTTGCAGTTTTCAATAGTGTAAAATAATTGGTGTATTTATCGTAGCTCCTGTTATAAATGTTTTAATTTTTTTAAAGGTTCAAGCTATAGGTATATACCCTAACAGTAAGCTACACAGATAACTGACCAGGAGGGCCTGCAAACAAGTTTCTTTGCAGGGGGATACAAGTGGAGAAACTACCCAATTATGAGCTACTTACTGAAAACTATAATTAATAGACAATTGTAAGGATATTTAACATTGCCAAAATAAGGTTAAAGGTGCCCTAGTAGTACTTAGTCGATATTGTGATACAATGAATGGTATTATAAACATTTTTCTTTTTTCATATACTATGGACATTCCTCGATGGCACCAAGCTGCAACTGGAAAGCGATGATCACACGGCAAATAAAATCGTGAAGACTGTAGCAGCCACGTCTAAGGAGGATGAATGTATCCACATTCAATATTTTTTATTTATTTTTTGTTTGATATGTAAAAATGCACGTCAATAAGGTGGCAAACTATTATTAACAGAGACCGGAATTATTGTGGCATTCTTGAACTGTCATAGAGAGTTCTCATTTATCGACTTCGGGTACACATATATCGATACAACGTAGAACACAAAATATTTAAAAGTTATAAAGTTAATGGATATTTGACTGTAAAAGAAGTAACTGCTTTTTAGGGTTCCGTAGCCAAATGGCATAAAACGGAACCCTTATAGTTTCGCCATGTCCGTCTGTCTGTCTGTCTGTCTGTCTGTCTGTCCGAGGCTTTGCTCCGTGGTCGTTAGTGCTAGAAAGCTGAAATTTGGCATGGATATATAAATCAATAAAGCCGACAAAGTCGTACAATAAAATCTAAAAATTTAATTTTTTTTAGGGTACCTCCCCTACACGTAAAGTGGGGGTGAATTTTTTTTCGCTTCAACCCTACAGTGTGGGGTATCGTTGGAAAGGTCTTTCAAAACTAATAGGGGTTTTCAAGAAACATTTTTTGATAAAGTGAATATATTCGGAGATAATCGCTCCGAAAGAAAAAAAAATGTGTCCCCCCCCCTCTAACTTTTGAACCATAGGTCCAAAAAATATGAAAAAAATCGTGGAAGTAGAGCTTAAGAAAGACATTGAATGAAAACTACTTATAGCGGACATGATCAGTTTAGCTGTTTTTGAGTTATCGCAAAAAGTTTTCCCTTCATAGTAAAAAGACTTACTTTAATTAGGTACTGATTATGCAAATTTGGCTATTTGTTTAACTCGGGTGAAAGGTACCGTTTCATCCCTTGGTTAACAATTTACTATACTTTAAGCTCCAGTTTAGCTTATTGTGACGGAAGAGTAACTACGGAACCCTACACTGAGCGTGGCCCGACATGCTCTTGGCCGGTTATATTTGCATTTCTTTTTACTTATTAAAAAATAGCTCTATAGTTAGGGAGTACAAGTCCAGTAAGGGTTGCTAGATAGCATCTCTCCAGCAACTCTTACTGAGTTTCAACATAATTACTTATATTTTCAAGAAATGAGAGGTAAAAAATTATAACTAACCATATTATTCTCAAAATGTTGGATTGTTTTAAGCATGACATCAGTGGAATACATTTTGAGCGCTGGGATTCGGTGGTTAACAGTCATAGTCGGTCTTTCGCATGTATTGCCGTTATTCTTTAAAAACGGATGGGAAAGTTACTTACATTTTATTCACAAGAAATGCAAAGTAATTTAATCATTCAAATTTTGAAATATTTTATCACCTAGGAATGTAAAATTAACGACGACGACGACTTGTGATGATTTTGAAGTTTAAATATTTTTTGGCGTTGGTGTGGTAATTATACATTAATTCATAACGAGTTCAATTATTCACAACCAGTGTCAGTAAATTAAAACACGATCGAAAGGAGTGTTTTAAATCGAAACGAGTTGCCAATTATCTATTCGCACATATACAACGTTTTACAGTACATATGGCACTTTAAATTTTCGACATAGGCGCGTAAAGTGCTAATTAACGCCCTAGTGCGGTAAAGTAGTACCATATGTACTATAAAAATGTTGTGTTTCAGTCGTTAGAAAATATTGTTTAACCCTCGTGTCTTCAAACCCCCGAAACGCTCAAGATTTCCACTTCTCTAAAATACATAACTGTTTTAGCCAAAAATATTAACTGTTGAACTATATTGAAGGTCCGGTTCACATTGAGTGGCTGCACCACTGTGCACATACAAAGTTTATTCTAACTGAAACTTTTTTGACCACATTATTTTCAATATTTCTCGATTTTTAGCGAGGTAAAATTTTTTTGATGTCATGTACCAAATAATACAAAAAAGGTACTAAAACTGGGAGTAAGCGTCAGGATGTCAGGACCATGATAGCTATTTATATCGTTATAAATAGCTATCATGATCCTGACATCCTGACACTTACGATACTACAATACAGTAAGGGCCAAAGAGCATATAATCACTACGTTTTAGTAAGGGCTATAACCGCGAACCACTTCATTAGTTCATCTATTCGCGTCTCTATCACTGCGCGATCTTTCTTTGTGCGAAAGAGAGGCACATAGGCTTCCCCTTCCCCCTGACGAAATTATGCGTTCCACGTCTTAATCATTAATTTAAGAACAATAAAACATACGAAGAGTATTATTGTATTATTTCAGTAGTTACAGTAATAATAGGCATAAAATAGGGAATATTACGCAAAACTCTGCGTAGAGGGCGTTACTAACGCACACGGGGCCTACCGCGAAATGGAAAATCTAAATTGTGGTTTCTGCCTCCATCATTCTTGCATATTCGATAGACAGAGAGGCAGATAGGTAACGAAATTTCGTTTCGCGTTAGACCATCTGTAACCAAAACGCCTTGATACATCAATGCCATAGTGAAAACTTGTCAAAAAAACTGTTTAAGGCATAGTATGCATAAGTTACTCTCAGGTTTATAATACATGCTAGTGCTGCTCTCTACAGCCTGAAAAAATGTATGGCCTATCTATTTCAGGAGAATGCATCGTACGCGAGCAGTTAGCAATAATATCGCCAACGACAGATTGCAAATGAAATATAGGCACCTTTATGAGTAATTCAATAACTGCACTGAAATATGATGTTCGTACTCTCTGCAGGCAGATTTACAGAAGATCAGTTGGACTCTAAATTAAGTCAAAGAAATAGTTTCCCGTAATCTACAAATTTATTAACGAGATATTTCATTATATATAAGATATAACTTCGTACAAAATGAAAAGTAATACGTGGGAATATGAGAAAAAATTAGTATATTTATATTAATTTATAACCTACATGCTCATTAATGAATAATTTTTACAAGCAGTAACATTACTAGATATCTCATTTAATATAATCCGACTAAATTACATTTCCGCAACACCTCCGTATTTCACAAAATAAATCAAGACATTATGCAACTTATATAATTTTGACGTATATATCCGAGTCGCCCGTGTTGCGACCGTTGCGACTTTCATGTAGTAACACCTAACATGGAAAAGTAAATAATAAAGACTGAATCTTCACGGATACCGCGTTGTTCGGGAAATATATATAGGTCAAATAAATATTTAACTTGTAATAAACCTTGCGTAGATAGATAGATAGATAGATAGATGTATAAATAGAATACTCTTTATTGGAACACCTCAGTAAAAAGATACAAAAGAAAATAAAAAACAAACAATTGATTAAATGTAGAGGCAGACAACAGGCGGCTACGTAGCGACTTATATATACTTATAGTACGTTATTCTTTTGTTATATAATTTATTTCATTGTCAATAATATGATAATCCGACAATATGTACGAAACGGCAGTATTTATTCTTAAAGCTCTGCTTCTTCTGAACATTTTTTTATTCCACTTCATTTACTATTAAAATTGGTAACAAATTCTTAGGCAACTTGTCTGGCGCTATCAACTATCTCAAGTAAAATGTGGAGCCAGCGTGACTAAAATAAAAATAAGTACTATTTTTTTATTGCTTTCCACAAAACCGGCAATATGTAGAATTGTGTAGCTTTATTTACAGAAATTTGGTTTCATATAGAGATTGGCAGTCATTGTTAATTAACTTCTCTCTGCGCCGAGTAAAATATAACCCGACCAAGTAATGTATTGGCTATACCATCCATATTTAACAAACAAATTTATGACGTTTTGTAACCTTCTTATTTTGGCAAATATATACCGACACATCCGAGCATGCACATTGCGAAGGGTGGTATTCTGGTTTTTCATCTTTCCAATATCTTGGTGCAATGTGTATTTGCGTCTGACATTTTGCTTAATGAGAGAGTGAGATGCAATGCACATTGGACAAAGATCTTAGACTAGTGGAATATCACCCGAGAGGAAGAATTGAGTCACCGGGTGGCCCGGAGGCTCCGGGAAGTCCGATTTTTGCTCATAGCATGACCGGCTAGTCTCCGGTCCGAGCCCGCACCGGGCCACTACAGAGCTCCGGTGATGACGTAATGCTTTCCATAGAAAACGAAGCGCCGGAAGCTCCGGCCCGGCCCTGCCCCTGTGTAGCGTGAGTCAACCTTTATCTTGTTTATAAATATAAATAAATAAATATCTGAGGACAATCTCACACAGATCAACCTAGCCCCATAAGCCAAGCTTGTACTTTGGGTACTATTATGCGATGATATACTTACATAGATAAATACATACTTAGATACTTACATAAAAATCATCCATAACTCAGGAACAAAATATATTCGTGATAAACACACAAATAAATGCCCTGACCGGAATTCGAACCCGGGACCTCCTGTTTCATAGTCAGGGTCACTACCGACTATCTACAAATCTTGTATATATAAATTTCGGGGATCTCGGACGGCTCTAATGATTTCGATGATATTTACTGTATGGGGGTTTTCGGGGGCGAAACATCGATCTAGCTATATTTTATCACTGGGAAAACGCGTATCTTTGGGTTTCTATATGTTTTCCAAGCAAAGCTCGGTCTCCCAGATATCAATTATTGGAATTTCAGAAGAACCACAATATCATATGGATAAAAGTGGTTATGTTAATGTTTGTTTATTTAAGTCGAAGAAATGGAATACACTTGATAGACAATATCGTGAATATATTTATTGATAGTTTTTGTTTCTATTGTTATGACAATCATTTTTAAAGACTATCGCTATGTCGAAATAATAGAGCAAGACGTTTATTAAATTACCTTATATAATATGTATCTGGCTCGAAGGACCAAGTTCAAAAATGCTAAGTAGGATTGTTTTAATTTAAAGTAATAAAATTAATGTCATTATTGATAAGACGTTACTGAATCCATTAAGATTTTATTAAGAGAAAGCCTTTACCGGGTAATGGTTTGCTAAGGTGCTTTTATTGTGTTCAGAGAACGTTGGAAATTTCCACTTTGCGGCACTTACTTACAATGTCAATGAGAAACAACAATTAAACAGGTGCGGAAACAATAGCGTTTTAAGCAGTTTGTAGAGCCAAAATGTGGACAGTTTTTTTTTATTGAGATTATCCAACATAATATTATTTTTTATTATTATTATTATTGGAGTTTGTGGGCCTTTGAGTGCCACGTCGACCAGGCAGTGATCTATTGTGATAGCTATTACAACACCGAAAAATTAATCATAAGATACGAGTAATAAATATTATGTGAGTACCTACGTTTCAAAGCATGCATAAAACAGTAATTGAAAAATTTACTATGACCTAATATGTATGTCTCTAATACATTTAAATCAATTACATACTCGTAAGTATATATTAAAACTTGTTTTTGGCCGCCGTGCCTCTAAAAGTATAAAATAAATATGCCATTGGATTAGCAGACACAGTTGCCATCATCACTTACTAATTCGTTGTTTGATCTTCACAGGAGTTAAGGAGTTGACAAAGTCAAGATACCAGTATAGATATTTGTTTTACAAGTTTGCATAGAAGACACAAAAGAAACGGATAACCCATCATCTTCTTTAAGTATCGTCATGTGACGCTGACGATTCATATTCATATTGAATAAGCATTCACGAAACATTTTGTCTGAGATTTGATTCTGTTTTGTTGTTTTGAGCTCGCGTTACGTAAAAAAACACATTATACTGGTTAGTCTGGTATGATCTCTGTTTGAGCATTGTGAATTCAAGATTGTAACTCTTTTAAAAGCTTTGTTAGAAATTGAACACTAAATCCTGCTATATATATACCAGAATGACCAGATTTTAAAATCCCATTTAGATTTTTTAATAAGCGTCGGTCAAAACGTGCTTTGTGATCAAAACAGTGAAAATCCAGTATGACGAAAGTATTGTTTACGTTGTGATCCCATGCTTAGTAACAGTCCAAAATATTTAAACATTATTATATTAGAGACGTTCATAACGCGCCGTCCATTATTTTTGAAACGGTTTAAAAACCGTAAAATTCCTTCGAGACGAGACGGGTCCATTCACACAACTTCGAGTAGTTACTTACCACAATAATGGCGCCATCGTTACGTTACGTCAAAAATGCGGCAGTTTCTCACCTTTTTAGGGATTTCGAGAGGGCCTTCCAGGAACGACGTTAATAAATAAAACCCTACACGCTCCCGACAAAAAATACCCCAAACATCAATGAAGAGGCGCCAACGTTTGTTAATGGCCTTAGAATCTAAATCGTTTCTTATACGTTTTTAAGGAATTATAGGGAAGATGTGCCTAAATTATGTTTTTATTTTGGTATATAAAAAAATACACACGCTTTGATATCATGTTTGGTTCGATTCACCAACGTACATGAATAACGGAGTAAAAAACTAAATAACTGATAATATCTGAATGACACATCACAATTCTTAAAAATCTATCAAAATGCTCTTCAGTTCCTCATTTTTTTAATCTTATCAAAACCACTTACAACATTTAAACTAAATTGGTTGTAAAACCTGAATAAGCCGGTATTTTATCCTTATAAATATAAATGTATCATACTCTACTGTACCGGTAACACGCTCTGTCGCACAAAAACTACTGAACCGATTCTAATTACTATTTAAAACGTCGATATAGATAGTATCGATACTATCGATATCGTCGACGTTGATGTGGATTCGGTCCTTCGAGCCGGATATTTTGGAAATGTGTTTTTTTCGGGAAACTTAACTCTTAGTGCAAAAGTGCTTACATGTAACGATTTCACGTAAGCAGCAGTTTCACTAAAGTTTATTTTACTAGGGAACATATCATCAACACAAAAAGGTACTAGTTTGAACTATGCATAGGACACGTATATTACGTACGCAAAGGTGAGTTTTAACCCAGACATGTTCTATCGGATATCTGTAGGTACGCACTAGTAACTACATCGACATTCACTTCTAGCTGTAAGTAGGTGTCGCTCATTAACAGTAGCATCTTTATCTTCTTGTCTTGTTAGACTTTTACCTGTATAGGCTGTATAAAATAGTATTTTATACAATCGTGATATAATAGAGAGCTTTTCAGTCGAGTTGTCTTGCTAGACTTACCTGTAGCTGTATAAAATAGTACTTTATACAATCGTGATATAATAGAGAGCATTTCAGTCGAGTACCGTGTTTAGGCTACGAACCTTGCAAAGTTGCCTCAGTAAGGTACGAGATTGAAAAGATTGATTATATCACTATTGTGTACTTTTCCTACGAGTCATCTAAAATAATACTTTTTTTACTATAAAAGCTAAATAATTTATGAGAATTGGTAAGTATCTCATTGGACAAAAATTTTGTACAAAAGACATAAACACGCGAAGACCACCGCCCGCCCGTCCCCGTTTAGTATTTCTTATGGGAGTGCAGCGGCACGTGATTGGTCATTTTTAGGGTTCCGTACCCAAAGGGTCAAACGGGACCCTATTACTGAGACTTCGCTGTCCGTCTGTCCGTCCGTCTGTCACCAGGCTGTATCTCATGAACCGTGATAGTTAGCCAGTTGAAATTTCTACAGATTATGTATTTCTATTGCCGCTATAACAACAAATACTAAAAACAATAAAATAAATATTTATATTTTAACACAAAAGTGAGTTGTGCTTTGTATATATATTATACATGAAATTATGCATTTTCTGTTTCTAAACATTTAACGGCATCTTATATAAACAGTACGTCACAGTTACCCATTGCTTTTTATTTTTAACCCACTGTGCTTGTATGAGTTATTAATTAATGTTATTATTGTATTGCGGCTGCGGTTTCCCAATCCACAGGTTTATGCCTGCACTGTGGTCAACGCCGGCGTGGGAATTCTATTTAAATGCTATTGTAAATAGTAAAATTACATTTTCCTTCGTGTTTATTACTCGCACAAAAGAGCCTTTAAGTGAAGAATACTTTTACGATGTTTTCTTGCTTTTTACAATGAACACTTATTTACTTTATGCTCTGAATTGTTCAAATGATTGAGTTTCAAGTTAAATTATTAACTTCGCAGTCCTTGTACGGTACTTGCGCAGGAGATAAATTGCGAATAATGCTTTCTAAGTATGGGGAATTATAATGGGGCAAAATAGCGCTATGTTACAATGATTGTCATTTTATCAATTTTAACGGGCTACAACTATGCGTTTTTCAGACCTTACTTAACGTACTTAAGACCAAATTTAACCTAGGAGGTTAGGTATATTACTCGAAAATATCTAATAGATTTTCCAGAAGGTGATGCATGCCTATAGCATCACAATCAGATATGGGTACACCTAAGATTAAGTTGATGTATTCCTCCAGAGTAACAAAGTATTAAAACTTGTAATTATGAGAGGTTGATTGAACTATGGAAATAAAATTGTTGGTTTAGGAAATGCTGCCCGTTAGGTAAGTAGATTTATTTTAATTTAATTTAGATTTCATTTCTAGACCGGCCGTTGTTTCGAGGAACACGTTTATTAAGTTGTTGTTTATTATATAACAAGAGTAGTTATGAATCGCAGACAAGGGTTACGTTACGAACTTGAATTCTTGAGTTCAACGACCTTTTGACATTCGCGGGGAAAGTAATAAACTGGCTCGAGGTCGCAACCATATTACTTGACCTGGAAATTTACCAGTTGCATTTTTCCTCGGATTTGTTTGGTAGTTTATTTAGGTCTTCTTCTAGTTGCTACAAGAAAGTACAAAAATTAAAATGAGTAGTTTTTAAATACTAACATAACTCCCAAAAATTACTATAATTTACCCTAAAATTTAAGTTATAAAATATTTTTTTTATAAACAATTTAATATTTTTTATAATGATATTGGATGACAGATAAGAAAACTTATCCATAGTTCATCTATACATTTTTCACTGCATTTTAATTGTGGAAAGCAAAACTAAACTTACATTGATATCTTGATATCCCCTGATTAACTTCCCTACTTACTTACTTACTACACCTACATACTTACTAATAATCAAACACTAGGTATTTAAAAAAAAAATGTAAACAAGTACAAAAATAAATAGCACTCGATAATTCCATTAGTATTTCATGAATACGGATAGGTACTTTTTATCACCGGTCAGTTACAAAAAAAACTTAATAATCCTTAATTGGGTACTTGTTTACGCCGAAACAATAGTTTACTCAATGAAATCTATTTGAGATAGTCAGCGAAGAATCCAGAGCCGCAAACAGCTTGGGAGGATAAAAACGCGTTATCGCCTTCGATAAGCGAGTAACCAACGCGTCTCGTCGCGTCTATTTGTTTAAGCTTTGACCAAAATCCTGGCTTCTGTATTCAGAAAGGGGCGACTTACCTTATCTTACTTATTGGTATTATGAATGGATTTAAAAAATGTACACAAGTGTAGATATGGCCATTGGGCGTTGCACTAAGGAATCATAAATTATAGACAAATTAGGGCTTATGTTAAAAAAAATACTCCTACCAATCATACTTAAGATTTTTTCTGCTCCAGCAGCCTTCGTCAAGTGGACAAGTAATAATCATATACATCAAAGCATTAATCATTTTTTTTCGTTTTCGATCTAAGTATTGTTAGGTTTAACCGTATTGATATGCTCATATTATAAAAAAAAATTTGTCTCTGCTTGACATACCTAACGCTTATGACCACTGATAACCATTTAGTGGCTTTTGTTATCTAGGTAGGTATGAAACAGTTAATTTTATGTCCGACATTGCTCACTTAAATGTTTCGTTAACCATCCTATCGAATGAAGGACGCATAAAGTATGAATCGTGTGACTTGTTTACAATAATCGAATTAAAACTGTCGTGAGACATACTAACATTAAAATAATTCTACGGATTACACTCACGTATTCACGTACACTCGCGCGACATGTTTCGGAGAGCTTATTTTTATCGTTTATAATACTTAGTATATTTGAGGTTATTCAACGTTTACAATATACGGACATAATAATATTACCCAATACATAAAATGTGCGTAATTCTTAAAACGTTTTTTTTTATTATTATATATTAGCGCCTGTACCTACTTTACACTCTGCATTGACTATTGGACTCGTCAAAAAGAACCTAATGAACTTAAGCTCGAAAGGTTTAAGGTGACAACCGAGGAGTTCTTGCATCCAACTGCAGGCTTCATCATCCCTGATGATGATCAGATACCTAATCAGAATCACGATGGTATCAGGGTGCCTAGCCAAGATGCCAGTCGTTTACGCCCCGTAGCGAATGAAACGCTAATGTCTCTGTTGCACTGATATTGAAGAGTTATAGAGAGAGATTAGCGTTGATTGTCATCTTGGCTAGGCACCCAGATTATTATATTGTAATCTGAATTAAATTTACACGAGGAGGAATATATGTGTGTATACTTAGAAAGTTTCATATTGACATGTGTTGTTCCCTCTAGTTACCATCAACTTATTGTTACCGCTGGCAAGTAGCAACAACTTGGTAGCAACTAGTGGGAATAACCCACATACTTTTATTCATTCTGCGTCGATACGACTATTAGGACTTGTGTCGACTTGCAGCATTTTATTACATTCTTAGTTTAGGTAGTAACGAATGAAGTAAGAAATATAAATGGGTTGATAAACAAGATTGATCAATTTTAAATAATGTAAATACAATCGCGTCTAGTTGAGTTTTTTAGTTTCCATTTCGTGCTGCACTAGACTGCGGTGTGGGTCACCTTTACCATGAAATAATGCTTTACATCTCGTTCTCGACATCATTGACAAGGTTGCAGGAAAAACGTGAAGTAGACAGCTACAGACCGCACAAGATGAAAAGAAAATGGAGGAGGCTTGCAACGCTATATAAAAATTAAGTAAATAAGTATTACGTGACAGAAATAATTTACAAAACATTAATTTAAAAAAAATCTATAATGCATTGGAATGGCAAAGTAAAAGTTGTCTTAATAATCTAGTATTTGACATCAGGAATAAATAAATAAAATAAATAAATAAATAAATATTATACGACATTATTACACAAATAAAACTCTTTTTATGTTTTTATCTCGGCATCAAGGAACGTTATTGTACATCGAAATTTATGGGTCACATAGAATCTTTGCATTAAGTTCTCATCTTTTCAAGTTTATAACCAAATCGGGAAGAATAAAAATAAAATAAATATACCTGTTTTGCGATAATGTTTACCGACTATTCGGTTCAAAATTAAAAACGTATACAGAACTTGGAAATTAAAAATGGACATGAAAATTTGAGTGACATTTAACCTTATATGAAATTGTTGTTTGAACATACGCTGAGGGGTGGATATGTAGGTCATACTGAACAACTTTAAATATGGAACCAACCCCAAAATCGCGATAAAAAATCCGCCGTCTCATTCATTTTGGTGAATCACATGTCAATGTTTTCTATAGAACAGCAATTTTTTTTCACGATTTCGGGGTTGGTCTTACTATGGTATAAACTGTTCAGTATGACCCACATAATCACCCCTCAGCGTATGGTCGCGGGTTCAAATCCTGGCTCGTACCTATGAGTTTTTCGGAACTTATGTACGAAATATCATTTGATAATTACCACTAGCTTTTCGGTGAAGGAAAACATCGTGAGGAAACCTGCATACATCTGCGAAGAAATTCAAAGGTGTATGTGAAGTCCCCAATCCGCAGTGGGCTAGCGTGGGGACTATAGCCCAAGCCCTTTCGCGCATGAGAGGAGGCCTGTGCCCAGCAGTGGGACGTATATAGGCTGAATTATTATATTTCAGTAGTGTTTGCTGTCCGTGGACGAAAATGACACTAAACTTCAGCCGTGCAATGGAAAAGTAATCTCTCTCATTAGCTTCTTATATTTTATCATTCCCCATTTCTCATAATTACATATATTTTATACACATTCACACAAATGTAACGTAATCTATGTGTGAACTCGTATGTAATGTATTTCGTGAACAATGCTTTGGAAGTTCCAAAGACTGATCTTTATAAATTTATGAAGTCATTGTCCAATTAAGAGCAATTCCTAGCTGAGCAACTTTTCAAATCTCGAATTTTTGAAGCTATGTTTCTGTCGCGCTGCGGTGGGCGGGAGCGGGAGCTATCTAAGTGTGAGTGCGCGCACACAGACGCGAGACTCCAGTGCCCGCTCATTGCGCGCCGCACATACGTAGATTTCAACTAATTAGGCGGCCAAAACTCGCTATCCGAAAAAAAAAAACTAATGATAAGATAACCATTTACTCAGGTAGTAAACAGTTTCGGGAATACAATGGGCACCCCCTCCCACCCTTCGTAGATGCGCAAGAGCTTCCCTCAGGTAGTCTGAATTCGATAGTCGCTTAACGTGTACGTGTCTGTTCTCGGCGCTCCTAAACTTACAACTTTTGTAAAATTCATATTTGTTTTTTAACTACTTATTTTCGAGTGTCAGTGATGGATTGCAGTAATTCAGGTAAGAACCTATGTTTTTTAATAGTAAATTTTTTAGTTTCTAATGCCTTTGATAAACTTTTAATTTTTCAAAGATAGCTCTATCAATAAGTCAGTTTTTTTGTGTTTCTTACAATTAAATATGTCTTTTAACTAACTTAAGGGTCCGTCCGAGCAATGTTTTCTTTATTTTTCTATACTTTACTTATTTTTCTATCATACCAGTAAAAAATTAGCCGCGGAAACCCGCGCGTTTCCCAAATAAGAGCATTTGAATCTTAGGGGTCGAAATTGAGAAAAATACCACGTTAGTGCTAAATTGTATTAAATCTAATTATTTTTTGTTTTAGGTCCGTCTGGTACCTCGGGTACTAAAATAGTGACTCGGAAGTACCTGTTTCAACAGGTACAAAGACAAAATTTACCAAGTTTAAGGGAAAAACTCGATTCGTATGAAGATTTTCTGTTGATACGTTATGGAGACACCGTAAATGCTAAAAAGTGTTTGAAGCAAAGGTATTCTTATATCAAGACCGAATTCATGAAAAGATGGATGAAAGCCAGTAAACACGAAGAAGTTTTCCTAAAAAACAACCGAGATTGGTTAGAAGGAACTTTCGAGATTCCGATAGAATCGGCCTCTCGTCAAGGTAGGCCAGCAAAATCTTTCGTCAAATCAGAGTCAGTTAAGCTGCTCAATAATACGAAAGTCATTTTAAAAAACCAGGAGTATCAGTTTGGTTATATGCTAAAAATGACAATGGTAGACGGAAAGGTGTGTAACGCGGCCACGGACACGAAATCAACTTCGAAGTGCTACATCTGTGGAGCTACTTCGAAAAGTTTCAACGATTTAAACAAGAGGAATGATGTGAGCTCCGAAGCTCTAGAATTTGGATTATCAGTATTACATGCTAGAATTCGGTTTTTAGAAAGCATACTCCATTTGACATATAAGTTACCTGTGCAGAAATACAGACAGAGGAAAACCACAGAAGAAAAGGCATTGGAAGCACAACGAAAGTCCGAAATCCAAGTCAGATTTCACAATGAAACTGGACTTCACATAGATATGCCGAAGGCTAACTTTGGCAATACTAATGATGGCAACACAAGCAGGAGATTCTTCGAAAACCCTGAACTGGCATCTGAGGTCACAGGAATTAGCTTTGAGCTTATCTACAGACTCAAAGTTATATTGGAAACTATTTCAAGTGGTCATGAAATTGATGTCGCAAAATATGATCAATACGCATATGATACTGCGAAATTGTACGTGGATCTGTATGGATGGCATCCAATGACGCCGACGATGCACAAAATACTGATGCATGGTGGACAAATCATAAGTCACTCGTTACTTCCTATTGGCCAGTTATCTGAGGAGGCAGCAGAAGCCCGGAACAAGCATTTTCGATCGTACAGACTTAACTTTGCAAGGAAGTTTTCTAGAAAGGAATGCAATTTAGATGTATTTAATAGGCTTTTATTAACATCAGACCCCCTGATTAGCTCAAGCAGACAAATCAAGAAACCTTGTCACAAAGCATTCCTACCTGAAACTATAGAAATGTTGATGGCTGCCAAACCAAATACTTCTAGAGATAGCCAGTAGTTTTATTTGTAATAAGTATATATTTAAGATATAGATATATATGATATTTTACCATATTTATGCTTGTAACTAATAATTCATACGACGTTTTTATTTTGTTGGTAATTTAAAAAATAATTTTTATTTTTTGTATTTTATCGATGTAAATATGTTGCATAATCAATAATTATATTTTTTTCGGATCAAGAGGAGTTTATTTTAATTTCCTATTGTACGTATAGCTATTTTCCAGAAAAAAATATTTTTGGCCGCCTAAATAATTGAAATCTACGTATGTGCGCCGTTCCGTCGACATCGCCCGCGAACCGAACGGAATTTATCCTACGCTGCCCGATGCAAGTTGTTTTTGTTGTTATCACATAAGATTGTTTTTCATTTTTATATTATACTGTATCTATTAATTACCATATAGGTAAAAACTGCAAAAAAGAATGATGTCCCTGCTTCGGTCGTCGTCGTACAGTCAAGTGCAAAAATATGTATCGAAAGAATCGTCTCATAAATATGGTACTACGCTCTTATTACACTGGAATAAGATGCTATGGGACATATTTTTGAGTAAGATGTGTACACCCATATTTTTACACTTGACTGTACCTATCCGTTTTTGTAAGTAGGTATAAATATATGGCTAAACTACAATCTATTTAACTTGTAGTACGATGGGGCTAAACTTGGGCCGCCTTATTGAAGAACGTATCGCAATGACAATCTGGGTAAAGTATGTTGGGATAATGCCGGACATTTTTGGGACCAATTGAGAGAACTCGTGAGAAAATGTTTTTTCGAGATCTCAGCACGTGACAGATTCTTGAAGTACGGAGCGAATCGTTAAATAATAACCGTAGAATCGTTCGTATTCGTAGGTCCGGTGTCTACCCTTCTCCAATGTATATAAATTACATTACAGCCACCAATAATTACAAACTTAAAAATTGTCAACAAAAGTTTTTTTTTCGTATTTTTGTATCCGATCTTAACCCTGATACAAAAATTGGTAAAATTGTGGCTCTCAAACTTTGATACCTATGTCATAAGGCAATTTGCTAAGTAAACAATGTGCTAAGAAACCTCTTATTGTAAGGTTTACCCGAAGTAATAAAGTAAGAAAAACCACTAAAATAATAGATAGGTTTCGAAGTTTTTACAATTTAAGATCTCGCGAACTGTACAGGTTTAGTGAAAGTGTAAATGTATTGTTTATTGAAAGGAATGTACTGGAAGATATTAAGTACTTAAGTAGGAGGGAAAAAAATCAAAATAAAAAATAATCGTGCCCATTTTTAATGAAGGTCGCCAAAAAAATAAGAATCAAACTTAGAAACCAAAAAGATTAAGTAGTTCTTTAAAAAGGTTAAGGTTTTTTTTATACTACGTCGGTGGCAAACAAGCATACGGCCTGCCTGATGGTAAGCAGTATCCGTAGCCTATGTACGCCTGCAACTCCAGAGGAGTTACATGCGCCTTGCCGACCCTAACCCCCTCCCACCCCTCGTTGAGCTCACTGAGAGCCCATCTTGAAGTATAGAAAATAAGTAAAATTGTGATTTTGTTGGTATAATTTTGCAATTATGTATATATATAGTTGATATACAATCTTTTTTTTATAAAATGTAAGGATCGTATGTAAAGAGTAAAGTAAATATATAGGAAAAGAGAGCCCTCTTGAAGCATTTTAAGGAAACTAATTTCGAAGCCCTATCTCTATTTTGTATCCTAAACTAGCTATGTATGTATGCGTGTACATCTACATATGCATCCGTATGTGTAGGTAGTTTATTGCTCATTTGCTATCTATTTTACTCGATTTTGTTATACAATTTCAACATGTATATCATCATCCCTATACAATATAAATACTCTTTATTGCACACCTTAATAAAAGAAAACAGAAACATAAGCACAGGTAAACAACATGCGGTCTTATCGCTAAAAAGCGATCTCTTCCAGGCAACCTTTGAGTTGCAGAAATTAAAAAAATTACATTGTCAGTAAATAGGTGTACATACACATACAATATACAAACATACAAAATAGACTGCCAAAATCTCTTCCTTTTGATTTACCGTCGCGCTGGTAGTGGTACTGGATAAAAATAATGGTACGAAAGTGTGATCAAGAAAACAATAAATGTGATAATTAAGTAGTTCAGTAGGTAAATTGAAGAAAATTTAAAGTTTGACAATCACTGCTGTTTTTGAAATAGGTAAAGATCGGATTGTTTCTTTCCGATCTTCAAGTCAAGATCGGATAGCGATCTACAGCAGTGCTAGGTCTGTTAACACAATTACAAAAACAAACACAGTTTCATCACAATACGTAAAATAAATTACAGGTCGAAGATCGGATAGAAGAAAGAATTTGCGAAATTTACCTTGCTCTCTGTGATTGCGCATAGCACAAGCCCGACTCTCTGAGCGACGCGGGAACACTGGCAGTCGAGGCGCAATGAAATGGCGTCTTACACAATGTTGCCAACATTAAAAAATAAAGCCAAATTAGGGAGAAATGAATGTCCTACGTTCTTCACCCGCATCCGGTATTTACCCAACATATCTTAATCGTTGAACCGCCGCATTTCAAAATGGCCCTTATTTTGATATCGGCTAGCCGTAATGTAATACGGCGGATTATACAATACGACTGCGATACTTATATGTATATATATCCCCTTGTCAATGTAATTTCATTTAATTTGCTATCTAGTGGCAAACATCAATGTAGTTATCTTTTACTTGTGACGCACAAGTGTGAGCAATGTAAAATACTATATTTCTAAAAAAAATTGACTTGTTTATTGTGATTATACGTAGTAAAAGAAAACGTGATTATTAAATTATAATACGAAAGGTGGTCAAATCGCAAAATGCTGTCGTTTTATTTAAAATAATGAAATAATTAGACCAGTTCCGAAAGTACCGGGAAATCCCGGTTCTTTAAAACAGTACCGGTTCTGCAATCCCTAATAAGGATGTTATGCCCATCACTATTCCTTCTGTGTACGTATATTTAGAAACTGTCTCCGCCTCCAATTCGTGCGATAAGGACAACTGCAGCTCGGACCGAAATTCACGCGCAAAAAACTCAAAAATCGAGGTTTCGCTCTCGACTGTTTCCTCCTCCAAATCACAACCAATCATTATGAAATTTTGGAAATTGCAAGAGGAAGAAATAATCTATGCCGCTATGTTTTGATTTTTTGGATATTTGTTGTCATATTTGTATACTGTGCCTTTTTTACAGCCAATTCAATTTAGCCGTTTTTGCGATTTTCGAGGCGCTGTAATTTTCTTCAAAATAAAATAATCCAAAAAAGCAAAACATAGCGGCACAGATATTGACGATAGTGATCTTATTTGAAAAAATCATTGCTCTAGGTTAAAAATCCAGGGAGGAAACAGTCGAGAGCGTTTGTATGGAAAAATCACAACTAGGAATTCCTCTTAATTATCATACCTACTGAGTTAAAATACAATTGCCTCCGAGTTCAACGCATCTCCTAACAATAACTGCACCTTCTGTTTTTTTTATTTAATAGGCAATTAGAGCCGGACCAAACTAATTCTGCACAGTGTTAGCAAAAATGACACATCACTATGACGATGTTTATTATGGCACTGCCACACTTTATCATATATCGGTGCCGAGTTAAGTTAATCGGACTCTACATCGATTTATGTATTAGTATCTCACGTGTACAAATAAAAAAATACTTAAAGCTAACATCAGGAATGCCATCGTGCGACAGTGATAAAACTGTTCAGCCATCTATGCCACCGGCAAATGTAGGACATATCGTTATAATTCACGCTACACAAGGTAAATGTGCGTTCATGATTTGAAAACTCTATGAATAAGTGAATCATAAAGGTCACTTATCTTTAATTTACAAAATAGGTGTACATATCTAACAGTTTTTTTATGAAACACCTAGATATCTACTAGAGAGCAGTAGTTTGTCAGTATCGTCAAGTACTTAATGTAAAAGTAACATCAAGTTGCTGTTAGGTAGTTAGAATGTAGTGTGGGTAACACGAGAATTCAGTTAGGTTACGGGTGTGGACCAAAAATAGTTTCGTCTGAGCATCTCGTGAGCGCGCTAGCCTAAAATTCTAAAAATAAAGCTACAACTAGCTTTTGAGATGTCACTCACCTGTAATGCACTAACTGAACGAAAGTGCGGAGACACAAAACGCGCCAATAACTTGAATGGACCTTGACGAATTCAAATTTCGAATCCGCGTTGCCGGCATCCACGTGAACGCGTCCAAATTCACTCCCGCGAAAACGAACCCTTTTAAAAAGTCACGTTCTATCGACTCTGAGGTAAAAATCCGTTGGACACTTATTCACAGTTTGTTGATAAATTAATATTTTATCGGTTTATTTATTTGATGTGGCGACGCGTGCGTGCGGCCCCGGTTGCGAGTGTACTGAGCGTCCGCGCCGGCCGCGGCCATGTTTATCGTAAGGCACGCTACGGTGAGCTAACTATCCGATAAAATATATATTTTGTTACGATTTCAGAGCATTGTTTACACAGAGGATAACGCGGCCGCCGGAAGCACGGAGCTTTGATACGGATTACGTTACGCGAAAGGCAACTCAGGTCTATGGCGGTACAATTTACTCTTCTACGCGATGAAAGATTTGCCAATAGGTTGTACTTATTTCGCATGTAAATATAAAATACCTAGTGACAGTTGATCATATAAATGTATCACTACTTTTTGTTACACAATGTAACGAGGTACCTACCTATGTAAATCGTAATGTCCCCGCTCGTCAAAGAATACAATACATAATCGTGATATAAACATAAGTATCCAATGCAATACACAATATTGTGCAGTATACAATAGGATATATAATTTTTTTTAAACAAAATAATTTATTCAAATTAATATCACAACAAAATATGAAAAGAAAAGCAAAACTATACAAAGGTGTAGTAAACCATATTGAAGTTAAACATTAAAAAAAAAATGACGGACAGAAACTGAAAAAACGAATAAATGAGTAAATTGTACGACTGCTCCGAGATTGAAGGTCATTAGGCTAATTTAAGTTATCGCAAATGGAGCCTATCCATAGCCTACCCAAATAGTTACACGAACAGGAAATCATAGAGGAAATAGGTACAGCCGTGGGTGATTGTAATGACTGTAATATTTTATTTTACTCTTAATTACGCAAACCGTAAATTAGTACCTTAAATTCTAAATGCATGAAGGTGGTACTAATAACTCTATATTATATTAGTACCTATGCAAAATAAGTACTGGGCTGAAATGAACACACGTAAGCAGACCAAAAAAATCTACCGGAACAAAACTACAAGCTCACCAAAATACTATTGAAAACACCCAGGGACAAATTACGAAAAATAGAAGGTAATAAGGATTAATTACAACAAACACTTACATAATATGGGTAAAACAGACAGCCCCATGTGCAGAGCATGCATGGAAGAAGAGGAAACAGCGAAACATATTCTACTAGTCTGTAAACAGGTAGAAGTATACAGGAACAAATACGTAGGGACTCCGTGTACACTAAAGGAGGCAGTTAGCAACCTGAAGACACTGCTAGGCTTCGTGGAGGAGCTGGGGTGGCTAGAGTAGCGCTACCTCGTTTTCACGCAAAATAGGCACAATGGTTGTCGATTGGCGAAAAATGCCCAGCGTCATTGTATGTGTTGTGTACCTACGTACCGTCTGTCAATGAGGGCGAAAATGTTATATATAGGTCAAAAACGTTTGGAAAAACATTACATCATAATCATACATTTTTCTCAGATGTTTTTCATTAAAATTTTAAGAAGTATAAGGTTTTAACTAACATGTCTGTAAGGATAAAATAGGAAAATTAAGATTTAAAGTCCATTTATTTTATGTTCACAGGTAAGTCACAATACCTTAACTCATAGTAAAATATAATATTATAATATCACTCTACCATAAGATGATAATAACGCTATGATATCCATATATCTCATAAAACACGCGCCAGCAACCATAAGCCTTACCCTGCCTACTCTTGGGTACTGACTGCCTACTCTGCCTAATTCTGGGTATATTATCACTGAATAATTATTGCCGAACCGCGATCGTAACCAGCAACCAACAAAGATAAATAAATAAATATTATAGGACATTATTACACAAATTGACTAAGTCCCGCAGTAAGCTCAATAAGGCTTGTGTTGAGGGTACTTAGACAACGATATATATAATATAATAATAATATATAAATATTTATAAATACTTAAATACATAGAAAACACCCATAACTCAGGAACAAAATATCCATGATCATCACACGACTAAATGCACCGACCAGGATTTGAACCCGGGACCATCGGCTTCATAGGCAGGGTCACTACCCACTAGGCCAGACCGCTCGTCTAAGATAAGAAAATGACTAACTAGTATTTTTAAAACTCAATGGGTAGGGTGACAGGTGTCATCTTAATATCATTTATAACCTAAAAACGCCAAATCTTGCAAAATTGTACAGAAATGATACCTGTCAGCGGACCCATACAGTTTGAAAAATACTATTCTGTCATCTTGGAAGTAATACGATTCTGTCTTTTGCTTTCATATGCTACAGTACTAGGTATAAAATGATGCCTGTTCAAAACATAAACTTTGTTGTTGACATGCTTAAGTTGAATTTAGGGATGCACTGATCTACTTCGTAAGTGCCAAAGCATACTAGCATACCAAAAGTTAAAAAAATTTCACTTTCATGAGTTTTAATTGGTATTAATCATACACTGTCAGTTACATAATAATATAAATAATCGTACATTATTTAAAAGCACATAACTATAAATTAATAATGTCAACAAATTTATATTTTAACTACATTAAATTTTGAAGAAATTACAATCAAAAACATACTTGAATAATAACAAACGTAGGATAAAATGTAACCTAAAATTAAAACTACCTAAAAAACTAAAACTAATACGTAAAAATTAATCCATCCATGAATAGACAGTTAGTTTTTCAACATTCGTTTAATGGGGTGACCAACTTGTAACGTCATATCCCGAGTTTGACGTCATTGAAATGTGGGCACCGAGCCAGGAATTCATTCATAAATGGATAGTAAGGTCTAAAAAATAATTCAACTAGGTATGTAGTTCAAACTAAATTTTTCTTCGGGAACTAACTCAACTAACTCTACATACAATAAGTGTAGTAAGTAGATTTGTGAATTATGTGCGTCACAATAAGTACTCACAAAGCTCATGATTGTTATTGCTTTTTGACGTGTCATAAAACTCATAAATTTGAAGTTTTAAGGAGCCATGAACGATTTTAATACGAAGCTGTGAAGATAGACAGTTATATCTATCTTCACAAACATTTTGACTTCTTATTCTGAGTAGGTGAGTAAAAAGTTGTTAGTTTGCGGTAGCTCAGTTTGTAGAGCCGTGTGTTTTTATATCGAAGTCGTGAGTGCGTTCGAGTCCCGTCCGAGGCAGATAATTTTACTGTTTTCTCCTTATTTTATAAAAAAGTAGTAAAGTGATTGTCTAGCAAATACCATTATAAATTCCAGAAGTCTATTAATAAATCTGCAGAAAAAACAACATAATTATTATACGTAGTAACTACATATAGAACAGGCAAAAATCCGACAGTTGCGGGTTACCGGGTAATATACCGACGATAAACTGTAAGTTGTAGGAAACTACCACCATATTAATCTAGCAGTAATCACTTAAAATTCGTTCGCAACACAAGCGCCGCACGGTCTTAGCGTGACACCTGCCGCTCTATCTAGACCGGAAAGCATGGTCGTCTGTCAATTTAACGAGAACGTCAAGAACTGTTCCTAATTTACCGCGTGAATTGGTCACATCAGTTCCAATAAAATTAAGAGCAGTGGCTTTAATACCTTATGTGAGATGTGTAGTTAAACAAGTAAAAAAATCAATGCTTACCGACTAAATGCACTTTCACAATTTGACATTGAAATTAAATTAATTAAAATTGTAATTGTAGAAGCATACTTAATGTAGTTAGTGTGAGATGGTGTGACTCATCCTCATTTGATGATGAATTAAAAAATGGAGTTATTTGTCGAATAGGCAAGATGTGTTAATGGTCTCAATCCTGATCCTGTTATTTGTGATGATCCATGGTCCATAACGCATTAAATTTTATTAAAGCAATACATAAGTAGCAAAAAAACTCGACGCTCTACCTAATATTAAGCTTCCTACAAAATAATACACATCAGACGTGAAATTACATCCACGTAATAGCATCCATCATAATGTATGGAATAAAAAAAAATATTATAAAAAAACTAAAAACCCGACTGCACACTAATGTATCGCAGGCCCCGACCAACAGAGGGTTACTTATAGTCATTTTGGTTGTTGGTCCCCGCCTGCGATACTTACCATCAACAACAATATTCTTGTAGGGCTTGTTTTCCTCTTTTTTAGTGTGCAGTCGGATTTTTTGTTTTTTTATAATATTTTTTTTTATATATAACTTTTTAGTTACCCCCAAAAAAACATCCTACGACACTCCCGTGATCAAGATGAATCTAACGATACCTCATACATCAAAATTCATCAAGCCGTTTAGGCTACAGGAGACCACAAATAAACATACATACATACATATATACACTCGAAAAACATTACCCTCCTCCCTTTGGCAGTCGGGTAAAAAGCAAGGAAATCGTTATTTTGACTGTGAAATGTTGCACAAATTATTTTTCATTTAAATTCATAAAAATATCCTAACTGAAACTTTTCGTTCAATCATCTTTTCTATATAAAATATAACAATATATTTGTTCTACTTTATTATGATAGATATACATTTTATATTCTTTTAACTACTATGGATAAAATCCTTTGACGAAAACGGACTAAGAATAAGTCGAACAAAAACAGAGCACATGTCCTGCATTTTTGATGCTAACACGAATAAGGATGACTTGAAGTTACTCATCGGATCGGAGATACCCAATTACCAACGGTCGACCAATTTAAATACTTGGGTTTTGTGATGACCAGTGACGGGAAGATAGACGGCGATATCACCCATAGAATAACATCGGGATGGCTAAAGTGGCGACAGCTGACAGGCGTAATGTGCGACAGAAAGATGCCAATCAAAATCAAGGGCAAAATGCACAAAACTGCTATCAGACTACGATTTTGTACGGATCTGAATGTTGGACAACCAATAAGAACCATCTTCAGAAACTGCATACCAGGGAGACTACATAGTCAAGCTTGCCCTTCAGTTGCCGACGACGCGGAAAGGACGCGGAAGACGACCTTCCACTTGGTTGACGACTGTCGAAAAAGACCTTAAAGAAATGAACGTCGACAAAGACACCACACAGAATCAGGTACAGTAGAGAAGGACAAGGAGGGCCGACCCCAAGTAGATGGGAATAACGGTCGAGGAATATATATATATTCTTTTAACTACATAATGTTATACATTTTAATATGTCAACCCTAATATGTATTACTTACAGCACCATGAAGCCAATGCCAAGGTACTTGACTTAGCTTTCCCGGCATTAACCCAGGATGCCTTAGGTTAAACCTGCAATATCTGCATATCTAAGTTATATTTAATTTCGTACTTATGCGTTTTATCGCCAGATTATCCATGAAATCATCTCCGCGCCTTTGCTCCACCTTCTAACTACTGTACTTTAATACAGAGGGCCTATTAGCTAAGATAACAATCGTTTGCGCTACGACAACAAAACGCTATCTGTCTCTCTATCCGTCTTGCATATTAGTGTGATAGGGAGACAGATAGCGTTTCGTCATAGCGCAAACGATTGCCATCTTGGATAGACCCCCTGGACAGAAAACGACTTCGTAGTACGAGTATTATCGTTTTTTTTTTGGTTCGTTTTGGTCGCATGAGTTAAGAGTATGAGCTAAGACATTTTTTTTTATATTTAATATTAAACGTTTTAATATACAACCATATCTTCCGTCGTAAGTTTGATCCTTTTAATTTCCTGACTTCACGCCTCCTATTAAGGTCGAACTCGGCTCAAACCATAGAAGTTATCATCATCTTCCTCGCGTTAGCCTGGGGTCCTAATCCCAAATATTGGGGTAGTCACTAGTTATAACGAAAGCGACTGCCATCTGACCTTCCAACCCAGACGGAAAATTAGGCCTTATTGGGATTAGTCCGCTTTCCTCGCGATGTTTTCCTTCACCGAAAAGCGACTGGTAAATTTATAACAAATGATATTTCGTACAGTTCCAAAAAACTAGAAACTTGGCTCTATAAGAGATCTGATAACTTGTTGACAGTAAGTACGAGCCACATGCCACATGGTCTCGTATTGGTAACATTTTACATGAAAATGTTTTTGGTGGGTTGTGCTTACTATATTAGTTATATTATTCGGGCAGAAAGAAACTAATTAACATACATAGATTCTAATTCTAAAGAACAAATCACACTTCTGCGATAAATAAGAGTACCGTAAAATGGGGTGAGTAGGGACAAAACTGACTTGTATACATAATAAATGTTCCGGTCCTTTGATTTTTAGTTTTTTTTTTTTATGATTCTGTGTAGTTATTTACATTTCATAACTTTAAAGATAAATAAGAATTAGTAGGAAATCTCAGCTCACCCCATAGTAGGGGTGAGGAAGGATATCCTACTAAGGTGAGTTTTGAAAATTGTTCGTTCGATACTTTAGGATAATGAACATTATAATAGCTTGATTTGTTATTAGAATATATAATTTACGTAGCAGTAGCCTGTAAAAACCAACTCACTCCTCTGTAATCCCTCCTCACCCCATTGCCCTCGTAATCCCTACTCAACTCACCCCATTTTACGGTATGTAATATGTATTTCTAGTATAATTGGACACTGTTACCACTGCGGCATTCTAGGTAATAGCCTAAGTACCGAATGAGCAATAATTCTAGGTACGATCGTGAACAGTTAGCGAGACGAGTCACGTATTTATGAATCTCATGCGAAACGAAAGCTCAATTAACTTTCAAAACACCGTTGAAAGGTAAAACGTGCTTAGCACATAAACATACGACTCATCATCTTCCTCGCATTGTTCCGGATTTTTGCCAAGGCTCATGGAAGCCTGGGGTCAGCTTGGCAACTAATCACAAGAATTAGCGTAGGCACTAGTTTTTATGAAAGCGATTGCCATCTGACCTTCCAACCTAAATGGTAAAAACTTGGCCTTATTAGGATTAGTCCTGTTTCCTCACGACGTTTTCCTTCACCGTCTGGTAAATATCAAATGATATTTCGTAAATAAGTTCCGAAGAACACATTGGTAAGAGCCGGGTTTTGAACCCGCGACCTCTGGATTGCAACCCGCACGCTCTTACCACTAGGCCACCAGCGCTTCTAGTTCGAGTTAAATAATGTCGTTTTTCTTTATGTAAGTAAATTATGTTGGTTTTTCGAGGATAATTCTCTATGATGTAAACCGATTTCAAAAATCGTTCTTTTATTTGAAAAAAGGTGTATTTAATGTAATGTCATTAGCAATTTCCAGTGTAATAATAAACACACTGATAGTTGATTAAATTGCAATTAATAAAAAAAAGTTACCAAGATAGAGGTCTGATTATATTTTTCCTGTAAAAATTATAGTAATATTAATATATATTTTTTTGTTAATTTATTTAGAAACCAAACAGTCGTATAAACATATCAACAATGCAATACAAACGATGTACCACAACAAAAGAAAATTGCAACAAAAAGACCTGGAGGTTCATAAATTATAAATTATGTTAACTGAAATAAATATAGTTATATAGCTAATGCAAATTTTTGAATCCGATAGAAAAAATAACTGATATCTGTACTTATATATTAAAACAACTTACGTTTAACTATATTTTTTAGACTAGCCAACGAATTTTGAAAACAATCTAGTTTGAATAGATTTTTATTATAGTAACTAGGAACTCGTCTGAAAAAGGTACGCCTGGAATAGTTTTTGACCGAAAAACTAATATGAAACAGCGATCGAGGGCGTAAGGGGTGATGCGGACAACTGAAAGTAACTAATCTTAGTAGATTAGGACAATTAATAATATTTTTTAGAATTTTAAACAAAAACATAACGTCTAAGTATATCCTACGGTAAAAAAATTAAAAAAAAAAAAAAAAAACTAAATATTATGTAAAAAATTCATAATTTTTCATCGGTAAACTTCGGAAATAAGCGGAGGGGGGGGGGGGGGGGGTATTCTGTTTCACATTTACCTCCATAAATTTTTTTTTTTCACTACTAAAAAATAAAAATTAAATGTTTTGGAATGGTCAATTTGAGCACTTTCAAATTATACCCTACTTGACCTAGTATTAGTATTTGAAATTTTGCCCCCTCTTCATATTGGGCATTTCCCATAGTTATTAAAAATAGAATAACAAAATAATACTTTCAATGTGTCTGAGTTAGCGTTGTTCATAACTTTTCCAAATTTAAAATTGATAGCTTAATTGGTTCTCGAGATATTTAGCGTTGTGACAGACAGACAGACGGACGGACAGAGTCGCTCCATAAGGGTTCCTTTTGTACCTTTTTGGTACGGAACCTAAAAACCATAGACAAAAATACGTAAATAGGTAAAATTACTTATATAAAAGGTTGTGCAATCTTGTACAGTAACTAACAGGCCAATTAGAGGTTTAGTTATTCGTTTTAGTGTCAAAAGTGACATTTCTTCAGCCAAAAACGTCGCTTCTAGCTATCATATCAGAAACAGATGGAATAACTAATATTCCTGGACTTCCGGTTCAAGCGCCATCTATTGGTTAGCCCCGTGATTAATTCCGTTGCCCATTAATATTGTTTAAAGTGTAAATTAATGTGGTAGTGTGCAGGTCAGTAAATAGAGAATTAATCTTGAAACGTATTTAACCACAATTTTGGAGTAAATGGCCGGTAGTCCACGTCTCCACGTGCCAAGTCCACTAAGTCCATGCAGCTATCGCTTTACAAGAGCCAAATAAAATCACCGTTCACTGTCTTATTTAAAGCTCCTAATATGTTGATAGTGGCGAAATAGTCCCATTGGGCTAAAGCCATAATTTTAAAACAGTGGTTCCTAACTTGGGGGTAATTATCCCCATGAGGGTAAAACTGGTATTTTATGGGGGTGGTAAGCTAATCAAAGAAAACAAAGATCTATAAGAAAGAATATTAATAATTATCGAGGAGGGGTAAAATCAAGTTCCCTAGTTAGTCAAAGGGGTTAAGAATGAATGAATGGACTAAAATTCCTATTAACTTACACAAAATTATATAAATAGCACATCAAGAAACCCAACGAGGACATTTTTTATTATAATAATCGACAAATCGAATAAGTACTTATAAAAAATTGACTAATGAGAATAATAATGAGACTGTTATGTACTGAAATATAATAAAAAAAACTTTGCTGAGTACATTTAGGAAAAAAGATTGGCCTATTCTAAGCAACCGGTGGATTCTACGCCAGTTCTCTCTGGCAGATGCTTCTCTGGCACATAATTATAAGCAATAGTAGGTAAATTATAATGTTATTATGTTTGAAGTTCTGTTGATTTTCAAACGATTCGTGAATATTTCTCCCAAGAAGCACATAAAACTGATGGAGGAGCCTGACACAATGATTTGCCAAGGTACTATCATCATGCTGGAGCCTATACTTTGTTGTTTTCTTTTGTACAATATTCTTGCATGCTGAAAAGCATAGTCTTGCAATACTTTCAGAGTAAGACCGGCGGTGTGTATCCGCGTCGTTTGCGTAAACAATCTTTCGCGATGAGGAAACCCTTTGTACATAAAACTGCTGTAGATGATTTTCTTGCCTAGAGATTGGCGAAACGGGTAAAGAAGATCTTGCCCATATTTGTCGTAGTAATCGTACTTCACCGTATAGTACATATAATACGGTACCACAGTAAACATATCATCAGATTTGGCCACTTTTTCAAGGCTGCTACTTAATGTGGCACACGGAAGTGACTGATCCCATGGCGCGTCGTATAGAGGTACAGTGTTGTTACCTGTTATCATTCTTTGCATCACTAGAACCGCGTCACTTATGCAGGGTCGCAATCCATACTTAGATATATCCGATAACTCCCCGATTTGATATTTATACATTGGTTTCGTGGTTAAACTATATAAAACAGACAAATAGTGGTATGGCATTAAAGTAGCAAATATAATCCAACTAAAAAGTATGTACTGTATTCTGTTTGTTCTTTGAATCCTACACGTGTGCATTAACAAGTTGTCTATTAAACAGAATATCATTACCACTTTATCTTTGGATTTACTTAAAAGAATGATTAGACTAATAACTATTACGAAAGTCACCAAAAGTAGCACCCAAACTAGGGGCCTGAACGCTAGTGTAAGTAATTTCCAACCAGGCACCAACCCAGATTTTCGTACGAATATTGCAAAATAGTCTTCGATTATTAGATTTCCGTAGAGGTAGTCCAATGCCTCGGCGCGGTTCGGCAGGAGCATCTGGCTTCCCGTCACCACGTCGAACTTGTTCTCCTGCAGCCACCCCAGCGGCCCGCTCACCACCATGTCTCGCGAAACATCAGATACTACATCGGACAATTCGTCAAAATAAGTTATATTGACTTTAAAATTTTCGAGCTCACCCAACACAGACAAAATATATTCGTCCATTCCGATCGTTTTAATATCGTTTTTTGTACGATCAATTGTAAAAGGCGGCCAATTGGTCGCTGCCACCTGCAAGGTGCAGTTTTGAAGAATTTTTTTGCTAGGATTTGAAAAGAAATAAGGAGGGGTGAGGGTGAAGCACTTGCCCAATTCTATAATAATATCGAAACGTTTTCCGCAGCCATGGTTTCTGAAGGGATCGTAGGAGTACGCATTAGTCGTGAGTGCGTCAATGATTACTACATTTGTGACATGGACCCTCAACAGTTCGTGAAACATGGGGTGGAGCTTGTCAAGTTCCAGACGTTCCATGATGGCTATAAAGGGTGCATCGGGCTTCCAAGTACCTTCCGCTAACAAGTAAGGGAAATGTGATAAGAAGTCGTCAGCGTTTAATGCGTAAATGAGGTATCCTCTGTTGTGAAGTGGACTTTTCTTGTGCGGTCTTCTGGTTATAATAGAGACGGCATTTGTTTCATGGATAGCTTGTAAAATGTCCGGGCTTCTTGCATTAAAATTAAAGAACGTCAAAACTTCATACTTGTAATGCACATTAATTATACTTCTGATACATTCTTTTGCCATAGAATGATTATTCTCAAAATTTATTTCTAATATTGCATCAGAATAAGGTAATTGAAATATCCAGAGAAATGATAGACGTGATAACAACATGGTGAACGTTTGTAAACGAGTTAGTGAGTTGGGATTCCGTTCTTTATATTTAATGACACGACAATCTTAAAACAGATCAGCTAATAAATCATTGTTTATCGTGATTTTGTTAATTCCCTAGGATCATTAGGACTAAAACTAGTCAATTTGTAGGTAGATATTCGTTTATAATTGCTTTTCTTTTATTTTCCAACATATGTAGTTGGTATATAAAAGGTCTAGTGACAAGCGCCCTGGTTAAAAACTATAATAAAAAGGCGGAGCGGACCGCGACCCTGGTCCTATATATCTCTCTCTCTCTTACTCATACCTGTGTTCTTGACAGAATTTACGGCGGACCACCTTCCTCACGATCGATCATGGTGGCGGTCCGGTACGCCTATCAGTAACAGCTTTTAAGACGACTAAATTAAGTAAGGTTTTGTGAAGCGTTTTACTGAAGAGAAAAAACTATATCCATCACTTTTCAGGGGGCATAATACTAGCACAGCGAAAAGACAGTTAGATTCTCTCTGACTATGCACGAATGAGAAAAGATCCTGGCCAAATTATACAAGGTGATTCAGGAGACGTGAGCAGGATCAAGCTTGAGCATTCAGTAAGTTATAAGCAACTGTTTCGTACCAGTATTTGTGAGATTAACTTTCTTTTATTTTTTACTATTAAAAAAAAAGGTTTTAATTTATTTACGTCATGTATGGTCACCCTCTTTGTTTTATCCATAACAAGTGACAAAATGAATGTCTGGTTACTTTTGAAAAATCGTATCTCACTCAAGTGTGACATTTTGTTTTCTTCATAATCAAACTGCTGTCATAACGGTTAAAGAGGTTTTATCTTTCTTAATTAAGTGTTGCAGGGTGTCCATGATTGTAGATTATCAAATTTGTCCTTTCCAAAAAGTTAAATAACAGAAATAAAGCGAGATTGTTTTACTTAAATATGATGATGAACGGTTCACGGATTGTGTAGGCTTAGTCCTGCTCACGTCTCATGAATCACCCGGTATATTCCACGTTATCCTAATATCCCAGATACATATAACTCATGGTCACCCTAATTAGAAAGAGATGCAACGGCCCGCCTTGACTTCTCATGTGGACACACTTTTTTTGGCCAATGTACACTATCCGGATTATTTTCTAAGTCCGTGGCGATATTTCACTAAAACATTTTTTTAATTATGGGCTGAATGAAACTATCATTGCCACGTTGGCTGACGTTAATAGAAAAAATTAAAAAGTAAAACCGCCATCATCAGTATTTTCACTTAAAATTTAGTTGTATCAAAATAATCCAACTTAAATTGCAACTGTGAGGGTGTTTTTTATGAAATGAGTTGTCGTGATTAATTTTTGCAATGTAAGTCATCGCTGAACGTAGTGTATAGTGCTGAATTAATAGTATTCCAGTTCAAGTGAAAATTTGTAACTAAGGTCTGCAAGTGTATTAAAAAAGCGGCCAAGTGCGAGTCGGACTCGCCCATGAAGGGTTCCGTACCATTTATGACGTATTAAAAAAACTACTTACTAGATCTGGTTCAAACCAATTTTCGTTGGAAGTTTGCATGGTAATGTATATCATATATTCTTTTTTGATTTTTCATTCCGTTATTTTAGAAGTTACAGGGGGGGGGGGACACACTTTTTTTCACTTTGGAAGTGTCTCTCGCGCAAACTATTCAGTTTAGAGAAAAATGATATTAGAAACCTAAATATCATTTTTGAAGACCTATCCTTAGATACCCCACACGTATGGGTTTGATGAAAAAAAATTTTTTTTTTAATTTTTATAACGTATTAAAAAAAAACTACTTACTAGATCTCGTTCGAACCAATTTTCGGTGGAAGTTTGCATGGCAATGTATATCATATATTTTTTTTAGATTTTTCATTCTGTTATTTTAGAAGTTACGGGGGGGGGGGGACACACTTTTTACCACTTTGGAAGTGTCTCTCGCGCAAACTATTCAGTTTAGAAAAAAATGATATTAGAAACTTCAATATCATTTTTAAAGACCTATCCATTGATACCCCACACGTATGGGTTTGATGAAAAAAGATGTTTTGAATTTCAGTTCCAAGTATGGGGAACCCCCATAATTTATTGTTTTTTTTCTATTTTTGTGTAAACATCATAATGCGGTTCATAGAATACATCTACTTACCAAGTTTGAACAGTATAGCTTTTATAGTTTCGGAAAAAAGTGGCTGTGACAGAATCGGACAGACAGACGGACATGACGAATCTATAAGGGTTCCGTTTTTTGCCATTTGGCTACGGAACCCTAAAAACGTCATTCAATGTACGTGTGCAAGTGTCATCATTTACTTGTCCCGTGTCTCGGGACCAAAGAGCATATAATCACTACGTTTTACTCGGGACGTGGACGGGACTCGTAAATAATGACACGCTTTGTACACTTGCATTGAAATGTACTATTCCCTCCATCTCAATAATAAGTCTATGTAAGTGATAAAACCGGTAAAAAACTATGCTAAACAGATTGAAAGGAGAGAAGAGGTGATAGTGCCTAGGTACAGTAGGTACCTACGCGCTACGCAAAAAAGAGTTATAATTATAACTATACGAGTAGCTCCAGTGATAAGGATAGGGAAAAAAGGTAGTGGAACGCGTGATGTGACTGCCGTGATCGAGCATTTTCGCGCCATGCCATTTTGAATCCAACGATGTTTACGGAAAAGCTAAAACAATGTCAAGGCATTTTATTGGTATTCATACGTTTGTGCTCATGTTTCCTACTGGCGGAATAACCTTATACGATCAAGGGCATGCTATCAGTGCTCCCAGCTATCTGATAAATTACAAGGTTTACTGGAATTTGTATCAATCATTGAGGTATAGTACTAGAGTCGGCATCTCCAACAAAATGATTCCGCAAATCATTGAAGTGCCGGCACTTCATGGCATTTAGTACGTCTCCGACTACTGGTGAGATGCCACACATGTAACAAAACTTAAAAAAAAAATTTTTTTTGAAAATGCCTTTAGGTATGCGTTATGAAAATGAAATCTAATAATATCTAGAAACATAATAAAAGCAATATAAAGTAATATATAGTGTGTTATTACAATCCACTGCGAAAAAAAATGTCGTTTTAAGCTTATTTAGATTATTTTGAAACGTCACTTTAAACACTCGCGGTGGTAGTGGTGGTACGCAATTTTGTTTGGCGCATATACGAGTATTATATTATATTTCGCAGATGTAACACAGAGGTACTAAACTAATGATAATCTACCTTATTGTTTGTAGAATATATACACAAAAATGATATATTAATTGTTATCTTGTAATTTTTTTAAGTGTTTTATTATATTTGAAGAATATATTATGTTATAAGAGCGATTTGATCAAAATTGTTACGAGTACGAGAGTCAAATACAAAGTTTTTTTTTAATGACTATTTTTATAAATTTGATTATCGGCAGTGTCACAAAAGTAAAAAAAAATCATAACACTTTAATGGAAATAAATAAATTTTATCTAGATTCTTTACATTACGCATTTAGGCAGAAAATGAACAGTTGTCATAACAGTTTCGCCTCTGACTAGCTATTATTCTTAAGCTTAGTGACAGACGTCATACGCCGAAAATGGCGGACACAAGTTGTTCTCGATAGTGTGTCTAGTACGTAGTACATTTATGTCAATGTTCTCGATAGCGTGTCTAGTACGTGGTACATTTATGTCAATGTTCTCGATAGCGTGTCTAGTACGTAGTACATTTATGTCAATGTTCTCGATAGCGTGTCTAGTACGTAGTACATTTATGTCAGTGGTATTAATGGATAATACCTAATGGCACAACCATATGACAACTAACAATAATTTATTTGAAAATTGTACAATTCATTCGTTCCAAATCATAAAGATAAATATTTATTTTTGTAAAGCTATTATTGTCTACCACTTATCTCCAGTGATTGGTACCAAAGAAATTGCGCGATGATTTTCTAACAGAAGGTAGCTGATACCTATAGATACCTGTAATATCTAGACACGCGGTAGCGTGTCCAGCCAAGTTCATAGTAAAAGGAACTGGCGACGCAACCGTATGTAATATTACACGATTACATTTACCTTTAAACACTAAAAAAATATAAAAATGTCACAAACCGAATATTTTTTTACACTAACCGTATCTTGGTTATCTGCGTATCTAATTTTAATAAAATATTCATCTTAAATAAACGTTATCATACTAAATTTGGACGAAATCAAAAACATTGTCGTTCCTATTTATCCGAAACCGTATGGGATAATTGGGAACAGCCCGCGGAGGAAATGGAAACTCTGAAGTTTTTTTTTTACCTCAAGGCATACAGTATAACAAGTTGCAAAGTTAAAAAATATTGGACTTTGAATTAGATTTCTTTTTAGTGCAAATAGAACTAGTATATATCTCTCATTGTTTCTTATTACCCGCCGTTCCCAATTCCCCCACTCTCCCCTATGTAATACAATGTGTTTGTCCTCGTATAGTGGAGCCGTATAGTACGAGGAATTTTACTGACAAATCACCCCCCATACCTATGTTTTTTCTCAACCATTTTAAAACTGCACACATAGGTATGGGGGGTGATTTGTCGATAAAATTCATCTTACTATACGTGGTTAACGGCTTCACTATACGTCGACAAACACATTGTATAATGAACTTCATTCAGCCAAGCCTTCAACCAGTCCGTAGTTATCCATAGTAACTTCTTGTACAAATGGTACCTTATACCTAGAGACTTTTCATGCGTAGTCTTATCCGCTACGATTGATCTTTCAGTTTATCATATTATCTTTTATGAATGTTAAATGATTCATGAATGGTTTCATGGAAATGGTTTTCGTTTGTTTTGTAATTAATTTATCCGTCTTTCATATCCTCTTCCTTTTTTGTGTGTGGTTGTTGTTTGGGATGTGCAATTTATAATTTGGTATTTGAGGCAAGCTGAAAATTCGTCTGATACTTCTCCTATCATACCCTAACTCAGTACTGCAGGTCTGGCTGGCAGGGTGACGGGGCTAAATCAACCCTTATATTTTTAAAGATTTTTAGGGCCCAAAAGTATTCTTGAGGAAATCTGTAATTTCTACGAGTAAAAATTGAATATCTGAATAGTCATAAAAATATAAACCAGACCATGGTCGGGTCTTTAACCTTGTCAGACGCGACTCAGTATTTTAACTTACAAGCCACCCAGGCAGGTAAAGGTAAGCATTAATGCTGGTAATAAGGAATTACAATATTCTCAGTATCGTAAATATTCTATTCCTTTTACCTTGCATTATACCTTTAGGTAATCGTAATTCCAAGCAATGGAGATGATAAACGAGCTAACAACTTTTGGAGCTAGGCTGTCTAACACTAGAACGAACACTCTATGGCCTGAGATACGAGTACACTTGTAAGTTTTACTTAGTAAGTAAAGACAAAGCTATTTGTTAGAATGAGGTATGATATGAATAATATTCATCTCTCATTCTGTAACATAGTTGTGTCCCTACTTACGTAAGTAAAACTTACAAGTGTATCTCAGGCCTACATGTCACTTGACGGGTTGATGCTTTTACGTTGACGGGTTTAGTGCAGTGCGATAGGTTCAGAAATTGGAGAAGTCGTAGCGCTTTTTTATGGCTCCAGTACACGATGGCCCAGCGTAGGCCAGTCCTAGGGACGCATTACGCGTTAGAGGGAGCAAATGATATTGCTCTATCTACTTTCACCGCATAGTTGCGTCCCTTAGACTGGCCTACGTGGGCCATCGTGTAGAGGAGCCCTTAGATTATAATACGGCTGCCATTTTACTTAGGAATCTTGAGGCCTTTCTTGAGGGCTGCATTGATTCGAACCCTGAGTTTTTGAATTTCGCTTATAGAAAAAAAATCACGAACATAGGTCTAACAACTTGTAACCAATTTGTCACAAATTATGCACAAAAGTTAAAAATATGAAAATTGCTACTAAAAATCGGCAATATCATGTTTAAGGGAACTTATCGATTACTTTTATTTTATTTAAACGAACAATAATTTAAATTATATATAACCGCGATGTCCGCGCTCTTGGGCACGCAGTACCTCGCTGACATTTACGTTCAGTGGGGGTGAGGAAGAACACGAACTTATTGGGCCTCAAATCATGCCAATTTATCTTATGGTGTATATTTATTGCCACTGTTCAATCAGGTAATTAATAAGTAGGTGCTTAGACAGTTAATTAATTGCGCGTTTAATATCTAACCGTATGTACCTGTGGTGGTCGTAAAAATTATCGGTTGTAGTAATACCGGGGTTTGGCCGTTTCGCCCTTGCGCTAGATCTACTTATAAACCTTTATTTGGATAAAGTTAATAACTTCTATTTTCTGTTTTTATTATGCAGAACTATGTATAGATCGTGCCATTCACGAAGACGCCTGCCATGACTCGTATTGTCATGTTATTAAAGGTTAGATTTGACAAATCTGCGCGTTCTCGTGGATGACATAAACTATAAAGAGAAGTCAAAGGGAAAACTCGGCAGGCAGGCAGGCGGATAGACGCAGATAAATGACTATCAACGGTTTGTTAGACTTGACAGACGATTATTTATAACGCCATTTGCCATTATTCAGTGGTAACAGGCAACTTGAATTAAATTTTATACAACGACAAACTGACGTCTTTGCTGATGGACGGACGTTAATATAGTTATCAAAGTTAACGATGTAGGTACATTTTTATAAGATTTTATTCATACAAATTTTAAAAAGTGGAAGGTTTTTTAACATAGGTATAGTAAAAAAGTTTTTGACCTGCATATCTAACGGACGACCGGTCTGTACTAGTGGGTAGTGACCCTGCCTATGAAGTCTATGAAGCAGATGGTTGGGGGTCGAATACTTGAATCCCGGTAAGGAAATTTACTTGTGTGATGGGTACAAATGGTTGTTCCTGAGTCAGCGATGTTTTCTATGTATTTAAGTATTTATATATTTTAAGATAAGAGAGCTGAGTACTCAACTACTCGCAATATAACCCTTCTTGAGCTTACTATGGGACTTAGTCAATCTGTGTAAGAATGTCCTATTATATTTATTTATATTATTTATATCTTTGCTGGAGATGCAGAGAACCATAGTGGAGCTCTCTCCACTGCGGCTCTCTGCATATTGATTCGCAGATTAAAAAAGGTGTTATGTGGTCAACTTCGCTGCCAACACTAGACGTGTGTTCCGTGTGGCATAAATGATAGACCAACAATGTCAAATCTTCGCAACTAAATGACTCATCTGACATCTTCCAGCTCCGTAAATTACCTAGCAGCTAGCCATGAAGTTGACCGCAGGATTAAGTGTTTTGTCCCAATTTCTAGTCGGTAGTTAAGGTTCAATTAAGTACTGACCCAATCTCTTAAGGGATCCGATTAACTTTTTATCATGTTTGAACTGTACCGACAGTTTTACTAGCGTAACTTTAAAATAGCTTTAATTAACCCTAATTATTGCTAATTCAAGATATTTACTCGTAAGCGCCGATAGAAATTATTAGGTAATAGTTATTATACGAGGCTATTGTAAAAAGCCACCTCGAAATGAATGCTAATAGTATCTGGAGCCCGCACGAATCCAAATACAAATTTATACTGGAGCGCATACAAAATAAGTTTGTTTTTATTTTTTTATAAGGTTTTATAGTGTCGATTGAAGACACAGGGCCCTCGCTAATGATACGGGCGACCCTGTGTCCGCGGTGACAATTGCGAAAGGTTTTCATGATTTATGCGATGCCGGGTCCGGCATCACCATCAGACAAAACAATGGTGATGCTCAGTTTTTAGACCCGGCGTTGTTTTTGTGTTTAAGCTTTGATGGACCCATGGTCCCCGCATTGAGTACGGGCGGCCATGGGCCCTGGTTGAGATTTGCTGAGTTGGTTGGTTGAGGTTTGTGTTGTGTTGCGAAATATTTGAAATTGTAGATAAGATTGATTTTGAAATTTGCGATTTATTGTTATTTGTTGAATTGTTAAAAGTAGGTTTGATTGAAAATTTGTTTTAGGGTTGTTATGATTGGTTTGTTTGGTTTTTAGTTGGTTATACGAAATGGGACCGCAGTAGGTGTTAATAAAAATTCTCGACGGACGCTGCGGCCCATCCGTCGGTGTTCCCTTAGTCGGCTTTTACGATACCCACGGGACGAGATGGAGTGGTGCTATTCTAAACGCCGGCACCACACGGAGGATACAAAATAAGTTTGTGAGGATGTTATGGTGTATACCCGTTTTACCCACTAATGTACCCAACTTTATTTGTACTAGAAATGGTAGGGTATAACCAGTTGGGTGTTAGGATTTAGGAGGGAGGTTGCTCTAGCGTCCTATATATTTAAATTGATGTGCGGCGCTGGCGTAGCGCCGGTGCCGACCGGCGCTGCTAGCCGAACCGCCCGCGCGCCCCGGCCTACTGCGCGAGGCGCCATGGACGAGAGCCTTACGCGCGCTCAATCAAGTTGCTAAGTTGTTGTTCTATTGTTCTGAAAATGAATTTATTAAAGTAACTTTGTTTTGAATATGTTATATTTCTTAGAAATACACCTAGGTTAATCTTTGTTACACTATCGCATCGGCCAACTGTCATAATAGCTAACGTTACAAGTATTATAAATAAATGAAATAAAATGTTTTTCAAGGGGGCAAAGTTGTTGTTAAACTCTTCGTGCCCAATAGCCAATAATTAATACCCAAGCAAGCGAAAGATTCTAAAATTAAACCACGATAATAGCGAGTGGTTCGAAAAGTGAAACCTTACGTGTAGCGAACTAGCGAGGGCAAACATTTTCACTACACCTACGCGAGGAGGAAAATACTACTTAACTGAAAACATTACAAATCAAATCCAATAAAACGCTAATAAATATTTTAACCATTCAAATTTCTTTCATCCAACCTGAGGAAAAAGCTCAAATTTTGAATCCAATTTTGCTACTCTTGTGAATAGAACACAAATTTCTCATTAGATTTTAAAGAATAAAAGCCTGTACGATCAGTTTTGTAAAAAAAATATCCTTAATAACTGGTAAACTTTTTCATTTATTTGCTATTTCCTCATGCAAGTAAGTACCTTAATCTTTATTTAATGAAATATCTTGTATAATCTTTACTGCTCCCCTCACGTAGATGAAATACAGGTACAGTCAGCGTCAAATACTTCGTAGCAGTCAAAGTAGCCAAATAGTTCGGTACACCATATATTTAGTATGGTGTACCGAACTATTTGACCACTTTGACTGCTACGAAGTATTTGACGCTGACTGTACAAAAGAATACAAAGAAAATAAATTTTATTAGAGGTAATAAACTAACGATATTAGCGGTAAAGACTGGTTAATTTCTTTATAATAAATAAGTACCTAATTCATTTATATCACGCTTAATTATTTACTTCCGCGCGTGACACTGTTGTATCATATGAAGTTTTTTTTTGTCGTATTGTGTGATATCTGATACATGAACAGACCATACACGGCCCTATCCTATCGCTACTTCCTACATCCGGAATTCCGGATATCAGTATGTTGCGGAAATAGGAAACTACGTCTTGTATTCTTTAAATAATTGAATACTTACTATACTTATCCATCGAAAGATTGCTGCTGGACCTTTCATAGAATCACCACCACGATAGCTTGTTGGCTAGCCTCATCCAACAAGTGATTCTAACATGACGAGATCGTTGGTACACTTTTTTTCAGCCTTTATCTTCTGTTCTACATTTACGGACTGTCATTGATGACATTGTGCGAGCGGGACACCAATTTAATTATATACGTGCGATAGAGATAGGAACTAAGCCGGTCAATGTACGAAATTCCTTGTGTAAGCGTCCTTTATCTTTATTATTGTGTTGAGGACTTACAATTTGACTACTGTCACATAACAGTGGAATACATCGTAACCCTATCTACTAAAATTGTCCTAAAAAAGATAATAGTTAAAAATATATACCTAATATTAACAGATTCTGACAATGCACGACCGAAATCGATACAAATCACGTTTTTAATGCATTACATATGACACGAATATGATCCCTATGATAAGTTCATGACCTCTAGTTCACGTTTAATTACTGTCGAGTTTTTTTAAGTAATGCATATCTTTTTAGGATTCCGTAAGGGATCAGAAACCTATTATTACTTATTATATAAGCTTAAAGCATGACTCAGGCTACAACGGCCCGGGTCTGGCCCGAGGCGTCCGACACGTCAGTCTATAGAAGCATCACGTGATCCGTCATAGATAAGATAATGAAGTGTCGGAAGCCCCGGACCGTTCTTACGTGAGTCATCCTTTAGTGAGTGTCTTACCTGAGCGAATAATTAGCGAACGCGAAGCGGCGCGGCGCGGCGCGGTTGAATTCAATCCTTTGATACCTATGGAAGTGTCCTACGTGGGCTATCTCCGAATGCCGTTGGGCCGCCGCGCCGCGCCGCGTCGCATTCGCGAGTCATCGCCCACGTAAGCCGCGCTGTCGGTCTGTCAGCGGATTTTATTCTAAGATCTTTTGTTCAACGGGCTCTATCTCATGACCTAACTAGTAGATGGTTGAAATTTATATATAATAATAACTATGTATTAGTATTTCATGTACAATAGCAAACAATAATAATTTTACATACCTAATACTAAAACATGTCCATCATACAAAAAATATGATTTTTTATATATGTATGTTTAAGGCAAAAGAGTGTGAAATACGAGTAGCACGGAACCCTTAGGCGCGAGTCTAATTTACACTGGGCCGTTTTTTATAAAATCAAGTTGTAAGGTCAGAAATATCTAGTTTTAAGAAGGAAATAGCTGTCAGATCTCACAAGAAAATGAGACATTATTTAACAGTGACTGATTCATATTATCTTACACAATTTTGTATTTCCTTCCGTTGTTTCATGTCTCAAGCATTCTCATTCGGAAAAATAACGTATACTTAAGTGGATTTCAATAAAAAGACAAATACTGTAACCAAATATTACAGATTTAGTTAGCATTTGATTTATAACCTAAAAGTTTTGCGATAGTTATTTTCATTGAAATGTTAATAATAAAATTAACATATATTTTAACTAGTAATTGATATAAATAAAAAGGTTTAAATATATAAACTGTTGAAAAAATCATGGTTGTCCACAAAAAGTGCGAGATTGCGAACAAATTAATGAAGGTAAATTGATTTGTTTACCTACATTATTTGCTTTTCTATTGACCTCCACTTTACACAAGACAATTTTTTACCTTATCAAAATGCTTTGATGACTTCATTTCATGAATGTCCAGTTGTCCACTTCTACTTTCAATTCGATGTCCCGTTCGGTGACAGTCTTAAGTTGCGGCACAAGTTATTAATTGAAATAAATTAGTGTTTAAACTAAATACTTCATTCGAATTGACAGATGAACCAGTGATCTAGATGGCGGACACGCAATTTCTAATTTGGAAAACATATTCATGAATAACGTACTGTAAACGCAGAAGTAACTGTTATTTTTAGTACAGTCAAGTGCAAAAATATGTATCGCAGGAATCGTCCCATAAATATGGTACTACGCTCTTATTACACTGGAATAAGATGCTATGGGACATATTTTTGAGTAAGATGTGTACACCCATATTTTTACACTTGACTGTGCATTATTACGATTTGTGGCGGCAAAGTGGGTATTTTATTTAATCCGAAAATATTTCATTGGGCACCTATTGTAAACCCATATTCAGCGGGCAAATAATTGAATTCAGTTCAATTCTAAAACAATAGTAAAAAGAGAGGGATAATATATCTCATAGATGTAGAAATATTCATATTCATATTCTTTATTTCAGACCAGGTTCATAATTATACATTTAAATCATAACATACATTTAAATTTGGCATGCCTTATTTCATGCCATTTACAAAACTATTGCAATTTTAAAGAGTGCCTAATTACTTATAGAATAAACTGACAGAAAATAAAGTGTCAAAAGGCTCGGCCCGGACCCGGACCTTTCTAACGTGAGTCATCATTTACTCCGTTCGTCTTGTCTGTCAGCGGTTTTATTAATATTTTTTAACATCTTAAACATGACACACATGACTTTATTACAATTTTGGAGAGATGCGTGCTAACATCTTTTTCACTCGTGACGAGTAAATATACAAAAGTTGATAAGCCACGATACAAATCGTTGATAAAAAACGCCACTCGCAACATAAATATGACGACCGGTTTGGCCTAGTGGTTTATTAGTGGTGGCTTGGGAGTGACCCTGCCTATGAAGCCGATGCTGCCGGGTTCGAATCCCGGCAGCATCGGGCATTCATTTGAGTGATGAACACAGATATTTGTTCCTGAGTTATGGGTGTTTTCTATGTATATAAATATGTATCTATGTATATATATACATATGTGTATCGTCGCCTAGTACCCAAAGTACATACAAGCTTTGCTTAGTTTGGGGCTAGGTAGATCTGTGTAAGATCGTCCCCAAATATTTATTTATTTGTTTATAAATAATGTATCGAAATAGACACATGACTGTTCGTATCATCTGTCATAATAATAGATACATTTTTCTTTTCTTTTAGCGTTTGTCGATGTACGATTGGTATTGGCTAAGGTCAGGTATTAGGGACTGAGAAATAAGACTTAAGCGGAAATTCCAGTCACGTGTTTCTCATACCCCACCTGACCTAAATAATAACTTTCCTGAAATGTAGAGTCCACTCTGATGGCCTTTCGCCAATTGTGATGTAAAGGCAATATCAATTCGCTTTCATGATGATACGTATACATCGTAATCATGACATAAGTGATGCGAAGAACCCGTTACAATTACCGTGCTAGTGACCTCTACCGAGCCTTGGCCGATTTGCTCACTACTATGAAAAACGTTACGTCTAATCAAAATCTAAAGGACTTAAGTATGTCTGTCGATGTAACCTTCATAAGCCGTTATAGATCTGTAGCATTGAATTCAGATCAATCTGGCGGAATCCGCTGAAATGTTGCATGCTCTAATGATGGCGGGATATCGGTTACTAATTGGCTCGTTTCTGATAATGAGGATTAAAAAAAAACAATGAATTAAAATCAGCTCGTTCTTGTTAAGGCATTTATTAGGTGTTTTAACGCAATGATTCAAAATCGTTCTAGAACTTAATTATTAATTTGTTACAAAGTTACCAGGTTTGAAGGAAGGACTTATACTTAGGTACAATCGAAAAATTTACTAATTGTCGATGGCTACAATCTTCCTTTATAAGACAACATAAAGTAAATCAGCCTTGCTTATAGGACCAAGTCGTTCCAAAATATGAAAAAAAGCTGCATACCCACGTGGACTTATAGTGGATAAAAGTCAATTCTTTTAGTGATCATTTACTTATTAAATGCTCAATAATAACACTTTTAGGTACATTAGCTTAATTACGACCCGCTTAGCAGTTTCCTCTTCCTCGGCCCGATAAATGTATTTTGCATCGAAGGTCCCCATTGCAGCGTAACATTTTTCATTGCATTTTTTTGCTGATAATCTGTTAATGCAAAAACGCTTACAAGAATTCGTCTGGTGTAAGTCTGCGAGATATTACATCATTCACGTGCGTGACTATGAGACGTACGTCAATAAAACGTGGTATGCGTCTTAAAGTTTCATTGCTGCATCCGTTGGTAGTAATTCCGTCGAGTAACCTTGAAATCGTCAATGGAGACGTATGTTATTTGAATATTGGTTAACGTGTTTGTTGTTGTGTGAGTTGTTTGGGTATCGCGTTGCTTAGTTGCTTTTGGAATGCATCCACGATGAATCTCTGTGACTTTTGTACATGCTATTTTTGAACCGTTCAATGAGCCAAATGTTGTGAACATACACTGAACTCGGTGGCCTAGACTCGATAGTCGATTGTTTTATCTGATTTAGGTCACGTTTAGATTTTAGCTAGCGTGCTGTGTCTTATCGCCGACATGAATTATAAATAATCTTTTGTACTTATAAGTAAATAATTAGTTGATTCTAGGTGAACTGCGGAATTAATCGACATTCATGCCAATATCATTTCTTCCTATTCGCAATTCTACACAGTCTAAATTCCTCACAGTAAGTATTTAACCACATTCGCTATTGTGCACAGTCATTATTTGTGTACAGTAGCGATTCAGCCTTTTCGCAATTCTGCACAATCTGAATTCTACACAACGGCATTTCACCACAGTCGCTACTGTGCACAGTCATTATTTGTGCACATTAGCGATTCAGCCTTTTCGCAATTCTGCACAATCTGAATTCTACACAACGGCATTTCATCACAGTCGCTACTGTGCACAGTCATTATTTGTGCACATTAGCGATTCTCCCTGTTCGCAATCTCGCACAATCTTAATTCTACGCAATATCATTTAATCGCATTAATAGTTTATTTTTTCGTTTTTAGTCGATATATTTAGTCAACTGTAATTTTTTGGGTTTGATGGTACCTCAAAAGTTTAAATATAGTCAAGTACAAGTCAGACTCGTGCATGAAGGGTTCCATACCACTAGAAAGTGGTCAAGAGCATGTCGGGCCATGCTTAGTTGTAGGGTTCCGTGGTTTTCCGACAGTCATAGTAAGTGATTCCGATTTAAAGTGAACTATTTGATATATGCTATTGAGATTACATATACTAAAAAAATCCTACGTTATGACGGGTATCATATTACAAATTATTTTCTGACCTAAAAACCTTCCTAATACCTCACACATCAAGGTTTTTATGGAATAAAATACCTCCTGCCCTATAACATATTACCCTAAAAAAATCATTTGCCACTTTTTATTTCACCACTTCCGCACGTTTAATATACAAGGTGTTACAAACTGTCAAAAAGTGATAAAGATAGACAGTCGCGTGCATCCTTAAGTGCAACCTTAAGTGGGTCACAAATGTATGCACGCGACCGTACCTACTGAACCACTTTTACTATGGGACCAACCCCGTAAATGTCAAAAAAATATCGACCTCACACAAAACATCGATATTCGATCGATCAAAATGTATTTCAACGGCTATAAGTTTTGGTTAATTTCGTGGTTAGTCCCATAGTGGAAATTGTTTAGTACGTCCATCATCTATATATTTTTTGGCAGTTTGTATCATGAATAAAATAACACCTAGGTACTGTACCGGGTGTCTCATTTCAATTGGTCAATAAGAGAAACTTTTCACTTATATTTTTCAGTAGTCACACTACTATGTTTTCTAATCTACTTTCAGTACCTATGGGAAAGTCTGAAATTAAAAAAAAAAAAACATACGAAGATCTGTTTTTAGGAACCATGTCTTCGACTTTAACCTCAAGAAAAACTGCATTTTAAAAAAGTCGACACTGGTTTATTCAAACATTACAAAAAAAAGGTACAAAAATAAATTAAAGAATATGAAATAAAATACCCTGCATTTTATTCATTTTAGACGTCATATTTCATAGTAAAATTTACTGCTTAAGACTTACACAATTGATATCTAAGTAGAGATGATATATATAAGTTATATTTTTTCAAATCCTCTAGTTTCAATTTCCGAGCGAGATTAGTTCTTTTTTTTAAATGTATGAATGCAGTTTTCCTTGTTATGAAAATCGGTTACATGGTTCCTAAGAGTAAGAACAGATCTTCATATGTCTTATAGATTCAGACTTTCCCATACTGACCGATCTAAATGAGCCATCCTGTATAATATTCAAACTAAATTTTAGCGTTCTAGTATTTACGGTCACTGAACATAGCCCAGAACAGACATACAGATAGACATGGTGAAACTATAATATATGTTTCAATTGTCCAGTTGTCACGGTTCTACAGATGCGGCCAGACAGACGGCAAAGTCTTAGTAATAGAGTTCTGCTTTTCCCCTTTGGGTACGGAACTCTAAAACAAACACCTATAGCATCACTTTTTATGATGACTTTCAAAAATACGAGTATTTAACAAATAGGCAAAAAATATTAATAAGCTGTTTATAAAGTTGCCGCATATCTGAATATTGTTTTTCCGTTATAAATCTAGATATTTGTGTATGCCTCTCACAAAAAAGAAAAATGAAACCATATGAAAATTTATTAGCTCAAAATTGTATTTTATTGCTTGTATTATCGAGTTTTAACTCCTAGCCCTTGATATGCAAACTATTTTCATATTAGCGTAAATAACACCTAATCATGTCACTGGCCACTTCATAGCAGTATTGACATATCAATGACATTGATAGACGTAATTTATGATTACAATTATTCTATTGTTGTTTTGTTATAAGAGGCAAAACCTAAAGAATGGAGCAAAGAGAGGACAAAATAGTGTTAATTAAAAGCGAAAAGGGCAAAGACGTTTTACTCAAAAGTGGATTTAAATATTATTTCCGAGGCAAACGTGTGTGCGGCACAAATTGGCGATGCGTCAATCAGTTATCGTGTAGTGCATCTATAACTATCAGTAAAACTAACGAGGTGCTTAGGCAGAGCGTTCATATGTGTAAGCCAAATGCGTTTAAAAATAAAGTGGATATTTGTATAGATAACTGCAGATCAAAAGTCACTAATACTATGAAACCAGTACAAAAAGTTTTTGAAAAACAGTTTGAGAAATTGCGGGAAGAAGCATCCGTGAGTGAGTCGAAACTGATTCCAAGTTTTGTATCGGTCAGAGATTCGATGTATAGGCGACGCTACAAAGCACTGAACATTAAGAAGAGTGTATTTAAAAACATCGAAGATATATCACTGCCCGAGATCATTTCAGAAGACTTTTTGGTTAGTAGTGAACATAATATTCTTGTGTTTGCTACACCCCTAGCTAAAGATACTATTAAAAAAACGACGAGTTATTTGGGAGATGGTACTTTCAAGGTTACTCCACTACCATTTTATCAACTCTACACGCTCCACGCAGACTTAAGAAAATTTAATGATGAAGTAACGACAATAGTACCCTTGGTATACGCTCTGTTCCCGAATAAGTTGGAAGATACTTATGTATTATTCTTTTCAATTTTAAAAGAAAAACTTGCACTCAATGTCGAAAACTTCAAAAGTGATTTTGAAATTGCAGCCGTAAATGCCTTAAAAAAAGTTTTTAAAACTGTGACATGGAAAGGATGTTTTTTTCACTACCAACAAGCAATATGGCGAAATGCTGAAAAACTTGGAGTTACTGAACACCCGATCGGAAAAAATGTCACTAAACAGCTTTGCAAATTGGCATTACTACAGCCACTAGATGTACCAAAAGGTTTCCGTTGTATAACGGAACATATGCCTGACATTGATGTGTTCACTAAATTGGCCGAATACTTTCAGAAAGAATGGATGAACAAAATAACAGCTGAGGTATTTAGTTGCTACAACGAACTCAATAAAACAACTAGTGCATTAGAAGGGTGGCACCACCGAATCGCTCTAAGATTTGGTCGACATCCAAAACTATTTCTATTTCTGAACAATTTAAAAAGAGAGGCCAAGTACCAAGATTTCAGGATCAAAAGAAACTTAGCTGGCTGTACAAAAAAAAAAAGACAACGATGTGATACTTACACGGCTAAAGATATAATTGAAAAATATAGAAAACAAGAAATGACAATACCAGAAGCCTTACAAACCTTAAGTGATTGGGATGACTATGTTTTTCAAGATTATGATAGTTGTACTGACGAAGAAGTGAATGAAAATTCGGACTCAGAAGTAAATGAAAATTCAGACCCAGAAGTGAATGACCGTTCCGACCCAGAAGAGAATGACAATTCGGATCCAGAAACGGATTCTGAACAACACTCTAGTGATCACTTTGATGTGCAAAACTCTGACAGTTCTAGCTATGACATTTTTTAACAATAAGACCAGTTTTTTTAGTTTACTACGAAGTTCTAAATGGTTAATGTTGTGTTCCAGTACGTGAATTATATTTTTTTTTAATATGTAGCCATATTTTTCATTTTCATTTTTACCTCCTATTACTAAACTAAATACAGGGATCTTCGCATTGTTTTTATTCATTGATAAAACACAGATCAAAGCTTTTTAATTAGTCAAAATTCCTGCCGATAGGCTTATAAAAGGGTTGTGTGGGATATCGATCGATTGGAATTTTATTATCATTAAATGCGAGGACTCCAGTACTATACTTATTTAGTCTAAAAACTATTAGTTTTAGATGCTTCCCGAGTTGTTTATTTAGTGAACAGAAACCTGAATATTTTTTTTTTGTTTGTTGTTTGACACCTGACATCTTATACTCGTACTGCACTTTACATATAAAAGGTACAGTCACCAACATAAATATGCGACTACTTTTTACCGTATAACAATGGAATAAGGTAAAAAATTAAAGACACATTTTGACGGTGACTGTACAGGTCTAGCCTTACGCAGAATTCTTGACAACGAATTTCGATAGGTAGGTGCCGTAAAACGGGGTGAGTTGGCTGGAAATCGAAGTTTAAACCTAGATAATATTTTATTGTGACACATGCGAACTGAATAATTATAATAAGTAGTTCGGACGCTTGTATTTTAGTTTTATGATGATTTTGAGTAGTTATATTCAATAACTTTAACAATAAACTAAACACGAAAACCCGCCTCACCCCGTAGTCACTCGTGTTCGGGGTGAGAAGGCTTTTCATACAAAAGTGATTTTGGAAGTTTGTTTGATCGATTCTTTTTTGTAATGAATATTACTATAGCTCCATTTTAAATTGAAATACATTATTTAGGTAGCAGTAGCCTTAAAAAATCTTCTCACCCCCCTCTCAATCCTTCTCACCCCATTCGTCATCCACCTCTCCCCGCGAAACCTACTCACCCCGAATTACGGTACTGTGTTCAGTATTGTGTACTATGAAATATTACCTCGCCACCCACAAAACAACGAGATACATTTAAAAAATTTGACAATACAAAACTTGCGAAGTGTAAGGTTGCCGACTTGCCGTTTGAAATCTCGCGATGGAAAAATCTCATTATTTATTTGTTAGGATAATGAAAAGACGACTAAAAGCTAAAAAATATACTATAAATTCTATTAATAGAACATTATTACAGAGGCCGGGATGAAAGGGGTTGCCGGACGAATGCATATAGTTATGAGGCAGGCAACCTTTTTTCACGCCTAGGTATGTATAGTGCTTCTCTCAAACTAGCAATGAAATTAAAAACAACTATTATAATGCAGGTTCGAATATAGAAACCACCACGGCAGAGTTCGAGACGTTTATTGTCAAGAAAATCGCACCACAGTAAATATTACAGGAACAGTATGACAAGCGTTAGCTAAAACTAAGAAATTACAAAACTAAAAGAAATGAAATGAATGTATCACAGAAAATGTTGTGAAAACAGTACGGCAAGCTAGTACTAAAAGTAAGAAATAACAAACCTAAACAGTAAGCAACAAGCGTAAATTATTATTGTGCAAACATTAACATTAGACAAGGCTAGCGTTTAAGAAAACTAAAAGTTTACAATGAAAAATAATAGTGCAGAGCAAGCGAAACTAAAATAATGCTAAGCGTTTAGAAAATCAAACATATGCAAAACAAGTCAACAGAGTTTATGTTAAGATTTTAACTTTAACAAATAAGCGGCAAGCTAGAACTTAGCGTATGAAACTATTTAAAGGCACAACATAACAAAAGAGACTTATTAAATGTTACAACTTACGATTTACTTAACCTAACATGCATACGAAACGTAGTGCAATGCCAAAAAGATATCCCGTGCTACGGAAGTATCGATTAGCGCAACTACTCCTAAGTACAAAGTGTACGTCCTAGCAGTTAGATAAGTGCGTCGCGGCTGACTGGCACTGTACCGTGCTACGGAAGCAATACCGGGCGGTCGCGATGCTTTGCTCGTCAAGTCAGCTACTCCGTCCCATGTCAATGTGATCGGATCGCTGCGCGAGACAAACTGGGCGAGCCGGGGCCGCGCTGTGCCTTATAAAGGCCAGGCGCGGGCGACCGTGCGGGCTGCGCGCGCGCGGGGTAAGGCGGGTGCCTACGATACCGGGCGCATCAAATAGCACGTATGACTAATATTATTACTCCGCGCGGTGGTTTCTTTTACGTTGCATTACACTATTAAATAAGAAATATTGTTTTCAATTATTTTTTTCATTTCTGAATGTCATGATGCTGTGTTCCTATATCTGTGAAATGAAAATTAAAAAATAGTACTTAGTCGGCCTAGGCCTTTAATTTAATTGCCGGCTTCTTAGATGTGCTCCGCCCGAAACGAAATGTTTGAAGCCGAACAGAATGACAATATTTCATTGCATGCTTGAGAAAATGATATTGCGTAGAATTAAGATTGTGCGAGATTGCGAACAGGGAGAATCGCTAATGTGCACAAATAATGACTGTGCACAGTAGCGACTGTGGTGAAATGCCGTTGTGTAGAATTCAGATTGTGCAGAATTGCGAAAAGGCTGAATCGCTAATGTGCACAAATAATGACTGTGCACAGTAGCGACTGTGGTGAAATGCCGTTGTGTAGAATTCAGATTGTGCAGAATTGCGAAAAGGCTGAATCGCTACTGTACACAAATAATGACTGTGCACAATAGCGAATGTGGTTAAATACTTACTGTGAGGAATTTAGACTGTGTAGAATTGCGAATAGGAAGAAATGATATTGGCATGAATGTCGATTAATTCGAACTGCGCGGTAATGATAGTGGTAAAATAATAAGACGATAAGTACCTAGATGGGTTTGCTGCAGCCAAGTTGATGTAAGTTCGCTGTAATATTGCACTGCACGATTTTACCCATTTTTTGTCTAAGTAGATTAAACCACTGCAACAAAAAGTAAAAAATCTACGAGGCCACATTTGTTGGTAATGAGACACAGGCACGAGCTAATGGTTGCGCAAAATACAAGGAAAAAGATCTGTTAGCTACCCGAACACCAAAGACGTCATGACAAGATAAATAATTTATCAATATTGAAACTGCGGGTTATTTGAAAGTATGTGTTAGGGACTTTACCACACGGCAAACATTCATGATGAGAATCAGATAAATTATCTTCTCGGGTCAGCACGTGCGACAGAATGTCTCACGAAGGAAAAATACCCGAATAAAGCCATGAACATAATACTTACATTTCTTATACATTGTAGTTAGTTAACTTAATTTTAGCCTTCTCGCAATCAAAAAAGGCGATGAAAATATATGACATTGTTAACCTACGTATTAAGCGTAGATAATAAGAGTTGATTTGTTTTGCTACGTCACAATAAGGGTGTCATTTTCAATTGTGAAAATACTGAAAATTTATCAGGCTAGTTTTAAAACGTCCAGCTTGGCCATAAAAACTACCCTAGGTGGACCCATACAATACAATGCTCACGATAAGTGACCTATCCTGAATCTGAACTAGGTAATTAAGACAAATTAGAACAGAATCTGAACCTACATTTGAAAATTCACACTTTGGTTAAGTAGGTACCTACTTAAAATTAACTTAGTGACAGTAGATAACGTACTATGAACTTACTAAATTCTTTTCGGATACCTACAGATATCAAGGCTAACCAAACTGCCAAAAAGTAGCCATCCATATACGAGTATGTAGCCGTGTCACCTTCTCAAGTAAAATTAGATCTTTGTTAGTAACTTTAATAACCCGAACGTCACTTTTTAGGGTTTCTTAGTCACCTAGAAACTATTAAAGTTTCGCCTTGTACGTCTGTCCGTCTGTCCGAGGATTTGCTCCGTGATCGTTAGTGCTAGAAAGCTGCAATTTTGCATGGATACATAAATTATGCATTGCGACAGAACAGTACATAAAATAAAAACTATAAAAAATATTTTAGTGTACCTCCCATACAAAATGTTTTTTTTTTTAATTTTTTTTTTGCTTTGTAATATTTTCGGAAATAGTCGCTCCGAAAAAAAAAGTGCCCTCCCCCCCCAAACTTTTGGACCATGGGTCCAAAAATATGAAAAAATAGTGAAACAAAAGCGTAATAAATACTTACAAAGAAAACTATAGCGAATATGATCAGCGAAAATCTTCTCTTCTTAGTCGTAGAAAGCGCGGCTACTCCCTTATGCTTGTAATATAAACTTACTAATAGCCCCCGTTTGGCCTATTTTGACAGTATAAAACCCTATACTGAGCATGGCCTCACATGTTCTTGGCCGATTTTTGGGATTAAAGTAACCCGCAATTACGGTAGGTACCTATGTCATCATTATATTTTTACCTAATAATAACAATAATAATAATTCAGCCTATACACGTCCCACTGCTGGGCACAGGCCTCCTCTCATGTGCGAGAGGGCTCGGGCTATAGTCCCCACGCTAGCCCAATGCGGATTGGGGACTTCACATACACCTTTGAATTTCTTCGCAGATGTATACAGGTTTCCTCACGATGTTTTCCTTCACCGAAAAGCTAGTGGTAAATATCAAATGATATTTCGTACATAAGTTCCGAAAAACTCATTGGTACGAGCCAGGATTTGAACCCGCGACCTCCGGATTGAAAGTCGGACGTCATATCCACTCGGTCACCACCGCTTCTTACCTATATTGAAAATATATTATATTTTTTCATCAAATTGCCTGACTTGATTGTATGTGAATAGGTACATTAATAACTTTTCACCCATCAACGTGACAGGTGTTTTGTGACATAGTTTCGAAACTCGACGACGGCATGAGAGCACTGCACGGTAAACATAAACAAGTGCTGATTCATAACGAGCCGAGACTGTTTTGATGTTGATACGATCCGAAATGGACACTACATGTGTAGTAGGGTGACCATAAAATGGGGACAGATGAGACAGTCTCGTGAAATATTTCCGGCATACTTGTCATTTTATTATTTTTTGCAACGATATACGTAATGATGTAAAACAATGACGTTATAATGTTCTATATTTCGTCTTGGTTAATTGTTTATTATTGATTCTAATTTAATTTCTCACTTCTTTAAGACCTAGTTTTTAATAAGGTCAGACTAACCGAGGCATTGTGTTCACAAACAATATACTTTTATCTCGGGTATTTTTTAATTAAAAAATACTTCAGGAAATGCCTGAACTGTAGCCGCAGCAAGCTATTGTTCCGTGTAGAAAGGTCGGCTGATGTAATAGCCGCGCATGTTGCGCCAGCTTGCGGTCAATGACCTTGCGTAGAAGATTGGATATGCGCGTAAGTGGATATGCTAGTCACCTTTGCTGACTAGCTATTTTGATCAAAAACGAGACTGAAACGATTCTTGATACGGGTCATTACTACAGTATGTCTCCCACCATGGGGCTTTAAATGCAGGTCTCGATTCTACTCACTTAATCGAGCTACTTTTACTATGGGACCAACCCCGACATTGTGACTATTTTTTGGCTTTTCCATAGAAAACATCGATATATGATCAGCCGAATTGTATGAACAAGCCAAAATTTCGAGGTTTCGGGGTTAGTCTCATAATAAAAAAAGCTCAGTGTAGCGAGTAGAATCGAGTCATGTATTTAAATTAAAACCCCATAATGGGAGGCCTGTATAGTATAGTTATAATTTATGGACGAAAATACATTCGTGGGCAAAGAGTATGGTTATCCTATATTTCTTATTTAAACTGGTATTCAAATGTGACATTGAAATGTCAAGCTTAGAAATTGTGCCATCAGCACGTATACATATTGTGGAGACAGGCAAATTATTATGTTGTAGATACGTATGCATGTGCGCGTTTGTGTGCATCTAAGTGTCGAAGATATCTTATAACTATTGATTAATATGGTCACCCTTTTATTAAGATGATACTTAGTGCTCAATAAAACGCAAGGAAAATAAGTACGGCTTTAAAGTATTTATATAATGTGATAGTAAATTAAGTTTATATTTTTATCACCGTACTTACTCAATAAACACTTAATGACATCTCGTCTGACAGTTACCAAAGTATTTTAATTAAATATGAATATATTATTATTTAACGGCCTCCTAGCCTACTTGGTAGTGACCCTGCCTTCAAATCTTGACGTCCCGGGTTCGACTCCGGGTGTGTTCAATATAATTTTAATATCACGAATATTTGTTCCTGGTGAGTTATGGATGTTAACGATGTATCTAAGTAGGTATGGATATCGTCGCCTAGTCCCCATAGTAGAGTCAGCAGCAATGCGCCAAAAGTATCTGATATTCCGTATAATTTTTCCAAATGTAAATAATTTTCAAAAATTCGCGTTCAAAAATATATCTTTTACAGTCTTAGTTGTTCTATATTAAAGAAATGACTTTGTTAAGCTGTTACAGAATGGTAGGTACTTATGAAGCGTTATTTGATCAGCTACTTTTGATGCTGACTGTACAACCTTTGCCTAGTTTGTCCCTAAGACGATCTGTGTAAGTTTATCTCCAAATATCTATTTTATATATATATGTATATTAAGTATTTTCAATGTACAAATATTATGCGCATCACAATGATAATCGGAATAAAATTTTGATTTAAACTAAAATAATAATACCTAATTGGATTATATGGTGTTTGAATTAAGACCTTGCTACGGCGTAGCACTCGTAGCACTTTTAAATAAGTACTTTCTAACTTTAAATACGTCAACTTGACGTGATATCGGCTTAACACTAGCCGGCCAATTCGAACGTGCTCTGAAATCAAACCGATATTATGATGATATTGGAATCATATCAGTTAGCTGACATTGGCGTGTTAATTTCGCTCATACTTCTCCGCACGAATGCGAGTGAGACGATTCTAATATCGGTTTGATATCAGTGCACGTTCAATTTGGCCTGTCAGTGTAGTACCCGGCTATATATATTACACTACACATCGGTCTTTAAATAATTAAAGTCAGTTGTCGGACGCTAACGTGTAAATTGATTAAAGTGAATATATTCGGAGATAATCGCTCCGAAAGAAAAAAAAATGTGTCCCCCCTCTAACTTTTGAACCATAGGTCCAAAAAATATGAAAAAAAATCGTGGAGGTAGAGCTTAAGAAAGATATTAAATGAAAACTATAGCGGACATGATCAGTTTAGCTGTTTTTGAGTTATCGCAAAAAGTTTCCCCTTCATAGTAAAAAGACTTACTTTAATTAGGTACTGATTACGCAAATTTGCCTATTTGTTTAACTCGCGTGAAAGGTACCGTTTCATCCCTTGGTTAACAATTTACTATACTTTAAGCTCCAGTTTAGCCTATTGTGACGGAAGTGCAACTACGGAACCCTACACTGAGCGTGGCCCAACATGCTCTTGGCCGGTTTTTTATTGAGTAATATTTGTCTAACATCAATTCGGTAGGATAGAAGAAAATGATAAACCCAAAATTATTGACGTATTGATGGAAATACACGGGCCACTTGACATTGATGTACACTTAGACCAAGACAAGTCTGCAGCGATTCTGATATTAGCACACGCAGTGCAAGTGTTATTTTTACGTCCATCTTCTTTGAAATTATGACGTATAAATAACATTTGCACTGTGTGTGCTATCAAAATCGTTGCAGACTTGTCTTGGCCTAACTCTAATTTCATCGGGAATTAAGTAATGTATCTTTTCTAACACTTACAGATTACATCTAGGTAAAATTAAAAGAACGGCGAATGCTGTTCAACCGTCATACAGTTTTATACTAGTACGGGCACCAGAACAGAAGACGTTTACCTGCTCGTATGAAGTGTAAACAAATTAAAATAATGTATACATTTCCTTACATAAGTATAATAATATATATATATATATGTATACCTAAACCAACGAACGTCAATAACAAAAGCGATTGATCGTCCCGGGGCCGCTTTCCGCTAGGAACAATTAACAATCCGCTATTCAAACTTTGTTATAATTAACTTTCTTTTCAGGAGAAATTTTATTGAAACCAGTACAAACGGAACACTGTTCAGAACAATAACTTTTTAAGAGACTAAATAGTTTTAGTCGCCGTTTTAAATAACAATGGGACAGTTATTCAAGATAACTTACTGTTTAGCAACGATTCGATTGTATGTAGGTGAATACATATTATAAATATATCTATAGATAAGTAGGTTTATAAGTGTGTGTATTTATATATGTATTTTATTTGTATGGTACTTTGTTTGTCGTTCTGTATATTCTGTGCTAGAATTCTTTTATTGTATTATTTTCCGCTATCACTAGATCGCTTTTTAACGATAAGGCCGCCTGTTGTTTACCTCTTCTTCATTTGCTGCACCTATTCCTTGTATTGTTTTCTTTATTGAGTTATGGAATAAAAAGTATTTGTATTGTATTGTATATATATATATTCCTTCTTATCGGGTAGCCTAAACGGTTTGCTGACCAAGTAACGAGATGTCGTTAAATTTTTAACCGACTTCAAAAAAAGGAGGAGGTTCTCTATTCGTCGCACGGCATATGGGCATAAAAGTTGCTCAGTATGACCTATTTATTCACCCCGTAAATTATTGCAGATGACTACATAAACACCTGTATATATATTATGTACTTACCTAGTGTGAGATGAGATATCACGTTTATATATATTGAATATTTGTGCAATAAAGTTTAAATAAATATTGTAATCATCCGAAATAGATGACGCTGTACTATGTCATACACCTAGTATTATATTGTATTTTAAAATATCAACCAAAGTGACCAATACTTGCCATTACTAAGGAGCAATAGGTACAGCGCTATCGACATTAGCTGTTAAATAGGAAGTTCAAATTTTGTGTATGACTTTACAAATGTTATACAAGCAATAAATTTTTGCTTATATTATAATGAAGGCTAAAATTGAAGAATTATAGCTAATGACGTGTTTGCCAGCCGTGAATGGCTTGATAATGGGAGATGATACATTTGTTCACGCCTTTTATGTGTTACCTACAATGAACGCGGGCATGACCGTGTAAGGTCGTCGGAAACAATTGAAAGTGTGGAACTACTGATGTAATAAGTGAACCTGTTTCGCGAGACGGCCACTAATTTGCGGAGGTCAATAAAATGACGATGGTACAGACGTAATATTAACAAGATAGATCACTTTCGTAGACGTAGGCTACTTTGGTGACAATGCAATAGGTAGGAGGATGCTGGTCAAACTGTTCTGGTGATGACAAATTAAAGACCTAACGTAATAAAACAACATAAACTCAATAACTTTGAGCTAGTTAGAGTTATCTTTAGTAGTAGAAGATGGCTGTCTGTAGAACATTTAAAATAAAAGTATCTATAGGAATTTAATTTCTAGGCATGAACCATTTTACTAAGTATGGAGTCTATGGAGCTAGTATTGTTTATTCTTCATTCATGTTGCATAACGAAATAAATATAGGAATTGCTTTTTCCTTTGCTTAGAGACTAATATTTTATACTTCCATATACTGCATTATTGTAATTATGATAGTAGGTATACATTTGTGCTAAAACCGACTTCAAAAACATTTATGTAGCAACTGCATATAATGTTTCAAGTCGGTGCCAAAAGTAGGTATAAAGTCAATTTCAGAGTGATAAGCGTTTGTTTAAAGAAACGCCCGGCTGCGTAAATAAGCCAATAGTCTCTTTCGGACTATCTTATGGATAATTTATCTGCGCATACGCCGCTACCATTATTAGATCGGCAGTGATCGGCCGAGAGCGAGACATTGGCCCGCATTGCGTCGTTTAATGAATTTTATTACTGCTTTGATAAGGCATTCTGAAATATGACTTGATATTGCAATATGTTAAGAGTTCATGGGAGGATATTCATCCCGTTTACTTACCTCTTCCTTATTTCATGCTAAATAGGCACACTCTGGTTGTCGGTTTGCGGAAAATTACCCAGTAAAACTACTTTTTATTTTTAAATGCTGTTCTGCTCATAATTGGGTAAAGAAGATACCTATTTATTCAACATATCTTATTGTCAACTCGTTCCCGTCTGCGTAAAAGTATATACCTAACTAGTTAGGGATTTTCATAGATTTCAATTTTAAATTAACATGAATCCTTTCTACAACACTTAAACCTTTAATTTATACCGCCTCACTTTCATGAACACATTCTAAACAACTATAAAACTAGAAAATACCACACACACCAGCTAAACTAACAATTAAACTTATTTAGGCAGAGATAATAGTACATTATGATACAAGTGTGCTAAGTTGGTCATTACATACAAGGCGATATTGTGGGTAATGACCAATGCACACGCGTTTCATACGAGGTTTTTCAACACACTTGCGAGGAAAAAACAAAACTTTTTTTGTCAAAACAGTAAAAGTACAATTTTCAAAATGGTGGCTTACAGTTTTAACATCGAATAATTTCACCAAAGCGTGCTGGGCTTGTAGGCACTTATTCGCCAGTTCATTGAAGTAAGCTACCAACACGTTTTCCAAGAAAGACTGGGCGTTTTTGCTGATTTTCCATTGAATAAAAGTTTCATATGCCGCCAATTATTTTTCACCCTATTTTGATGGAAAAAGGCTATCTTTCTCGGCACTTGCCTCTATTAGTATATCTGACAGCGTCAATTTTATGTTCTTCATTTTCAATGCTTGAAAATGACATTTTCGTCAATATATAAACTAAAAACATGCAAAACTATTCAAATATTATGATAATTACGGAAAATGGCTGGCGCGTTATTTTTTTTACGCATGCTTCCAATGCGCGCGCAAGGCAAAGGCGCGAACGAAATCGACAAACAGCCAATTTAAAAATTGTAAAAAAGCTAATATTTTCGTATTTCTATTCGACGGATATCAAATGGATAAAATGTCTTGTTTAGTCATTCATATAATTTACAAGATAATTTAATCTATAAATTATGTTTGGTGTGATAAAACCTCTTTGAACTAACATTTGAAACCTAATAGCACTAATAGTTGGTTAAAAAAATGTATTTTTCGACCAAATTAAGAATTCTCCGTTTCCATGCATATTATTAGCAATCAGTTACCTTCTTTACTCAGTCGGATAATATAATGAAAAAGCACGAGTGTTATAATATACTGAAAAAGCACGCGTGTTTAATATCTAGGATTATGAGCCAAAAATCGGTGGAATAAAAACGTCGTTTTGAGCAAGTGTGTTGAAAAACTTATTACCTGTATTTTCCTGTTACTGAAACCTACTAACCCCGACAATTCGTTAATTAAATTCCACACTCATTAGTACCTAGGTTAATCAATGGCCCGTTAATTAAGTAGGTACCATGTTAGTGGAGATTCGTCAAATCGTACCTAAAACACAAATGAATACATTTTTAGGGTTCCGTAGCCAAATGGCAAAAAACGGAACCCTTATAGATTCGTCATGTCCGTCTGTCTGTCCGATTCTGTCACAGCCACTTTTTTCCGAAACTATAAAAGCTATACTGTTCAAACTTGGTAAGTAGATGTATTCTATGAACCGCATTAGGATGTTTACACAAAAATAGAAAAAAAAAAACAATAAATTTTGGGGGTTCCCCATACTTAGAACTGAAACTCAAAAAATCTTTTTTCATCAAACCCATACGTGTGGGGTATCTATGGATAGGTCTTTAAAAATGATATTGAGGTTTCTAATATCATTTTTTTCTAAACTGAATAGTTTGCGCGAGAGACACTTCCAAAGTGGTAAAAAGTGTGTCCCCCCCCCCCCGTAACTTCTAAAATAACAGAATGAAAAATCTAAAAAAAATATATGATATACATTGCCATGCAAACTTCCACCGAAAATTGGTTCGAACGAGATCTAGTAAGTAGTTTTTTTTTAATACGTCATAAAAATTAAAAAAAAAATTTTTTTTCATCAAACCCATACGTGTGGGGTATCTAAGGATAGGTCTTCAAAAATGATATTTAGGTTTCTAATATCATTTTTTTCTAAACTGAATAGTTTGCGCGAGAGACACTTCCAAAGTGAAAAAAAGTGTCCCCCCCCCTGTAACTTCTAAAATAACGGAATGAAAAATCTAAAAAAAATATATGATATACATTACCATGCAAACTTCCAACGAAAATTGGTTTGAACCAGATCTAGTAAGTAGTTTTTTTAATACGTCATAAATGGTACGGAACCCTTCATGGGCGAGTCCGACTCGCACTTGGCCGCATGGTAGGTATTCATTTGTTGACGAATACTTAGTTTTTGAATCTTATTTAAGTGTGAAGTGCTTAATAGGTTATATACTAGATTTATACTTTATTGAACATTTATAAGAGTCAGACCAAGCTAAGTTAGCAGCGATTTTGATAGCTCAGCCTGTGCAAGTGTTAAGTAAACGTCATAATTTCCGACCGGCCGGATTTTGACGACCGGTTTGGCCTAGTGGGTAGTGACCCTGCCTACGAAGCTGATGGTCCCGGGTTCAAATCCTGGTAAGGGCATTTATTCGTGTGATGAGCATGGATATTTGTTCCTGAGTCATGGGTGTTTTCTATGTATTTAAGTATTTATAAATATTTATATATTATATATATCGTTGTCTAAGTACCCTCAATACAAGCCTTATTGAGCTTACTGTGGGACTTAGTCAATTTGTGTAATAATGTCCTATAATATTTATTTATTTATTTATTTATTTATTTATTTAATTTCATAGAAGTTTGACGTTCCTTTAAAATAACATGCACTTAGGTACACTGTCTGGGCTATCAAAATCGCTGCCAACTTATCTTGGTCCGACTCTAGAATGCGAACCACGGGCATTTGATTAGTCTAGTCTAATTTAATATTTATACGGTCTATGGTGGTTACGATCTCCAGAAAATTAGTTGGTACCTCGAGAAGAATGAAAACGGGTCACTTTGTATGAAAACTTCTTGTTTACTTTTTAACCTATACGAATTAGGATGTACACGTCGGTAGGTAATATGCGCACACATTCGTCCGATGAAAACGGAGATCATGGAACATGTTTATATTTAATATAGCCATCATCTTATTCTAATAAATACGAGTATTACTGATGACAAACATGTTTACGTTTATGTGGTTAGGTGGCTACATATCTAATTGTTTTCAAAACAGATCTACAAATCTATTTACTGGCACATTAACTTGACCTGATAGATTGTCAACAAATAGGCATAGCTTGTTGATTCCGACCCGTTCTATGTGACCTGATTTATGCAATATAATCTTAACAGTTTCCTCATAACATGCACCCTTGAGGTCGGCTGAAAGAAAAACCATAGACCAAAGAGCTGAATCAACTTCATTGGACTTACAACCTAATATAGACGCCCTGGTCACTTTTCTCAGTACCTATGTACTGAGAAAAGTGACCACCAGGGCGTCTTCAGCCTATTAACCTTTTGAAGGGTTATTCCCAAGTTGTTACCGGTGGTACTTAACTACTGGTAAATGTGTTTTTTTTTCTCAGTAGTTACCACCAAAACTTAAGAAATAGTGGCGTATAAATAAAGTCCTGTAATAAATAGATAATAAGTCGATTAGTGTTTCAGTAAACGGCCTTAAAAGTGATGAAAAATGAATGAAGAGTGAATAGTTCTACCGGGAGAAATTAACGTTTGAATTAAATTGATCTTATTAATTGTAAATTAAATTAATTTCTATGAAAAGGGACCTTTTGTCAATGGCGTTAAGCTGAACTGCGTAGCGAGGCGTTGTATTTATATCATCGCATCGTTGATAATGGCGTAAGCGCCATCGACAATAAGGTCCCTTTCATAGATAACGTCACAATTATACGAACGAAGGCAGCAGCACTCTTAACCCTTTATAAGGCATAAGCATCTAGGGGTGATACAATAAAACTATTTATGTTTCTAGATTAGTTTTTTTATTCTTTTTCACAAAATAAAAAAAAATATTAAAAAAAAATAAAAAAAAACATGGTGGTAACAATATTCCCTCTGCCTGCCTGACTCTACACTGCTACAGTAGGTACAAAACCCTACTCCTGGTGAAATGGAGCGAAGCATGGTGTTATACACAACACAACTTACACCACTCCCCATTTTTGGCAAGACACTTTAGACCTCTTGTCTTGTCTCTGTTTCTTTCTCTCTCTCTCTCTCTTTCGAATAGGTACCTCGTCAGTAAAGATTTTTGAAACAAAGTTACAGGTCTTATTCGGCTGGTAAACATTGGTTGAGGCATCATTATTGGAACTAGGCGTTGGCCAATATGATGTTCACTTACTTTTTTCCAAGATTCTTACTTCATCGCCGTCTCAGTCTTCGGTTTCCGCATCATCTTAGACATTAACTGGAGATCTTCTCCTTGATTGAGAGGTCTGCTGAGTACCCGATGTACTAGATAAAACGTCAACTCTTGTTACTCCCGTAGGACGATCATAATGTGATGATTGGGATACTGGATTAGGTGGAAGCTGAATGGACGAAGCACTGCAAGGCTAGATTTCAAGTATTGAGCTGCTAGACGGTATTCGGTGTTGGTGCCATAGGCCCGTCATTTGACTCTTCATAGTTTTCAAGACTCCTTGCAAGTTTCGCGGTACTGTACTGAACCTCATCTTCATCCGATTCTAAATTATCATCGGACACTTCGGGATTGTCAACGAGGCCAAAAATATCTTCTATATTCATTAGTTATCTCTAAATTATTGAGTATTCTTTTGCTCCTTCTATTCATTCTGAGAATATTATGAAATACGCAAAAAACCATGCATGACATGCCCACTCCACGGGCAGAGGGAATATTTTTACCACCATCCGTAACGCTCACACCGGCAGAGGGAATATATTTACCACCACAAAAAAAGCAAATAAAAAAAAACTTTCTAATCCCAAATAAAAAATATGAGTGAATAATAGTAAAATACATATTAGAAAATAAACAAAATAGCAACATACCTTGAAACAGTCCCGGAAATTTGAGATGCATAAAGATTTATCAACTAGTGCCGAACAGTGTTGCCAGCGCATAACTCCAATTTCGGACGGTGTGTAATCTGAAAAGGGACGGTTTTTATGACAATGGGACGAAAACGAACTTGGAATATTTTATCATAGTTAGTGTATCTCAATATATGTTTAAAACAAATGTGTATTACTGAATTTGTATGTGTGTTAAAGTGTGATACTTATGATTTTATGCATTTGTAGATGTGCAGAGCCATAGATGGTAGGATCCTACAGATGTGCTATACGCGTGCGTCCGTGAGGGACAGAACATACGCAACACAGCATGATGATTGGTCGGATATGGTGGGCAACAAATAATCCGACCAATCATCTTGCTCAATTTAAAGTGGGGAATTTAAAAAATTGTGAGAATGTGACAAGGACAAACAATAATATCGCTTTTTTCATACATTTTCATAAAAAACGAAAACAACATTAAATATAGACCATATTTAATGTTGTTTTCGTTTTTTTTTTCTCAGATTTTTATTTAAGTTTTTGGATATAGAGTTCCGTTATCTGTACAACTCGAGCGCCACCGTGTCCTCAAAAATATTCTAGCGAAAACGTATAGAATTTCCGTAAATAAAAGGAAAATTACATACATATTTTTTGTCCTTAATTGAGATTTCGTGTTTATTCTGATCAGAATGGGAAGCCTAAACCTACCAATTTTCATATCAATCGAAACCTGAGAAAAAAATAAAAACTGACACATTTACTTACTCATTTTATACACGTACCTAGTTTCGACGGCGCTATTTGGGCTATGTATTTGATTCAGGAGGCCTACCGCGAACCACGTTCGACGTGTTGCCTCTCTGTCGCACTTGTAAATTCGTACGTAAGTCTGATAGGGAGGTAACACGTCGAACTTGGTTCGCGGTAGGCCCTCAGATACTATTAGTTAACTTTGTTTTCTCGCAAATAATCTAGATATGTTCCTCTGAGATAATGTCACAGATTATCACCTCCTCTGTAAGACTAAAAGATTATATTCCCAATGCAAATTAAATTATAGCAGTTGTACCCAAATAATTACGAAGAAATAGACAATTATTTAATTTAATACTTACACAAATACAATATGATTCACCACGTTACCGAAATTTGCTGTTTCTTTGACCGACCGATCAAATGGTTGTAGGAGAGTTTCTATACTTTCAACTGAATGAACGCTTTAAAACAAAATAATTTTGGAAAACTTTAAACTTAAGAACGCTCCAAGGAATAAGGGCTCTTAAGTACCTAGATCACAGTGTTTCTCTTTGACTCTCACTTGTCGCTTTTCAAGTTTACAGTCCTCGACGTTACCACAGATAATGGCTATAACAAAACAAACTAAAACTCAGTGCCGGATTAAGACATTTTGGTGCCCTAAGCATTTCTAGACCATGGTGCCCCCTCATCAAGATTACATTGAATTTTCTTGGTAAATTGAGGGACGTTTATTGCCGCATTACTTCTGAGAATAGAATTTTCAATCCGTCACATCATTTTATCACGGAAATTGACAGAACTGCAGTATTAAGGTCAAGTGTAAGCAAATTCGAAGACCGTGCTTCGCATAAGTCCGGAGGCCAAGCCAACCATGGTCCAAGTGTAAGCGAAGACGTAAGACGTAGGCAGTATTCCGCACAGGATTTTGGAACCTCTAGAGCTTTCCTGTGAAGCTCATTCATGTGAGGGCAAAGGCCGAGCTTCAGTAGGGGCTTAGCCATTGGCCATTGGTTTTTGTCAGAACAAGTACCAATGGCCACAAATGTTTTAAATAGCAAATTATTGTTTACGAAAACGGGACTTAATAGGGTAAGTTTTAAAATTACCTCTGACCCGACGTTTCAAGGACGGCGTTGTCCCCATGGTCTCGGAGAAGACTGTGTAAAGTCGACATCATTATCTTGACGTTGGAGGTAATTTTAGAACTTAATCAAACGCGAATAAGTCCCGTTTTCTTAAATAATAATGTGTCACAATTAGGCCAATACAATTAGATTTTTTCGACCTAAAAATACGTATAATCCGAGTTTGCTCCACTCCAGGAGGTGTGCATAAATGTTTCCTCTTTTTCAGTTTTTTTGCTTGTAAATCGAAAACGGTACGGCTGTCGGAAAATTTGTTCTAATTACAAGTATTATTAAAATTGATATCTGAGGATCCGAAATGTAATTTAACTATGTTCTTGCAATAAAATATATTGATTGATTGATTTATTTAAGGTACCTTAATATGTATTCGTAGTCCTAAATTGTAAATTAGGTCGACATTTTTTATTTTTGGTAAAATCATGTTAATAATCCGAAAACGCTTTCTTACCAGTGTCTGATCCACTACCTAAGTGCTATTTTAATTGATAGTGGGTTCCTTCTACATCGAGTGGTTTGGCAATCCAAAGGAAAAAATTATCTCCTAAGGATCCCAAAATGTATGCACACCTCCTAGGATAGAACAAACTGGGATTACACGCATTTAGGACCAAATAAATGTATTAAAACAATTTCCAGCTTGCTGGGAATTAATTCCTCAAAACGCTATTTTTGAATGTAATTTGATTGGCCTAAATCGTGAAGGTGTTTTTAAAGGCAAAGTCTAAGGCTGAATGCGCGGAGCGTTCGATCAGCGCTTACGGATGAGGCCAAAGGTCGAGCTGGAAGAAAGCAAGGCTTGAATTTGACCAATGGCGAGGTATGAATAGCTGGACGTCCGCAGCGTCAGATCGCGGCGCGTTATCATATAATACAACTAATGGCGAGGTGTGAGCAAGGCAGCCCAGCTGCGAAAGAGGACAGCATGGATTTGGATCCATGACCAAGCGAAAGTGGGGCAGTTTGCATAAAGTAGAAGGCCTGGCGTCGCATGAGACCTAACGCCGAACTGCAAAAGAGTGGCTTGAAATCGAACCTATGTAATCACGGTCCGCCTACTGCTCGGCCTTTGCCTTAACTCGAAAGCGCAACTTGATAAGATGCTTTTGTTTTTCGGCCTTCGCAGGGCCCTTTATTACACTTTGACAATTAGGTCGCAGGATCGCGGCTCTGCAGCAACTCGGCCTGGCCGACACATCTGGTGTGCAAGAGACCAAAATACGCTACAAAATCGGTAATCTACGTCGAGAAAATCGGTTGGCCACAAGCCCGACGGTAAGATTTTTTTGGCCATGAGCTTTGATGAAGGTTGGAGATGTGCTTACGTGTACTCACTCTCTTACGACCCTTCGTTATTAGATGGGTACTTGCACACGTATCAAAAAGTTTCGTGTACATAAGGCCGGCGCCCCACTGCTGCGCACGCTACATCCACGGCCCACGTTTTAATACAAACCGTGGGCAAGCCCACGAAATTTTGTATAGGAACGTGGGTCGTGTACATCGCGTGCGCTGCAGTGGGGCGCCGGCCTAAGTGTAGTACACTACGACTGCGATGCTGATGCAGCCTGCGCGTTTTTTTTTTCCTATGATTTTGGTGCCCCCCTAGACGTGGTGCCCTAAGCAAGTGCTTATTTTGCTTAATGGTTAATCCGGCACTGCTAAAACTAAACTAAGGCGAAATGTAGATTAGATACAAACGCGGAAACTATTTTTGTTACGTAAGTTACATTTCTTATGTTGGTACACCTGTCAAACACTATAGGCTACTACAAAGTGAGATATGAAGCTTTATAAAACTATATATAAGCGAATGCTACACATTCGATATTCGCCGTGGATGGAAGATATTTATCGACCATGTAGCAAAGTAAATTGTCATTCGTCACTTTGAAATTAATTATTCTAGGCACTTGATGCCCAAAAGGGACGGTAGCTTGGAAGGGGCGGGAAAGGGACGGTGTGGCATTAAAAGGGACGGAAAACCGTCCCTTTTAGGACGATCTGGCAACGCTGGTGCCGAAATTCACTTGTTTTCAACTCGTTAACCGCCACAGACTAAAAAAAACATATAACGACCGTTCTAAAGTCGTATACCAATTTTAAGGGGATGTCCACAAATATTGTTGCCATAGATAAAAAACCGATCGGTGCAATAGTTTCAGAAAAAAACACTCAAACGTTTGGTGGGAAGAATATTCCCTGTGCCTTATAAAGGGTTAAGGCAGTTTACTGAAACACCAACTGAGTTATAATTATTTATATTTATACTATACTATCTATACTGTTTTCATAGTAGTAACTACTGGGAAAAAAAAGTTTAGCAAGGTACGCTCAATGCTGCTGGCATGTACAGGAAAACTACACACAGAACACTGGATGCAGACAGGCCAAACATTAGCCTGTAGCCATGCCTGCCATCAACGGAAAGCTCACTAACGGGCGCTCCTTCAACAAGTGAAGGTCCGTCCGACTGAGTATGGTAACCAGTGTCAGTCATAACAGGTCATGGAGTATTTAAGAAACATCTTTTTATAATAGGTGTCACAGACAGTCCCCTATGCCTATGCATGGAGACAGAAGAAACAGCCTCTCACGTGGTGCTGGATTGTAGCGGAGTGGCTCCATACAGGGCCAGGGACATAAACATCTAAGATCCCAGAGGTCCTACTCAACATCAAAGGATTGATAGGATTCCTCGAGGAGCTGGGCTGGTAGGACTAGCCCCCCATATGTCACGCAAAATAGGCGCCAGACGTCGAGTTGTGGAAAATCGCCGGAATACAATACAATACAATGCCGTGCCCCGGACGCTAGACAATCGCGATGCCTTCAGTGTTAGCTTGCTAGACTGCGAGCCAGGAGCATAATTCGTCAGTCATCGTCTTCTGGCTGATACTTTGTCAGATGATAGTGTAGATGCTGTTTTAAAAATTAAAAAGAAACCGTCAGCCGGTTGTATCGCAGTGGAAAGACCGTCAGCTGTAAAATTAACATTTAAGAAATACGCGCCTTACTATACCACTTTATGTCCGCAAAGTATGCGTAATGTGTAAATTGCGTAATCCGTTTATGGGGCTTCAGGCGTTTCACCTGATGAAATGCTACGTGCAAAGTTTCATGATTTATTATTGCTATCATAAAAAGGTAAAGCGTTTATTTTTTACACGTGCGACCAGCTGACATTCTTACCACCGCAATATAACCGGCTGACGATTTTTTAAATTAACAATAACATCTGAACTATCATCTGACAAAATATCAAACGGGAGGCGATGACAATTTTTTTACATGTTTCGATGGCTACCATTCCTCAACCCACCAACGGAGCGGCAACTGACGTCCACGAGGGTTAATCATACATAGCCGTTAACCACTATACGAGTTTTCACCCGGGAGGCGATTGGTCATGAAAATCTGTTTCTGGCTCGCGGTCTATACTTAAAAAACGCAAGTCAAAATGTTTAATAAAATAATTTGTAATGTTCCCTAGTTTCATTAGACATAGATACCTAAGACTAACCTGTCAAAAAGTTGTCAGATCTCATATAGAGCCGAGCTTCAAACTCTACAAGCCCTAACACAAACTCTACACCTTAGTCAACGTAACTGACTTGGCCGTTTTTGTTACTACAAGAATTATTGTGTGTATATGTAACAGAAAAGTAATGAACAGTGAATACATTTGCTCGCGAGCGAATTTGCTCGGGTGCAAAAAAAGTCCATCGTAACAAATCTGGGGTGGTAAGCGGGAGACATGGGCAACAATTGGCCGGTAATCTCCGGGCGGGGTGTGCTTTTTTTTGACAGCTTGGTAGACGACAGGTTAAGAGAGATAGATAAGTTTACTAACGCCACAAACAGTGGAGCGGAAACCACAAAGCGTAACTACGTTTTTGTGGGAAGGTATTTTTTTACAATAACACAACAATTCAGTCATCATTATATTTAATGAGTCTGTTATATACAAAAGTTTCGGTGGATATAGTCAACAAATAGCGTGTTTTGTACATTTGTTGAAGCGGTTGCTTGCTATAACTCGGTTCGCTTACTTTGGACATGAAGCTGTTTACACATGATAACTAACATGCTCCTGTGGCACTGGTGACTTTGTCAAGTAGAACTCTTATTTGTAGTTCAGTTAGAAGTTCTAAATAGTAAAAAAAATATATATTTAAAATTTTAAGGTCAAGGCGGGAACGGTGGCTCTGTCGCCCAAATATCGCTATACACTGTAGCACCCTTATGTTTTACCATTACTCGTCCATTTGAATTTGTTCTATTTCTGAATGTTTCTGTTGTAATAGCAGGGAAGCAAATATCCACATGTTGGAATTAGGTTGAGTGAGCCACTGTCCCCGGTTATTTTTTCCAAGTTACTGTTCCCTCCTTGACCCTATAGATGTGTAGGTACAGTCAAGGTATTAAATATCGAAACGGACAAAGTGCCAAAAATATATATACACCACCTTATTTCCTGTACATTAAAGTGGTGCATACATATTTTTGGCACTTTGTCCGTGTCGATATATAATACCTTGACTGTACCTTTTTTTAATCTTTAATTTAAACTACAGCACGGATAGGTCCCGCAATATATGTCTGAGACTGTCTGAATATGAATCAACTGGGAATACAGCCAGTACCACATGTAGAACAATGTTTAGTTACGCTCTTTATCATTGAGCGATTTTGATTGACATTTTAGATTTCGATTGTACGAAAATAGCTATCGCTGTAAGTGTAAAGCAAGCTTTATAAAACACATTTATTAAAATAAAATAAAAATATTTCATACAGCGTAGCATTATAAAATCATAAAGCTAAGTTAAGCCCGTCACAGTCGGAGCGGTAATATATATTAATATACCGTGCGATACTCACAGATACCGACAGATATCTTATAGTATAGCTAAGCACCACACACGCAAACGATAGGTACCAAAATATATATTGCTGTCTGTCTAGCCAACTAAATTGTGAGATAGACGAAATATACTAAAATATATCGCAAGGTATCTTAAGATGCCTTTGCTATAAGATATCGTAAGATACCAAATATATATTATAGCTTCGTGTGTGGAATCTGTCAAATGGTACGTAAAAAAGTATATCGTAAGATGCCTTGCTATAAGATATTTTTTGGTATATTATCGCTCCATCGGTGACGGGCTTTAGAGTATGTACTTAATGTTGGATGAGACAGTCTACCTTATAAAAACGAACCAAGCATTATTTACGAGCAAAAACTAAGCCAAATAAAATATTTGACGGATAGTTTTGCAGCGTAGTGTCTTTGTGGGGTTCATGTTTCGGTACGCCGACTTTGAAATGTTTGTTTCAACTTCTATGCAATTGCTTAGCCGATTAATGCGTAAACAGCGTTTCTTAGTTAAAAACAATACTTATTAACCAATACTGAATTAAATACATAACATAACATTTTTGCAAAGTAAAATTGAACTAGACATTAAAATACATAGGCATAAATTGAGTCTTAACTAATTAAAAACCAATGATCCTCGGACATTTGATGTGTTTCGGACTTCATTACATTGGCATTATTTATCTAAGCCCGGTATGGTTCACATAACACTTTATTTTTTTCAATCTTAAAAACATAATAACACTTTTGGTTTTTTACATAAAGCTATAACAACAGTAACATTACTAACTTTCAGAATAATCCTTAATAAGATTTTTTATACAATTTGTAACATTATCCCACTTTAATAAACCTTATAAATGAAAACCTAATTTTAATATTACATGTTTCATAATAGGCATATCATTATCAATAAAACATTATAAGTGTTACAAAACAAATAATCGGTATTCGTATTATATTTATCACATAATACCATTTCCTACCTGCTTAAACCCTTACGCGCTCCTATACGTACAACTTACAGCTAAATTATGCAGTTTATTGACAGAAAAATATCTATACACAAAAATATATTAATATATAGGTACTCCGCGTCCGCTACATGAGTGGCAAGTCCCAGTCCCGGGAGTCGGAAATTGACTGCGTTGCGTTACTCACTGTCTCCTACGTTACTACCCGCTTATTTACATAAACTTGTTCGTCGCCATGGCACGTGGAACGATGCAGGTCTACACTCTACTTCAAAATGAGGATATCAATAGGATGACATAGATTTCACGGCGGTTCACAATTCATTTTATACCTACCTTACGCCGTCGAGACAAAAATCTCAACGAAAATGACCCCGAATGCTACCAGCGAGACGTAAACAGTATCGAAACTTCACAAGAAATATAAGGAAAAAGCCAAGCTCGAAAATTCAACACATTGCTATAGCAAGTTTCAAAATGTATCTTACAGTAAACACACAATACAAATATACCGAACTATTCACGTATCATTAAACGACTTATAGAGTCTTCTTAGTTCTATCGTACAGCAGTTCATTTGCCATCGTTACTGTAAGGTTGACATTTTCAACCTTATGTCAATGACAATAAGAGGATAGTTGCAGCTACGTTTAAAGGATAGAAAAATAGAGGATAGCGAGGAAGTGTTCTAGATTGTATACGTAGTCAGTGCCATGATTGTTTTAAAGATCCTACCTAGTTGTGTATATACAGTAGCGCATTATTTAATGGTACTATTTACAAAAGGACATGCATTTCAAAATACTGGATTCTTTTTGTGTATTCCACTATTAACAGGAAAATATAATTCTAACACGGAATCCTATAAAATTAGGCATATCTAGCGATTATAAATGAATCATTTATTGTCTCTTTTTAAATGTCAACTGTAACAGGAAGTTCAATAGATATGGATTATTGAAAAGGGAAAGATCAAAGTTCTAATATTTTTTTGCTTTTTATATTGTTTTGAATCTAAGTACTTAAAGCCTATAAGTACAAATATTATTGCTAATGACATTTTAGACTTCGTATCGACCACCTTCGCACTTTCCGAATATTTCCAATTATATTTTCCTCGTACAGGTTGTTGTCAACCCCTTGTTTCCTCTTAAGCATTTCCCTCTGAGTATTGAGTGGTAGTTCCCATCGGTGTCGCCGCTAGCACCACAACGTACGTTACATATGGCACGTCAGAATTAAGTTCCCTAGACAAAAGTGCAACGAATCTGTGTAAAATTATTGCTTGCAGTCAATTCCACTATCGTACCATTCTTATGAAATACTTGAATAACATCTTTAACATACGGCATTATTTATATTATTTAGAATCTCTTAATGTGCCGTCTCATGTCATACGGAATCCGTGGGGTTAGTTGAGACTAAAAGAATTATTAGAACAAATGTTTTATACGGTAGAAGGCATTTTTTCCGCTTATAATTCTTTTAGTTACAAGTAGCTCCACGCTTTCAAAATGAGCTTGCAAGACGGTATTTATCGATATGGGTGTATTTGTCGCTAAAACACTATGGTAAAAAAGAAATACGACTACTTGCTGTAAAAATATCGGTCATAATAGTCAGTGATCTTTGCTAGCATCTTCGGGCTATGAGATCGTATTTTTGTTATTAATATAAATACCGAAGATGCATAGCAAAGAATTATTTTAAAATTAAACAAACTGAACTACGGTTTTTGTCTGATTCATATATCAATACAATGTGTACATATTTAATCAAACTTAAATTTGTTTAATGACACAGCGATGTATTTGCACATATATAAAACCCATATGTATGCAGATCAGATGAATGAACCTTTAGGAAAAGTAATACGATTTTACTGTAAAGCAAAGTCGAACGAAATATAACGATTTAGACATTATTTAAATTTGAATGAGTCAATTGTTGAACGTAATATATTTTCAACTTCGGTCACATAAAGGTTGAACGTACTTTTTGCTTAATGCAAATGCCAATAGCGCTTTAAATTTATAACTATACTTATTTGTTACCTATGCGTATAATGAAAGGTAAGGTTTTATAAAACTGTCGTTTAAAAATACTTCCTATGGCAAAGTCACTAAGGTCCTTATCAAAATATTTGTACAAGTTTCATAACAGCCTTTTTATGGAGCTTCGAAACTATGCCATATTGAGCATTCCGCTTCAGCAGTTTTATCGCTCTTTCTAAATGTGCCAAGTTTTCTCCCGTGAAGTTGATCGTGAGGTTTTTACAATCAGGCAAAGTATAACGAGGCAACTTATTGGCCACACACTCCTACTAATGTTTGTACAACGCACTCGTGAAGTCAAACATCGGTATGACCATTTTTATGAGCGAAGCGCAACTTTTGGAGCGTCAAAGAAAACTAAGTTTAGTATTCACGCTCGCGGGCTGCGCATAATCTCGCGAGTCTATAGCGACGGGTAAATACTAAACTTATCACATTTGTCTTTAAAAAATATCCAGCGTTTTCAAGTATCGCCTCGTACACCGATGTGCCGTCGGAGAGTTTACAAAATTACAAAATTTCCACATGGAATTCCGGGCTCCTCTAAAATGAAAATTTCCATTAAAAAAATTATTTCGATTATTTCTCGTAAAGTTTTTGGAAACTTTCCGCTTTTCACACATCGGAGTTACACATTGCGTCAAATGACACGGTCAGCTCACCCGGCCCCGTGGAACTTTCTAGGCAATCCGACGTGACATCGGGTCCTCACAGCACGCTCTCGCGCTGGCTGAGCTCGGCGGCGGGCGCGGGCCCGGTGGGCGAGGCGGCGGTGCGCGTGATGGCGGGCGCGGCGCGCGCCATGCCCATGGTGATGGGCGTGTCGTCGGGGTCCTCGTCCGCCTCCTCCAGGTCCTCGTCGATGGGAGTCAGCACGTCCGCCGGCTGCTGCACTTCGTCAGGTTTCCTGCAAATTTTGGTAAACCAGGCCTCGTTTTGTGGTCGTCAAATAATAATCCCAACTTCTAAGGTGTCAATATTGGGGTCCCGGGCGCATTGGTGTGACTTGGAAAGATCTACCTATGCGGAAGCGTTTCATATTTTAATAACATTTTCAAGTTCCTGTGGCATTTTCTTAGAAAATACTTATTTTAGTAAATATCTGCGATTTCCCTAATAAATTCGCTTTCTAAATTACCCCCGCACCTTATATTTTAAGACAAGCCAAGAAATATGTCAAACGAACATGTAGCAAAATTACTCGTTTCTTATGCACAGAGAAATTCTACATATTTCATTTTCTACTTTAAATCATTGACAATAAAGTAGAAAAATTTACAAATGATTTTTACCCAAACAAATTACTATTATAAATAGTGACGACCAAAGAAGTCACATATATCAAGACACATCCTTATTTCTATAGCAACAAAAATGTGTAAATAATTTCTGGATATCATCATGACCTTAAAAACACGACGAGTGACGAAATTATAATAATTATTTACGATACAAGTGCAGAAAATAGGAAATTCGCAACGAGCGGTGATAAATTAAAACACGACCGAAGAAAGTGTTTTAAATCGACACGAGTTGCGAATTACGTATTCGCACGTGTATCGTACAACGTTTTATAGTACATATGGCTCTTTAAAGTTTCGACATACGCACGGAAAGCGCTCATTGCCGCACGCGTGCGGGAAAATAACACCATATGTACTGTAAAATAAATTAAACTCCACTTTAGAAAGTAACGGAGTGATTTCATCCGAGACAATGTAGTGTACCGAGTAATGAATTACCTTCTAAACAAAGGAGCAGCGAAGGAGGTGAGCGTGGCGGCGAGGAAGAAGGCGGCGGCCATGTAGAAGGAGGCGTCGTAGTTGCGCGTGGCGTCGTACACCGCGCCCGCCAGCGGCGAGCCCACGATGGCGGCCGCGCCGCGGAACAGGATCAGCAGCCCGAACGCGTTCGTCAGCTTGTCCAGCCCCAGCAGGTCCACCAGGATGATGGACGTCAGCGAGATGTAGCCCGCTGCCACATCAAACATCTACTCTCACTATGTATCCCAAAAATAACGTCGACAAAGTGATAATGTAACATGGATAACACGTAAGTACTTTATTTATATATTTGCTTGTAAGTATATTTTTTTCGTACAGTAAACAAGTGACCCGGACATTTGAGACATCTCTCAAATAGCTCGCTAAGCAGCCCCTCAGATGAGTAAAACCGATGCAAAGGGCTGTAGCGAAAAGAATAGTGTCTATAAACGATTCACTACTTACAAATAGCAATTCCAAAGAATATGGCCACCGCGACATAAGAACCGTAAGATGCGCAGAATGGCGTCGCGGCAACAGATATCTGAAAATAGTAAAAACCTTTTTAGATTGTTTCATGACTAAAGTTTTGTTTGTATTTGTGTTTGCAGTGCCAAAGTCAACCTAGTATCCTTTACACAAACTCGAATTTATGGCAAATTTTGTTTTCTAGTAATTGATCAATTTGGTTCCAGTCATATTTTTCATAGTTTTGTATGTTTTCTTACTTTACTTGCATGTAGTACACAACTAAACCGGTAATTTATAATTGCGTAATATACATTTTTATGTAATAGTTTTCTTAATAACGTAGGAAACTTTAGGCCTATTTTTAGTTCATTTACTTTAGATATATTTGTAAAAGGCTGTTTGTTTTATAAATAAATTGAAAAAAAAAATCAGTAAGTCCATCCAGGGGAAGCCGGCGACCCAGCCGCAAGCGATACGACCGAATGTGTTCGGGATGCCGATATGATCTTATCAACCTCCACACAAAGTCGTATTTAACGTAGCAATGACAAGCCATACATTGTTTAGCAATAGAGAGTGCATCCAGGGGAAGTCGGCAACCCAGCCACAAACGATATGACCGATTGCGTTCGTGATGCCGATATGAACGTATTAAATGTTCACATAAAGTCGTATTTGCCGTGGTAATAACAAGGCAGACATTGTTGAGCAATAGTGAGTCCATCCAGGGCGAGTCAGCGACCCAGCCGCAAGTGATACGACCGATGGTGTTCGTGATGCCGATATGAATGTATTAACGTTCACATAAAGTCGTATTTACCGTGATAACAACAAAGCAAACATTTTTGAGCAATAGTGAGTCCATCCAGAGAAAGCCGGAGACCCAGCCGCAAGCAATATGACCGATTGTGTTCGTGATGCCGATATGAAATTATTATTGCGTTGGGACTCGCCCCTAGTCAAGCGGTACGTGCAGCTACACTCACCTGTTGCTGTGCTGCCGCGAAACTTATAAATATTATGTAATGTTTTGTTTTGTTTGTTTTGTCCAATTGTTTGTTTTGTCTAATAAACTGTAATACTAACTCTAGATACATGTCATTGTTACCTAACCCTATGGACGTCAAGTTCGAAATAAATATTTCAATTCAATTCAAATTCAATTCAATTAACGTTTACATAAAGTCGTATTTCCCGTGGCAATACACAAGGCAGACATTGTTGAGCAATAGTGACACCATCCAGGAGAAGTCAGAGACCCAACGTCCGATTGTGTTCGTGATGCCGATATGAACCTAATTACTCGTACTTTTAGATAAAGTCGTATTTACCGTGGCAATGACGAGACAGACATTGTTGAGCAATAGTGAGTCCATCCAGGGGAAGTCGGCGACCCAACCGCAAGCGATACGACCGATTGTGTTCGTGATGCCGATGATGGATAGGAGAAAGGAAGCTTGCGATGATTCTACACCCTGAAATATACAAATATACACTTATGGTCACAGGAAATTGAAAGTTTGTGTGACATAAACGAGGAAGTTTTAAAGAGACGCATTCGCGCGTCCAAGTGGTTACGAACCTGCCTATTGATATTTTATATGGCATTCTAGTTGGAGCAAAACAACGGACATAAAAATTAAAGAATTTAAAAAAGCCACCAAAGAGTCATAAAATACAAATAAAGTGATTTCAAATCGCTTTAATGATTATTTATGTCAATACGTTAAGGATTACAGCATCCAGAAGAAGTGCATGAATCAAACTCAACGTAGGAATGTTGTGTTCACTGGCAGCATTTTACTGGCCTCTGTTATTTTCCTTTGGTTATTAATTTGCTTTTGGTTAAAATGAGATACTAGTTTAAGAAAACTCGTTTTTAATGCAAGCATGGGATTATTTAACTTAACTATGTATAAAATTATACAGGAAGGTCATGTAGAGGCCGGCCATGCAGAAGATGTTGAACACGCCGATGAATATGAAGGCGGTCTTCACATTGGACCCGGAACCGGTCGCCATTCCAGTGTGTGACATCGCAATATTACTTATGTCCGCAGTGTGATAAGTGCGAAAGTAGTACATCATGAACCGAGGGACCCAAGGGTTGGTATTACGTACATTAAGCATGGCGGCGTCAACGATGTACACGAAGGGCACGTAGAGGCCGGCCATGCCGAAGATGTTGGACACGCCGATGAGCATGAAGGCGGGGTCGCGCAGCAGGCTCATGTCCAGCATGGACCCGAGGGCGGACTTGAACGATTGGGGCAGCGATAGGCACGGGCATAGGTCGTATTCTGGAATATACAATTTAAAAATTCATACAAAATTTAATTAATTTATTTAGTTAATTTTGTCTCTTTCTAACAAACAGAAATGCCAAAATGGGACAGGGACAAAAACACCATAAGCAACACTGGTAGCGTACGGTCTCCAAACTGAAAGTCGTCGTGAATCAACCTGTGGCTGGTGACAATGTCTTTCTCCAAAGTCGATGTGCACGATATATCATTTGACATTTTTTACCAGTTGCTTTTCGATGAAGGAAAACATCGCGAGGGAATCTGTATATCTGTTAGAAAGAAATAAGGCATGTGTTAAGTTCCCAGTCATGAATCTAATTACTGTTTATTTATTTTACTTCAGACTCGATAGTTACATCACAGATGGGAGTATGTTCTATTGGGTAGGAATATTAGATAATGTAATCCGGTTTTCTTTCTTATCGATTCGAATAATCATCGTCCCCATCATAATGGGCTTTTAGTGGTCCAATCTTGGAAGTAGGCCTCTTCCCCCTTTCTCCTTCTTTCAGTTTCGTGTCGTCGGATGTCGTCCACCCAGCGCTGCGGTGGTCTACCGCACCCTCGGGTGTCCGTTCTGGGCCTCCATTCAAGGACTCAAAAGTTTAGTAGCAACAGTTATTCAAATTGGATTATAGCGCTAAAAAAGTAAACTCACGTTCTTGAGCTTCCGCGTCCCCAGCCTGCCTGCTCTGCGGCAGGCTGAGCACGGAGTTCCGGTAGGCCTGCAGGCTCTTCTGGCTCTGGTACTGCGGCAGGTTGAGCACGGAGCCGGAGTAGAAGATGTCCTTCCTGGACATGGGCCGCACCATGCGCGCCGGCTCGCGCGGGCCCGCCACCGACAGCTTGGAGTTGTACATCACGCTCTCGCTGTCGCCCTGGAACGGTCTTTGTTACATTCGGATCGAAAAGCGCCTAGGGAACTAACTGGAAGAGAGTCAAAGAATGATCATTGGAGTCTTTTTAGGATTATGTGTTACCTTAGTTTTTAAAAACTTGTTATACTTGAATTAGTCTCGTAAAAATACTTGAGTTCTTAGTTCCTATCGACGACATAAAATCAGTTTTACAAATAATTACATTCAAACTTCTAAATCCAATAACTACTTCAAGAAATAAATATTAACTAAAGCAAAATACTCCTGTACACGCTGAATTATCCTATTTTATACACAGAATAATGGGAATAGTTTGCACTTACATCGATTCTGTATTGACTATTCATGGAAGTTTTGGACGTGGCTTTAATAGCAGCTAAGGACGGTTTGAATCTGAAACAAAAACCAAATTAGTTAACTGTTTTCTTCAAATTACGAACAATCACATAAGCAACAACTATACAACATGCGATTTTCTACTTGCAGAAACACCAGTGAGGTGCGGAATATAATACGCTGAACAAAGCCGACGGCACGTTCAAGTATACCTAGTTGCTACCATAAGAAAAGTAATTTTTACACGATCCCATGCCACCAATATCCTTTACCCACCATCTGTATAAAAGTCGTCCGTACAGCATGTAGCCGTTCCGAGGCTACCACATTGCCGCCATATAATTAAGCATTTTATACAAACATGATCCAATGACATCACACAACGCAAATTTTCCATGGTCATCGCCTGTATAAACATCCTGCCCGCGTCTCTCCATTGAATATATTCGACAGTACGTTACAGGATACCTGGTTGCTGTCAAAAGTGTCGAATCATAGTAATTACAACAAGATCCCAAGCCACCACCGTCCTGGGCCACCACCTGTATAAGTCGTGTACGCTACCTATCGCCTGACCTGTCGCCGGTGCTCTGCTTGCGCTGGCGGTCGAAGAAGGGCACGGAGCCGTTCTTGGGCAGGCCGGGCGCCTGCGCGCTGAAGGCCGGCGACGACACGTTGCGGGACATCTGGTTGCCGCCGTTGGTGACGCCGTTTTCGCCCTACAAAGTAAAAAGTGTGTTACAATCTGAAAAACGTAAAACTTTACGAAGTTTAGAAAATTGAAATAGGTACCACGACACGTTCGATAACAGTGTTCGTCACTGTTTTTGGGTCTGAAAACCGTTTCGGATATCTTTAGAACCTTATAATATTGCGCGCCTTATAATTTTAGCGTGTTTTATCAGGAATAGAAAATTTATATTAAAACTGTGAATAACCCGTATACAGTTTTAACAGTAGCTAGGCTGTTTTGATTATTGCCAAAGATGTTGTAAAAAATATTTTTTCCCCTCGGTCATGACTATTATAATGGAAGAAAGTTGAACAAGGAAAACCGATTAATAACTTGTCAGTTCATTTTATCTGTTACAGTATTTCTAGTTCCAACAATTCACACGGATAGTATGGTCTTTATCATTACGCGGTACGTGCATAAAATACAAAAACTATGTATGGGAATGTATTATTTGTACACAATATCTGAACCATGAAGTATGAATTGTGTAGCATTTCTATAAATGTTTCGTCATTCACTAATTAAACTCACGCCAAAAGATATAAAGAAAGTTGTGTTATTTATAAATTTATGTTAGTTGACAAAAATGTATTTTAACTTGTCTTAACATGTCACTTTCTATATGTAACAGAGAAAGGGACCATTTTAACTAACATCAAGCATGTAAGATATTCATTAAAAGAAAGTAAGAAGATACACAACAAAATCGAGCTATGAACATTTAGAGTCGAGCCAAGCTGACTCTGCACTGACTTTGCTGTGTAGTACTGGAAATGTCAATATGAACGTCATATTACTATAGAAATATGACGATTTTGACGATTAATGACACTACCACACAATGTTACGTCAGTCGATGGAGAGTTGGCTTATAGGGACTCTAGATATGTAATGAAGAGTTTTGAAGCATGCTGCCAATTTTGTTTGACGAATGCCGTTCACACGTTTATACCTCACGTGCCCTCGCCCTTCGGACACTGCCATGGCGAAAGCCAAATACGACTGATTTGGATACCTAATAAATAACATAATAACTAAAAGGTTGTTATCATCAAAAATGATTTCATTTCCTAATCATGGGACGAAAAAATTGCACATGTGCTACATTTTTAGGCAAGTTAAGGATAATCTCAAAATAGTTCTAGGTAATTAACATACAATTGTTTTCACCAAAAGGTGCACTTTTTTATTGCTCTTGAGTATACTAGTTATCAATGTACCTTTACTATGATAGGTAATTTAATTTTATACATATTGCAGCGATTTATACCAGTGATTACAGAATATTTACTGAATCTGCAGCATTTTTTGTGCAACAACATTTCAGCGACGAGTTGCCAGACAATAATCGGAATATAAAAAAGCTACGTGTGTCGTTGAATCATCGCAGTTTTTTTACTATAGGCTCAAATAAAATTCAAAAACTGTCAGGATTCTGAGCCTACGCTTTTTACAAACAATCTCATCGTAAAATTACCTTCTTCTTATCTCCGTTATCATCGACAACCCTCGCCTCCGTAATGGTGGGCAGCGTGGGCACGGTGGGCACGCCGGGCATGTTGGGCACCGTGGGCACGCGCGCCAGCGCCTCCAGGTTGAGCGACGAGTGCACGCCGGGGTCCACGTTGAGCGGGGCCTGCAAACATTGCCCTGACTTGTCCGTGGCCTGCTGACATACAACCTCTTAACATGTGCACGTTGGTGGAGTATCAGAGTTAGCTCAATAGCTGTGGCACAGATGTGTTGCCCGATGGAATGGAAACCGATGACTGTAAATGGAACAAATGATCCAGTTCGAACTTTAAAACGGATATCTGTACTATTTATGTTGATCGACGTGCATGTATGAGGTGTAAACATAATGGGGATGCCTGGACGGTTGAGTGAAGACCAACCTAGATGAAAATCCCGTATGGAATATTTACTAGACCGGTCATGCTTATAATACCGGTAATGATCTGAATACATACATTAAACCAATACAGCAATATCCCGATGAAAAGGTAACATAGCTGACAAACAATATTATACTTAGATGACCCATAACACTTATTGTTGACAGTAGTATGAAGTATGTTAACATGTGTGGGTAGTAGGTACGATAATGAGTCACAAATTCGTATCACAGTTTGGATATGGAATTTCAATTGCCTAACGCGCTAAATGTAAATACAATACATATTACCTCTAAAAAAAGTCCATCGAGCTGATACGATCATATAGGAAAATCCTTATTATACACTCTTTATTAATTTGGTGGGTTCATTGACATTTCGTGGTGTTTATAATGACGTAGTTATATACTAATTAGGGTTGACCATTCAATTTGTATCTGTACAAAAAATTGCATCAACTGTTGTTGTCAAAACTCCGTACTATGAGTAACGGAGTTGCCGGTGAGGAACTTGCTTTTGTTCCTTGAGCTCAACACAATAACCCCTCATTGAAAAAAAAAAACTGTAGTCGTTTTCAACAACGACCGCGTTTCTACGACCCTATCATAGACATAATTATATTCTCTTAGTAACAGTACGAGTAGTGTTAGGTAACATAATTATGATCATGACTCCAGTAAATTATTCGAATGTATGTATAAGCTGTGACGGTCTGACGCCACTTGACCCTTACCATGCTGCCCAAAGCGACTGGTTAGTGACTTGGAGGTCGACATTACCTTCAGCCTCTTCTCCATAGTACCGTCGGGCAGTTGCACCACGAAGTATGAGCCGCCGATCGAGCCGCGCTCCATTTGGAGTCGCTTCTCTTCCGCCATGCGTTGTAGGAGGGGCTTCTCTCCAGATGACTGAAATGTGAGAAATGGACTTTAAATTATATAGGTTTAAAAGTGATTTATAAGTAGTTATAAGCGTTAACGACAAAACCGAGCTCTACCCGGTATTCAATGTCGATTACAAGAGCCTGGCCACACACGTGCCCTCATGGGCGCTCCAAACGTTTGAGTATTGAGGATTATTACAGCCAGTGAGCCAGTAATGTTCAGCAGCAGATTAACGTTCTTGTCACAACTCACCTTAGGATAGACGAGCGGCCGCATAAGCGCACCAAAGACTGCGCAGTTCAGTATTAGTCCAGCCAGCAGCAGATTTGCGTTCTGCCACGAGCCGAACTCGTTGAGCAAAATGGCGGCAAGCGGCGCGAAACTGAATGTGCCGACGCCGGAGCCGCACACGGCGATGCCGGTGGCGAGGGAACGCCGTGCCTCGAAGTAGTAGCCCACGGCCACTACTGACGGGAGGTAGATCATTCCGAAGCCTATGCCTGAAAAGGAATTAATGGGAACTTTTATAAACTGCAGATAAATACGAGGGGGTATTATTTTTTAGTGATAATTTATAAAGAATACGTTTAAAAACACTAAGCTTTTTAGATTAAACGGGCGAGACATTTCAAGAGAAAAAGTTGGCTTGTATTATTTATGTATCCAAGCTTTACTTAGCCATTTTGCTATGCAAATGTAAACGAGGGAATAAGGCAATACCTGAGGTCTACGTGTAATAGGTAGGTATTGCACAGTTACAGTTGTAAAAGTAGCCTAGTAAAATATCAGGAACTAGAGATGAAAACGTGGTTGCCGACAATCATCGCCCGAAATTTGGCACGACGCCCAATAAGAGGACTTTGGCCAATTTACCACCATTCAACATTACGCGAAGAGCAGCTCATTAGCCCGCTTTGATGTTAACAAGTAATCATCCCCATGATTTAGATATCAAGAGTGTCGAAATTTACTTCAAAGTAGGTATCATAATATCATTAATTTTGACAATTATATCATATAATGACGCCATTCAATATACATTAAAGTGGTAATATCATCCTGATTTGACATGACATGAGTCCAATCAAAACAGTCTCTAAATTTGCGGGTATGGTAAAGCGGTACCTGCCTACATATATAGGCACCACTAATTACCTCATCCAGTCACTTCTACAAATAGCTTCGTTATTAGTGTTATTTAATGCAAATTCTTGCACACAGTCGACACAGTCTACAGTCGACTATTAATTAGAATTTTATTCTGGGCTACAGTGACAATAACACGAGATTACTGGTTTTTGGCTTCATCTTTCATGATTAGGACAAGTTATAGCAAAGTGCAATTGTAATCATAGGTACCTACAACTGGTAGCATTATATGTAGGTAAGTGTATCGGTGGATATTTGTTACTCTTTCACCCATAACGGCTGAACAAATCGGTATGAAATTTTGCAAACCCATAAGATATGCATAAATTGCATAATACAGGCTATTTTTGTCTTTAATAGCTAGAAAAAGCGGCGGTGGCCGAGTGGATATGACGTCCGACTTTCAATCCGGAGATCGCGGGTTCAAATCCTGGCTCGTACCAATGAGTTTTTCGGAACTTACATACGAAATATCATTTGATATTTACCACTAGCTTTTCGGTGAAGGAAAACATCGTGAGGAAACCTGCATACATCTGCGAAGAAATTCAAAGGTGTCTGTGAAGTCCTCAACCCGCATTGGGCTAGCGCGGGGACTATAGCCCGAGCCCTCTCGCGCATGACAGGCCTGTGCCCAGCAGTGGGACGTATATAGGCTAAATTATTATAATAGCTAGAGAGGTAGAAGATTGTACTCGTACTAGTATGTGAGAGAGATAGATAAATTCTACGTGGACGAAGACACAGACATGTACCTACTAGCCCATTATATTAAGATATCGGCGGCCGCTACAGTAGGTACATGTATCAAAATACCTTGCCATGAGAGATCAATGAAAGAAAACAAGCTTGTGGTTACATTTAAAGAATATATTTAAATACCGCAAATTACCTCACCCAGTCACTACTCCAAATACTTTCGTTATGATGTTATAATTACATTGAATTTACCTTATGTTTGTATAGAAATATGGAATAGTGGAATATGATAGCGGGTGAGTCAGACTGTCGGCCCACAAATCGGTATTGAAACCGGACAAAGGAGCAGATGGACTGTTGCGAACCGGGGTCGACGGTCCGTGCGTCATACTGAGCGAACTATATATTACACAAATTAATCACAAATTAGTATATACATAATTGCATAATAGGTGTTAATATTTACGATTGAGATGCAGTTAAAATGATTTATAGCTTTCGATAAAAAGTACAAAAGACGTGCACGAGCTAAAGGCCTTTTGTTCTTTGTTTCCTGAGCCGATCGAGTTAAGGACTTGAGTGGATGAGAAGGAAATGCCTTGTGAGAAAGATAAAATAAAATAAATGAGATAAAAGGCAGTCAATCAAACGGTTGTTTTGTAAACTGTTAGCAGATTTTTATCAACCGTCAGCAAATTCGTAGGTATTTCAATAAATGACTAGGAAATGTGTACCATATTTTTATAACTCGATTATAGTCTAATTTCCGTTGACATTAGTGAATTTAAAGGTCACGAACTCATGGCACGGCGTGACTAATTGCATAAAATTTCGGCTAAATTTAATAGCATTAATTTACAAACACAGCGAGCACAATATAGTAGACCTTTTTGAGACAAATTCGGAATAACATTAACATGTCACCCAACTTTGAACTGAACCCCTTTGTTCTCAATCGTAAAGAAAATGCAAAGTTCAGACGAGGGATTTTTACACTGAAACCATATAAACTTTAAATCGCCAAAATGCAGTTTTAAAGTGCTCTGTTACATGATTCGCAGTTAAATGCATATTGACATGTCGATAACATGATAGCGGAGTGATCTGCAACCGTCCAACGCATTTAATACTTTAAAATAATGAAAATGTGTAATGAGTTCCACAGCTACAAAGCGATAAAATAAAAATACTTCAATGTTTCGTACTAAATCGGTCCGGTTTAGATAGATCATACAATCACATAAAAACAAATATTTTTCTCTCAAAAGCTAAAAATATTAAAGCCTAGCCAAATCTTTAACAAAAGTAGTGGTGAATTGTATTGATCAAAACTTCCTCCGAAGTAATTCTGACCAAAATAGTGGACGTATTATAGTGTTTAACTAATATCCTTAACTTTCGACATAAACAAACCTTTGTGCCGAGGATTGACAAGTTGATAATACAGCTACCTACTTGCTTATGACAAATTCATTTAATACTTGAATGTGACAATCAATGCGATTTGCAATGCGATAAAACAAAAATAGTCCAATGCTTCGAGCTCATAACCGTGGCGAAACGTTTACATATGGAACCGACATTGAAATTCGATGATCTCACGTTTGGCTGCCAACTGGGATTCGACGACTGACGCTAAACAGTGCTAATGAATCTAGTTTTCGAGTTTACAAGGGATTCTGTTTGACGTTCGCGCTGCCTTGATGTACCTCTAACCGCTAACGAATCCGTCTCGTGAGAGTTGCAAAAACGTTGTATCAATATTACGAGTATATCGCCACAGGAAGATGTTCAGTGTCAGACTGTGAAGGCATGAATTCACGACAAAGACGAAATGTTCGTGATACGCATGCCTGAATCCCAATAGCGTCTTGATTGCACGACGCGAAGAATTAGGTCAATTTGTCGCACATGACATCGGGAACGCTGTGTTTGCAACTCTCACGAGACGGATTCGTTAGCGGTTAGAGGTACATCAAGGCAGCGCGAGCGTCAAACAGAATCCCTTGTAAACTCGAAAACTAGATTCATGCACTGACACGAGACTAAAACAAAACCGTCATGTTTTCCATTTTCTATATTTTTAGCGCCAAATATCTCAAATCATTTTAAGGAAAAACGGTCAACTGCAGAAATAGAAAATTTAAATTTTATATGTACCACCAGCTTTAACATTAATGATGTCACATATCAAAGGCCCATTGTATCTACAACATCAGGATAGCACTATTTAACGTTCTAAGGATATTTATATCGTTTCACCTATTCAGTTTCTTAAAGTCCTCCATTCAAAGTTAAATATGCATCGCAAGTTTGTAAGTGTTGTTGACAAACTTGGCTTGCTGATCATTTTTCCTTGCATACTTAATGTGATTTGAGGATAATATCTACAAGAACACCATGACCTTGTTTTGCTGTAGCATCAAGAGATAATTCACAGTATCACAGTACCTACAGGAGGCCGCTTCAAACTTACAAGTCTAACGCTCAGCACACAAAGTATGAACAATTTTTTCACGGTGCTCATCAAAGTCCGTCATTCAAAGTAAAATATGCATCACAAGTTTGCATGTGTTGTTGGCAAAATTGGCGTATCTTTCCCGTCGATGCGTGATGAAGATAATTATACAAATAGGTACACGAGTGCACCATGACCCAGTGGCGCCGCGTCGTCTGTGAGTGCTGGCTAGGTGCCAACATCCCGGCAGCGCGACCTTGAAATAGGCTTAACGCGGTAAATTTGCACTAGCGAAGCTGCTACCTCGACACGCTGTTAAAGCAAAATGTTAGTAATGATGTGTGTGTGGTGTTAAAGAACAGACACTAAAGGGCTGAATGACGTATTATGTAGCATTAGGATTTGGTTTCCACAAAATGGTTTGGGATACACTACAAAATATGAAACATCCCTATTAATCCCTACTAATAATTTGAAAGTAACTTTGTCTGTTACCTCTCGCACTTTAACCGGTGAACCAATTCAGATGAAATTTAAATCAATACAGGGTATGGAAACAAAAAAGGACATAGGGTAGTTTTTATCAATCATCATCATTATTCTACGCCTTCAGCTGCGTAGCAGAATATTTAATAAAAAAATTAATAGTTACTTTTAGTTAACATGATACGATTGTTGGATTAACAGATATCTGCGAAAGTTTTTAGGCATGTCGTCGGTAAGAGGTGCTGCGAAAAAAAACAGTCACACATTATACATTGTATTATGTTATGACTGACTGTTTAGAATGATTATCAGTTTGTAACGATTAGTGGGTCAGGCTTTAAATTACTCCGGGAAAACCAGCGGCATTAATACTGCACGGCAATCTTTTTGCAGTGTCGCATTCAAGGAAACGAACGCCCTCAAGCCACGTTTACCGACGATTTTAAAACGTCCTAAGGTATTCTATTCGCTTGCAGACTGCAAGCGATTCTAATGCTCATAATAACCAGTATAAATGCGCTCTTCTTTTGCGAACGTAGAAAACCAGAGACAAGAGTTAACAATTACGCTGTTTCGATTTGCCTGCGTTCGGTAAGCAGTAGGAATAGTCAGTCAGGACACAACGCTAATGTTTGAACGCCGGGGTCGCTGGCAACTGTTCAATTTCACACACGCTTTTGTTGCCGTTTTAGCGAAAATTCGAGAACAAAGAGGTAGGGAAACTAATTCCATTTCAAATCGCACGTCACCTTCGCCAACGTGAATGTTATACGAACAATATAAATCCTACGATCATCAAACCGTCAGGAAAATATGTTTCTACCTATATGAAAACAATAGGTACCTAGAATAACACGTGCCTATTAATACTTGTTAATGTGAAAACTGATGCCATTACTTACATTTTCACGCTAAGCAGGTAGGTGCATGTGCTTCGAGGAATCGTTATGTAAACGTGAATAAGAGTTTAGAAGATCTTAATGTCAATTTTGAAGGACCAAAAGAGCTCAGATCACCGATAACATTAAGAGGCTGAGAGCGATTTGCGAGCGAGTTCAAAGCGATACTGAGATGGGAGTGAAATTGTTGCGCGCTCGCGTCGCTTTTAACTGGCTCGCAAATCGCTAGTGTGATAGCGCCCAAAATTCGACAAAATATCTATTTTCCGATTCTGAAAGTAGTAATATCTAGCAAGGTCACGCCCATAACATAAGGCAGTGTCGGCGGCGGCGGCGCGAAAATTTTGCAGGCAGCGGTGGCGCGCCGGCGCTTCATATCTATGTAGATCGCAATGTTAGCGCCGAGGAGATCGTCACCAAAAAGAGCACGGCTCTGTTAAGTCCCACATCCCACCAGGGACTGTAAGAAGACCTGCGACGGTTGAACACGTATCGTTAGATACACCACGTTGGGGTATTAGTCACGATTTCCGGTAACACTGTATTTCTAGTGACTCAAACAAAAGGTTCTTGTAGATCGTCAGTGAAAAAAAAACACTTCTGTAGCTCAAATTTTAAACTCTAATAATGACACATTTCATTAATTTAATTTAATTTCAATTCATTTTTCAATAGACAACAATGGTCCATAATGGTTAGTAACATTTAAGATACACACACATACATAACATACATTAGAACGTCTGAAAATTATCCAAATCCTTTAATCAATTTTTCAGACGAAACCATCGTTCATCGTGACGCACGAAAGGCTAGTCCGATGGATTACTTACACTGTGGATGTTAAATTATTTAAAGTACTATAAGTACTGAAGCTATAAATAGCTGCAGTTAATTGCTACTGCGGGTTCCAATTGCAATGAAGTTATACAAATGAGCGTCGCCTGGGATGGGAATTGCGACAGTTGGCTGTGGCTATATTTATTTATTATTTTATGTTATTCAACTTACCACGTTTTAATGTATTGTGTGGGTCATATCTTGGACATAACATTTTACCCAGTTCCCGATAAATAATTGGGCTTAATTTTGACAGAATAATCCGAAGGTAGCCATCTAGCCATAGGGACTCTGTGATAAACCAACTGATCCTAAATGACTTCGGACGGGTGTCGGCGGTTCTAGTTCTAACCTCGATGAGTAGTGTATTTTTTTAATACTACGTCGGTGGTAAACAAACAGTAGTCTCCGTAGCCTATGGACGCCTGCAACTCCAGAGGTGTTACATGCGCGTTGCCGACCTTAACACTCCGTAGCTCCGCACCCTCGTTGAGCTCTGGCAACCTTACCAAATATGAATATTATAAGTAACTGAAATAAAATATAAGTACTGATGTTTTGGAGAATAAAAATCTTGATTTTTGTGTTCTCTTATACCGCGATTCAGGCGATATTAAGTAAAAACCTGAATAAGTACGAGTATATAGAATCTCGAAAGGACAACAACTTTGTTTATTTAGGTAGATATTTTTTTTACAGGAAGTCATACCGCCAGTTCCTATATTAGATAAATATTTATTCATAAGTTTTCGATCCACACTGCTCCAAATACATAGATTATAAATACGATTCGTACGAATAAGAGATAGGAGAGCGATACTAAGAAATAACAACTAATATTTCATTTCATTTCAAGAGGTTAAAATAATATCGTCGTTCCTTTGCAAAGGAACTGCAATCGGATTAGTGACGTTATCCAACTTCATTAACACACTAACTGGAAAATACACATAGATTCTGTATGTAATAGATTAAGATCTATACTGTGTAAAATTATTAGTTTAAAAAATATAGTTAATAATAAAATATTACGAATGTTATACCATGCGCTGGCGGATGCTATAATTGGATACGGTTTAATAGCTTATGGACGCACCTTCAAAACTTATTTGGACAAAATATTAAACTTACAGCTACGGCTATTAAAAAATATAATTGATAAAAAAACTAAAGCAAACTGTAGAAACGATTACACGGTCTTATTTAAGAAACTGAACATGCTGCCAGTGCATGATAAAGTTAAGTACTTAATAGCAGCTGAGCAATTTAATAATCCCAAATTTAAAACTCCGCGAGTATATACCCGAGCGCCAAGAGGGTTAAAACGTCGTAAATACGTCGAACCAACCGCTAGCAACTACTATGGTAAAAAGACGCGTAGCTATATCACACCGCGAATATTTAATGAGTTATCAGTAGAAGACGAATGTGCTAGTAAAAACATCTTTAAATCAAAAATTAAGAAGTTGCTAATAGGTACAACGCATGTCTGAATAAATAAATAGGATAGGTAAATATACTACAACTACTTATACTGTGTTAATATGATATAAATATGTATTAACCTTAGTATTATAAGTTAATCATATAATTTAGATTAAGGTACTAACGTTGAAAATGAGTGCCACATTTCGCCGTTAAACGCAAGTTTGGCGAACCTAACACAAGTTTAAAATGTACCATACTATTTGTGATAATAAATAAAATAAAATAAAAAAAAAAATTTCTTTAGGTAATTTTTGTACAAGAGGAATCGGTCTACAGTCCTCACGTTATTCGAAGATACAGGTTTCCTTGCGATGTTTTCCTTAACCAAAAATCAACATGTAAATTATTTACCTATCAAATATATTATTTCATATATATTATACGTCCCGAGAAACTCGTTAGTTTTAGTTACAATACGGGGTTTGGATCTCAATTATAAAAACTAAACTCCTCAGATACCACTGCCTAATGCGAGGCATGGCATGTGCTTCCATGGTCTCACAAAACGAGGATGCCGAAGACGAAGTGGAGGAGAAAAAGTAGGAAAGCGGATCTTGTGGGCTCCAGAGCAGTAGTTCAGGATGCAACCGAGATGAGGGAGAGGGGCCTAACCTAATTCAAAATCCGGTCCTAAATGAATGAAGTACAATTACGGGATAAAGTTACATAAAGCGGAAGCAAGTTACAATTGTAATTAAGTACCTAATTACCGTCGTCTTCGCCTGATGGGAATAGCAACAGTTGTAGTGCTGTTAATCGATTTGTTGGAATTTCCCTTGGGGTTCATTTTCACCTACTTATAAATAATTGGTAAAAGGTACCAGAGTTCCTGTTTAACGAAGCAAATTAATAGCAATTTGGAAACGGCGGGGAAATAGTTTTATTTATTTCAAGAGTAGGACATTGGAAAATTAATCGAACCAAATTATGCCAAATTATAGTTGTAACATTTTCCTAAGTTTTAACAACTTTGATAACAATAGAAAATAAAAATATTTCTGCCACTACCTACATTATTTACCATACGAGTACCATACCATAACGTTATTTAATTACATTTATATTAATTAAGATTAAGAACTATATATTACGATTCATCCTACTGATCTGATGATGCAGGAATTGCGTCATAGGAATTCTGTAAAATTATATCGCAACCCATTGCGTTTGGACTGGAATAGGTGAATAGTTAGTTGATGTATAAAAAAGATGCTGCGCTTACGTTTTTAAAACTTTGTGATTGATTCTTTCAAATTGAAGTTGGTGCTTAGCTCAATTTGCTCGACTTTGTGTTCCATGCCAAATATAGCCTGGGTTGAAAAAACAGTGATTCGATATTCCAAAATGCTGTCTGTATCTAATTCTTAACAGACAACTGACTCGTAGAGAATACCACTCATATTTTAAGCCTGCATTGTTGTAATTAAGTCAAATAAGACATCTACAGAACAGATCTGCTAGAAGTGTCTTAGCGAAGGACGTCACGCGGCACTACGCTATGGCATGTCATAATTATGCCAAGGCCACTCGCGGACATACATTTACATACACGCTCCTTACCTACGGGCTAGGAGTTGTAGCACTATAACACAGATTACTTGAAACTGGAGCAGATTTGTCCCTCTCATTCAAAGGCTATATACCCCCTTATTCATAAACGTGTACTAAAGTTACGATGCCGATGAATAAGGGGGATAGTGTTAAAGAGTTTTTTTACTTCCCGTATAGCACGTGATCGTCCTTACAGAAAGAGAAAATGTTTTTCCACTTATAAATATTTTCCATTCTCCCTGATTTTTTATTATGTTATTGACACAATGAAAAACCAGGTTTATTGGTTTTCCTTTTTTTTTCAAAATTTGCAAAACAATTTTTTTTTTATCGAAACTTATAAATCTAGAATATGTTAAGCTGAAGCGATCGACATCAAAATCAATTTAGTTAGTGGAAACCGTTTTCTCCCGAAATGGAATTTAATAGAAAAAGTACCGTAATTTCGTTAGGATCACAAAGCTATTCTTCCTTCTTAATCTTAAGTTAACTAAAGATCTGTTGGAAGTATTCAAACTCAGGACGTCATGCCGCACTACGCTATGGTATGCCATAATTGTGCCGAGGCCACTCGCGGGCATACATTTACGATTACATAGACTACGTTCTGGATGATAAACGTACGGGCTGTTGTGGTACCGTAACACAGATTACATTAAACTAGAGCAGATTTGTCACTCTAATACAAAACTAGTGTTGAAGCGACTACAAAAAAAACAACGGGTTGCACTGCGGGAGTGCCGGCAGAAGTGAAAACTTGAATATTAACGTTGTGCATTTTTGATATTTTGGAATGGTTAGGGAATAATTTTGCACGAATTGCATTAACTATCAGTATAAAAGTACTATCATTTATGTGGTAAAATACAATATTCATTTATTGCGCTATCGTATACAAACATGACAATTTATATTACATTAAAAATGTAACACTTCAGAACTATTACAATTATTTAACACTAAAATTTTTATCTCTCAGAAAAATGAACTTCCATCCATAATTTCAACGACTCTTACACCATCATCATTACTAGAACCATCTTGGAGTTTTTCGATCAGGTCACGTGTCCGTCTTACGAATTTTCAATCTGATGAATCTGTCGGTTCCCCATCACAAAAAGTGCACAACGCCGCTAAAGAAGTTTTCACTTCAAAAAACTAAGCGAGTTGACAGTGAACTGTTGATTTACGATTGAGGATCGGTTAAGTTAAACATCCATATAGTCTAAGCCACCTCTACACCGATATGACCGATATGATATGATATAAACGTCAAATTTCTATTAAATTATTTCCGATTATCCTGCCACTCCCACATTTTGCCAAAGTCAGTGTAAAGTTAGACGGACCCACGGATAAAAGTATCGAAATGTAGAGTTACACTAGGCTGGCTTGCCAGAATTGTGCCAATGATGTCACGAACATACATTTATTTAGAACAGCTTGGAATTGAAGCACTAAAGCACAGATTGCAATAGTCTACACGAATGCGAAATTTCCCTTGCGAGGAATAAATACCCAATCTTACTTTTCATTATACGCGAATGCAAATAAATGCGCGGCAAGCAAAGTACTTTCAACTCTACACAAAAGCCGAAAGTTCAAAGCCCTTTGGTCACCGCGCAGAGAAAACAACATTACATTGTGTTCACTGTTGTGGATTGTGTTTTTTGTTGTATTTTTTTTTTCCAGGAGCAGTATAATTCTTATATTATAGTATTTCGTAATCGTTGTTCGCAATCAAATTACAAAGCAATCCGAGGATATGCTACCTATCAGCAGGGCTCGGAACCGGTTTATTTTTAAATCCCGAAATAATCCAATATTTTTAATTATTTTATACTCTTTACGTAGGACTGGATCATGTATTTAGGTAACAACTTCGCATTATTAGATAGTCCCATTAAAAATGAAATAATAAACCAAAGAACGAAAAAGAACGTAATAATACCGGTATTTTTTGTATGAAGAAAAAACCGGTTCCGAGCCTTGCCTATCAGATCCCTGGTGTTACCTAGTCGGCAATCAAACCTTGATAAAGGATGCTCTGATCCGTACTTTCAATACAGTCGAGAACGCACCAAACAAAGGAGTTCCATCAAAATAATACATCATCACATTTAACCGTAAAGCCTGCCGTTTGATCCCGACGTAATTGAACCATAATCTCATTCACAGACATATAGGTATATCAGCCAACGAATCTACTTAGTATGCCAAAGGAGCATTCCATGGAAATCGGTAACTTTCTCGTCAAAAATTTCTTGACATTTTATATAATTTCACATTATTCAATTACGGCTTAAAGTATCATCTTTAAGAATTTATATACAGCTTGTAATTCATTTAACATTTTTTTTAATAATAGCTACATTTCGAGAACACTGTAATAAACATCGCGTCAAGTAAGGAAACAACCCCGATTTCTATGTTTAATAACAACTTTTATTTGGATTTTAATTAAACATGGCTGGTATAAAATCAAATCTATATGTCTACTTTTGACGTTGGCACATGAATTTATTAGTATTTTCGTGATTTCTAATTGCTATTTGAAAAAATGATCTCGCACTCGAAAACTGTCGTTTACCTAACAAAGAAACATAATTTGTAAATTATAAACCAAACTTGAGGGAAGTGTATCTCAAAACTTATTTTCTAAACAGAATTTGTTCAGGATAGCATTTGTCGAGTGGATTTTGTTGTGATTTGCGTGTTTATTCGTACTGATTTTATTAAAAGATAACGGTCGCTTACATAACGTGTTTATTAGAATACGTAGACTAAACAAACGTTTAGTGCGTGTTCTAAGCTTGATTCGTCTACAAATTTTAATGGATCCACCGCCTAAGAAGAGCTCGAACAAAGCGAGACAGAAAAAGTATCGTGAGAAAAAAAAAAAACAAAAATGTATGTAATTTTTCAAAAATGTATGCCGGACTTATGTGATTTGTTCTGACTGTCCCAAAAACAAAGATACCATTTTTGTCTTTATAAATCATTTGTACGACTTAATAATATCTGAAGACAACGATGCAAACATTACCGACGTGATTTGGAGTGATGGCCCATCCTCGGAGTTCAAAAACAAATTCATGGTTCGTTTGTTATTTTATTTATCCAAAAAATATAAGAAAACCTTTTCTTGGAAGTATTCGGCCACATCGCATGGTAAAGGAGTAATAGATGGTGTAGGTGGAAATGTTAAGCATTTGGTGCGTCAGAAATCAATGTCGCAAGGCCAAGTAACACCCGTACAATCAGCAGAAGATTTTGCATACCTCGCGTTAAGTCTCGTGTCAAATACGAAAGTAATATATATATCTCAAACAGAAATAGACGCCAAAGTGGCAGCAAAAAATCCATGGGAAAAGGTGGATGTAGTTCCTGGAATATCAAAATTTCATATTTTGTACTGTGATGGTGAAATATTAAAAGGTAAAGTCCATGCATTGGACACGCAAGAAAAAATATTTAGACCAAAGCATGCGAGATTCTTGGTGTAAAATCGTACGTATCGCTTACATAACGTTGCTGTCGCTTACATAACGCTACACATTTTATTTATTTTCTTTAAAATTATTAGAAGAACGAAACTTTTATTCGTTGTAAATAAACGACTATTGTATTATTTATGAGTGTAATTTTTCTTTATTCCTCTTTGTCTCGTATTTCGCTAAAACTTTCGAAAATATCACTTATGTTTCAGACTAGGTTGATTTGATGTCGCTTACATAACGTTTGGCTGATACCTAGTTTCTTTACGAACTTGGACATTATGACAAAAGTAGTTAATGGATGTTTTTAAGTACACATATAGTATTGTTATTATATAATTAGCAAATGACGAAAACTCAAATGAATCGAGTAACAGACTTGTAAAGTCTTAAAATATAGTACGAATGTCGATTACATAACCATGGAATGCTCCCAAAGATGATGCTTAAAACAAAACATTTGTGGTCTAATCTCTCAATCGACGGGTTGAGATACATTAGTAATAAAAGTAATGCGCTTCTGAAGCCAGAGCCACGGTAAAATGCCACTCTATTTTTCAAATAGTTGTTCAGTTATTTAAACGCTTGTTATAAATGACGTAATACAATTTGTTCCGAAGATCGGAGTAAATTATATTTAGTCCACTACATGGACTAATTTTTAAGACCCGGCGCCTTATTTCTATGAAAATATAGATAGATAAATAACATCTAACAGCAGCCCTCTGTTGTCTGAATACAGATCAGAATTAAATGACTATTACTATTACGTAAATCGAAACTAGACTCATTCAATAAACAATCTTTATTGAAGACATTCCCTAGTGACGTCACTAAAGAATTAGTTCACTTGATTTTCCAAATAAACCTGCGAGTTCCATTTCGATACCTTTCATATTTCTACCGTAAATAGCAATACCCGTTTTCCGGCGTGAAATTCTTTAGTAGCTTTATATTGAATTGATAAACGTGAAGGAAAATATCTAGTTGTTTACAAAATCCAAGCGGTAAACCGGCAGAGTTGAGTTGGCAGCTCGCTTGTATATATACAAGCAGTTGTGAAGGGCGATAAGTAAAATTAGTCAGAGGGTCTAGCACGAAACATGAAAAACGAAATTTCGTTATCTGCCTCTCTACTACTTATTGCATATTCGAATAGTGGCAAAAAAAGAAATTTCGATTTTCGTGATTCCCGGTAGACCATCTGCGGCCAATTTTTCAATTTCGATCGCTCGATTTCGTGTTCTGCATTTAATACTATCTCCACTACTAGGCATTTAAATTCGAAAACGAGTGGTCAATACCACTAGATTTCCGAATTTCTCGATTTCTATCTCTCGTATTTTAAAAATAGCATTTTGCCGTCTGTTTTTGTAATAATCTTTGTCCTGATCATGGACGCCGGCAGCGGGTTGCAAGGGAGTGCACTTGCACCCCCCTGGCAGGAAAGAAAATATATAAAAAAATTATATGTCTTTTACGCGTCTTAACCAGCATTAGAGTTGGACCAATATAAGTCTGCAATGATTTTGATAGCATAACTCGGAACTAACACAAGAAAAATAAGTGACTGCATCGATTATTCTATTCCATTTATTGTGCACCTCCCTGAAAGTAATCCTGGCGGCGTTCATGGTCCTTATGGTTCCATAGTACACTATTTTCCCTGTAGGCGTCTATATGGCCAATATAACAGAGCGCTGGCTCTTGTTCTAGTGATTTGTGATCTTGAGATTTGTGAACGATGCGTATTGCGTACTATTATAACAGAAACACAATTATTCATCATTGTAATGGCGTCAAAAGGTCAGTTAATTCGTTCCTAATCGGAGAGTGGATTTATATACTGGTCCGTCTTAGCGTTGGACTGGTGCACGGTTGATTGGATTGATAGGAATGACATCAGTTCTGCTGGATGCCGGTCAGTTGTTCTCCGAATTGCTAATTGAATGTTTAGGAACTGGGCAACTAAGAGCTCTTAATTGAGTCACTATGAAAACAGTAGCGGTGATAAATTCACATGATTTTGATAAAAAACCTCAGATATATTACGTTAGAGTACGATTATAAATCATAATTTTCACGTAGATACCTCACGTAGATGATAGTCACAACAATGGTTTTGACAGCCCTAATATAACGATACCTAAGGGATTGCAATATTCTAGGTGCGGCAGATAAAATACTAAAATTGAATTTTCATAGCTGGACATAAAGCTACTATAGCACGATCATTTTACTTTGCGTAAATATTATACAACACCATTAACCGACTTAAACATTGGAAGAAAGAACCCGGAAGGGTATTTTTCATTTTATTATTTAGTAGTCATACGATTGAACCTACAGGTTTAGTACAACTAGATGTACATGTTCAAGTGTGGCTGGAGAGAGTCACCAATGTGTGATTGCGGAGAGCCAGTGCAATCCATACACCATATCATCTACGACTGCCCAAAGAGAAAATACCCTGGAGATACTCTGGACTTGCTCCTCCCTGATGAAAACGCAGCCCGATGGGTGAAGGAGCTAGATGTAAAATTATAGTACCTAATTAGTTAAAGATTCACTAATACTGTAAGCGACCTTGACAAATATCTAGCCATACGATTAAATAATAATAAAGTACAACTAGATGCCTAATTTGCTATTAAGCAAGAAGTACCCTCTGTATAAATGGTTAGAGACACCGAAGATGATGATTCCAGTAATATGGTGACGACTAACGATAGTCTTGCTGTCTGCTGGCCGCCTGCTATATGCTAACTTCACGCCGACTTTAAAGATTTTGTAGCAGGGAAACTCACCTCCCAGCAGGCCGTAGGTGATCATCATGACGGTGACGCTCTTGCTGAACGTGGAGAGCACGAAAGCCGAGGCCGCCACCAGCGAGCCCGCCACGCACACCGCGCGGCACCCGTATTTGTTGCATAACGCTGATACTATGGGACCTGGAAGCAAATATGATGATTTAGACTCGGTTTTATAATTATGTTCTTTGGGATGACCGCTACCAGGTATTTTAGAACAAGGAATTTGGTTTCTGTGCAACCTCCTACCTTGTTCAGTGCCAAGAATATGAGTTCCCTAGCTGCTTTTTATTGATTCTCAACAACACAAATTGGTAAATACAGGGTATTTATTTAGTCACCTGCAATTATTTACGGGCTGAATATATAGGTTTACTCTCCCATATAAAATGTCAAGGTCAGATAGCTAAATTGTATAAAACAGCCAATTTGTTTTTCGCGATTTCGGTGTTGGTCCCATAATAAAAGTTGCTCAGTATGACCTATATATTCATCCCGTAAATTATTGCAGGTGACTAAATAAACAACCTGTATGTTTATTCATAAGCATATTAGGTATGCATATACATTTAAAGTTAATTTATTCGTCATACTATGGAATCGATTAATGCAACCCAACCCTCCACTTGATATAAACTATATTACGTTGAAAGTAAAGATTCTAAACGGCAAGATATGCCCTTTTGTTACTTTGTTTAGTTTTAGTTTAATACCAGAAGCTAGAACGACGTATACAGATACACCAAAGTGCTAGTTGCAAACATAGCAAACCCAAAGTCATTTGAAGTCAATTCATAAATATATACTTAGGATGAACTGAATCAGGTTGTTTACCATTTCCACTACAATATTTTTTTTATACAAAATGAGTCAATTCCATATCCATTTGTTTTTGTTGTTGGATTTCTCAGTATTTTAGTACGTAGGTACAAAGGCGCGTTATCAATGGTAAATCAGGCCCGCCATGACCGTGAAACGACAAACTTTGTTATTCAATCAACACAAGTAGGCTGAATGTGCCGAGACGTACGCGTCATAAGTAATAAAATCTAGATTTTATCAGCGTGTATATACCTACACAGTTTATTATAGTAAGCAAATTATAAGTAAGTTAAAGAAGCACAAACGAGACTCAACTCCGCAGCTTTAGGTACCTTGTTCTCGTTCATTGTAAATGCAAATAGGGTGAAGCAGTAGAGTAGATTGGAATATTCCCTCACTTTACATATTTAAGGACCAATATTAGTTTAGTGATTAAACAAGCAATATTAGGTTTTTGAAACGAGTATAGTGAGCAGCTATCGCAGTAATATGGTATGGCGGAGCGAGTGGCCGAGTCGGCGCATACAGCGTACGTTTCTTAGGTTTTTTACTAGTGAATGAATTTGTTTTTTACTTTCTGTTTTTATTTGTATTTATTGATTTATTTATTGTGGTAGTAAAAATCTCAATTGCAATTGAATAAGTAGGTACAAATTGTTTTGAAAGAAAAGTGAGTCGCAGTTTTATTGCTTTATTCGATTTGATTATTGATGATTGATAAATAAATAGTTATTGTCTTTACATTTGTACGAGTATTATTGCTAGTTGTTTTTTTTAACTCATTGCCTACAAGTTTCACAAGCGTTTATACAAGACTTGTCAAAATGAAAATATATGGCACAAAAAAGAAAACTGAGCTAACTTATTTCCACGGCAGGGCGATGTGTCAACAATGATGGAATAATAAGTGAAAGCGACACAATTGTCGATTGCCCTAATTAACGCACACCTCATCGAAATGCAAAACGGGTCAATATGGCCGTTTACGTACGCCTTATATGGGTCGGTGTCAATTTAAATGGTAATATTACACTATTATGCAATACGAGTATTGTGTCATGCGAAGGCTAACTTCATTCTTATAGGGATCTGATATATTTGATAGTTTAGCAAATTTGTCCTTAGTGCAATGTCAAGTCGATGATACTAAGAAAACTTTATTAGGCGAATCATGATGCTTTGTTTACCGTACATTGTGTCTCATAAGGAGTTGAATTATAATCTTATATTAAATATACCACTTGGTGTTAAGTAGGTATATAGGTAAGATTGCATAATATGCATAATGCATATAAATATTATTAATCTCTTTATACTAAAAAGGGCATTAATGCGACATTAGGGTTACTAGCACAATGCGACATAGTGTTAATTTACTACTATTTATCTTGAAAAAATATTTCAAGTTTAAAAGCATATCGGCATTATTTTTTTATGGATGACTTTCGTTTTCTTACGTTAATAATATTAAAACAACAGCCAAATTAAAGCAAGGAATGACTCTAGGTACTGGAACAAGAAACCCTGCATTTGCATCTAGTATACCAAAATGAAATGATTACAAGATGGCGTTTAAATACAGCACTCAGCAAACTTTCACCATAAATGACTTATTGTGTTTCTAAATAAGTATAGATTAATTTTAAATTTAATTAATGTCATAAACGGAGAGTTATCTGGCGCAAGCATTATTCGATATGCAAATTCCAATTCGTAGTTTGAAACAACTGCTATCTCCCAGACCTCAATACGCTAGTTCTGACGGTGTATTCTCATTGAATACCAAGAGCGGGCGAGTCTAAATCTTCGGAAAAACAGAATAACGTTGGCCTCGACATGCCATACATTAAACGTATTCAAATTGCCTTTTAAACTGGTCAAAACAAGTGATCAAATATCCCGCCCTCGCCGAGCAATTGGAATGACAGCTCTGTTGTTTTATCGGAGCAAAGGTAGGAAAGCAAAATCACCCAAATATACTACTACGAGTAGTAAGTAGGCAACACTTGAAGATAAAGCGTAGACATGTGCATGTCCAGGTTACTATGTCGAGCTACAATCTGATAAAGATATTGCTGCTGCATGAAACACTTCATCAATTTATAGATAACTCGGCTTATTGGAATTCTGACTGAAATTCCTACTTTTATTCGCTATTTAAAATAAGTCATAAAACAGTTTTTTTATTGTGCAATTGTAATCAAGCCAGACTACAAACAATTTGATAATAGTTGCTAAGCAGGTAATTACATACTTAACGAGATAGTATATTTATCTAAGCCGATTAGATTAAGATTAAAGCTCTAAGGTAACATTTTCAGAAGTAATAATTAGATACGAATCTTCTGGCCTTAACTTGCTTTAATAATCAGAAATACCTTTGCATATTCATATTGCCTTACCTAGTGTATTTACATCATGGATGATGTTTTGTTGATGGAGTTTCCAAAGAAAGATACCGGTTTTTATAGATCATGAGTGTAAATTATAATTTTAGATAACCCGTCCACTTCTAATTTTGCGTTGGTACGTGAGTTTATACTATCCTTCATTTTTATCGAGTTATTCATCTTTATAGGTAAGTAGGTACTCATAGTGTTGGAAAATAGTAAACCACATATGGGTAGATATCGAAAAAAAAAAATATTTTAATGAAGAAGTCGGCCTTATGATTATGAATGAGCTTTATAGTACATTTCAATGCAAGTGTGCGAAGTGTGTCATTACCTACGAGCCCCGAGACACTGGACAAGTATATAATGACATTTGCACACGTACATTGAACGATGTTTTTTAATACATTTGCGAAATAAAACAAATATTGGTTCCGGTAGTATTACACTTACAGACCTTACAGTTACGAATTTTCACTTGAACTTGAATGCTATTGTTAATTCAGCACTATACACTACGTTCAGCGGTGACTTACATTGCAAAAATTAATCGCAACGACACGTTTCATACAAAAAACTCTCACAGTTGCAATTTAAGTTGAAAATATTGAAAATGGCGCGCGCTGGTTTTACTTTTTCATTTTTTCTGTTAACGACAACGTGGCAATAATAGTTTCATTTAGCCAATAATTAAAAAAAAATTAACGAAATATCGTATTACATAACATTTACTTTGTATAATAACAAACAAATATTTAATTTATATCGTGTAATAATATTTTTTGGACGTAATAAAATAAACGTGTATTGGCGAAATAAAAATATGTTTTTTTTTGGACATCCAAACTCTTTGGTGTGGTCGTATGGATTACGGTCAAGTATAAATTTTAAAAAATTTGAAGAGTAATAACAAAAACCAACTTTGCGAACGCTAAACAGCTACGTAAAGTAGCACTTTTTGAGCAACTGTATTAAAAAGGTATTTTTTAATCTCATACAAAGCAACAATGTACTCGTAAGATCCAACACATTAGACTTGCTAATCTAAAGCACATTGCCCCAATGCGTGTAGCAGTGGACATGTGGATATTGCAACAAACGTGACCCAATTGACAGGAAATAGCCTATTCCATGAGGGGATTAAAATGCGAGGCTGATGAAAGCTTCGTTCGGGGAATTCTGGAAAATTCTGCGCCAAATTCAGCTAGGCAAAGGTTGGTTAATAGGTACATTTTCGGTTTCCCTTGCTAACATTGATTGAAAATTCTTGGAATCAGAGGTATTAAGACGGAAGATAAATTTCCTTACAGAAGTTGTGGATTTATATATTCTTAGAAGATTTTTTTTTTGACTACGTCGGTGGCAAACAAGCATACGGCCAGCCTGATGGTAAGCAGTCTCCGTAGCCTATGTACGCCTGCAACTCCAGAGGAGTTACATGCGCGTTGCCGACCCTAAACCCGCCCCCCTCGTTGAGCTCTGGCAACCTTAGTCACCGGCAGGAACACAACACTATGAGTAGGGTCTAGTGTTATTTGGCTGCTGTTTTCTGTAAGGTGGAGTGGTGGAGGATAGTACATTACTATAGTGGACGGGAAACGAAGGGTTGCATGCCAAGTAGATATAGACGGCCGAGCGTAGCGAGGTCGGTTGGGATACGCGGCCGGCATCCCCGTTTCTCGCCGAGATTTGTATAGTGCTTTTCTCAAACTTGCAATTAAATAATAATAATAGTAATAAATACACCGGTGTTGCTCCTGGTCGTCTTCACGACCGCATTTTCAGGGGCCCATCTAGTGGGCGGCGAGTCACCGCCTGCCTTGATAGCTAGTGAAAACATTGTTATGGCAGGTGACCGGACGTCTTTGCAATAACCCAGTCTCATTGTCCTCCCAAACTTCAATCCATAGACGACCGGTTCATGGGTGTTTATTGTTGCGCCCGTGAACGGGTTCCAGCAGGCGTTCTACATGACATTAAAGCTCTTCAAGAGGCCTCTACGTGTTGGATCTATATCTCCACGCAAGCCTATCAAAAGACCGGGATTTATAGACCCGTGAAATCCAAGGATAATAAATAGAATGATGATGATGATGATGATGATTGTTTCATGTCCTAATGTGATAGGTCATGCGGGTAGTGCGTCGGGCATTGAAGAGGAACAAAAATGTGATTATTTTGGCAGTGCGACGCACGGTTTAGGAGATACAGCCCTATAAAGATTTCTGCATGACTGAAAAAAAAAACTGCAAAAAAACAAACACCTTGAAATAATATTTCACAAACACAAAAAAAAAGCAAATAAAAGAAATAAAGCAGAATTTTGCTTATAGGCTTTTTATGGTTGAATGCCACGACGTGCCATAATTAGATGTTTAAATAAAAACAAAAGAAGGTTGGCTTACAGGCCTAGGTGTGTAAGGCTGTATGAAATTCCTTTACATATCATCTTCACTCTTCGCACCTGATATGTAGTAATTCCGAACCTAATTTGAAGTCAGTCATGTCAACATTTCATTACAAAGTTTAAGAACAAAATATTTTATTCGAAACAATTTGTCATAAAGAAGGCTGTAAATATTTCACGATTTTTACATCGAAAAAAGTAGAGTTTAACCATTTTTAAAGTGCGCGCTCCTGCACAACGCATACGAACACATCAAACGTCTGTAACTACAGAAAAGTACCAACTTTGTTGTGTTTGTGTCCATTTCGGTAAGCTGGGTTTGATGATTATTACTCCGAAATGGGCCAAAGTACAAGTTCTGTTAATGTCAATCGTTAATGCAACGTATAGTAGTAAGTATTTACTTTCATTCGTCAAAACTAAACACATTTGTTGAATGTCATACGGCTTGAGACATCTCATTAGACGAAAATAAATTATTATTTCAACGGTGTTAACGGAAATGAAGCGTAAACAATTTGAAATGCCAAAACACTTATCTGGCGGCTTTCTTCGAAGCAAGCGATAGGGTACTTTAAATGTAGTCGTAACACCCTAATTGCTTAAGGGTAAAAGAAGGAAAACAACCACTTACCGGCAGCCAAGTACACGCCGGAGAGTAAACTTCCGACCCACGCCACCGTTCCTTTCCCCTCTCCAAAGAACGTGACGAGCTCAGGGAGGAATATTCCAAATGTGTATGCAATGCCGTCGACTATGAGGTTGCACATGAAGGAGGCGAAGACCACGACCCAGCCGTAGCCCCCGTCGGGGGGCGGGGGTAAAGCCCCGTAGTCGTAGGCCTCGTCATCGTCTTCGGCCCCCTCTGCCGTCAGTCGCGCCGCCTCCTCGCATGATGTTTCGCTTTCAGTCTGTAACAACCGAAAAGTTGCTTAGCGCAAAATTGCAACTCCATCATAGGTTAATTTCCTAAAGTCGGCCACTACGATCAATCCTGACCGTTTTTACAATTTTTGTTCATTCTAGGTATCCCAAGATTTTCTAATTTTAATCTCTAATTCTAAAGTCATGAAAGCACACCTAATTTGTAGAACAGCTCCTTAACATTTTATGTATCATACGTTCATGTCTTTAATATATGTAGTGGCCTTTATTTGCGATTATAATTAATAGATTACTTACAGTGAAATTTGATGCAAGAGATATATTATCTAATTTTAGAAAACACGTCTTCTATATGTTTGCAAACAGAGATTAGAAGGGAATCAAGGTAACCAAACGGTGATATATCATTACGTAGTTCCGTCACATAGCAAACAAACGATTTAGATAACGAACACGACAAAATCCCCTAGAAAAATGCACGAACACCATCAGTCAATTTCTCCTTCTATAACACGACCTTGCTTCGGAAAAATCCCTCAACACAAAATGATCTCATCGAGTCAATAACAATGAAGTGGGCTTGATTTTAATACACCCATCAAAATCAACGATTCATAAATTTAAGAGCATTGCGTCACGGAAATCGTAATTATTTATACATATTCGGCTTGTTTTTATTGTTCCATAGTTAAGTTTAGCGAATGTTGCCGTAAAATGTTAATTCGGAACGATAAGTCGTATTTAGAAATTGTTCTAGATGTAGATCCAAATTTCTTTAAGTCTCGCGAATGTTAACGTAAAATGTTAATTCGGAACGGGCGACAATTATACCACGGCAGATTTGCTTAGATTTGTGACTATTCTATTACCCGGATTATTATTTATCTCTTATGGGATAATTTTTTTTGATAAAACTGATAGAATTTAATAAATCGGTATATGTCACTGATGTCAGTTAAGTATTAGGTACCTAGTTACCTACTCTGAATTTTAGTACAGCATTTTACTAAGATCATATTCGCATTAATGCCATCAGAATCAGCCACCAACATATTCCTATATGAAAGTAGGTACCATACCATATTCGTCATTTCATTACTTTTTCTTGCCAGCCTCTTTTCAATCTCTCTCAATTGGCTTTGCGACCCACCCACATAGGGCTGACCTATTTTTTGTACGAAACCATTGATTATCCAACTTTTTATGGCAAACGTTTTCTATAAACTGCGTATTTACGAAGTACCCAATCCCACGCGTTTGTTTGCGGAAAATAACACTTACTATACCGTGAGTTATAATATGTATTAACCTAATTTACATAGGAATTAATCTAACACGCGCATAAAGTACGTAGTGGGTACAGATAACTTCACATGTGTATCAGAAATAATATATGTAATGTATATTAACGGAATTGGTTTACTTATTGGAACTACCTACCATTAAATGTAATTGCGATCGTCACGACATTTAGATATGAAAAAAAACTTCAAAAGTCTTAAAAGTACTGTAGTACTTATAGATTTTTTTTTTAATCTACTGCAATGGTGTTAAAGTTATATAGATATGAAACATTTGTCACCCACAAGGGTGTGCCTTTTAATGAGACAGACATGCTATGATATAAATAAACCTTATACATTTTATGAATGAAACATAAGTGGTTTTACTCCTTCTCGTTTATTTGTTTACAAAGAAACGCCGGAATCACAATTAAGGTTCCTGTTTTCCTTCCGTTTCCATCTCTTTTTGCTATTTATTTATGAACCGCTAAATACCGAATATTCTTAAGACCGCTGCATCAGCGTAAAAAGTTGCTAAGCCCATTAGTATCTTGTGATATTATGGATCGCCATACCCAATCTGAAGTATTTTTTGGCGTAGATCCTAAAGTGTACAGCGCCTTCTGAGGCCGACGGACGTACCTGGACTCACGGTCATTGTCAATGTCGCAGCCTTCACGTATTAGCGTTTTTGTGGTTGGTGTCTAATAACAAAGGCTTCGTTTGGCCGTGACATATGTACTGTATTCTATAAATAATTCAGAACTACGAAATGATAATATTATAACAACAGGGTACTTATAATGTATTATAACAATCATAAAAATAGTTAGATAAGCAAGCTTCTTTTTATTATTTTAAAACTTAAAATTAACTTAAACTTAATTTAAAAGGAGTCGACTGCGGCGAATGACAACACTTTTAACATAGCAGGGAGTAAAAAATAAAGAAGCGTCGAAACGATTGCTCCAAACTACAATAGAGGCTTTGAATTATGCAAGGATCTTATCTAACTACGGAGTGCTACGGATGTAGTTCAAGCCGTACCAGGCCATAGTTATCGTTATTAATCGATAACCTATATGTTCCAGTTCCAGAAGTTTCCAGTTGTTCTTTGTCGGGAACAGAGAAACGGTTACATGTTAATACAATAGCAGTCGATATTTCTAACAATTTATCGCCTGTGCTAACACAAACGTCAATTAACTTTGTAAATCGAACGTTCAAGATATCTATCCTCGATGCAACGCTTCCTGTTCAATAGCTCGTAAATCTCGTAATAATTACATACAATATTTATCTTTCTTAGCGCCAGTTGCACCTACCATACTTAGCGACAACATCACTCAGCAACGAACTATGAAAAATCCCATATAATAAAATTTTGCGAACCGGGGGAATATAAACTTATATTCATTTAAATTAACACGATTTTCACTCATAACTTATAAAACTGAATTGGGACTCAATCGCGTACACGTTTATTATTTGACCTGATGTTTCGATTTTTCGAACGTGACATTACCACCGTGGTCACAGACAGGCAGACAGGCTGGCGGCCTCTTAACTACAAGTCTGTGTAGGTAACTAAGTATTATTGAAAACCTGAATATTATTAGTTTAATACCTACCACCGGAAAATTAATAGTAAAAATGTATCTTATTCGTTATTGTGGTACTTATATGAAGCAAGGCTGACAAGTTCAAAATTAAGTGTTGAGAGTATTAACGTCACGAATCGACTAAAATTATGAAAAAAAAAATACTTGTGAAAACGAATGCTGCATTAATCATATTTCAATAGTGTATTGGTATTAGTATAAATGAAGAAACTAATACTTAATATTATAAAGTCATTTCAGTTAGTTTAGATTTGCAGTTATCTAAGTAAATCAAACAGTAAATACCTGTTTATTCATTATATAGTATATAATATAAATACACATTAAATTACGTAACTTAAGTAGATATTGAGGCGAAGTACATTATTTATATAAATCGATCCTTTTATAGTACCTAATCTAACGATAATGTTATATTATTATGAACAGTATAGGTACTCATGGTAAATAAGTTCCCGCATTCCATATAAGGCGGAAATTTTAAAATGCGTAGCAGAAACTGACCTCCAAAGTGTTTGTGGTTTACATAACCGCTGAGACTGCGGCACTGCAAGTAAATCGTCGGGAATCGCAAGATTCCGCATTGCATGTAAGTACATAGTACAGCAATATTTTATTTTTCGCACGTTAGTTATTTATTGGCATGCCTAAGGTCACTTCTGGTTAAATTATCCTTCTAGTTTCCTCGGCACACACGTCACAATGCACAACGAAGCGCGTAAAAGAATCTGACACGACATATTTACAGAGTTCTAAGAACATGTCGTAGGTACAGTTTTCGCGTTACTGTATGTAAAATTTGCTGATCTCTAAAACATAACTTGACAGCAGAGAATTGTCATTGTCATTGGAAAAAGTAATAAAGTCAAGCCGCATTAAATGTATTTTTTTGGCTCTGCAAATACATTGTGTCGGATATTTTTTGAAGAACCTGAAACTGTTATTAAAAATAAAGCTAAAATGGCGTCTTATCACGGAATTATGAGTTAACGGAAGTTTACCTTCCGTCGACAAATCTAACACTGAAATTAATGATGGTGAATGCAGAACAGCGCTTTAACCGCGAAAATCGAAGTTCGCCAATTGCGGGCATTTTTCTCTGTCACTCTAATTACGTCTTAGTGAGAGTAAAAGAGAAAGATCCCCGCAATTTGCGGGACGGGCTCGGTTTCTCGAGACTTTTTACTAAATGTATTGGATGTTTCACTGAATTGGTTCTTAAGCAGGTTAAGAATCATTGTATTTATTAGGACAGTTAACCTAAATTGAAGTTAAATAGAAATAGGAGCACGAAATCGATACGAAAAGTAGGTACTAAAGTAAAACAAAGCAACGAAGTCTAATGAACTTTTAACACCGATTCTTGATACGGTATTAGCATTGTAATTTGGATTAACAAATAGTGTTCAACATTTATAATATTACATTAGTTATCAAACTTTACTAAGAAAAGCGAGTTAATTCCAGTCAAAAGCAATTAGGACAGATCGCTGGTAAAGCACCAAAGGGAATAATCACAATGCCCACCGAGTTTCTAGAAAAGTATCGGATATTTGTTACACAATTGGCTGAATATGCTCACAAGGAAAGTTGATATTAAATTACTTACTGACTATATTAAAATTAGAATTAAGTCTTGCTTCATACTGTAACTGTTAGAGGCAACGTCTTAAACTAACTAAGACACCGAATTATATTCAGATATATGTGAGATATGCATGATTTTTTTATTTTAATCTGTTCTTCTAAGTCCTTTAGGTAAATATCACTCAACAGTGTATAAGGCACTTATTTCGCAAGGGTCTAGTAATAATTGTACCATCCATCTCGAATTTTTAAAGACATTTTTTTTTCACGCATGGAAAACGTCAAAACCTTTCAGAATAATCCAACTAGAAAAACTAGGTCGCATATGCAGCTAGGTGACGTGTCTTTGCATCCAAATGTGTTCGCATTTCAGCCCAGAACACGCTTACTCGACTGGGTTAGTCAAGTAAATATCAGGCAAGCATGTTGTCACAAACGTTCGTAAATGTACTGAATATATGTAAGTATATACGAGTATAATCGCATACGTCAGAAGTTCAAAACTTTTAGCCGAGCCAAATCTGGTTGGTTTTCGCAAAGTAGAACTGCCACTGCTTTCTAAACAAGCAAACCCGTGTGGGAATTGAGTTCTATAGACGCCTCGTCATTGGTGTGCCTACAAGGTTATCATGGGATATGATTGCACCAAATAAACAGTAATGGCATACGTAACATAGGTCATTTTTTCTCTTCTAATAATCTGAGTACAAGAAATTAAAATTGCTTTTTTCCCATTTATCGCCTTTTCATTAACAAAACTATGTAAGTGCGAGAGAAACGCCTGTTTTATTTTTAGCGATCCAAATTTCATAGGCTTTACGATGAGTACCAGTTTGCAATAATTTGTCCTGGGCACTGCAACCACGTGCTCACAACGATCATTTCTGTAACTTTTTTTTGTGAGGATTCTGCATGTGACGCAAATCGACGACGTCAAAGCCTTTCCCTTTCACCCTGTTAGTTTAATAAGTCTGGGCAGCCGACAACGTGACCCATTGCCGACGTAAATAAATTGCAATTCTGTGAGTTCCACATATGACGCGTAGCTACTACGCCAAAACGTTTTTCAGGCTGTAGGTATGTAAGTCTGGGCCGCGTGCAATCGTGCACTGTCGATGGGCTTTAGACGGACGGAGGATTATTTTTTATTGCAATTTCCCGAGAGTCTCGACTAAGTCAAAACCTTTCCCTTTCAGACGGTGTAGTATGGACAGATTAGACACCCACCGTTACGTGCACCAATGATGTCGGGACAAACAGAAAAGGCAACAATTCTACTCGTATATAGGAATTTTACAAGAGTTCTACATGTGTCGCGTATCGACTACGTCAAAACCTTTCCCTTTCAGCCGGTGTAAGTATGGACAGCCGACATGCCCCATCATCGACGAGGCTTTAGATTAGTCCTTAGATGCGACGATTATTTTTTAGTGTTTTATAACATTTCTCCTATAACGTGTATCAACTACGTCAAAACCTTTCCCTTTCAGATGGTGTAGTATGGGCAACGTGCTCTATTGGGGCGCCCCGCACGTGATGTCGATTGCCTCTAATTGATTAGCGCCGCGCTGTCGCAAACTGCGCGAGATATTAGATTTCAGGCCTGAATGGCCGTAGCGAGCGACGTTTATATAAGCTATAGTTTGGTAATATATTTAATAGATTGAAGTCTCTAGATAGTAGGCATAGTATAAAATTACTACCTAGTTGGTTACTAAGTTCTGTTACTCGATTTGCAATCTCTTTATTTCCGTTAAAACAAATGCTACCGAAAAAATAATAAATGACATAATGTGGTGGATTTGTGAGCTATAATTATATACATAACGCTTATCTCGTCGTATCTATAATGAATTGGGGCCTAAATGAGAATCGTATCGCAGTAATTGCCTTGCACAAATGTGGGCACCCGCCAAACATAATTTTGAAGTTGCTTGAAAACCTAAAAATCAACAAACAATTTGGTTATCGCACAATTAATAGATACAATAGTACTCAGAGCTTCGATGACCGCAGGAGGTCTGGAAGACCACGCACCGTTCGGACCCCAGCTCTAATAAAGGCAGTGAAGGCGATAATTGCAAGAAACCCCGTACGGAAGCAAAAGTTGTTGGCAATACAGATGTCTGTGAAGAGAAGCTCCCTAAAAAAGTTATCAATGAAGACCTTGGACTACACGCTTACCGCAGACAAAAAGGTCATTTGCTTAATGGATGATTAAAAGACACACAAAATGGCCACCGAAAAATACTATTTACAGATGAAAAAAAAATTACCATTGAAGAATGTTGTAGCCGCCAGAATGACAGAGTGTATGCAAAAAACAGTCAAGAGGCGATTGCGGCTGTTCCGAGAGTGCAACGAGGCCATCATCCCTCTTATGTGATGATTTGGCTGGGTGTGTCATACTGAGGGCTAACATAGGTTCATTTCTGTGAAAAAGGTGTGAAAACTGGGGCCAAAGTTTACCAGGAAACCGTTCTCGACTCGAACCAATAGTGAAGCCCATTTTCGATACCGATGCCAAAATCTCGATCTCGAAATTTTATTATGTCTACAAATAGCTGTAACGAAATATCAGAGAATAATGTGATTGGATCCTTATAGTGCATTATGATACAAGTGCTGAAAATATCAGAGAATAATGTGATTAAATCCTTATAGTATAAATAATAAATAATAATAAATAAATATTATAGGACATTATTACACAAATTGACTAAGTCCCACAGTAAGCTCAATAAGGCTTGTGTTGAGGGTACTTAGACAACGATATATATAATATATAAATATTTATAAATACTTAAATACATAGAAAACATCCATGACTCAGGAACAAATATCCATGCTCATCACACAAATAATTGCCCTTACCAGGATTTGAACCCGGGACCATCGGCTTCATTGGCAGGGTCACTACCCACTAGGCCAGACAGGTCGTCAAAAGTATATTATGATACAAGTGCGGAAAATAGGAAATTAGCAACGAATCGGGATACAGGCAACACGACCGAAGGGAGTGTTTTAAATCGACCCCAGTTGCGAATTGCCTATTCGCACATGTATCGTACAACATTTTACAGCATATATGGCCCTTTAAATTTTCGACATAGTTATGTAATGTGATAATTATCGCACTAGTGCGATAAAGTAGCACCATATGTACTGTAATAGTATTTTATGCAATAGTTGTATGAGAATGGTTCAAAAAGGCGAGTGGCGAGAGTGAGAGATGCATGTTTGGAGAAAAGCACTATATAGGCCTCGGCAGGAACAGCAATTCGTGGATTTGTCATCTTTGAAATCGAAACTCATCCACGAATTGCCATTTCCCGGTCTCTGCAATAATGTACTATTAATGGGGTCGATATTTACTTTAGTACGGCTTGTGGGTTTAAAATTAAGCCGAAATGATGAATAATTATATTACAAATAATTAGGAGAAGTATTTTCAAAAAATACAATAATGTTATTCTACAAATTACCCATACTCTTAGTACACCATAGTGACGGCCTGTTATTGCACTATCTTATTCTAGAGGCACTATTTAACATAACAAGTATTACTATTGAAACAAACTCTCAGCTTTCTGCAAAGTTACTAAGCGTAAATGTGACCGGAAGTATATAAGTTTAGATATAAACTACAATTAAAATGTATTATATATATTTAAATTAATTAACTCACCATTTTTTTTATCACAATTATATTAGAACTAGAACAACACAAGCACTTCGTTGGAAAGTCAATTAGCAGTGATAAAGATATGAACTGTCTTATTCGATAAACTTATCGTAATTGAAAATCAACAGAGATGGCATAATCTTATCAATGAACTAATTATTCGATTTGCCATTGAAAGAAAATGTGCCATTTACTTTTATTACTTATTATCTATTAATATTTTATAATTTGCGTAATGCAAACTTGCATTATGAGCCTTTCCATAAATGACGCCAAAAATGTGTGTGTGTAGTTTGCACCGTGCAGGTGCACCAATTATAAAATGTAATAATGTAACCACCCTCTTCTATTGTTTTAGTTAAAATCCAATTGTGATTGTCTTTATAACATTACCTTATGTAATGAAACACAACATATCAATATCGCATTGTCCATAAGTACTATATAAGCTCACTTCACAAATGCAAAGTATTGTTATAATTTTCAAAAATATGCACATAAAAAAATTACACCGTATTTTTGGGCAATCCTGACGAATACGACATCTTATTTCACCGGAAATTAGGCACGTAACTTTAGCAAGTCTGCATCAATGGCTAAAATAAATGTATACCTACGTATGCGTTTTTAACCGAGGTTACATAACTCGGTAACTGATTATGAAATGTGAGCAAATAAAAATATATTAAGGTCTTGTTTTCAGCTGTTCCTACAGCTTTATCCGCATTACGTCAATCTGTCACGTTCAGGAATGCCATTCCAAATGCTTACCGACTGCATACGAGTCTAAAGCATAGGTGAACCAATTAAAACCGAGGGTCACCAAAAGTACCAAAACGCTCCGCTTCAAGCGAATTCGCTGGTCACTAAGTCACTAGTACGCTACTAATAGTGTCGACGGCAGTATGACCTATCAATATTTTGATAAAAACTGTCACTCAAATCTACTGTCTACTGTCAATCAAACGAAAATTGCCGTAATCATGTATCCATTGCAGTTACTGTGTTTCAACATTAAGTAAAAGTGGTTTATGAAAAACAATGTGTTGCGGCCAACGCTGCCAGTGTCAGCGAAGTCAGCATCAAGCAAATTTACTCTGAGGGAAAACCGACAGCACGCCGCCCGGCCGGTCGACCTCGGTATCGATGGACGGATGTGGAGGACACGGATTATCGCGAGCTCCAGGTTGAAGACTGGCGAGAAACAGCACAGGACCGGGTTCAGCGGCGAGCAGTCGTGTTGGAGGACAAAACACACTTTGGGTCGCTGCGCTAGAGGAGTAAGTTTTTCTTGGCCGAGGCGTAAGAGTGCTGTCCAATTAGGTTCTTATGGAAATTACACTGGTTATCTCAGCTGTTAGCAATTGATATGGGTGGAACAACTTTTTTGTGTTGTTTGGTTTGTCCAAGGGACAATAATGGCAAGGGGTAATAATAATGGACCTAGGAAGACCCTCGTAGTAGATGACCGATTATGAAAATGGTTTATTACAACAAAAATGTTTGTTTAGTAAATTTGAAGAGCATAAAATCAGGTTTTGGAAATTTGTCCTTCCCCTGGACAACTAACGCAGCGGCTTACGTGAGCGATGACTCGCGAATGCGACGCGGCGCGGCGAGGCTAGTCGCAGCGGCCCAACGGCACTCGCGTTCACAACGAGATCGCCTACGTAGGGCACTTCCATAGGTATCAAAGGATTGAATTCACCCGCGCCGCGCCGTTTCGCGTTCGTGGGTTATTCGCTCACGTAAGGCGCTGCGTAACCTTGATAACGAGTGACACTAATAAGTTGATTCACCCATCGACCGACACGCGCTGCTAACTTCTGCGATCTACTTTACATTTATATTGCAGCAGATAACACCTGTGCCCTATCAGCTAAGCCTGGCACTCATGTAATGCACAGGGATTAATGCATAACAACGATGTGGAAACGCATATATAATTAATTATAGTCATCTTTGACGTGCTTGAAGAATGTTTAGAAGAATGTAAATAAACAAAACCACGAGACTCGGTTATTAAGCCAATTACATAATGCTGTAGCTGCTAAAGGTTATGAAGGTTGACTACATTGGTTCAAAAACAGTAAAGAACAAACTAAGAGCTCTTAATTGTAAAAAAGCGGCCAAGTGATAAAAGTGGCCCATGTAGGGTTCCGTACCATTTATGACGTATAAAAAAAAACTACTTACTAGATCTCGTTCAAACCAATTTTTGGTGGAAGTTTGCATGGTAATGTATATACATCATATATTTTTTTTAGTTTTATCATTATGTTATTTTGGATGTTACAAGGGGGGGGGGGGGGGGGGGGGACACATTTTACCACTTTGGAAGTGTCTCACGCGCAAACTATTCAGTTTAGAAAAAAATGATATTAGAAACCTCAATATCATTTTTGAAGACCTATCCATAGATACCCCATACGTATGGGTTTGATGAAAAAAAAAATATTTGAGTGTCAGTTCTAAGTATGGGGAACCCCCAAAATTTATTGTTTTTTTTTTCTATTTTTGTGTGAAAATCTTAATGCGGTTATGCGGTACAGAATACATCTACTTACCAAGTTTCAACAGTATATTTCTTATAGTTTCGGAAAAAAGTAGCTGTGACATACGGACGGACAGACAGACAGACATGACGAATCCATAAGGGTTCTGTTTTTTTCCATTTGGCTACGGAACCCTAAAAAGGACTGGTGGTGATAATAGGTAATCGTGCCGTCAATAAGAGAAAAATTAAAGTCACATGTTGTAGGTAAAGAGAGCAAGCCATTTTTAGTCGAGATTGTACCGGTTGGGAGTGTTTGGACCGAAATCCAATAAACTTTGATTGGAAATTGTATTTTTGCAATGCAAAAGTCCAAACCTACTGCTTGAAATATACAGACGTCACACATCCAATGAGATGAAAGTAAGAACAAGAAATCATGGTCTTAATCCAGCAGTTGATAAGCCAACTCAAACGACCAGATAAGTAATAAATATGAAAGATAATATTAATCAAAACTAACAAGGAGATTAAGCAAATCAGTTTCGTCATAAAGGATGAACTTAATGTGTTGGTCGATAGAAACAACTTATTCATTCGAGTGAGTCAATGTCAATAACATTAAAGTAACATTATGTATGATCTATTAAACCTTCTCGCCACGTGTCAGTGTCATGTTCAAAACGTGACCTATCTAAACGGAAGCATAACATGCATGTTTATGTGATAAAAATAAATAAAACTGTAAGCAACATCAGGTGTGATGAGGTATTTACCTTTTAGCTATATGAGTAAAGCACTTTAGAGTCTCTGTTTGTTTAGATAACAATGAGTGCAAACACTGATGCCCTAATCCAGAATATTTCATAATAGTTTCTGTCACATGGCATTTCAGTGTCCAATGTCTATTGTGCCACTGTAGTCTAGTCTTTACTAACTAAACTACCAAAAAAGAAGTAGTTAGCAATGAACTCAAGTACTGCCACGAAAATTAATATTGCTTCCGCAAACTTGCCCGATGCCTTCCGATACGTGGGCAAGTTGATACATCAAAGTTTTGACGTTGAATCCGAAAGATCAATAAGCTGTGGTAGGGTTCTATTTGTAGCCGTACCCCCACTTCTCATGTTCTTTCCCCTCAGAGTTACGAGCTCTTTTGATCCTTCAGAATCAACACGTTTCACAATCTATATTTTAAAGAGCTGATTATATCAATAGGCTCTTACCTGCCGCAAATAAGACTACTCAGTTATCACCCATTTTAACTTTATCAGATGTTTACTAAAGAACAGCAATGGTGGATCTTTTGAGATAACGCTGATTTATAACTCGACGAAGATCATTCCAAAGTTGCTTATTCTATGGACTACACTAGAAGATCACAGTGACGGAGGCTTTCAATATTTCTTGAGAGTTATTTCTAAGAGTTGTGGGTTAAATTCTCTCAAATTTGCCTAGCCGGTGGAAATTTAGTTATATGAACGACTCGATACAGTTTGTCCGGGTGGTCAAGTCAGTCGCTTCTGAGCCATGTGCGCAAAGAAAGAATATAAATATAAGTAAATCGACGGCGGAGTCTGTCAAGGAACGAGGGAAAGGGTTAAAGACACTTCCTTTCATAGAGAGCCATCAAAGAACTGTCCCCAACCCTTTTCCACTATTTATATTTCTAGAAAAGATCCACGAAATGTGCTCTATGGCTACACCTGCTCCTAACTTACAGAAGGAAACAAACATAAGATCTGCAAAAAATACTTGATCACGAAACTGACAAATCATTAAATGAAACTTTAAGAACTTCCATGGCATTGAATTTAATAACCTTCTCATTTGTTCAATGGCATAGGTAGCACGCTACTATCGATTATAGTTTAATAATTCAAGCCCAACAGCTGCGAAGTCCGCCTTTAGTGGTCTTTGTTGAGTGACAATAGGTTACAGTTTTCTGTATCAGTGATACCTCGTACGTTCAACATGTTGTCCTCTACAGAGTTTCCGCAGTAGCCTTGTGAAAGTTTAAAGGCATGGCCATTGCCAATGACACTTGTTATTAGTGTGATTATGGGACTTTGAGCCGTTAGTTTAATGATCTATCGAACGATTACTGGCACCCTTCATAGTGTGTTTCATTTATACGACCTTCCACAAATTTGCTACCCCTAATGAGTTTTTTAATGTTTCAATTATATTTGTATATATGCCTTGAATATCAGCTCTTGAATTAAAATCGATATTAAGAAAACAGCTTGGACTTAGGAGACTGCTGTGGATAACTGCACCTAAAGATTCAACCGCGAAGCTAAACTACTTTAATGTACAAGAAATGAAAATCACTAAAATGTGTAATAGTAAAGTCTACACCCTACAACTGCCTCAATAAGTCATATCAAAAGAGAGGCTAAATGACTATCAAATAAAAATGGCCAACAATTTTATTAATCATGTTTTACGCGCATGCATCTAGTTGACAGCCAAATGGAATGCCCAGGAATCTAAATGCTTGCCAAGCTATTACGACCGTTTGAGTGAGGCGCGCCAGTATAGAAGTACTCTCTGATTACGCAGTTATGACACGGATCAAAGTTATACTGGTCTTATTCGTGTTAAAGCTCGGTATATGTTGGTAATGTAGGGCCAGTTGATTGTGATGTACGCTTTCCGCTCAATGATAGTGAGTCGCGACGTGGTTAGACCTGCGCGAATCAATTTGATGAACTACGAGCTCGTGAACAATGGGGTGAGGTCAACTAGAGGCAATAATTAAAGCGAGTTACGGTAGTTTGGCCAAGGGGGTCGAAAATTGTACGAGACAGAATATAAGAATATGTATGCCAGCGTATGAATAAAAATATGCTAGCTAAACAATGTCCTAAAAGAAGACGCAATATCGCCCAGGTTGTGGAACTTGTGGAGTGCCAGGAACAAGCCACTATCGCTCTTGTATTTTCGTGCGATAGAGAAGCAGATAAAGAATTTCGATTTTTTTCTTCGCAGTAAGGCCTCAGATGTGCAATCGAAACTCGGTGCTCTAACTGTAAAAAATAGCATAATGTTTACCCCGAATTGGGATAGGTAAATACTATACAATGAAGGTATTTACGAGTAGTTTTTAATTTGTTACTTAATGTCGGCGGCAACGGCAATGGCTGCTTCTGATGCTGTTTTCTTTCTGTATTGATTTTTATGGTGGTGTGCAATAAAGAGTTGCGAAACAATTTATTTGTGTAATAGAATCGAGTCACATACTCACTGTATTCAATCGACATTGATATGTTTATGATCAATTTAAAAATATTCATAGGAAGTAGAAGGCTCCAAAGGGTTTCTGAATACTTTATTTTAGCGAATTTAAGCTAGGAAATTACGGTTAGTTTATTATACAATACAAAATTCATTTTCCTACTCCTCTACTGTTATCTGTCATTTATGCATTCATTAACACGAATATCAGAACATACATAAAAGATTTCAAGAAAAGTCTATATTGTCTATTCCTCATAAAAGCTCTTGTGCTTTTATAAGCTATAACGTTACTGCGATTAATGGCTACCAACCTAACAAAACCAAAACGAATAGTTTTAAACTAAGTGCATTGCTGCCAACTTAAAAAATATTCATTTGGTTGCATAGTAAAAACAATTACTTCATAAGTCAGAAACACGCATGTGACACCCGTAATATAGCAACACCCATAGACTACGAAGACCGCTTAGCGTTGCTTGTTAGTCTCCGTAGGCTACGGTGGCCAAAATTGAGAAAAAACTGTCCAAAAAATTAATTTAGTAAGTAGCAAGTACCAGGGCCTCATGAGTTACGAAGAGGTGTCGCCGACCGGCCGGCCGCGGCCCGGGGCGGGCCGGGCGCGTAACAAGGGATGCTCGCGCGTCTTGGCTATATACTTTTGCTGTAATTTGTTTACCTAAATTAAGATTTATTTTTGTTGACTCGTAGGAAAAATATTGTATGCAACGTTGTATAAGTAGGTCAAAAAATTCTCGTGGCGTATTCCTTTACAATGTTCGCCTACGCCTTCGGCTCCGGCTCACATTGTAACTCACGCCACTCTCCTTTTTTGACCCTTCTTATACAACTGTTGCATAAAATACTATTATAGATCGCTACATATTTTGTCTCGTGTACTAATATTTAAATTACATTATATATCAATATCACGGCGGTTTGGCGGAGGGGGCGGTGTCTTTTATGGGATGCGACATGTGTTAGTACATTTGCTGCATCCCATCTAAGACACACGGTTAAGGCCGCGGGTTCAGCGGCAGAAATTGCCGCCAAAAATAAGCGTGCCAAGTACTCCGGGTTACAGGGGGCGTACGATTTTGTGCCCATTGCTGTCGAGACAGCCGGACCCTGGTGCAGCGAGGCGTCCGAATTGTTCAGGGAACTGGGTCGGCGGCTAAGGGAGAGGGGGAACGATCCCCGTTCTGGGTCTTGGCTTGTCCAACAGGTCTCCATCGCCATACAGCGTGGCAACGCTGCGAGTGTGATGGGGACTTTTGGACAAGGCATGTCACAGGACGGGCTAGTTAAATAATTGTAAGTTTGTGTTTATATAGCGGTGCTTGTTTTTTTTTTTTTTGTAATAGTAGTGTTTTATTTAAGTTTTTTGTGTAATGACTCAATATTAAGTTTAATTTGCGAAATAAATGTTAAATTATTAAAAAAAATATCACGGTATTTAACATTCATTTTACGACTTCCTCCGCCTGATTTTAGCGTTACAGCGTAACAGTTTTATCGTAATAGATAATCGATAAGGATACTCGGCTCCCTAATTTAAAAAATGACGTAGACCCTAGGTAGACCCTAGTATCCGCAAGACTATTATTCCCAGCGGCTCGCCTGATTTTCAGCCACTAGAGTTATTTTATTATGGTATATAAATTGGAAGAAAACCCAAATTAGCTCTGGTTTCCCTACACAAATTTTTGACGTGCCGCCATCGCCACTGCTAGGTAGATATTGTTTTCCAAAGCCAACTGCCGTATTTTTCAACTCAGAGGGCAAGCTCAACGTACATTCGTAGTTTTATGCAATGTGTTCGTTATTTTGATTCATTTAAGAATAAGGAAAAACAATTAAACTAATGATGTATGGGTATGACAGTAGAGTATGCTAATGTAATGAGTCCCGGCACTAGCAATTAACAAATTGTGTGTATCCTATGAGACTGACAGCCACTCAAGAGCATGAAAATTCAACATTTTGGTGATAACCAGAATCAACCGCTGTGGCAGCATCCTACTTGTCATTCAAATTGGAATTGCAATGAGGTAGCTAAATACATATGTCTAGTCTAGTTATTTAATACATAACATATAGGAGTATATTAATTCAAATTTCCTTTTTTTCCGTATTTACGTGAAAGAAAGTGCCTGGACTGCCTTCTCTAGGCTTACCTACTAATCATACAAGATGTAACAAAAATAGTGGGGATCCGTTTAACGGTATATTGGGTGTACGCGCAAATTTTTTGGCCTTGTTTTTTTTGTGTCAAAAAATTTTTTCTACTACTTTTTCCTAATCAGAACACGATACTGAATATGCCCTTAAACGGGTCCCCACTATTTTTGTTAAGTCTTATTATGAAAATTTTGTTAAGACATTATTATTATTTTGGCAAAACATGTGCTGTGATTAGTTTGCCTACTTCTGAGGATTTGCACATGGTCAACAAATTAGTACAATTAAAAACAGAACACACATTAACTTTATTAATGAGGTGATTGATTAGGTTCTGAGAAAAACTTAATACATGAACCCATTAGTCCCTAAACCGCCTACCTATTCATAAAAACCTAGTCCTCATTTTCCTCTCTGGATACCAACATTATTAAAAATATTTTTACACAGTTTGATGTATATCATCCACAGCTATGCCCCCATGTTCTTATTTATTAAAATCTTTAGTTATTATAAAAGATAGGAGCATTTAAAAATTTATATGAATTCTGTCTTTCACTCCTAAATTTTAGACAAATAAAAAAATCGAAAAAAGTCAAACATAGGGGCATAGCTATGGGTAACATATATCAATATATGTTAAAACATTTATCATAATGTCAATATCCAGAGAGGAAAATGGGGATTATATTTGTATGTAGAAACGGCCGTGGCCTATCCTCTTAAATCTTTATTAAGAATTAAATACAAAAATGGCTCCTGCATTACTTTATTCTTATTGGAAAAAGGGTACAACATTCAGTGTTCAAAATGACTAATGTATCACTAAATTAATACTATGTAGTTATCACAACTTTAATGGGGTCAATATGATAACTTAGTGGGGTAATTAATGGCTGTCATTGTTTAAATTTATATTTTAAACTTGATGGTTCTATTCTGAACTAGACAGACAGACAAACTTCAAATCACTTTATTAAAGCTGCTGAGAAGGAGCCGGAAGCTATTTTGATGAGGAAGTAAGGTGCACTACCTTACGTACATGAGAATGAGTGAGGATAGGATGAAGATATGACAATTAGATAGACACTGAAACATCAATTATATAGACTTAGTTTGGCAGCATGCTCCCTTTACTGTTTTTTTTTTTATGTTTCTGTGGGAATCTACCAAATCCTACACCAGTTGCAAAATGTTTGTTTGTTTTTATTTAGATTATAATTCTTGTATGTATGTTAGTCAGTAAGGTATGTATCTATGGGCCTTAGTTGCACGACAATAAATATCTTATATTGACATTTAATATAGTCCTGTCTATAACTGACGGCAAGCCCTATGAATTATGCAAATCTGGCATACTATATCTACTATTATGCAATGAAATATTATAAATGTATGTTAATCACAGTGCTACCATTCAGGGCCAAGGATAATAGTGATGAATCTAAGATTCATAATGCAGCATTTGTTGCTTTGAATGTTGAATACAAACTGCTACATTAATTACTGCATTTGTAGAGGTTTATTACACTAGGATAAAATTTACAAAAAAAATACAGCAATGATAGATAGCTTTAGAGATATTTATTAAGTTATTTTAAAAGGGTATTTAATTGATAAAAAAAAACAGGCACATGGAACAAATAAAATTATTTTATGAAATATTTTTTGATTTGTTTTTTCTACCATCGGTGATTACTTTTTCTTTAGCATATGATATATAATCCAGTTTATAATAGGCATTTTTATTCTCATATTGTATTAATAATTAGTTGTTATTATTATGTGCAATTTGGCTCATTTTAGCAGATACATAAAAAAATACTTTTGTCACATCATGGCAATATACACTGTCCAGAAGTCTGCTAAAACTGTTCATGAATTAAGTTTAACAGCCTTTGACTGGACATAGCCAAGAGCAGCCCATAGATTATTGAGGAATAAAAAAAGACTAGCAGATTTTAGTATAAAAATTACAAAACCAATGTTTACAGTATATAAGATTATATTTAAAAGTGTATAAATTAATGGTTTCATACAAGGCATTTATTTATTTATTCGTATGGCATTTACAGAGTCGATTAATTTTAAATTATAATACAATATGTAAGTTCTTCACCCATTGGACAGCATTTGCATTAGGTGAGTGAAGATCTAGGGCCTCTCCAACAAATTTCGGTATCGGGTAATTATGTGTAAGATACTTAACAAAAAAACATGTATAGCAACCAAATGAATATCAAAACCACATAATTACATTTATATGAGATACCTTTGTTATACATATGATAGTTAGTCTTTTGTTTGTATGAACCATCATCATAACAATGCAAACATATTCAGTATGAGGGCCTGTTCTTATTGTATCCCTCAAATATACTGCTAGCCGTTCTAATCGTGACGGTTTTGTATTGTTATTTGAATTCTACCAAGGCTATAGGGCTACATAAGACCAAAACAAACATAGCTAACAAAGAAATAACCTCAAATTGTCTATTTTTAGCCACAACAGCAATGAAGAGCTCATGCAAATTTTGTTATTGATAAAATAAATTTGCTCACCCTAGAGTACGTTCTCAGCCGATTGATTCTTGGATTTGATGGTATATTCTGAAGGGACACCTTAGACATTGTCGATATTCACAATCTGCTCACGAACGGAACAAAAAATAGAATCTTACACACCACACTGTTGGCACTGAACGCTATTTAACTACATCAAAACTCGACCAAGTTCAAGTGGATTTGAAACCAAACAATTTTAATTTTGACAACCCCGAAGTAATTATCACGACCCCATAATTTATACACTTATGGTAAAATTGGATTTAAAAGAATTTTATTGTAATTGTCTTAATATATCTATGTTATTATTAATGCTTTAAATATATAACTAAAACAGTATAATAACGAGTAGAATTATGACAGATGAGTTCTGTCTGTAGCGTTTTGTTCGCAGTAAAACTGACAACGTATTGAAATCGGCTACTTCATGCGCCGTTCGACACACGACTGTCAGACGCTCGCGCTATTGCCACGCACGTTCGGTTCCGCGCCAAAATATTGTTTTTATTATGTTTGCTATGTTTTGTTTGAATATATTAATAATTAATCAAGTTTTTAAACGAGCCGAACGGAATGATACCAATGTTTTCGTTACGTACATGAAGTTTAATACAATTGTAGGTACATATGTATGTAAATACTTACCCGTCATCATGAATATGTTTTAAGTATAAAAAGTAACTTTACTGTAATAACTTTATTGTATGTAATACACCTACCATCGAATAAGTAATCAGATTATCTACAACATTGTATGTAAGTACTACCTATACCTAATTGGTGAATTAGTCTGAACTCTGAAAAAAAGCCATTTATGGCGAACGAACGAAACGAATAAATGGAAGCCAGCGCGCCTACATTTTTTTTAAATTTCCCGCTTTTTGCACTTACAGAAATGGCATATGGCTTTACAGGCTATAGTAAGTATGTTCCCCACCATGAATTTAGAGTCTAACCACGATAAGTTGGCAGCGTTTGGCAGCCCAGACAGAGCAAGTGTTATTTTAAACCTCAAAGTTCTATGAAATTATGACGTTTACTTTACACTTGCACAGACTGGGCTATCAAAATCGCTGTCGAGAATAGAGGTAAAATAATATAGAGGAGAAGTGGGGAGGGGGGAGATGACCGAACGAGATGCTCTTACGGAACTTTCAGTAGGAGTAGCAGAGAAAGCGTTGTTGATTGTCCTTGTCATTTCTGCCTACTTCTAAAAAGTACTAAGTGATGTAGACGTTTTTTGTTGCCCACCGTTTTCATGATGGGTAACAAACAATGAATATTTTTGGTATGTTGTCAGGAACGTTAAAACGTGTTTTTAATTTTGTCGCACTGTGTATGTTCTGTCCCTCACGGGCGCATGCGGTACACATCTACATACACGATCCTAACATCTATGCTGCCAATTTATCTTGGTCTGACTCTAGTATGGTGTAATGACCCAAGCTGATTTTTACTCTTTGGTATTTTAGAACATTTTAAATAAGAAAATCACTTATGTCATTAATTTTATTGCCACAGAAAAGTCTATACAACACATGCATATATTTATTATAAATTGAGATTATTTTATTGGCGACGAGATGTTATCAGCCACAAAGCGCGCTATTTCTTTTTTAATATTTTTTTTTCTCATCCCAAACTTGATAGGTCGTGCTGGTAGATGGACAGGTACTGCTCCTGGTTTTATGTGAATGTTTACAAGGTAGTTTTCAACTTTTGCCAAGCTTCCCGTCTATGGAAGGTAGAGGCAAGGAACAGAAACTCCTTAGGCAGAATTGTTGCAAAAGTGTCCAGCTGTCAGCTATAAATAATAGTTCCAAATCACTCCAGAGTAGCGCTAGAGTAGCTAAGAACCTAGGCGTTATTGACGAAATGAAGTGCGCTGTCTATGATTAGATTTTTTTCTCAAGTACCTATTCTAGGTATTGTAGCGCCACCTATTTATGGTTTTTTATCGGACACTTTTTGGTATATGGAGATTCTGTTCCTTGCCTCTACCTTCCATATTCCCGTCGAAAAGTGGTTTATATCTGTCAATGACTTGTTGTAGAGTCGTCGGCGTTACGTTTTTAATGGAGTACACGGGTTAGGTGAACTCCATTCCGACGGTCTCACTCCATTCTAACCCAAAAAGCATCTCATCTGCGTTTCATGACAACTAGGGGAACAATCTTCTGTTTCCCCTCGACTTCCACCGTCACGTTGGTGAGACCCTCTGATTTGAGTTTGAAGTTATGGTACGCTTTTAATTTAGGAGCTTCGTCAATGTTGGAGCACCTATTTGCCGCCAAAGGGATGTGCTTATGATCGAGTACGCTGATCCCGGGTCCCAGTCCATAGTACAGCGTTTTCCGTTAATAATAACATTTATTTTCTTACAGTCTCTGTTTCGTGCTGGAGCGACGTTGCATACTAGATCGTCTTTAGTGTCACTGTCGTCTGAAGAATAGTCATTCGTGTTAAAAGACGATCCTGTGGTGTTCGTTACACGTTGTGTTTTGTACCCGGGTACTTTAGGTCTGTTTTTGATTAGGTATGCTCGGTTAGTTTTAATACAGCAGCTTTTGTAGTGTCCTTCTGTGCTTTCTTCGCATATGTGTCTCCTAGCTGGACAATTTGTTAAATTATGTTTATCGTGCTTGCCACAACGTAGACATTAACTGGAACGTATTTTTCGGGGGCTTCAGTAATTCGTTGCTTCTTGTTTGTCAGCTTTCTTCTTATTCTTACGTTAAACGTTACGTTTGTTGATAGCGTGTCGTTTTCGGCTTGTTCTCGTGATTGTGCGATTGAAAATAATGTGGCGAATGTTACCTCGGTCGTCTGTCTGTGTTAAGGCCTATCGCAAAGCGATCACGAAGCTGGCGCTCTAGTAGTTTGTCGTCGTAACCGCAATCTATGCTCAACGCTTTAAGACGGTTTGTGTAATGTTCTATGGACTCATCATTTTCTCTAATACAACTCCAAAATTCTACGAGTATCGCGTTTTCTTGACTCGGTATAAGTCTAAGAGCTTTGTACGAATGTCGGTGTATGTGCTGGTTTCAAAGTTGGGGTTAAGTGCTTTCTTCAGACTATTATTTGTGTCTACTGCGTGTATTGAGCACTTAGCTTCAAAAAAATCGATGTAGTCACTCATCATGTAACTGTAGGGGTTAAATTTGTCCATATTAAAAGCTTTTAGAATATCGACCTTGTTAGGCTGTCCTTGTGCAGTAAGTAGTTTTAGCGCTCGTCACGCTGCTATCTGCCTATGAGGGACCTGCTTCCGTCCGTGTTGCTGAATGTGTAAATGCTATAATGTATTTTTAAAATTTGTTCCTGCTGTGCTTGCTGTACGCTCAGGAACTGAGCGAATTGTTCGGTGTCCATTTCGTCGCCAATAAATTTAGACGACATATTTTGCACCTTTGGTCTCCCAGAAATAATTGTATCTGACAACGGCCCACAATTTACAACATAAGAATTTAAACAATACTGTAAAAATCAAGGCATTTTGCATATTAGATCTTCACCTTACCATCTAAGAACCAATGGGCTCGCGGCGTTCCGCGAACACGTTCCTCGTAAGGACTTTTAAATCAAGATTTGCACCCGGCACAGAGCCCCAACACCAGCGTTTAAGAGAGTTTTTGTTCACGTACGGGATCACACCCCATAACATTACGAGCAAATCACCAGCGGAAGTAATGTTGTACTTATTGTCAAATATTCGACCAAATAAAAGGAGGGAATTACAGTACAAACAAATAAAGATCAATATTGAAACTACAACGAATAAACCAAATTATGCACCCGGTAGTCCAGTATACCATAGAACTCGGCTTGAAAAGTTGTGGCAGCCTGGAATTATAGCCGAGCGCAGACATCGCTACTCTTACATTATTTCGACACCAAATGGAGACGTCATCATAAGGCGACACGCCGGTCACATAGGACCTCGACTGAAATCGCCTAATAACTCTCCAAATCACCATGAACCATCTCCTTCATCACCCCTAACATATATGTTTCGTACGCCCGATGCCACTTCGAGTCCTGGACCGTCGCAAATCTCATCCGCCACTCTTAACTCCACCCTGATGAGCCCTCCACACTACAGTTCTCCCACTCCTGAAGGTTCATCACACATAGGAAATACGAGTAACAGAAGCCTGTTACCTGATCCAGATCCTGTATCTACATCGGCAAACCCTACAACGCAGCACCGTAGTCAGCGGGCAACCAGACCACCTCGGAGAGTCATAGAAGAGATGTGATCAGGGATGGGGAGAGAGTGGAGAGACGAATCAAACAATCTAGATTAGTATTTTTTATACATTTTTTTTTGTATGACTATATTTTGTGAAATTTTTAGTATTCAATTTGATCTATGAATTATATTCATTAGTATTATATATGGAATAATATTTACAACATCAATAAATTGCTCTGATAATTAGATTAAGATAATTATATGTAATACTGTCTTACTATTCATAAGTGCTTGTTGCTAGGCCTACATGAATAATAGTACATTACGATACAAGTGCGAAAAATAGGAAGTTCGAAACGAGTGGCGATAAATTAAAACACGACCGAAGGGAGTGTTTTAAATCGACACGAGTTGCGAATTACCTATTCGCACATGTATCGTACAACGTTTTACAGTACATATGGCCCTTTAAATGTTCGACACAGTAACGTAATATGCTACTTCTCGCACTAGTGCTATAAAGTAGCCCCATATGTACTGTAAAGTATATTTGAATTGAATTGAATTGAATGTAATGACCTTTTTACTCTTTGGTATTATAGAACATTTTAAATAAGAACATGACTTATGTCATTAATTTTAAAGAAAAGTCTATACAATACGTGCATATATTTATTTTAATTTGAGTTTATTTTATATGGTTTATAAATGAATAACGGATTCAATAGCATGTGCAATCCGCGTTTGCGAACGCGTTAGAACAACTAATTTGTTTATCAAGCATAAAAGTTTGTGAGCGGTAGGTATGTACAATTTTTTATTTATTTTGGGGCCTGTTTCACAATGTCCAAGTAAAGTCCTGAATAAGCTACTTGCCACTTATCTAACGAATAAAGCCATCGTTGGCGTGTCACAATTTTCGAATAAGCTTGACTGGTAGTTCAGTTAATTTATTTGTTAATTAGCTATCCGATACTTAGGTACTTTACTTAGGAAATACTACAAAAGTATATACTGTCATTTATCTTTAAATACACATATTTTACGTTCCTCGTATTCGAAATGAAGAGTAGAGTGTTTAACTCGGGTGAAAGGCACCATTTCAGTCTCCTGCTATTGGCGCTGACTGCGTTCGAGCACCAACATGACAGCAAAAGACCTACCTCGTCATAAACGAGTGCCTTTCATCCCTTGGTTAACAATTTATAATTATGACCCTCCAGGGCTGTTTGTTGTATTGTTCTTTTGTTGTGGTACACTGGTACATCTTTTGTATTGCATTTTTAATATGTTTATATGACTGTGTGGTTTCTAAATAAATACATTTTGTGCTCGAAAAATACCTGATTTCTAACATCCAACATACTGATACCAAGGTCGAGGCAACTCGACAAAAAATATATGAAACATCCCACTAGTTCCCACAGGTATAATCCAATTTTCGCGAACGTTAGCATTTTAGCAATTGCTTTTAAGTGTAGAAATTTTGAGAATTATTTATAAGAAAACAGTAACCGGCCCTAAGTCTGTTATAAAGTTACAGTGCCAGGATTTGAACGCCTTATATTTTTCTCACTGTTAGTTCACGTACAGAAACAATGACACAAGCGTAGGCGTTCCAAACATTTCATCACAGTCTGCGTCAAATGCGGAAAAAAGCAGCTGGCCAAAACGATTTGGCCACCGGTCGCATTTTGATTTTTAAAATTAGAACTCACCAGCGAACTCTCCGTAGGGTTGACACGGATGCGGGGCTCATCGTCCTCATCCTCGACGGCCTCGGCGCCGGCAGTCTGGCCCATCGTGTGAGTTAGGGCCGGCTGCGCGGCCGCCCGCGCGTCGCTCGCGCGTCCACTGCCGCACCGCGGGCCAAATGCACGGCCCTACAGCCGGAGGGTGTCGATAATGGGGGTTGGACACGATCGTCTCGACATCGGTGAGTCGATTATTTATTACGGGTAAGTGCACTTTTCTAAAGTTGCTTAGTTTCGCCATGCCGCATCAGGAACTTTAATAATTGTACGGTGCTTAGTTTAATAATTGTTTAGTGCCGTCCAACCAGCGTTCAAATGTCAAATAGAATGTTTCATTTAAGATTTAAACCTCAACTTAGCAGAACTAAAGTAATTTTACATGACAAAATAAAGATTGATACAATCGTCTCAATCTTAATAAAATAATAAATCGAAGCCAAACACGGTAATCGATATAATATAATAATAAGATATTGTGCATGCCGTCCTTTATCGCCTAAAATATTTAGTTGTTGCTTTCTGACTAAGGGCCGATCGCAGAGAACTGTTCATCAAATTCACCGCGTCATCGTTGAAATGATATTTTATGAAAAGTTTGACAATACTCTATTGGGTGATAACTACCGCCACAAAACTTACCGTTAACTAGTTCGTTATTATACGTGGTGGTGCAACCCACCTTAAATTAAAAGGTAATAAAACATACCAAACCAAACAAAAGTTATCCACCTATATCGACAGCGATGGGCGCCGCACTACGCTCCAGGCGGTCGATACAGCGGGCGCACGCTCTCAGCTGGGACCTCTGACAGTTCCAACTCGAAAACAAATCCGATCCGTGCGATTTTCGTTAAGGGTAAACGATGAAGATAAATACGAGGAGGACACAGCGCGCTTATCTGTACGACTATTGTGTAGACTTATTTAACCATCAATCATTTTAACGTGTATACTGATGTATACCATACTCGCGAATCCTTTGATATAGAATAATATATTATGTTACTGTTATCTCCTCGCTCCTCGCTGATGGGAATGTATAACAAAAAGATGTTAATCCTCCCAAAAAAATTTGGTCACTGCTTTAAACTAACAATCTACATATAATATTGGATACTTTTACTATGTATGTACGGTCGAGGAAATTGATTCTTTAGCAATTTGCGGTTCAAGTAAATTTTGTTGTACATACTTATACTAAGAGCTGTCTAATGTAAAGTGAACCGCAAACTGCTAAAGAATCAATTTCCTCGACTGTACTATGTTGGACTGGTGATAAGGCAGTTACAATCCGAACGTATCGGGTTTAAACCCCGGTTCGAAAGCATTCGAGGGCAAGCCAGCTGCGCGTGCTACGCCGTAGCATCATTTTGCAATGTAGCAAAAAGCGTAGTGAAAGTGCTTTCTTGATGCATATAATAAAGTGGAGTTCAGTAAAAATAGCAAACAATGTAAACAAATACATATGACAGATTTTGTTAGCATTTGACGTATAACCTAAAAGTTTTACGATACTTGTTTTCATTCAAATATTAATGATTAACAAATATTTTTACAAGTAATTGATATAAATAAAAGTTTTAAGTATATAAACTCTTGATAAAATCATGCTTGTCCACAAAAAGAAATTAAGGTAAGTACGAGTATTACGAAGAAGTTAAGGTAAATTGATTTGTTTACATTATTTTTCTCATCCTATAATACTTTACTTATAGAGATGCGAAAATCCCTGTTAATACTAAGCTTTTGATAACGTAGCATTCACTCATTAGCAGTTGTTTTTATGCAGGACTGCAGGAGGGTGAATGTCTATTGCCCTGATCACACGTATCGAGTTACCGACCCGAGTACAGTGGCGAGACAGTGCCTCGGCCGAGTGCTCGGTTCGTGTGTACTTTGTGACGTGTCCTCGGCCTACTCGGTACTCGGTCCGTGTACTCGGACCAGCAAACTGACGAGCATGTCACTCAGAACTTGTTTCGTGCCGAGTCCTTTCAACATACCCCGCGCCGACCACACGTTACTTGCCACTAGTCTTCGGCGAGTGTCGATTTTTTTTCTTTTTGCTAGTCATGTTGACAGACTGGCGAACAACTGGTGAATCTCTCGAAAGTGAACTGACTCGCCAGGAAAAGCAAAATGCGTGTAAACACCTGCTCACCCACCCTACCACACCCTACTCTCTCGGCTGAAAACCAATTTGCTGTCTCGCCTGTGATCAAGGTTTAGTTTATGCCGTAATTTCGATAAATGAAGTTTAAATAACAATATTCATAATGGATATATACAGATGATTACTATAAATAGCTTATATCTAAAATAGGCCCTTAAGGCATTGTACCAAGGATGCTGGCGGCATTTCCTCGTTGTATCGCAATACTGATACGTTGTGCGAGGAAGCCGCCAGCTCTTCGGTCATCAGTTACGTCAACCAGACGTTTCGCGATTTCTCCAAAAAACTTGTGTGCGCTGGGACCCCATGGACCATAGTTTAAATTAATTTGTTTAAATTAGTTTTATTTAATTTTATTGTAATGAATGTATTAGTAATCCCTTTATATTATGTATGTTAACTTGACAGAATAAATATCTGTGGTTAAAATACTTAAAATAGACAGTTGAAGCAGTTTCATTTGTTTCTATTGCGCCGGTGACATCGTTGTAGAATTGATTCTATGAGATTTTTTCCCCTGACACACTGATGCATAATTAGAACTTTGCATACTTGTATGTTAAAGCCGGGCTTAGTTATGTTGCCATCTTCAGTTTGATATCCTAAACTTTTGTAACTAAAATCTCTGTGCCGCGGCGAGTAATGTGAACGCCTTTTGCTAGAGGGCGTTATGACCGCTATGAGTGTACAAAAAAATGTCTACCTTTGTCACAGCAAAGGCTGTGTAGAGTTAGCTTGATCCGACTCTCTACCAATCGTAACCTCGTAAGGCCCAGTGTGCATTACAATGTACACTCCGTTTCAATCAAATTAGAACCTTTCATAAACCAAATAAAGTACATAGCATTTCTTTTGTTTTATCGCTTTCTAAAACAAACGAAATTCATTTCAATTTACTTATAGAGCAAGGTTCAAAATAACAATTGGAAAACTTTGTTGGTGGGTAAAAAATATGTACATGTGCCTACGCCAATGTTTACGCTCATATCTAATTGTGTTGGTTAGTAGTAAACTAATACTAGTGGTTAGGTTTTGTAATCCGAATAGGGGGTATTACTGCAATGTTCTGCCGGCAGAGTGCAGCACTAGCACATTATTTATATCACAACGGTGGCAAACAAGCAAACGGCCCGTCTCAAGGTAAGCAGTCACAATAGCCTATTTACACCTGCAACACCAGATATATTACATAGCGACCCAACCGTGACGTGACGTGTGTCTAGCCATAGATTAACGTATACATATATACCTACTATGCATTAAACAGTTTTTTGACAAGTTTTCACTATGACTTTGATGCATCAAGGCGGTTTGTTTACTCGCTCTTGCATAGTTATTCGAGCGATAGAGAGGCAGATAACGAAATTTCGATTTCGCGTTTCGCGGTAGGCCCTCAGTTTGTGATAGTAGCGTCAACTACGCATAGTTTTGCGCAATATTTCCTATTCAACGTTTATCAAATTATTCTAATCTCACCCCAGATTCGACGCATCGTCAAAAATTTGGAGCCTGATTACAAACGCTACTGATGGTGTGTGCATTTTGAAAATTGCTTTACTCTATTTCTTGTTTCAATATTCGATGACAAACAAGCGGTCTGCCCGATGAAAGTTAGGTTTCCGTATTTCCAGGCTCTACTTAAAGATACTCTATTAGGTATATTTTGTTTGTCTTATTCATAAAAGTCATAGCTTATTTATCATTTTACTTATGTATGACACTTTTCAAACATACAAATAATATAAGAAGGACTTTTTTCTCATCTACTTTAAGGCGTATGGTCATTATCATTAACAATGCATGATTAATCAACAACATTAACAGTTATTGCCTTTCATGTTCCATTTCGATAAGTATCGATCTTCGTAGCTAAGTATATTGAATTTACTTATCGCCTTAATTGTCCGTCACAGTTCGTGAGCCTGTGTGAGTAGCGGGTAGTTCTACTCGTATTCGTTACCTCCGGCGAGCTTAGGTAGGCCAAAATGATCACGAACAAAGATGACAATACAGAAAAAGTAAAAACTAAAAAAACAAAGTTAAAAACTGAAGATATCGTACATAGTTTCGGACCAGCTCTCTTCTTGGAGCGCATATGCGCAATTTATCGATTTAGAATTTTTGAAGGAATCTTAATGCCTACAAGTAATTTAATGAAAGTATTCGGATTAGTCGTAGTAATTGTAATTGCTGCTGTTTTCCTGTACTACTTCGATATCCCTGAAGCGCTCTCTAGAGCAGAACCGCTACGGGATACTATGGAAGATTTCCCATCGATCGTCATCCTCATTCAATACGTCACGTCTGCCGTGATGACGTCTTGTTTGCTGAGTCGGGCGAATATTCGGATCATGAACTCGCTCGCAAACATCGACTCAACGCTTCGTCTTAACACAAGTGAAGAGTTTTATAGAAAATCAAGAAGCCATTCAGTTATAGCGCTATGCGTTATGGTGATCATCCACATAATCTCCAGTGCATCAGATTTCTTTTTACGAATTAATGAAGATAGTTACTTTATTATGGATATACTTAATTATATACTGAATTATGTTCAAGATCTCGAGATATTAGTTTTCTACTTAATGATAAGCATGTTGAATCACAGGCTGAAAGTCATAAATAATGACCTAACAAAAATTCTTCAATATAAAGATAACCAAGGCAAGATCTCAGTTTATACGATCAGACAGAAAAACTCAAAGAACGAAAAACCACTCGATATCCACGGAAAGATGGCAGTCAATAATCTACGGGATTTGTCCTTGGCTTACGACACTATAGGCGAGGCTTGCCACTTGGTTAACAGCGTTTATAACTATCAAATATTCATGACATTGATATCAGCATTCGTCTACATTGTAATAACTCTATGGACTGCGTTGTTTTATTATCGCACTCAAGTGTTCACGGGCAATTTGGTTTCTATAATATTGTGGTGCTGCAGTGAGATGCTGACGGTGGCGGCCATGGCTTTTGTATGCGAGATGTTGTTATCGACGCGGAGCAACACGAAAGTGCTGGTAAACGAGCTGGTGATGGAGTACGCGCTGCCGGCGCGGACGCGCGCGCAGGCCAAGGCGTTCATGCGGCTGATCGACGCATGGCCGCTGCGCGTCTACGTCTACGACATGTTCACTGTCGACATTACCCTCATGCTGAAGTTCATAAGCGTATCTACAACTTATTTGATTGTCATCATACAAATCTCTCACTTCGTATAAAATACCTTACTTATCTACACCACCATTTTAAAATTGCAATCACTAAATATAGAGTAAGATCCCAGAGCCGCCAGACCTTACTTATTTTCTCATGAATAAAATGTATGGGATAATATAGTGTTAGTATGTACTTTTCATGTCTGCATACTTGCTACCCGGCCCGACGGCCATTTGTCCGGTACAAGGTGCTAAAGTTAGGTTAAAATATTACTAACTTTTCTTTAATATTCATGGCTGATTTTTATGTATGATTTAGAAAATATTGTTAAAAAATTATAATCAACATTGCCAGACCATTTCCGCCGGGCGGTAACTATTACCAGACGCTTTAAAGCGGTCAAAAATATTGTGACTTTACTTACATTCTCACTCTTGGTTTATATATATGATACTCAGGGAACTATTACTATTACATTTTGTAAGTAGCCACACCAATTGCAGGGGCCCAGCTATCCCCCAGACCCACATAAAGTTTCACACAAACAAACATATAAACTTTATATGGGTCTGGGGGATGGTTGGGTCGTCCAAATGTTTTCTAAAACATACATAAAAATCAGCCATGAATATTAAAGAAAAGTTATTAATATTTTTACCAACCTTTAACACCGTGTATCGGACAAATGGCCGTTGGGCCAATATAGCAAGTATGCAGACATTAAAAGTACATACTAACACTATATTATCCCATACATTTTATTCATGAGAAAATAAGTAAGGTCTGGCGGCTCTGGGATCTTGGACTAATAGGGGTGTGCCATAAGCACATTGACATGTAGGTACCTATTCAGGATCATAATGATAGTAGATTTTAAAAATATATTTTTTTACACACGTTGTTTCTAGATCCAGATAGTAAAACGTCCGTTCGACTGCTAATTTTGTAACCGATTTACCTTGTTTTGTACTTGAACGACAATTGTAGTGGGCAAATTGAACAGGTTGGGTTGCTAGTATATTGGGTAATCGAACTATTATTAGGATAGTAAAAAACCAAAATAATAATTTTGTACAGCGCCATCTATGGGCAAATTGGCTAATTAATTTGCGCGATCTATATGTATGTTTGTTTTTCAGGGATAATTCTTTAAATTCTTTATCATGTGAACCGATTTCAATATTTTTTGTTTTATTTGAAAGGAAGTGTCTTTAATGTAACTCCTTGTAAGTGTAATAATACAATATACAGGCGGAATACATTTTTTTCAGTACTCAACTAAAATAAGAAAAACGGGATATACATGTACCAGAGTCGTTAACTTTTATTTTATTGTCCACAGAAGTGACCTGTTACTAAAATGTGTTAGACCCAAAACAAAGCATACGAGTAGGTAGTTGTATAAGATAACGATTGTTGCACGCTAGCAAATATATTGTTGTCACTTCGTTTTCGGTTTTTGTAGTGGATGTTTAATAAATATTTGGTCTTAAGTAAACGATTATTTGTTTTACTATGAACCTTTGACTTGTACCATAAAATATCGCATATTATCAAAATTTGCGGTGTGTTTTGTCTGCTTATTTTTTTTTAGGTTAGTGTAAGAAAAAGAAACAGCGTTTTAAGATACCTATCACATTTTTTAAGACAAATTGAGAACTATATTCATCTAAATAGTTTCAAAAATACACTCTACTAAAATAATTTCAGTCTATGTTATATATTGGACAGGTATTTGGACACATTTTTTAATTTCCTGAGCGTTTGAATTCCTGAATCTCCGTCTTCATGTCTTTCAACTCCCAATATACCTTTTCTCCAATATGTTCGGAAACGTTCGCTTATTGTAGCGAAAATCATACCGGGAGATCTTCATTAATGTCAAACTCGAATAAAAAACCATTATTGTACTGTTTTGGTTTTAGCGGACGGGACGTTTATTACTGTATTTTTTTATCTTAAAAAAAAATGCTACGACAGCCAGCCAATTAATTAAGCCGCATCCACAAGGCCCGGTACAGCTACCATTTCAAGCTATAAAGCGAAATAGAGAGACAATGACCTTATGTCTCGTTTTTGCAGATCTCTTTTGTAAGATCGTACGAATGCTGCTTCATGTAATCATAGACTGATAATAGTACATTACGATACAAGTGCGCAAAATAGGAAATTCGAAACGAGTGGCGATAAATTAAAACACGACCGAAGGCGAGTGTTTTAAATCGACACGAGTTGCGAATTACCTATTCGCACATATATCGTACAACGTTTTACAGTACATATGGCCCTTTAAATGTTCGACACAATTTTCGCACTAGTGCTATAAAGTAGTACCATATGTACTGTAAAACAATTTGTATTTTATAAGGTTTACTAGTTTGCAAAAATAGCGTTCTTAAAATTGAGTTAAGGTAAAAGTTTTTAATTTCTTCTTTAAAAAAAATATTAAAGAGGGTAAAGATACTCTGGCAAAAAAAGGTACGAAATTCAAATTGTATATGACAAACTTTCGCGCCAACATTTTTTTAATTTGCCGCCTTTTACTGCTGACGGAAATGGCTTACCAAACTTTAGTTTTTTTGGCATGTCATTTCCGCCTTGGCTTGTTTGGAGAAAGGTCATATATCTCTCCGCAGGAATTGGATGTTCGACTCACGACTCATTGTCGACAAAATCGAAACTCATACACGAATTAAATTATAATTAAGTCCTGCCAATACCTACCTTAAAAATATCAACACCTATTATATTTAAAAGTCAGCTGAAGTTAATACCCTGGCACTTTTCATCACCTAAAAACATTGTAATTGAATTAGAAAAATATTCCCCTGGATAGGTACTATGCGAAAGAAACTCTGTCTGTCTGTCTGTTACCTCTTCACGCTTAGACCGCTGAATTGATTTAGATGAAATTTAGTTGGTTTGGAAAAGGACATAGGATAGTTTTTATCGATCATCATCATTATCATTACACGCAGACGAAGTCGTGGGCAGGATCTTATATTCGTTCCCTATTCAAATTTTAAGTCTTTAGTAAAAATATGTTATATTTACCAATTAGTATTTAGTAAATAGTTAGTTTATATAATAGTTATGTAAAGTGCTAATGTAAGCCAAGGACCAGCAATTAATTAGTGAATGATTTATGGTTAAAGTATTGCTGAATTGTGCTAAATACATACTCGTATCTTCTATACATATAATAAAGCTGAAGTGGGTCGAAAGTCTGTACATGGAAGATATTCGAATAACAGTAGGCTGGGGATACTAAGAATCGTTAATAGAACACGTTCCAACAGTTTTTAGAATTTTTGTCTGTTTCTCTGTTTGTCTGTTTATTTGACCTCGCATCACGTGAAAACGGCTGGACGGATTTTGATGCAAACTGTACTAATCTGTCGAGAAAATGCCCGGCCAAGTTATAGGCTATAAAAATTCAACCCCTAGAAGGGGGGGTAGCCACTACACTCGATTGAGTTAAGTTTGCACCTGAATCTTATGGCGCTACTTAGGAAGGAGGTGCAAACTTTTACAACAAATATGTGCTACGAACGAGTATCGAGTACCCTGCTAAACTAACAGATATGGTGCTGAAATTAAGCCACCGAGAAAGGATTTTGCCAAATTAACTCTAAAGTTAGAAGAGGGGGGTACGGATATGATTTCAATTTCAATTGTGTTGATGTAATAATACAACGAAATTAAACGACAGTAAATTAATTGCCATACATTGCACAGTGCCATCTTTTGGGAAACTGAGTAAAAATTTAGTAATCAAGTGAACTAATAATTTTTAAGAAAAAAAAACGACTTCAATGAGGTAGACCGGAGAAAGAACGATTATTGTTGATTTTTGATTTCATACAATTAAATTAAAAAGACAGCGTCCTACGCCTAATTATGTAGAAAAGGAGGTAACATGTTTTTTTTTGTCACTGCACCCACCTTGACACATTTCAGATTTGGCCTATGGTTGACTGGTAAGATACATATGGCAATATGGTATTCGACTGTATTTAAGATAAATTATTTCACACCATGCATGAAATAACGCACCAGATAATTATTAAAAAAACTAAATAGGATAGAAAGATAAAAATGTGTCTTGAAAATCTAACTGCTTGACAAACATGCACAGAGAACAAATTGCCAAACGTGAACTATGCATCGTTGAAGAGTTCCATTCTGTTCATCATGAACAGTTCCACTTCATCATATGTCACTTCTACAAATGTAAATACTTGATTTGTTGATTAAAATACAAAAATCACTATATGTATGCCTTTCACATTTGAAGAGTTCCCTCGATTCCTCATGGACCCCATCGTCAGAACTCGAACTTAACAAAAATTTGTCTTAAAAATCTAATTTACTTAACAAACACAGCGAAGAGGACAAATCGCGAAACGAGTACTGTGTATCGTTGAAGAGTTCCATTCTGATCATCATCAGCAGTTCCATTTCATGAAATGTCACTTTTTTAAATGTAAATGCTAGATTTGTTAAAGAAAATACAAAAATCATTATATGTATGACTTTTATATTTGAAGAGTTCCCTCGATTCTCCTCCTTTTGAAATCTTGAAGTCGGTTAAAAATGAGTTTACTTACATAGTTAAGTAGTGGCAAAATGAACACACATATCAACACGCGTAAAACTGCATAATTATTTAAAAAAATATTTTCTCCGTCATGAATTATACCTAATTGTAATTTTATCGTATCCATAATCATACGTATCGCCTCTTTTAAGCACTTAATAATGGCAACGAAGGTGGGTACTGTGAAAAAAAAAAATTCTCTGATGTTTGCGGTGTCAAACGATTTGGGACTCGCATTTTATACGCGTTAAAATGCCATAAGAACTAAAAACTGAAAATGCCTTCCCGAAAAAAAGCGAACCTTTCACGAAAGTCTCGCAACGCATTGAGGTTACGAAACTATAGCGACGATCGTGATTTTAGGCGTAGCCACAACTACCGTTATGCAGGATGGTTCCATCCGTTGAAAACCTCATTCGTAGCGTGTACGGAGACCTGAGCCATTCTTGGGGTTGTGAGAGATCCATACTCACGCCCATAGAGGAACGGTCCATGCTCACGCAGAAAACTGAGCAGGCGGAAATCGAAGGTGAACATGCAGTATATAATTCCATTAATACTGTCTTGGATGAAGGCAATGTCACAACATACCCGGTAGATTTCCTTAGTTCCTTAGCTCATTGAGTGCTTCAGGACTCCCAGCACACACATTAACCCTGAAAGTTGGAGTTCCAATCATGCTTCTTCGGAATTTGTCGCCTCCGAAGTTATGCAACGGAACCCAGCTAAAAGTAGTGCAGCTGCAGCGAAACCTCATTGAGGTGCAGATCGTGACGGGGTGCGGCACCGCAGAAGTCGTGTTCATCCCGCGCATCCCCCTCATCCTCCTGAGCAATTTCCCGTTCCACTTCAAGCGCCTACAGTTCTCCGTGAGCGTCTGCTTCGCCATGAACATCAACAAGTCGCAGAGGCAGACGCTGCGCGCCGCTGGCGTGGACCTGCGCAAGGGCTGCTTCTCGCACGGGCAGCTCTACGTGGCGTGCTCGCGCGTTACCAGCTGCACGGAGCTATTCGTGCTGATGCCCGCCGGGGAGACTCGCAATGTGGTGTACAAATAAATATTGTAAAATGTCAATGTTATGTGAATATACTATTACATACCTACTTATTAGTATGTAACTGTAGATATAATTATATGTATACATTTAGTTGTGCATACATAAACATAACTGTAAACAAAATGTAAATACTCGGCCTCAAGTTTTTGATATCTATGAGTATTCTCCTTTCCTCTAATCCTACTTCTAACTAATAGGTATTACACCTAAATTCGATAGTGTTCGGAGGTATGGATTTCTATGGGTATATTTCTTACCTTTTCATGCTTAGACTGATTGGTCTGGAGCACCGATTTGGATGATATTTTCCATGGACATGATTTGGATAGGTACAGTCAAGGACGTAAAAAAATACAAGTGGAACTGTATTGTCCGATATACATCTACTACTCTATGTTGTTTAAATCACGTCAAAAATTTGAATAAGGACGAATTTGAAAAAAATAACAATTGATTTTGGAGTGTAGTTTTATTAAGTGGTACCTAATTGTAAAATATTTTATCTAGACTACAGTCCTCTAGCGTATCCATCTGTCAACTTTATTTGAAGTTCCACCTCCAGGGGAGAGGCAGAGAAATTAGCGGTGAATGAGCCGGTTACTGACACAGACCGAATACCACGCGGGCGGAGCCGCGGGCACAGCTAGTGTTTATATATGTATGTAGGTACCCGCAACATTAAGCTATCGTGCCATCAACATAATATGTGTCTATCTAATTAGATATTAATTGTTGTAATGTAATTACATTACAACAATTAATATCTAATGTAATTACAACAATTAATATCCTAATTCTTAATATCTTTCCGACCTTTGCTTTGCTCTCAAACAGTAGCCATCTTAATCTTAATCTTAAGTTTTGTGTTGTCCTCGTATACAATAATTATCGAAGTTTATCTTTGTAATCATAAGTGTATTTTAATCTTACGACGAGAGATTTGTATTATTATAAAGCTACGTAAATCACGAGGACTCGACTTTTTCATTTCTCCGCCTACATAACGCATCCCTGCCAGTTGGTAAGAATCCACGGCATCCTCTTTGGCACCCAGAGTGCAATAGGTATAATATAATAATTTAGGCATTAGTCTACAAGTTCGCCTGGTTACCAATAAAAAAAACGTTTTTGTTTGTTATACTTTGCCAAATGCCTTTCTGATGGCGATGTTGCCACTATGGGACCTGCTAACTAGTCTAAATACCTATCCTTATTGATAGATGTCAAAAAGTGAAAACTAAGATTTGCCAAAAAAAAAACTTAATTTTGAGCGACAGTTTTACCAATAGCATTAACTATTTATGTACAAATCTAAAGAACAAACAAAACGAAATCGACCAACATTTATTTCATTTCTTTTTCTTCGTTTGGCCTCAGAAATGCGTGCTTTAATTTTTTCGGGTTCCTCGTGAGCACCATGTGTATACCTATGTATATGAATTCTTTCATCTGTTTCATAGAATATCAAGTAAGATATCGCGAAGTCTAATTCTTATTACATACATTTTTTGCACGTACATCGCCCTACATATAGGTATGTCTATCACTGATCATATCTGCATGTTACGTGCACAACCTTATGGTTAAATCTGGCAATTTAGCTGCGTCGTTATGCGTAAAAGAAACCTTGTAAAATTTGGTGTCATTAAGGCATTTATTCTGTGCATATATGATAAGCAATGGTTGAATTCTTTATTAACTAAGTTCATTCCATACTATTGAGTCAGTTTATTTCAATTCAAAATGTTTATTTCAGATTTAAATGCGTATAGATAATACAAAAATAAACAAAGTTTGTTTTAATGAACTGAAACCGTATTATTTAGTTTTAATTAAATGTAACCTGTTTTCAAGTTTTGATGACATGTCACGGTTGGTTGGAGATTGCGGGATAAGCTACCTTTAACAAAGATTTGTTTCTACAATTTCTCAAGATATGTGGAAGTAATATATGCCCCAAAAGTTCAATGGGGTACTCTTACTTAAAAAATAAAACTATATTAAATTTAGTTTCGTAGGTACTATAATTAAGTAGCATTTGTTTTATTTTTATATTCATCACATAACATTATAATGTACTCTTAAGTAATATGGCACGGTTAAGTCCCACAACTATTCCTTATCCGTCTCAACCGTTCTGCACCAAATAAAAAAACAGTAGGTATTATGTCTCGTGGAAACGATGTCACAGATTAACTGGCCCCGATAATAAGTCTTTCATCGGCACAACTCTGAATAGTTGGTGGACACTAGTCATGATGGAGTCCACGCCGAAGTCGACGATCGGCTTACCGAACTCTTCAGCCACTAATTTCCAATTCCTGTTCATGAACTCTAACACTAATTTACCTGTAAGTAAAACGTAATTTATATAAATCGAATAGTATTAATCATATTGACATTAGTTTTTTATTTAAGTACTATACTATATACAGCACAGGCTTTTCTGGTATTTAGCTGCATTATGAATTAGAGAACGCATATGTCCGTTATTTGTTATATTGTTTTTCGAAGTAATTTAAGTCAAGGGCAGATGTCCACGTCATCTGTGGTCAATTAGGCGAGTCACAAATTCGAAGAAATCCATTGCAAAAGATAAAATAGTGTTAGGAAGTATACTTACTTATCTCAGGGTTGCCCTTGAAAAGGTTCGTCATTTGGTAAGACACTCTACCCTGAAATTTGTGGTTCACCTTCAGACTCTTAACATCTAAATATTTTTCAGAATGCTGCATTTTAGATCCTAGTTTTACTAGTGCCTCCAATCTTATATTTTCTGCAAGAAAAAAAATGTTGTATGTAAAATATTCCAGGTACTTCTCAGTTTTTTGGTATATGTATTTTCTTCTTGCCTTCTCATAATATTAAACCTCACAATTTTAATTAAATTGCATTTTAATACATTCCATAATTATACTATAAACCCATTCATAAAAGGTAATGAAGTAACAATTATATTTAAAGAGTTTGGAATAGAATATGTAAATAACAAAAATTATAAATTCCAAATGCTTTGTTCTCGAATTTGCTGTTTATACAGACATCAGAAGTGACGTAAACATTCGTATAAAAACACTTACTGCATTTAATGAGCGAGTCACCGTGGCCATCAATGGGAAACATGAGGAGTCTGCCCGTGGAGATATACTTCCCCCTTATAGTCAAGTTACAGTGTAACTGAATGTCCAAGCTGTCTTTTATCATTCTGAAAAATAAAAAAGGATATTTGCAAAATGGTTAAATTACATGGTGAAAGTAAGATGCCAAAATCAATAGTATGTAGACGGTTCAAGAACGTGCATGCAATATTCGATACATATATAGTGAACAATTGACGACCGGTTTGGCCTAGTGGGTAGTGACCCTGCCTACGAAACTGATGGTCCCAGGTTCATATGCTGGTAAGGGCATTTATTCGTGTGATGAACATGGATATTTGTTCCTGAGTCAAGGGTGTTTTCTATGTAGGTATTTAAGTATTTATAAATATTTATATATTATATGTATCGTTGTCTAAGTACCCTCAACACAAGCCTTATTGAGCTTAATGTGGGACTTAGTCAATTTGTGTAATAATGTGCTATAATATTTATTTATTTTATTTAGACAATTAATTCAGTGGATAGATCAAATACCGCAATGTAACGAATATCACATGCAAGTTCTTGGACCGTCTGAATGGGGTGTTATGCTCGATTAAATTATAAAAACAATTTATTAAATGAATCGAATCATAGAGTAACTACTGATTCTACACACTGTTTTTCAATAGTCAATTATGGAGAATTAGTGCAATTCAAAGCAATAAGTTCCCACCCGCCGTTAGAATTGGGGACGATACATATTACATATCACAGTATTGCCATAGATGAACCTACGTTTCTCGCGACATGTTCCGCACTGTCTTTCTATGTATAGCTTTAAATTTATTACATACCTTGCTTTATCAATGACACACTTTCTGAATCCGGTAGCTACGCCTTGATTGAAGCTGATCGTCAAGCCACCCGGCAGAGTCAGATTCAAATTGTTGACTTTGAAAGGATCCATAGTGTTTATGCCCAAATCAGGAGAACCTCTCAAAAACCCAGGCAAAGTGGCCTGGAGGGACTCCCTCAAGCAATCGGTTGAGGTATCTTCACATATTTTGATAAAGTCAGCTAAAAATTAAGGAATAATGTTAAGCGACTTTCGAATTTCATTTGTTTTGTTCTTAGGAAAATAGGATCTTAAAAATATAGGTTTATATCATCATTAGCAATATTCCAATTTAAATATCCACCACCGCTTTATTCCGGATATTTTTGTAGTCACGTTAATTAATAATATGAATTTCTCTAATCCGCCACCATACAAGACAAGTTGCGCTCTCATTTTAAAACGACATGGTGACATAACATGAAACTTGGCATGAACATCAAAGTATCATAGGACAATTAATATTTTTTGTAAGATTGTTAAATAAGTAGGTAGGTATATTGAATAAATATTAGATAGGTAAGTACTTACGAGATTTTGCATTTACGCATGAGCTTAACGCAAAAATTACTCCCATTAATACACATGGCACTAGCTTAATGCTTAAGAACTGCATTTTGAATATTGACGGTACTTTAAACCAATATATTATTCTAATTAAATCCCTGTTGTTCAACTTGCTTGCTCTACAATAACTAATCCATTTCTTTCCGTTTGCATTCTTATATCAGTACAAGTACTTGCATAATTAGCGCTGATCCATGTCATTAAAAAATAATGGCTAATTACTCCTAAGAAACTTTGTAAAATTAGAGTAATTAATTGACTGCTTAAAGCTTGATGACAATAAAGAAAGTCGATTAGGCATTAATTAATTTATTAATTTAAAGCATAATTTAATTATATAATCTAGGGGTAAATTCGCTTATCAATATCGAATTCAAATTCTTCGTTATTACTGGTAGTCGGCAAGGCGTTACCGAAAACACTCTGTAAGATATCAAGGGGTATTAAAGTTGGACCAGGTCTATTGGAGTTAACATCAATGTTGGTCAATCGTGTAGGGTTCACAGTAGGTACTGCTGTGGGTCTCACTGTGGTTGGTCTAGTAATGGGGGTGGCCCTTGTTGTTTGCCGAGTAACTGTGGCTCTGGTGGTTGGATTGGTGATGGGCCTGGCTGTGCTGGTAGGTTGTGGGATCTGGGGGACAGCACGCGGGCACGGCGCCTGGCGGGCTATTCCCACATCTGTTGAAAATTATTACGTTTAACAATGTTTTTACAATTATGTGATGAATATCGAACATAATTTCTCATATATTTCGCTCAATAACGAAATTCATAAGTATACAGATTTTAGGAAATTCTTAACTCCATCTCTTACTTCCAATATAGTTATTTTTCTATTCAATAGTAGTTTTTGTTCGTTCAAGGAGCAACAACATTGTTCAGTTAAAAAACAAGCGTCTTATTTGACATAATTGCTTTGAAACAAGAATAATAGAGATTATTTATACCACTGTAAGTTTACCTCCATTTGTTTCAGTAAACCATAAGTAGCCTTACCACGACTGCCTTAGCAGTGTTAAACTGACATATTCGCTAACGTCTGCGTAATTTACTTTCTATACATCTTGCTCGTACTAATATGCGAGTACGAGCGAGATACATAGAAAGTAAGATACGCACACGCTAGCGAATGTCAGTGTCAAACTGGTGGTAGCCGTAAATATTGCTTTATCGTGTAGCGTCTTAAATATAGACTTACTGAGCCCACAGTTACTAGCACAATGCAAGGCTCCAGGATTGTTGTAGGTCACGTTGTTGGTGCCGCAGACGGGGTTGTACTCCGACGTGGTCGGACAGGCGCGTATGCAGATGACTAGGTCGAGCAGCGTCCTGTCTGTCGTGGTGGGCCGAGCGGTACTCGTACTGGGTGTAACAGGTCGGGTTGTTGGTGGGGACCTGAAAATTATGGTAATATAATTAAAACACATCCTTCCTTGATGTAGCAAGGCGGTGGGCACCTGCCACTGCGCAATTTGGAAGATTCACATTTTTTAACTTTTAATCGCTTTATTATTATTTTATTTTCCAGAGCCTAAAGAGAGAGGCTAGCTCATTCCTAGGCCAAAGAATAGCCATAGCTATTCAGCGTGGGAATGTGGCCAGCCTTATGGGCACCCTTCCGCGTGAGTATAAGTTTTATTATTATTATTTTAGTTCATACTTAAATTTAATAGTAGTTTATAAGTTTTGTTATTGTAATTGTTTTTAATTATAATTATAAATTGCCAATAAAATTTTAATAGCATTTTTTAGTAATTTTGCGAAATAAACATACCTATAGGTAGGTATATGATTATGATGTCATGATTTTATTTTATTTATTCAATTATATATTATAATTAATTATACATACATTACGCCGCCTTCCATTTATATTCTTTCCCTTAAAATCTGCATAATACATATTATTAAGATTTGATTAAATGTTCTCGTATAAAGAAAGAGAAAAAACACAGCACTTTTTTATTTCCATATAGCTTCACTTTGAAATGAACCTTATCGACAACCGACAATGTGGTACCTTTTGATTGAAAACGTCACTTACGTAGTGTAAGAACAATAACTCGATATGTGTATAAGCAATGCAGGGCATTGTGTTAAATGTATTTCCAAGTCAATAATGGATACTGGAAAACCCCCATTGCTATGTGTGGGAATAAAGTAGTTACTCTTTGCCACTACTAAGTGTCTTTTTAGAATTATGTATGAAATACGAATCCGCATAAGAATCCCTTTCCGAATACCAATGAGACGTCTAATTATTTAAATGTATCTAAAGAATATGTGACTATCAGATCAGATATAATACCTATAATTAATCATATCTATAGCAAGATGTGTAAAAATGTACAAAAACTAGGTGCAAAAAAATGTAACATTGATTCGACTATTATTAGATAACACAAGAAATGCGAGTAACGATGACATGACGTACCTAGTTGTAGGACCTTGGTTGTTAAAATCCGGAAACACCACGCGGTCAGCGTCGTTCGAAGAACGTTGAGGTGGGATTAAATTGTTTTGAGGTAAATCCCGAGAAGGTCCGCTGTTTTGGCTATTTTGAACAGATCCGGGTTGACTAGGATGTCCGTGAAGTCCCCAATGTTGACCATAAGATCCGGTTGCACTATGTTGTCCATGAGGTCCCCAATGTTTGCTGGGATAAGCATGAGTTCCGTCTGAATGCCCGTGTGATGCTCCATATTGGCCGGATTGTCCCGAAAATCCAGATTCACTATTGTGTCCGTGAGGACCCCAGTGGTCTTTATAACTGTGGTCGCCATGATATTGATGATGATTATCATGATTATGATCATAATCAAATGCATGATCATTTCGATCATTGTGATATGCTTGATTGTTCCAAGTATGGGCATCATGTCCATATCCATTATCATATCCTGATTCGTTATAATCTTCATAGCTTTCCTCTGATGCAGGTCGGCCATAATATTTAAATTTGGAACTTGGCCCTTCATGGTCGGGGTCTGCTTCCCACGACCCGCCATCGTCGTCATCAAATCCGACCCAACTTCGGCTGAACGATGGTCCGCTCGAACAGACCAATGCCACTGTAACAAAAGCAATTATTGATTTCATTTATTAATTTACAGTATTGTCAACTTGTGACAGAACAAAATATTTGGCGCAAGTAGAGTCAATTTTATTTACGGTAACACATTAAAGTATAGGTAGGTATGCAATTTAGCTGGTACCGATCACACATTACCTATAAGCAATCGTAGCCTTATTTAATTTCGAAGATTTTTCATATTTGCCAATGTTTGTCAATATTTTTTAGGATACACTTGGAGTGAGTTATGTATATGGGCCTACTTTGTTACTATTCGTCATTAACAAGGAAAAGGCACACGCACCTATTTTGTTTTGGAATGGAAAATCAACCAAAAAAAATTCTGACTGCAAAGTCAAGGTTTTATAAAAAACACTGTGTTGGCTCTATTCATGTTAATTGTTGCGTGGGCTTTCACAGTTTCACACATGAACTTGAGTCCTTGGTGCATTCGACACTCACTTCCGAGTACACGTACGGTTCGAATAAACCGCACTAATTATAATTAGGGTTTAACCTTAAGGGTCTAACACACAGTGTGAAGTGGGCACAATTGGACTACAGTCTTTTTTCAGATCAAAAGTGTTACCTTCTATTCAAAAGGTAATGTCAAAATAAATAAATAAAGATTTACGTTAACATTTTGTTATGTATGAATTATATCTCTTAGACCGTAAAATGTAATCTTATAAAAAATAGGTGCATACGAATCTGTATAATTCTAGGGTACGTTAATGTATGTGCTATATTATCTTATTCTGGGTTGCGTCATTTAGAGTTTACTTGACACCAGTCATTTCATAGTGTACTTAGCTAAGAACCCTAAATGGCTCGCTAGACAGTACGGGGAATATATAAAATTCATGAATTATTTAAGATGTTACCAGTTTTCGGATTACATTTTTTACTAATGATTGTAGTCGAAGATCAAAATGTTTTAATACGTATCTAGTACTAGTAGTAGTAAACACTACATACACTTCAGCACTCTACTAAAACGGAATAAGTTGGTACCTACCAATCATCTACCTCATAACGACTAATGTGCTATTAATGTGTGGTGCTGGTGACGATCGGTTTGGCATAGTGGGCAGTGACCCTGCCTATGAAGCCGATGGTCCCGGATTCAAATTCTGGTAAGGGTACTTATTTATGTGATAAGCACGGACATATTTTGTTCCAGAGTCATGGCTGTTTCTATGTATTTAAGTATGAGTAAGTTCTTTATATATTATATACCTATCTATATCAACGTTGTCTAAAGTACCTACAACACAAGCCCTCTTGAGCTTATTGTGAAACTTCGTCAATTTGTGTGATAATGCCCCATAATGTTTATTTATTTATTTTAATGTGTTTAAAGAATAAATTAAGTACCTATGATACCAAAGAAAGATGACTTAATCACACGGTAAACCACCGTCGTCGAGATAAAATACCAATTAGACCTAACTATTAGAGTTACAACAAGTAAAATAAAATAAAAAACAAATATAACTTACCTAGTATAGCAATCCATTGAACCATTTTCTAGGTTAATAATGTGATAACTAAATTAAAATTTAATTGATCCTTTTTAGGGCACTCTGTCTGTTGGTAACGGTCCGCGGTGCAGCGAGATCTCAGACATATAATAAGCGAATCTTAAGTCCTGTGAGTTTATAACATCCCCACCATATGAGTTGGTCCTCGCTACGCTAGTAATTCATTCGTATACCTATATGATTCATATGTTTATTATCGATCGGTTCTGTGAATTATCAAAGATTTACCCTGAACGAAGGTGGTTTAACGGAACCTTCAATATGACCAGCATAGGGTTTTACTAGTTATGTTATTCGAACAACTACTTGACAGATAATTATAAATTACCTTGGTCATTAATATAATTTTACTGATATTGCGACCATATATATGACTACTTTTGTGAAAGGAAACACTCATCAACGGTCAGTCAAAAGACCATAAGTCAAACTGAAAGGGACCTATACTTTGTATCTTTAGGTATTTAAAAAAGGTAAACAAAATCTACCCTCATATGGCTCCTTAAGCTAGTTGAGGGTAGATGAAAACATTACATGATCAAATAATGTAGGTTTAAAGTCGGGTCGTTCAGTGACAGATCCAGGCGGTTTTGTAATTTGGTTGGTAACCAATAAATATTACAGCTACCCGAAAATTCATAAATTGTTTGTTTACTTTTATTTAAATACCCAAAGATACAGAGTTATAGTTACTTAGGTACCCGAGTTTTTTTTATTCTTTTTAATTTCTCATGCTCTGAAAGTGGGTAGTTGTGGTTTTAAAAAGAGTGCAGAAAATTATGTTTCTGCTCTAGAGCACTGTACATTCTAAGTACGATTTTTTCTTTTATTTACGATAAGCGATTAAAATTTTGGTTTTAAATGGATTCGTTGTATAATTTCCACTCTGATAATTACCTCCCCATTCCATATATAAAGATATTTTTACGTAAATTGTTAATTTAAAGTATACCCCCAACAAATACTACTGAAGTTTAAACTTAGCCGGGTTTTTTTAAAATTCACATGTATTTTACTTTCCTCGTAATCGAAACAAAAAGTAGAGTGTTTAACTCGGATGAAAGGCACCATTTCATCCCTTGGTTATCAATTTCTTATTTTCGTGTTACTTTTTCGCATCTATTTATTAGTAGTAGTAGTTTATTTATTTATATTTTTTTTATATTAGTAGTGATTCGGGTGTTATAGTCCAATAATATAACTGAAAGATAGAAAAAAACTGGTAAGATGTAATTAGGCTAATTGAATGACTACTATTACGAAACAGTTCATGACTGAATAAACCCATCATAGATGTTGGAGATTTAAGTACCTAAAAAAACAATTATCATCAGGTTCTTACTAGAATAATAAGATTAGTGTAACAATGGTGGTTTCACGTTTACAGTATAAATTCCTAAACCATTGCCTATGGCAAACTTAGTAAGTATTAACAAATGTTGTGTAAAGTGAGTGATATCTTAAGGTCGATAACTTTTCCTCGAATACGGTCGGTTTAAGTTTATGCTAAAAAGCAAGTTCCTACATGCGTAATTGTATCGAATTTCATAATCAGGAACTGATTACAACCATACATGGTAATATGTTGGTACATATGCTACTGATTACAGATGCAGGTTCACTTAAATTAAGTAATTTATTTCTACCAACAGTACCAATCCCCATGGCGTTGTGATCTTTTCATTATTGTCATAAAGTACGTTACGCTCTATCTACATCACGCCAACATCTGAACTGTGGTGATTTCCTGGGCTATATATTTATACACCGTGTTTTTTTTTTCCGCTAATTGCAAGGGTGTATCCCTGAGCTTAAATTAAGCTACTTTCTCGAAGAAACCGTTATTCTAATTAACTTCATTTCGGAGATAATCAATAATTATTTTTTATCTGATAAGACCCTTACGAGCGTGTTCACTTGCCTTAGGGCCTGTTTACATATTGATTAGTGTTTAGTACGAGTTCATACATTTGCTACTAAACGTAAGTACTATCTCGGAGGATGGGTGTTCGAAATGACATTGATATGTAGCAGTTTTCAATTGTTTACAACAACGCTATATGAAGCATTTAATTACTTTTTATAAAAATAAAAATATATCAAAATATATATATATATATATATTTGAAGTGAAAACTTATTTAGCGGCGCTGTGCACTCTTTGAGATGGGGAAAAAATGTTAAACTCGCGTCAGGGTCACGTGACCGTCAGATTGAATTTTCTATTTTTGGCCATACCTAAGTGCTCGAAAGTTTAACGGAGACAGTTATTTACCGCTGAAAACACGTCTCTCTTGTTTAAAGTTCCCAGAAACAGTGATACGGCTGAGACTATCATAAACCCGATCTTGCAGAAGACGTTGATTTGGTTTTCCACAAACAACTTGCTTCTGAACCCGAAAAAGACTAAATGTATCCTGTTTTCCACTTGCCGTCAGCAAATGGGTCTCAAATCCAATTTGATTCTCGGACAGGAAGTTTTTGAGTTTTCAGATAGCACATTTTTTTTGGTTTAACTATCGATTCAAAACTTCATTGGGGATCGCACCTGACTAGCTTAAGTAGTAAATTATGTTCTGCTGCCTATGTCGTTAGAAAAATAAGACAAATAACAGATACAGCAAGATTGGTATTATTTTCATAGTCTGATGTCATAGGGAGTCCTAGTGTGGGAAAGAGGAGCAGATGTGGAGAGCACTTAATCTTCAAAAAAGAGCAGAGCCAGCAATTTATAATGTAAAACTACGTACGTCGATAAGAAATCTTTTTAGATACGTAAATATTATAACATTACTGTTGCTCTTTATTTATAAATTTATTATGTACGCCAGGAAGCATTATGATCTTCCGAGCCCTTAATTAGTGACATGACTGAAAACTTGCAGTGCGGCGGTTACGGACAACCGGTCCATTTTTACAACAAAATACCTAGTCACATAACAATTTACCATACTGTCTATTTAAAAGAGTATCTGATTATTTAACGTATAAAAAATTGTAGGAAGATTGTGATATTGTAACGTAAAGAATACTAAGTAATAATAATGTACATTGACGGACATAATAAGTGTATCTTGTATACCTCTAGTTTAGCTCTACTATCTATAACACAGCATTTGAATTAACATAATTTGCTAGCTTTAGTTTCTTAGGAAACTAGTAAAAAACAATTAAAAATTTAAAACAATCGCATTACACAGATCAATTGCGTCATACACATTGATTCGCCTAATAATAATTACACTTTTATGTAAATTTATGAGAAAAGTGGACTGACGATGGCCACGCCACGATCTGACCCTCTGACGAGACGAGTTGAACAAGATGCACAATTTAACTGATTACAATATAAAAATAATGCCTCTTTGAAGTTGTGCGTAATTCAGTAAGTTGTTTCTGCTTCAAGCACTTAGAAAGAACGAGTCACTGAAGCATAGTAACACCGAGCCATATTAGATTTCGTAGAGAAATAAATCCGGTATGCTGTAGCTCCGGCCGAATTGTGAGTAATTCCGGATTCCGGAGCCAACCGCACATTCCCTTAAAGATTACTTCAAGGTTGTGAAGGAATAAATACCTAGATTTTTTATCTCATAAAATAGAGTATTTTTTAATTACATTCCCGTGTGAAGTCGACGCTTTGGAAGAATAGAGTTAAGCAGTAGACCTAAGTAGAGTTGGTAAACTTTATTGCCCGGATCTCAATAATTTGTACATTATTATGCCTGCATAAAAAAGTATCTCAAACACTTGGTAATTATGGATATTATTTTAACAGACGTTCACTGCGGAAATCGAAATTTCGCTCTCTATTGATCAAATGTGCAAGAATGCGGGCCTACCCTCAGCTCTAACCCTGCATTCAGTGTATTTTGCCAAATGCATTGTGAATAATATCGGCGATAGATTACTTAAAAACTCGGAAAGTCATTAATTTATTGTAACACGTTTAGCTCATATGTTTCATTATTTTGTTTAACTAATGCCTGTTTTTAGGGTTCCGTAGGCAACTAGGAACCCTTATAATTTCGCCATGTCTGTCCGTCCGCGGCTTTACTCCGTGCTAGAAAGCTCAAATTTGGCACGAATATGTATATGTGACCGAAACCGGCAAAGCGCCCCACTTTGTTGCTTGCCATAAGGACGAGAGTTGTTTGTATCTCTTTATGCGAATAACCTGTCAAGACTTATGCTGCAACTGCTGGACTGTAAGGACTTATGGGAAGCGACAAAGTGGGACATTTTGCCGGTTCAGGTCACATATAAATCAGTTACGCCGACAAAGTCGTAAAATAAAAACTAGAACAATGTTTTTTTAGGGTGGCTCCTCTACGCGAAAAGAGGGGATGAATATTTTTTTCGCTTGAACCCTATAGTTTGAGGTGTCGTTGGATAGGACTATCAATTCAATACCAAGATTGGTCTTTAAGAACGATTTTTGATAAACTTAATACCTGGTTCTGTTGCCCGTGTTTCTATGATTCACTTCGAGTCAATTAATAAAAGTTAATTAGTTATGTTTTAATTTTAGGCATTTAGCGACATTTACCAGTAAATGAATTCTTGTTCTTCAACTGCATTTATTGTTTAATTCAAAATAACCCAAAATTGGTATTAAACTACATTTACTAGGAAACCACTGCCTGTTACTTATTCATCTTCCATTAAAATTGGCTTTTTTATCATTTTAATAGCCACTTGAGCACTTTGAGCAGCCATAAGGGGTTAACGTACTTTTTGCCATTACTCAGCGGTATTCCCCCTGTTCTCATAGTGGCAGCAGCCGTGTGAATCGCATCATTAACTATCCTGCAAAGAAATTCCGTGCAAACCAGTTGTTCAACGTTGTGTATGAATCTTCGTTTTGTTCCAATTTCACACTCAGGTTTAGCAGATAAACCCCGCTTTGCTGACCCTTCACCTTTTTACCATTTCTACCCTTATTAGTAGTACATATACCTCGAAGTAATAGTACTTTTTATTTTACAAACAATAAGTAAACACATCAAGATGAATATCAATAAGTATTAATTGCACATAGGCGAAAAGGAATATGTTTCCTAGTTACTTTGCTCCGATTCCGTGCTGATCTAACTGTCATATATTTGTTGGTATCTTATGCCATCTCATCTCAATTTCAAATAAGTACAAAATCAATCAAACATTTTCAATTACAAAGATTTAGTTTTCCAATACTAAATTGCTGTATTGACGTCAGACTCGTCAGAGTCGTATCTATCCATTGACATATATATTTAAGGACGGGCCTTACGGACAATAAGAATGAGGCCAGTACAGCGATGTCACGCACACGAATTCGAGCCAATCGTGCAGTCTAACGGCGCAACGCGATTAGTTGATGAGTTCGCACCGAGCGCGCGATTGGTCGTTACTAGTTCCGTTAGACTGCACGATTGGCTCGAATTCGTGAGTGACACCACTGGACTAGCGCCATTCTTAGTGCCCGTAAGGCCCGTCCTTAGATATATATGTCAATGTATCTATCCATAGAATGTAGATATGAAAAAATCGACACCTTTATTATTCATAACTATTATTGAAGGTGCTTGCTCCTTCTAAAAGGGGCGTTTTAGGGCATCCATCATGGGACTGGCACCAGCAATGACATGGTATATATATAGTCCTCCACATCGATTTCGATGACGGCGACCTCAGCAATCAAGGGTTTTTCCTCTCATGAGCTCTTATGTGGCTGGCCAGGCCAAACTTGCTCTTAAACACCCTTTCACATTCACAACAGTATAGTTGACCGGCCGCGTTGTATGTATACACATAGGAGGGCTTAGGTCTATCCTTGCGTAGTTGGCGTTTTACGTCTAATGTAGCGAGGCGGTTTTCCTCAAACGACTTGGTAGATTCGAAGATGGTAGATCGCCAAGATGACCGTTTCGCAGCGAGCTCCTCCCAACGTGCATTATCGATCGCACACGCCTTTAGGTGGCGCTTTAGCACGTCCTTATATCGAAGGTGTTGACCGCCGTGCTTCCGCTTTCCCTCTGCTAATTCTGAGTAGAATATAGCTTTAGGCAAGCGGCGATCGTCCATTCGGAAAACATGCCCACACCATCTGAGCTGACGCTGCATCAATAGCGCCTCCATGCCGTACATCCCGGAGCGACGCAGAACTTCAGAGTTTGGTATACGGTCCTGCCACTTAATCCTAAGTATAGATCTTAGACATTTTAGATGGTACGTGTCTAGTCTTTTGATATCTGGCTTGTACAGGCACCATGTTTCTGCGCCATATAGAAGGACTGGGATTATTAGGGCCTTATAGACGCTTATCTTTGTCTCAAGCTTGATATCATGGGACCTCCAGACACGATCAGTAAGTCGCCCGAAATTGGCAGCGGCACTAGCAATGCGAGATGGTATTTCTGAAGCCAGGGTGTTGTCATTTCGTATAGTGCTCCCAAGATATTTAAAATGATAGACTTCATCTAGTGGTTTCCCATCTAGATACAGCGGTGTTGAATCAGACTCAGCTCTCCGAGGTGGTTGTTTGAGGATTTGCGTCTTGGAAGCACTTATTACCAGGCCGAATTGTTGACAAGAGCGGTTCAATGCGTCTACGTAGCTTTGGAGATGTGCCATACTGTCAGACATAAAGCACACGTCGTCAGCGTAGAGTATCTCTAATATGGAGACTTTTCGCACTTTAGATTTCGCCCTGAATCTTGATATGTCAAAGACACCCTTCTCAGTCCTCACATTTAGTTGTATTGTGTTGCCACAATAATTTAAAGCGTCTCTCATTACCACTGAGAAGTATATGGCAAAGAGTGTGGGTGCCATGACACATCCCTGCTTCACGCCACTTGTAATCGGGATCTCCTCAGAGAGTTCGTTTTCATGTTGAACCTGCGCTTTCATGCCAACGTGGAATTGGCAAATGAGGTTTACAAACTTCTTTGGGTATCCAGATTTTCGAAGGACAAGCCACAGGGCTTCGCGTGGAACTCTGTCAAAAGCCTTTTCCAGGTCCACAAAGCACATGTAGAGAGGCCGTTGGTGCTCGAGGCTTTTCTCTTGGAGTTGCCGTACAACAGCGATAGCGTCGATGGTACCCCGGCCAGGACGGAAGCCACATTGACTTTCTGGGAGGTGTTGTTCAGCAAACGCACTCAAGCGGGTGTTTATAATGTGGGCAAGGATTTTACCAGCACAAGAGAGAAGCGATATTCCACGGTAAGAGCTGCAATCGGAGACATCTCCTTTCCCTTTATACAACTTACAAATTACCGCATCCCTCCAGTCCTGAGGCACCTGTTCAGCATGCCACACTCTGAGGATCAGTTGGTACAACTTCTCATTAATACTATGCCCACTATATTTATAAATTTCTGCAGGAAGTTGGTCCAACCCGGGTGTTTTTGAGTTTTTAAGACGCTTCACGGCTCTTACGAACTCTTCAAAAGTTGGTGGCTCATCTAGCTCTGGCCAGACTGGTAACTCTTCAAGGGTGTCGATATAAGGCAGGTTTGCACTGAGCGCGTCAGGGTTCAAAACATAATTAAAATGCTCTGCCCAACGCTTTAATACCGCATCTTTATCCGTAACTCGGTACTGCCTATCTTTTGTGTACATTGGGGCGATCTTTCGGACACGTGGGCCAAAAACGGCTTGTATCCCTTCAAAGAACTTACCCGTCTGGTGTGTGTCGGCACAGTGTTGTAATTCAGCAGCTTTTTCTTTCCACCACTTGTCTTTCAGTTCACGAACCTTAGATCTTAGATTGTGTTGAGCCTCTCTTCCAGTAGGGGTGCCCGCAGACTTTGAGTTTAAATCATGCCTGTATCTTTCAACAAGTACTCTAATACTATTGTCCGACGTATCAAACCAGTCCTGATCCTTCTTCTGCGGTTTTCCAATAGTTTCCAGAGCACATGTACGAAGGCTGTTTGCAAATGATCGCCATTCTTCATCTGTTGTTAAAAACTCAGTCTGCGGAACACTCGCAGCAAAAGCTGAATCTAATTCACCACCCAACTCCGGTGATGTAATAAGCTTAGAAAAGGCCAATTTTGACGGGTTTTTGTGGGGTGCACGACGTGGAGCCTTAAGCTTTAATTGGATCTTCGTCCTGATGAGACGATGGTCAGTCCAGCCCAGCGCCCCACGCATCGCTCTCGTTACGAGAACGTCACGCAGGTCTTTACGGCGGACGATGACGTAGTCTAGAAGATGCCAATGCTTAGATCTTGGGTGCATCCACGAAGTTTTATATTTCTCGGCCAGACGAAAAAAGGTGTTGGTGATGGCAAGATCTAATTCAGCACACAACGTCAAAAGGCGCGATCCGTTGTCGTTACACTTGCCAACGCCATGTTTACCGAGGACACCGTTCCAGTGTTCGTGATCGGTGCCTACACGGGCATTAAAATCTCCCAACAAAATGATTTTGTCGTGCTTCGGAATTCCTTCAAGAGTTCGATGAAGAACTTGGTAAAATACCTCCTTATCCTCATCCGAAGAAGGTAGAGTTGGAGCGTAAGCACTTATCAGATGGGCGTATTTGTTATTTGTGATTTGTAGGCGCAGAGTCATGAGGCGGTCATTGACACCCTTAGGCAGATCACTCAGATCTCTTGCCAAACTATTGCGTATAGCAAAGCCCACGCCACTACCCACCCTCTCACCGGCAGGACGTCCGCTCCAGTAATATGTGTACCCGCCAAGCTGCTCACACAGCTCTCCACAATCACTTAGGTGGGTTTCGCTAATGGCAGCAATATCTATTTTATATCTGGCTAGCTCTCTCGCTATCAGAGCAGTTTTTCTTTCTGGACATAAGTTGCGATCATTGTCCAGTAAAGTTCGCACATTCCAGGTAGCAATGCAAAGTTGTCGTTTTGTTATTAACATCCGTTGTTGTTTATGTATATTTCGACCGCATTTCTTCGATGCCCAGATGCCCGCGGTTAGGCACCTAGGTAATGGAGAGGCAGACTATTTTTGGGCCACCTTTTCTAGGCCCCTCCTCTGTGCAGAGGAAAGCAGAGCGATCCTAAATAGGGCTGCTTTGTCGCCAGATGTGCTGCCGAACTCAGAGTCCCGCCTCGGTCGACTCCAAGAGCGACCACTCTCTCCTGGCCGCCTACGTGCAGGGTGTCAACTAAGGTCTCGGTACATCGATACCTAAACCCCACCGCCAACACCCCATCGCCGAAGGACTTTTTAGCTCGAATCCAGATTGAGTTGCTAAGGTCATCTGCGCGTGAACTTATTTATAGTGGACCAGCGGTTGCGCGGGTACAAGTCCACTTCACTCGTCCCTACCTTTGTGGCCCAATGGACCGGAAAACCGGTACGATCGGCAAAGGTCAGGATGCAGTGGAAAGGCCGCAAGCCACTAAGTGGATTCTGACTAACGCCCTTAAGGTTTTCCACACTACCTTGCTACATCAACATTTAAGAAGATATAAGTCGATGCAGACTTTACATTCACGGGAATCATCCGTGGACTACTCCACAGCTGCTCGTGGATGTAGTCCCCTTTCCTAGGTTTAGCCCACTGACGTGGTTGCCCGGGGTGTGGCCGCTGTGACTACAGCTTCTTGGAGCCACTAGGAAAGAGATTGCAGAGGTTAATAATTGAAATTGGAACTCTCCGCTACACCCCAAATGGTATATACAAATCCCGTAAAACAAGTATTTACCATCAGTTTCTCAACGCTGGCTATATTTTACCTTAAACAAGAGCTAAAGAGCTGCTTAGGTTTAATTTTCCATTGATATTTGTTTTACTGTCTGTATTATATGTAATACTGTCTTACTATTCATAAGTGCTTGTTGCTAGGCCTACATGAATAAAGTATATTTGAATTGAATTGAATTGAATTGAAGTTTTAAAGTTAATGGCGCCATACATCCCATGACTGGAGCAAACAACCATAGTTTATTTTGTTAATAATATTGAAACCAATTTCAGTAGCTTTCATTAAATACATATACAATATAAAAGACGAATAAGACATTCAACTTTAAACGCATAAGGCGGTAAAAAATTTATAGGTATCGGTGAAATATCAAAAATACTCAAAATGTACTCCCATCTTAAAGGCCGGCAACGCAACTACAACCCCTCTGGTGTTGCAGGTGTCTATGGGCGGCAGTAATCGTTTACCATCAGGTGATCCATCTGCTCGTTTACCTCCTCTATCATAAAAAAAATGTTCTTTTAAATGTCCCATGATTGGTGCCGTTAACATAGTTAAAATGATGTGTAACTAGAAATCTGTACTTTGGTATGGGTATCTAAATTGTATACACGGGGGGATCAGGACAGAAATATAACTCTATGAGCCAGTAAAACATCCTCAAGCAAATAATCAAACAATCTTAATAATAAATAATCTTGCTCAAACAGGTCTATTCCTACAGTAAGCTCAATGAGGCTTCTATTGTGTGGGTACTAAACGATAACGACTATGCAATCTTCAGCAGTTGGATATACCTACGGGATGTAATTTTTAGGTGATAGTGATACAGATAGGTACTGTAAGCAACTTTTATTGTGAGGCCATCCCTGAAATCGCCAAAAAAACAGAGGTGTTTTGAAATTTCATTTCGACTCATTATTTATATGGGGACCAGATTTTATTTCAGAATTACTGCTATTATAAAAGTTGACCATAGATTTGAGTAAAATCGCGTTCATATATTATTTGTACCATCCAAAAAGAAATATCATTTCAATCATCGCCGTGTATACCGATTTCTCAAAAGCATTTGATAAAATTAATCATGCCCACCTACTTCAAAAATTATATGATCTTGGTATACACGGTGATCTTCATAGATGGCTTGAATCTTACATACAAAATCGTAGCCAAGCAGTATCTCTAAGAGGCTTTACTTCAAGATACTTGACCATTGATTCAGGTGTAACCCAAGGTTCGCATTTAGGACCACTTTTATTTATCCTATATATTAACGACATAGGTTTATCACTTAATAGTTCAAGGCATCTTGTTTACGCTGATGATACAAAAATATTTAAAATTATAAAAACAAACAACGACTGCCTTGAACTACAACGTGATCTTGACAGTTTTGCTACCTACTGCAACTCCAACCAACTACTACTCAACCCTGATAAATGCAAGTGTATCACTTTCACCCATAAGCGTGTACCCCTTTTATTTAACTATAACTTTTTAGGCAAGCAACTAACTAGAGTTTCCTTAGTTCGAGACCTAGGTTTCACTTTAGACTCAAAGCTCAATTTTATTTCACATATAGATCTTATTACTGCAAAAGCTTATAAGCAGTTGGGTTTGATACTTCGGCTCTCTAAACCCTTTAAAGACCCTAATACTCTAAAGATATTATATTCCTCTTACGTCCGTAGTGTTTTGGAATTCGGTTGTATCGTTTGGACTCCCCAATATACAGTTCATAAAACGCGAATTGAAAGAATTCAAAATAAATTATTAAAGTCACTTAACTTCCGCCATGGTTTGAATCTGTCTGAAAGTACCAGCATACGGCACGGTCTCACGCCATTAGTCGGACGCCGCGTATATATAGACCAAATGTTTTTATATAAGCTTTTAAATAACTATATTGACTCTCCTGATCTTCTTGAAAAAATTATTTTTAAATTGCCTCGTCGTATTCCCACTCGCCACCCCCAAACATTCCATATTAGCTTTTGTGGCTCTAATTTTGCCAAGCATACTTTTTTTAGACGAGCCTGTCGTGATTACAATGATAAATTTTCAAATTTAGATATTTTTTCATTATCATTTTGTAAATACAGTAGCATTCTGCGAAGTTCAATCTTTTCTTTATAAATATTGTATTGTATATTATTTGCACGCATAACAACTATAGCGATACATGTATTTTTAATTATTTTGTATACCACTTTAAACTCTGTACTATGTCATGCATTTATTAATTACCTACCGATGTTTTGAAGTTCCTGTACGCGTGACAGACAAGAAGATGCCTAACACCTTCCCTGTTTCGATCTGTAATTTACTATGTATACTTTTATTTTCAATGGAACTAAAGGTCTGTTTGTTATCACTTAAGCTTATATATATTAATATGTGACTGTTTGTTTCCTAAATAAATTAAAAAAAAAAAAAATCATTGCTTATTCGTAAAGTTGAAATCACTATCCAGAATTAGGAAGAGTAAACAGACAGCAGTTTGATATGTTTTCTATTCAGACATGTTTATACACGTAAATAAACGTAACATTAAGTCATATAAAGTACATAATTATAATATTTGAGGACCGCCGGATTAGCCAAGTCGGTAGTGACCCTGGCTATGGTCCAGGGCCTGGGTTCGAATCCCGGTAAGAGCATTTATTTGCGTGATGACGGTTGAGCACTGATATTCGTTCCAGAATCTTGGGTGTTTTCTGTGTATTTAAGTATTTATATAGTTAATACATATCATAGCCTGAGAACCCTGGGGCTACTATGAAGGACATTCATAGTATTCATACACAAATTAAGCCCCATGTCAATGATATAATCACTAGATTTAAATCGACTGGAATATGAACCATGACCATGATTACCTTTTATATTGTTTTTGACCTCCCGATATTTCGACAGTTACATGCATCTTGTGGCACCTTTACAGTATTGGATAAGAGTGTAATTATGTTGGAATCTTACCATCGGCAATGTCAAACCCCTTTACAATAATAGAGGATTTTCAATGTGCGAAATTAATAAACATTAATAATAAATATCACATTAGTGTTCATGCCCCAAGTTAGCACACGTAATGAGCACTGATAAGTACCTGACGTCTGTGGCAGATGATTCATTGTATCTTTGTTACCTAATTGTTCACTTTTTGGTTTTCTACGACTGAGCCTCAGCACACGAGGCATCAGCCTAAGCGTATCGTAAAAGCGTTACGAGTACGAGACGCATAGAATTCTGGGCACCAAGCGTCGCGTAAGCGTTATCGTTTTATAAGTGTAATCTCAAATCGTTGAAATCTTGGCTTCACTGGCGTCAGATGTCTTCGGCGGATGTATCGACTATCTTACATTCTAGTCAGATGAAAAATATTTCGATTATTGTTTGATGATGTAAATTATATCAGAAGTTTTGTTTTTTACGCCTGTATTACGCTACACTTACGTGTCTCTCACGCTTACGCGCCGTGTTCTGAGGGCAGTCGAACCTAAACAAGTAAACACTTTTCTGATGCACACAACGCTAAGAAGATGTTAATAAGGATTATATAAGTATACTAAAGAATATTTCAGTAACAGTAAAAATGCAGTAATTTAGAAAACTACGATTTAATCAATTCAGTCAGTAACTTAAGGTACTCGAGATTGCATCTAAGCTAGTGCTGGCGCAGCGGTAGTTGTCGTCGGGCACGGCGATGACCTCAGCAAGGACACATCTGAAAAAACGAATGGCATCAAGACAATAGACCAGAGACCACATAAGAGACCGAAGTCCGCTGGAACTTCTTTTTGACATTGGCATCTGGCAAGTTTTCACTTGACCAGTGAGGTGAAACTGAACCTTTCGGGTGCTCTCGGCTCCGTTCGGCTCAGCGTTGCTACGAGCAATTATGAGATATATTAGGGTTGGCAAACTTGACGTTCCATTGTGTACACAACCACAGGTAAGATAATTACTTGAAACTTGACAACCCTAAATAGCCGAAAGGGATAGTGCCATGCATTAGAAACTGACAACCTGATTCATCCCTGAACCGCTGTCAAACTTCGGTTTTGTAGGAAATTCCATATCTGTACGGTTTCTGTGGCTTGATTAATTTTTAAAGGCTACTTACACGCATTTGGTTCATTTAACTTACCAACGCAGACTCAACTTGCATTTTTTTTGCCTAACTAATTTTAGGTTATTTCTACTCAGAATCACGAGCACTACCGATTTATGCAATAATAAAAAGTGTCCCACTTTTAACTGTTAGTTTTGTAACGTTACAAAACTGACTAATAATTTTTTTATGGAAAATTACGGATAATTAAGGCAAAGTACACTTTTTTCTAAAAATTCCCATTAATAATACTAAACCCGCAGCATTCATTTTATTAGGAATATGTATTTTTTAAAAAGCATTCGTTGCCATTTGTTACATGGTTTTCCTTTAAAATGTTATAAAATACTCATAAAAATCTCATAAACTAGCCTGCGGCACAGTTTTCCTTAAGAAGGAGCCATTAAAGCGGCGTTTAAACGACATAGTCATGTAATGTAGTATTGTTTTACTACCATTATATTATTAAATTACCTGGGTACTAAGTATACATAGTTACGAGTACACGCGGTAGCTCGACTAAAGAAGGAAGTTCAACAATAAAATAAAAATATAAGTTGATATACAAAACGGGTGTACAGTCGACAAGTGACAGCTAAAGTGGCCATGTATATCGCAAGTATCGCAACCATTTGTTTCCATATAGCACTCGACTACCGGTGGTACTGCAGTCAGATAAAGCAGAGAAACCCGCTAGTGGTATAATCAAACAAGCAGTTCTATCCACCAGAAAAACAGTATGGGGTTCGTTTATATTTCCTAAGTAACGATCCTACATTTTGAAAGAAAGAGCAAGAAGGATCATGCTCCGGGAAAATAACGGAACGTCTCCAATTGACACCAGTTCCAATTTTACAAGTTAAAACCGGCGGATCAAACGGCTCTAAGGCGATCCGACATTGGTCTAATAATTCCGTTAATAAGTTAATTAAACCCTAGAGGTTTACAATACGTTTACAATAGGTAGTGTAGAACCTTATTAAATTTTAAGTGACTTGATAAATTTAAAAAAAAGTACCAAACGCAGCAATGTTGCCGGTTTACATTACACTTGAAAAATGAGAAAGGCAACAGTCAAAAAGTACCGTTGCGAGCGCCATCTAGTTTTCACCGGCTTTACTTATTGTAACTTGTACTCTTATGGCGTTATTCCATAGAAATAGGATAGTATAGAACGACTGTCAAACTTCGAAAGTGTGACCAAAAATGAAATGCAAGTGTGTGCGTAAATTGTCTATGTGCGCACAAAAATAGTGATGTCATGTTACAACATATTAATAATCTATCGATGTTTAACTGCTTTATCGACTACTTTTTCAAATGTGTTTGAAAATGTTGAAAATTATAAAGTTGAAGTTGTTTGAAAATGTGTTCGCAAAGAGTTGACTTACTAAAGAAAATTTGAATTTCGCGCCTTATCCTGCTGACAAGTTGGGTTGGGTGTGTATACGCTGTGTACAAGTATACGCTGTCTTGTGTTTCCTTGTGTTGGCGGCAAAGCCGTGTAAAAGTGGTTAAAATGTAAGTACTGTGTTGGAAAGTGAAGTTTAAATTTATCGCTAAACATGTGCACCTTCAAAAAAGGTATTATAACAATCGTTATTATTTTAAGTCAGTTATAAAGGTAATATCTTAATGATATCTTGTGAACAACTAATTCCATACCTACTAATATACCGACAAGTTATCGATGCAGTCATATGAACATTTTGTCAAGCCCTAGCGTAAAGTAACAGTTTAGGTTTTTACACAAAATATTCTAAATTATTGACTAATATGATGAAATATTAACACACAATTGAAGAAAAACTTACAATGAACTGTATAAATTGGTTTTTTACACTTTTTATGCTATTAATTTGATAAAATATCGTTACGAAAATTTCGCTAGGAATATCATAATTACCTGTGAAATGAGTATTTTCCTGGGTTTTTTGGCCCTGAAACACTACAACCCGGCACACAACATGACACCATCGTCACTAAATTACTTAATATATATTTTTCTATTTGATTCTCTTATATTTTTCACGTTAAAAAATACGGCAATATGACTTTGGCCGCCTCGGCCGCCTTCGAACTCAAAATTGGTTACGTTTTCTCATATGTAGTCTGCCTCTTTCGCATTTATGGCTTGTTCATATACGTCATGGCTTCTCTTTCGCACACTTCATCTGTCTGTCAAGCGAAGCGACTGACATGTCTCTGCGTTATTCGTAAACGTTTGTCAAGTCTAACAAACGGTGAATAATCGTTTGTCCCTATCCGACATTTTGACATTTCAGTTTGTTAGAAAGAAGCCAAAAACAGAGGTACTCACTGACGCCACACGATTGGGCGCATGCCAGCCGCCCCGGGTTGGCATATTGCACCATGTTGGTGCCGCACACCGGGTTGTACTCCGCCGTCACGGGGCACGTGCTGATGCACTGGTCCTGGCTTGCGGTGTTGCTATTCCTGGAAATTCAAAATGTGTACTTGTGTTAAATGCAATTTTTAAACAATGATACTAATACTAAAATATTTTTATTTGTTTTTACAGTTTTTTTTTTCAGCCAAATAGAATAAAATAACTTATTAGATTTTCGATAGATTTTTTGGCTGAGTTCGATATGTAACTAGAGATTTGTGTACAGTCGAGTTCATAAACATCTTTCCAAAACAACTAACGACGAATAAGGTCGCCTAAGTATATTTTTGGAACTTTGTCTAGAAATGATGATTATGAACTCGACCTTACAATGTAGCTTTCGAAATAATGGATAGACAATACTTAGCCAGTACCAATACCTACACAAGACGTTGCGAGTAGGTACAATATTTGTCGTGTTATCAATCAGCTGTGTCAGATATGGTTATTTTCACCACACCCACCTCTAAAGGCCCTCTTGATTGTACAAAAACTAATAAGTGGCATTTTATCAAGATTTAGTGTAGTGCACGCAAAGTAATCAGATGCAAATATTGAGTCGTTTTTTTATGTTAGCTGGTAGAATTGACTTTTAAATTATGATTTTGAATGTTTTTTTTTTTTATTTGATTTTACACATACGCATAACAAATATGCATAACTATTAAACGCATAAACGCTCGTGCTAATAATGATATCCGGGCAAGCGGGTTTGAAAAGTGGAATCTTGAGCGTAGCGAGGGTTTCATTTAATATCACGAGAGTTAAACAAATGTTGTCACCGAGTGAAAAACTAAATTTTTCACAGCACCAGTGTGACGAAAATACTTACTGTAATATATCAAACAAAATCAAATCCAAATGGAACGTCCATTATATCATTCAAAATCGACATTTAAAAGGCAATTCTACCAGCCAACATAAGGAAAAAACTAAAAATTTGCATCAGATTACTAACTGTGAAGTGTGGAAAAAATGCAACTATCTCATTAGTTTTTTTAACAATCAAGAGCGTCTTTACCAGCTGATAGGGTTGCCATCTGTCCGGGTTTTCCCGGATTTGTCCTAGTTTGGAGGCCGTCCGGGGGGGGGGGGGGGTGTCAAGAAGTGTCCGGGGAAAACCCGGACACTTTTCATGTAAGGGAGCACATTAAAACTAAGGTCTTGTTTTTTAAAAATATTATTTTCGGACTCGTCCGGGGAAAAAATGCGATTTACGCCAAATGTTCGGGTTTTTTGAATCTTTGTCCGGGTTTGGCGAAATTCGAGATGGCAGCCCTACCAGCTGATGTGGTGAACAATATTTTTCAGTTGATACATATATATATTTATTTTAAATAACAAAAATGAGGAACAACGCAGGCTTCGTCAAGTGGACACAACTACAAATCAGTCATTTTATTATCATAAATATTGAAGGAACTGAACGTACGGAGATACGGTCGACTGCTGGTTTTGGTTAGGGAACTGTCCCTGTCCCGGAAACTGCCCTTGTCCCGGAAATTGGCCCTGTCCTGGGAATTGTCCTTGTCCTGGGAACTGCCCCTGTCCCGGAAATTGGCCCTGCTAAAAGGAATAGAGCATTCATTCAGTTTAGCCTCATATATATACGTATCGGCTGTAGAGTTGTCACGCACAATCACACAAAACAAATGTCACTTCATACCAGCGAAACAAAAAAAAACACCGATAGCATGTTCAAAAGCCAACTGCAAGATTACCATAAACGTTCTTCAAGCTTAGATATCGTGCACTCAAATAACATTAACTGATTCGTTTCGATCGTTCGCGCCATATTTTTGTAATTAGTTGTGCAACTTAATTTGTGTAAATCATTAACCTTAAGTCTTCTGCTGACACCTATAATTAGGTATCAGTGAAATATTTAATACATCCACTATTCTACGAAAACATATCTGCGCTTGCTTCTAATTTCAATTTCATTTATTTATTTCGAGTAACATGACTCATACAATTTATTGGTATACAATATTAAGTCCAAAAACTACCTTTTCCATATTATATTCTCAAATTATATCTTGTACTAAATTGTGTTAGTTTGACCTAAGACAACTTTCTGAGGATTGCTCAAATTATCCCGGTCTTGACCAATTTAATGAATTTTAGTTGTTGCTATTACCTGTCCAGGGAATTGGTTTTGTCCCGGGAATTGGTTTTGTCCAGGGAATTGGTTCTGTCCCGGAAACCGGTTCCACTGTGGTCTGCCCTGTGCCTGCCAACCGTAGCGGTCTTCCAAGTCGTTTGTGTCTTCAGACTGGGTGGACTGCCGTTTAGGCCTGATCTGCATCGCCATGGCGCTGGAGATAGCTGTAACATTAGTCGAAGAGGATTATTTAATATAATAGTAGTCTTATGATTGCGATAGTAATTCTTTGTGTCTATTAACCTTTCTACAACTAAAAGTTTGGCATGTATTTAGTAACAAAGCCCAAGGACATTTAACTTTTGGAAATCTACCCCATTGCGACGGTAGGCGAAAGAACACAGACCCAATCTGACGAGAATGATGCCGCAGGAACGTCTAGCTAATAACAAATTCTGGTCTAGAAAGTTAATTGTTTCTTGTCACACAGTTGTTGCTTGCAACAAGTCCTAGAGATTTCTCAAATACGATTAAATGTGTATTCAATAAACGTTTATAGTCCTTCAACGTTTCTTAATAGCAGTGGAAATTCCGACTAGCAACTCGATGAATCACATTTTCACCTCGGCTTGCCCAAGTTCACATCACAAGTCACAGATGTACGTATACCATGCTGAATAGTTTGAATCTGATTTATTTTTTTACCGGTCAGTAGGTTAGTACCGTAAAATGGGGTGAGTAGGGATTGCGGGGGGAGTAGGGATACGAATCAAGAATTTCTTTTTTCAGTAGCTACTTTAATTTTCGGCTCAGGTTGGTCTTAAAGTAATTTGATTATATTTTGAGATATATTTTTCTTCCTTTGGCAACACTAAGTTACCAAATCATCCAATTTTAAACACAAATTCACTGTCAAAATTGATACTCGACAAAATCGGATTTTTGTTTGAATTGAAGTTTGATTTTATGTGAAATTTGCCAAAGTAAGTATTCATCAACTTTTCGGTTATCGTTTATGTACTTACGAGGCTTATTGAAAACAGAAAACGTAAGTTTTAATTTCCTTATTTAAAATACCTAAAGAAAATGATTCAGCCGCATTTAAGGATTTTTATGGGGTGAGTAGGCATGTATTGAGGGGTAAATTGGGACGACAACGGGGACAGTTGGGTCATGTCATGAATGGGGAGAGTTGGTGTTACAATCGGGGTGTACCGGGATGATAGAGGGGGGAGTTGGTTTTTGTAGTTTAGGGTTGTCAATTTACATGAGTAGTCAAAAGTGGTAAATATTATTTAAAAAAATATTGAAGTATCGGAGGAGCTGAAAAAATTGTAAATTAAATAAACATGTTATGTATTTTAAAATGTGCCTTTTATTTATTTCATACAGTAATACAGGCTATTACTGAGTGTTTAACTGACTTTTATCCTGTACTTTTATTCAAGTCGTATATATTATTTCACATTTATGGTTTTAATGGGATCCACCTTACTTATTCCATATAGACCAACGTAATAAAAATATATATCTAAAAAAACATAAAAATAAGGGTCACAATCACAACTTACAGAAAACATTAAATCATTTTATTTAGGAGCAATAATAAAACATAATTTTGCTACATAAATAAAATATTCTCTTGACAAGTCAAGCTATTGTCATAAACCGAAAGTGTCAACCCTAGCAATTTTCCCATCTCATGATCTCACCCCATTGCTATCCCTTCTAACCCCAACTACGGGGCTGGGATTGTTTATTATTATGTGTTTATCTTTGAAACTATAAAATGAAACAAAAATTATCATTGCAAACTAAAATTTCTAAAATTTACATCCGGAACACTTTTTTTGTATATAAACCAATGTGCCACATATAAAAATAAGCAGGTTTGAACTTCGATTTCGTCCCTACTCACCCCATTAAACGATAACCAGTTTATGGCGTTAGATGTGGATTTCGATTTTATGGTTATAGTTTAAGAAGCAAAGCATTTTTTTATAAACGACGTTTTAATTTTTAAATTTTTTCATCGTATCTGCTCGCCGAGAAATATTTTAAAAAGGTCATTTAAATCGTATGATCTTCAATCACGGCGTAGATAGATACACTTATCATGTTTGTTTTATTTATTTCTACACAGCGAAGATGACATCGAACCAAATTAACATTCAACAAATTATATATAATTGGTTTTCCTTATAGCTTTATATTATCATATCATTAATTATCGATGTCATTATAGCTGCGTACCACAAAGAGCTCTTATATTTGTGGTAAATGTTTTGTGAACAACTTAAGTGCTGCACCGCTAATGAGTTTAAAATTGAACATACAAAAACTCGCAAAGTGCCTAATAACCGAGGTATCTACTTGCAAAAACTTTGACATTTTAAATATAGGTACTTTTTGAGATACATAACCAGGTTATACGTAATCAACACGGAAAATTAAACGAAATGACTTCAGTCTCTAAGACAACTTGCATATGGTTTTAATTATGTTTATTTATTATTACTGATGTAAACTGTAGCCAGGGTAAGTTTGCAAAATGCTTGCACAAAAACCCATACGTTTTCAGATGTACGTTTAATATTTATTTTAGTTTCATTTTCCATTTACATATCTCTAACCATTAATTTTTATAAATAAATCAATGCAAGAAGTACCTAAGTATCTCTATGGCGTCGTCGTCCAAGTAAACAAGGTACGATATAAGTATAAAGTTAAGAATTTGGGGAAATCTGCAGTTCCTAAAATAGAAACCAATTTTGAAGGTCAGACGATCAGTTAACCCACACACCTACTTAGAATAGTATTCAAAAATGATACATAACGAAGTTACTCACCGATTACAAAAATTATGCACAGCGGCTTCATGATTGTTTATTATAACAATTTTATGAGTTCGTCCGCTCAGCGCGAGTGTCGTCCGCTTCTGACAGGTCCGGGCTGCGGGTATGGCTATAAAAGAGCCGCGGGCGCAAGTCACTCGACTTAAATCCCGTAGTGACATGCCAGTCGAGCACCGTCAAGTAGAAGGCTCAGACAAACCAGTTATAGTGCCCACTGCGAACTCGCACAGTTTATAAGGGTTTTTAGATCATGTCACAATGGTTAGACCGAGGGCTAGTGATGAAAATACATATTTGGCTTCTAATAACTCGTTTTGTAGGGTTGTGCGTCATTTCTTTTAGAGGGATTTCACAGGTATCAGAATTTATGTTTAATAAAATAGGCTAATTTAGTATTTTGTGACCAATTTATCCTGCTAAAGCTCTAGTTTTATTTTATCGATCTGTGAATTGTCTACATATTTTCCGTTGACATCTTGCACAAAGCCAAGAGGGATTTATTATCAAAATCTGTGAACTGCGATTGACTTGTTAATCTTGATTTAAATTAAATTAAATAATCATTTAATTCAGGCATGATCCATATAAAAATTAGTAACAAAACGTGAATACTAATGTTATAGAGTACAATTCGATCACACCTGCATTTTTGTTACGTTTTGATTACGCCCATTTCCTGTAGGTATTATGCATTGATTTGTAATTAGTGCCAAAATTACATACAGAGTTTATATGGAACAGCGGTCATCAATCAATCAATCATTTATTTATTTATTTCTTTGAATGCGGTACAATAGTATGATATAATAAAACAATTTTTGTTCAGCACATCCTTTGCTTTATTTTTTATTTCTATATATGAGTTATAAACTCTAATTCGTACATGTACAATCAGCTGTAAGAGTGCATGGCGACTTCATCAATGAATTCATTCATAATTTCTTACTGTACGAGTAAGTGGGGTTACGAATTTATAACTGTTTGCACCACAGTTAAGAGTTGCTGAGAAAATTTCATAAATATCGTAGCTGTTATGAACAAACTATCTCAGTACTCGAAATTATCTACAGATCTCTGTGGAGACAACCCTGGCCCTCAGAGGTGCCTGCCAAACGGACTTGACCTGTGAATACCGGCCGCCGCCGCCGGCGGGCACTTTGCGTTTTCCTTAAGAAAGGGCTGATATAGTTCATGTCATACACAATGACGCGCAGATTTGTCAACTCTAACCTTTAATAATATGACAATACGAGTCAAGGCACGCATTGTCGTGAACGACACGATCGAGCCTGATATCCACGCATCTTACAAATGAGTCTCATTATAATCTTATACTCGCATTCTTATACATACTAACAACTACTTTACTGTCTTACTACTCTTGCTTATCAACCTAACAAGTCTGCACGGGTCATTGGAACCAAGTTTCTACTGAAGGCATCATAATGTTACTCAAATTAATTTTCACTTATCACCGGAACTTTAATTAACAAGCCAAAGTGGGCTCATGTACGACTTTTTCATTTCAAATTTCCACATTTTCCTTTGTGCAACATGCTATATGAAAAAATGTGGAAAAAAGTTATTGCTTGTGCATTTTTGTCAGTTTTTTCTATAAGTATCTTTGGTCTAATATTCGTATATAGTTAGTAATATACATATGTTATGTAGAAAAAACTTGAGTTAAGAACTTTTCTAATAAATATACTTTCATACATATCGCTACTTATTTTTACAGATTTAAAAAATTATCAGTTTCCCTGCGTCAAAGTAGGTATATTATAAACCCTAGTCTCCCGGTACTAACTTGATCACAAAAGCCCACTAGGGCTTCCAAATACCGTTATTAATCTCACTTAAAAATTTTTTTTTTGAAAAGTTAAAATTTATAAAGCTCACTGTAACACCAGATATGTACTAAAAGCTTTTAGTTAGAACTATATACAATCAATCTGCAATCATTTTATCCAACTTGTTGACTTACCGGTAACATTTTTAGTCCAACTTAACCAACCCACCACCTTTTTTCTAGTTTCCGCCAAAGTTGGTTTTCAAAACTACAGTTCCTTGCTCTTTTATTTTTTATTTTTTGATGACTTTTAAGAACTAATTATATTAATGTAACTATCACTAAATCATATTCATCACTCACAATATTTCAGAATTCATCCACCACCGACCACCAAATATTTATCTGAAGCATACGTAACGATCTTGTTTCGATAATAAAATTAGGGCAAGAATCCAGTTAATATTACTTTGCTTATTTATTTTTGCGTGGCGGTGGGTACATTAATTGCATGTAAAAATACGCAAGTAAGTATAACGGGTTAGCACTGATTGACTAGCACGTTATTTTCTCGCGGATTAGCAAAGTAATATTTCTTGCTTTAATTAGCATGGATTTCCGCAAAGTAACGCCTGATTCTATTAAGTATCATTTAGTCATTGAACATATATTTTTTTAAGTAATAGATGTAATTTGTTTGAATATTCGTATGCTGGAGCATTATTGCTACGCTGTAGACCGTATCGCCGAAAATTATATTTATGGCAAAAATACCCCCGATTCAAATTTTTTTTTTTTTACTTTTAATTATTTGTTTTGCGAATTATCACTTTTTTCCGAAACTATAAGAACTATACTGTTGAAACTTGGTAAGTAGATGTATCCTGTGATGAAGATTAAGAAGTTTTTCACACAAAAATAGGAAAAAAAACAATAAATTTTGGGGTTCCCCATACTTAGAACTGAAACTCATTTTTTTTTTATCAAACTCTTACGTACCCCACACGTATCTACTATATCTATGCACAGGTCTTCAAAAATGATATTGAGGTATCATTTTTTTCTAAACTGAATAGTTTCCTCGAAAGACACTTCCAAAGTGGTAAAATGTGTCCCCCCCCCCCGTAACTTCTAAAATATCAGAATGATAAAATTAAAAAAAATATATGAAAATACATTGCCATGCAAACTTCCACCAAAAATTGGTTTAAACGAGATCTAGTAAGTAGTTTTTTAATACGTCATAAATGGTACGGAACCCTTCATGGGCGAGTCCGACTTGCACTTGGCCGCTTTTTTAATCTCTTCGGGGTCCATTTTTTCTACCGTAGATAATTATAATTTATTTTTACAGGTATAATAGTCATCTGACGCGTTTTATTAACAATAAATGTTGATTTATGTTGCATTACATGTTGTATTTAAAACCACATTTCTCTTCGAAAAATTAGAATTGTATCAAATATGATACGTATGATTTTCCGAACCTGGAATATTTGAATATAGAATATAAGATAAGGGTTAACAGTTAACCCCCAGACCTTTATTCTCTTCTGTCATAATTTACGTGTGCCGTTGTTACCTAACCACAATCTTCGAGTAAACTTTCTTCATTAGATTTTTTTTAATAAGCATCAGTTTACATAGATTATTACTTTCTTAATTTCTCATTTCTAAAAAATGTGGATAGATTAAATATAAGATCTTGATCAATAAATCAAATAAATACAAAATATAAAGTAATGTCGAAATCTTAACTAACAAGCATTCATATTTAATTTTACTTTAAATAAAAGACTTTATATCATTTACGTCGGTGGACCTTTTCATACCACTGGCAGTACGCCTAAAGGTCAATGTACGAAATTTCTTCCTATTCGAAATCAATTCATTGTGCTAAGCGTCTTTTCTTTATACTTAAGGAATTTGTTTCTGAACTCTTTTATCGTGTATTTTTGTTAAGATTGCCAAACACATCATACTATGCAACTCTTAAGCTCGTGTTCAAAAATCAAGTCCCTAATTCCTCAAAAACCGATGATCAATGTTAATTGTTGATTCAAAGTACTTGACCCAAAGTTTGCTATTGTTTCGTAATATCGCAAAACAAACTTTTAGAGTCATCTAAAATAACGCGATTACTATAGATTACAAGTATGAACATTCCATTGATAGTATAATAAATACATTTTATATTAATTGCGTCATGGTTATACTGCGCCTGAAAGATTCTGGGAAGTGACTTGATCATTAAAACAGTCCCTTTTAACGCACGTGTCAGTTATCACTTACTTGTACTTCTGTGAATCATTATAGTCCGGGTAATATTAGCATTGTCATCATTATTTTATGTTCAGTTAGTAAGACAACTTAGCATTTTAGCTTAGATTTTTTTATTTATCATGTAATCTATTTATTGACAATAACAATATACATAATGGATATATACAGCTTAGATTTAAGTAGGCCTTTCCTGTCGTCATTGCTCGTTTTTTTTTTACTACTCGTAGTTACTCGTACAAATACTCACTACTTACACACTAAGATGTTTATGAGGTGACTAAACTAAACCTCAAAAATCGCTTATTTTTTAGAATGAAATCTAGATAAGATAAGAATGTACATTTAGCAATCTGCGAAAGAGAATTTAAAAATTGCAATGTTCCCATGAAATATTCTCGGTATTAGAAAAAAAATCTGCACGTTTATTGCAAAACGGTCTAACAGTTAGTTTCGATTTCTATGACACTTGAAATTGACGCTAATGAGTAAATATATAAAGTTCGATTTCTATGACACTTGAAATTGACGCTAATGAGTAAATATATAAAGTTCGATTTCTATGACACTTGAAATTGACGCTAATGAGTAAATATATAAAGTTCATATCAAGGTGCAGCAGGTCCAGCAAGCAAAGTTTTTGAATAATCGTAGCGCTTATTCAGATCATAATACGGTTGCAAAAAAATTAATTAGCAATCATGAGGCCTTCCCTAGTAACTTCTTGACTTTCACTCGATAGAAAGAAATCACAAAAGTAGGTCTATAACGCAAATTAAACATTTGTATAATATTTTGCAAATAAAAAAAATAATTATTATAAAGAACCAACAGAGGGTTACTTATAGTCATTTTGGTTGTTGGTCCCCGCCTGCGATACTTACCATCAACAACAATATTCTTGTGGGGCTTGTTTTCCTCTTTTTTAGTATGCAGTCGGGTTTTTTGTTTTTTTTATAAAAAAAAATTTATAACTTTTACCCCAAAGAAACATCATATGACACTCCCGTGATCAAGACGAATCTAACGATACATCATACATCAAAATCCATCAAGCTGTTTAGGCTACAGGAGGCCACAAAGAAACAGACATACATACATACACTCGAAAAACATTACCATCCTCCCTTTGGCAGTCGGGTAAAAAACCTAATAATATGAAAATTGCTTCTAAAGATGCGCAATTTTATTACTGATCGAACTCATTGATTACCTTTTTACGCCTTTTGGGCTTTTCAATAGAAAACATCGACATATGAACAGCCAATATGCGACGACCGGTTTGGCCTAGTGGGTAGTGACCCTGCCTACGAAGCTGATGGTCCCGGGTTCAAATCCTGGTAAGGGCATGTATTCGTGTGATGAGCATGGATATTTGTTCCTGAGTCATGGGTGTTTTCTATGTATTTAAGTATTTATAGATATTTATATATTATATATATCGTTGTCTAAGTACCCCCAACACAAGCCTTATTGAGCTTACTGTGGGACTTAGTCAATTTGTGTAATAATGTCCTATAATATTTATTATATTTATTAATATTTATTATTATTATTATTAATATTTATGAAAAAGCCAATATTTTTTTGCGATTTCGGGGTTGGCCCTATAATAAAAGTAGTTTAGTGTAGCGAGTAGAATTGAGCCCTGCATTTAAGCCCTATTGCGGGAGAAACCCTGTATGTTACGTTTTTTAGTTAAAACACGTTTTCTCTTACATATAGTCATACTCATAACTAAATAGTTTTTCAAAATACCTTCTATAAAATTATTTTCAGTCAAAACTAGTATTCGCGAAATGCCTTTGTGAAAACTGGTTTGGATTGGACTAATTGTCCAAATATTAATTTCAGTAAAAAATAGTTTTGAGTACTGTTTTTACATATATAAGCAAATATTAGGTATAACAAATACAATTTTGTTTTCTAATTACATACTGAACGCACACACATACGTTCTGTAAGTCACTTTACCCTTGTGGAGTCATTTAGTATCATTTAGCGCTTTGTAAGCGCCCTGAGAAAATAATTGGTCTTATAAACATACCAATATAAACATTCCATTCTCAAAAAAAGTTCGATCGAGACAGAAAATAAGGAAAACAAGCTTACCTACTAGTCAGATTTATCGAAAATCGCTTATTTACATCTCATCGGTTGATTTTCGCTACAACTTTGTGAGGCAGGCAGACTGAGTCTTTGCAAAACTTAGTTTTTTTTTTACGTATATACCTACGGCGAAATGTATAGGCCCGATATTAAATATACAGGATACGGCGTTCAATATGGATCAAACGAAGACCAACGATAGAGGACCTAAAGACGAAAAGGGACGATCGCTTCTCCATACAAACGTAGTCCCCATTTTCCTCTCTGGATATTAACATTACAAAAAATATATGCTAAATATAATATAGACTATGGCTATGCTTATATTGAGCATAAATTAATAGTTACTCTACTATTAACATTTTTTTTATTCGAGTATATATAACGGTTTCAAAAATAATTTAAGATATAAGAAAATCCATGGATACAAGAATTTTTGGGAGGTCTGAGATGATTATAGCGCTGGATTTTATAGCATTATGCTGAGTTGGGTCCATTTCCTAATGCACACCTAATGTTTTTTTTTTGTAATTGTTACAAATAATGCCTTTTACCTTTAATATGGAAAATTACCCTAACCTTTGGCATTTTAATTTGGCAATCGATGAACCAAACACCGTATTTTGGTAGTTCATTACCTTGGGTAAGAGAAGAACGTGCATCCAATCTTTTCCACATTCGTTAGGGCATTCAAGAATTGACTCTCAGTATAATAATAGGTAATCTTAGGGTAACAGGTCACGAAGCAACTGTTGCATAGATAAGACGAAAATAACCAACGGCTACTACTATATTGGACCTTAAAATCTAAATAATTATGATCGTTGCCCTGACGGTGATTTCGTATACCTACCTACCTACGGTTACATAGATTGCTATATCCTATTGTGAAGTAGTTTGGGTAAACAAAGATAAATGCTCAAGGTACTCACTTGGTTCAATATTTGAACAAAGTAGGAAAAATAGGGGAAATAATTGCTTCGTTAGCATCGTTATGTTCTTGTATGCAAAACACTAGCGAAAATGGGTGTTAGCATTTCCTAGGGTCTATTAATTCAAGCGAAATATACCCAGACTATTTTTATGTCAACATTTCAGGTATGAGAGATTCAAATGAAAAAGTTTTATATACTATTGTGCTTCTTATTGCATGGTTACCCTAAACTATTACTACTACAGCAATCGGGATACTTCCAGGTACTCTGACCTAACCAGTTCATTACGATGCTTCCTCTTTGACAGCCTCAACCCAAGTGAACGAGCCTGTCCAACATTTACCGTGTCCCCACCACCTGCTAAAACTACCGTGTTTTGACATAATGTTAAATCGTGTTCAGTATAATGTTATTTTTCCAACTACCCCTGTATTAATCGGGGTAACATAATAATGTTGTCACGGTATAATTATTATTTAACTGCTATCTTAAATGTAAACATAAATAAATCATGACATTCGGCCATCCAACTTCGTGCATGACTCCGGCGCACGAACCTTCTCACTAAAAGCTAGATCGATTTAAATCTTACACCAACCGTCAAAAATTATTTCAAGCGTCAAAACAGTTTCTAATGAAGTAAATTGAAACTTAACTTATCACAATTGATACATTTACATAATCAGGAAATGTGTTAAATAAAATTATAATGAGATACATGAAAATAATATCATGACATTCGGTCTTCTGTTTCCCCTTGTTCATATAACTCACTACTATGCCGTGACATTAGCATTTTGCTACGTTAATGAAAAATCTTAATACCTGTTGTTAATTTCGTATAACTAAAAAAAAAAAACAGAATAAGCTCAGTTTTTATTATGTATAAAGTTTGTTTTGTTTTCTCAAAAACCAAACATTACTTCTGTCCGTTAAAACTTGTCTTTGATTTAATTCAATACCCGTTGTTTTACAGGCAAAAGTGGTTCGACTTCAGCACTATCTGTTTCAGTTCTACATTTAACAATCAAACATTTCTTGACCCAATATTGTATTATACTACATTGCGTTAATGTAGACTTCATCTTACTCCATTCATGTATTAATCGTTACGTAACGTAGCAACAGGTTAGAGATAATATTTAACCCCTAAATGGCTTTAACTCTGAAGTCGACGTGACAATCTTTATAGTCATTAGTCCTGTGTTCAGCTCAAAACTATTAAGTTCAGTTGAAATTTTACACATTTACAATATTATGTCTCTGGATCCATATCTGCACGTGAAGTGTCAAACTTATATAAACGTATAATTGGATTGTTATAGGTAACAATACCTATAACAATGTTCAAGTTTTTGTACTTTTTTATTTAAAAGGTTGCTCTGATTGTTAATAATACTACTCATTTCATAATGGGTGTTCGTATGACAATAACACACGACAATTTCTTTATTCAAATGCCACCTTGAATAACATCGCTTTCAGAGGCTATTATACAACTCTGCTAGGGGTGATACTAAAGTGTCCTTGAGGTAATTAAATTTTGTGTCTTGAAATTTCAAAGGATGCCAAACATTTTGCAAAAGTTTCAGTTTCAATAATTGGTTGTATTTATACATTAACATAAGATTCCCGTATACTGCTTTTAAGGTGACTAAAGCACTGCTAGATACGCCTTTGACATCAATGTAAAATGACAAGTGTCAATACTAAAAACTCAAGTTCATTTAATTTAAACAATGATTGAAACTACCAAATCAAATTATTGTCATATCCAATAAAATCCATTTTTTTCTTTATATATATATTTTTTTCTAGGACTACATCTATGCCATAATATATTGTTCATGTCATTGATCGAAGTTCACATTTTTATTAATATTATCTTGCCTTAAACCTCTACGAGCTTTTTTTTTCTTCCAATATCTTGTATTACTTTTGTAAACAATATAAATTATGATAATTAGCAAACCATAACAGATATATCTTTACTAAAAGGACAATAACCCCAAATGTGCCTCATGGCATTAAGTCCGCCTTTTAATAAATAAGGTTTTCTTTTGTGCAATAAAGATTAAATAAATAACTGTTCTGTCAAACCTATATCTATAGCTTATTTGGGCGTTACTTGTTATTATCGTCAGGTAAATACTATATTAACTAACTATCCTCATTAAGCTTATTACATACAATTTATTGCGTATTTACCTCGTAACGCTACTAATAACTCTACAGATACGTCAAATCTCTATCGTCTATGCACTCTTTTCTCACACATCTCTTTTTCATTCGTTTTTTTTTTTATAAATTATACATCGTTTTTTACTACTTCCAGTTTTGAATTTCAGGAACTACGTAGCAGTTTAAAACGTTTTCTGGATATCTGTATCATATTTTTATACTTTCAACTTGCGAAATATGACCATGTACATTTGCGTTCAACTCAATTATCTTATCTGTCCCGTCGTAATTATCTAACTTTAACATCGCTACTAACTGATGCTGTTACAACGCATACTCCCATAGGTACTACAAGTACAAATTATATTGAATCGTTCGAACTGAACACCGCGTTTGCTAAGTTTCAAACGTTAGTTATGTAAATATAACTTCCAACCAATTCTAGATAATCACCATTCAATCTGCAAACAAAAGATTCGTCTCTCTATTGATCTTTCTGAATAATTGTTCCTTTATCTTCCCTGTTTCCCTACGTAATCTATATTTAGGGCAATTATCATCATCTACACTCAAGTGCCTACTTTTTTTCACTTGTTAGCCTTTGTCACAAATCCCATGGATACAACAAATCGTTTGCAATATGTCCGATCTGTTGTTTACTTTACAATCTCGACTACTCAAAATCTGTTTACCTGAGATACTCTTGTACTGTCTGAAGTCTACTCTATACTATATTTGTTCTATATTTAAGTCGTACAGTAAAACATATTTATTATACTATAACATTTGGTATTTTGGTAATCTCCATAGGTAGGTATACATATGCTTATATAGGCACTATCCTGTTACTGTTTATTTGTTAGCAGTTATCACTTCAACATTATGCGTCCATCTGCATTCATTAGTTTTATTAATAATAATTAGTTTTATTTAACGGAATATCTCGTTTAATCCATGATAATTACCTCTGATCTCTTATTTAATGCATTTCTATACATTTAACACCTTTTTATTCGAATAATAATTAAAGTTACTTCAAAATTATGATAGTTAGAACTTCGTGTGCATAAAATATACTCATACAACAATGTCTCTATTGTCTAATGTCTGTACAATATCTCAAAATGCAATATGAATATCGTCTAATCTATCGAAACATGAAAATAATTAACAATTATTTAAAATTTCACATATATATATATAAAGATATTTCTTCTAATACTGATCATCAACAACATCGAGTTAATTATCCCAAAAGTTTAATCAATTTCACGAACTCGCTGTCACAAGAGTTTGCGACTCAAAAATTCAGTCAAAAACACTAAACATCCATAGCCAATATAAGATGTCAAATGTTATCACAATTTCATTTTACTATTTTTAATACTATCATATTTAGCTTGTTGGATACTAAAAAGGAGCTACAACTCTAACACATGCATCTTTCCTCAAGACTGCGTATAAGTAGTCATTTAGTCAACTATGTTGTTCTGAGTGGATTAAATTGAACAAAAGTTTATTTTTACATCGATAAAGCGACGTGTATACTATAATATTTACAAAAGCTCAACTAAACATGGATAGGTTTATTAGCATCCACTTCATTTGATAAACTCCTGATCATCAGCTAACTCGAATCAGTCAATCGTGTCATGTCTTTTAAGTATTTGATAGGATACAATCATCTTTCTATACTCCTATTTTGTTCCATATTCCTCTCGATATCAATTATAAAGAAACAGCTGTATGTTATAACATACCCAATCTCTCTGCTCTATTGTTTTTGTCTTTTTTCAATAATTTTAATAATTCCTTTCTTTTACTACGTTCAACACTTATTTATTAGTTATCCTATTGTTCGAACATATGCGTTAAATTTTTTCAGGCATCATATTTTCAAATCTTCTATTATACCTCTATCTTGTCGCCTCTCTTTTTTTTTAACTGTTTGGGTCATTATTTACGTTTCTGTTTCTCATTTCACTATCGACTCACAAGAGATCACGAATTGTTCTACTATAAGTAAGCTAACAAACTACAGCAAACTTTTGCAATACTGTTTCGTGTCTTAATTATTGGTTGCATTAAGAAAACCCAGAATTCATTTATGAAAATACTACTAGCTTGTAGTTAATTTCATGTTCAAACTGGGTAACTTGATACTTTAGTCTGTAATGACATCACCTGTACACAGTTTGTCAATAAAATATTTCTATTCTATTTTAACTATGCATTTTGTCCACCTCTCAAAAAGATTACTCACACTGCTCTGGTCTATCCATTATAAGTCTCTTTATCCCGTCAAATGACAATTAATTTCTGTTATATTTATCAATCTCGTATAAACTTTCAATATATTTTTCTCTAGTATACCGGCTTCTGCTTACCTACCTAAGTACTTCGATACTTTTCAATTTCCTGCTTAAAGGCAAATCTCTTTACTCGAAAAAAAGAAAGAAAACCTCGATCTGTGTTAGAACTCAGTCACTTTACGTACTTGCTACTGTATCATTACTCACGACGGTTTAAATTTCTGCAGTTCAGTTTTGGATCACTATATCAAACTCAAGAGCCTTAATCAATGCTCAAGCATTAAACGCATTCATGTTCAATTACGTTCTTCATCTGGCTCAACACCCGAAATTCAAACAACTGTTTTTTCCTAGAAAAAGAGAAAAACTTCCCCAAATTCTAACAAATTTTTTTGTAAAAAATATTAATTGTAACACACATTTCAATCGAACAATAGTCACAGACATACAGTATCTGTTCTCTATGTACAACTTTTCTCTCTTTTCATTTTAGCATCTTATAATAGTATTATAAAACATTTTAATCGGACAATGCTCACACACATACAATATGTTTTCTATGTATAACTTATCTCTCTTTTCATTTTACCATCTATCATTAGATAGATGTAAACCATTAGGTTTTGTTATACTTTTTTTTTTACTTCATTTCATAAAATAAAATATTTGATACTCTGTATTATAGAATTTAACGGAGATCAAACTTAATTTCGATCTAACTTGTAATCAAGACGCTGTCTTACATTTTACCCACTTATACTTTATATTCTCTTCTCACAAGGCCACTGTAAATTCTATATCTTAAAAAAAATCGCGTAAGTATATCTCCACACACGACAGTCGTTAAACTGCCAGCGTCGATAAAAATCTATAATTCTTATCTTCATAAGAGTGTAATTTCACTAATTCATCCTTCGTTTGATTCATCTCTCCAAAATTTGAGGCGTATGCTCAGGGTTATTTTAATTTCAACCATATATAAAATAAAAAAAATATATGAACCATTTCAAGAGAACGAACAGCTCTCACAAGTCACTATTGTGATTCTGTATCTCCGTTTAATCAATACATACGTATGCTTGTTGGAATTAAAAATCAATATAAGCTACAAATTACTTTTTTTTATTATCATTCCATCAATAACCAGTTGCATTCTCGTCATCGTACTAAATACTGTAAATATTACTTGCAATGTCACGTTAGAATATAATTTATGAACAATCAAAGAAAAGGTTAGTCATCTTATTTGGACTAAAAAAAACATCCGTCGCGTTCTCGCGACCACCATAGTCAAATCTTTAGCAACTAGTCATACAGAATTCACCATTCGCACATTCGCATTTTATAATTCGCAATTTCAATGTGTACACTTCCGTCAAAAAACAAACAATTTCATCTAATTCTCAACATCCGTGACGAACCCTCACGTCAAACAAAAATAAAATATTAAGATGTACTCTCACGTACTTTAATGTTTACTTTCCTTGACGCACGCTCACTTCACACAAAAATCAAATTTCAGATGTACTCTCACGACAAATAACTTCTAACTACCTTGACGTATGCTCATGTCAAATAAAAAACAATTTCCTTGACGTGCTCTCACGATAAACAAAAATCAAATTTAAAACGCACGCTCACATCAAATAAAAATCAAATTTAAGACGCACTCTCTCGTCAAATAATTTTCAACTTCCTTGACGCACACTCACGTCAAGCACAAATCATATTTCAGACGAACTCTCACGTCAAAAAATTTCCTACTTCCATGACGCATGCTCACGTCAATCGATAATCAAATTTTAGACGCACTCTCACGTCCAACAAAAGTTAAATAACTTGATTGAACAATAGTTATTTGTACAACAAGAAAGCAAAGTTTGATATTTCTTTGAGTGCTTGTTTTGATTGTATAATAAAATACGTAAAATATGGTGTTTTTATTAAATTTTAAACTTTTATTTCATTAATTAATTATTACGAATGAAGACTCGTAGGGTGTTTTGGAACGATGCGGTCTGACTTATTTCGGGGGTCTATTATAAACCGTCAATATACCGTTGAATTACGTATGCACTTTTTTTGTTCAAATATTCCGAACTTGTATTAGGCCCCGCTCGTTGAAATGACATTCGACTCTAAAGGTCACTTGAATGTTATTTTGTCTCACTCGGTGAGCAAAATGTGATTTTGCTCACTGTTTTTAAGCAGCAAATTACCCTTGTTCGAGCTGCTGACGTGATAAAATATTTTCATCAGTGAAACAAACAAATTCGTTATAAATTATATGTCTTTCGCTCTTTGTTGTCTTTAACAAAACTATCATCTGGCACTGACACTGAATAGTTCTGTATACAACAAACTCTCAATACTCGCTCTCATGCTAATAAATATATTATTTATTATTGTCATACAAAAACTTGAGTTAACTTCTCTTAAGTTACCTTCGCTTATGTTAAGCTACCATAATGCTCTCTCACATTGTTATTATATATCGTGTACCTGCGTAACTTTAAATCATACTAGTAGACCATATGATTGACCAGCAATTTTACACAGACTCTGCATGAGTTTAATTATCATAACTTCTTTCCAAGTTCTATATTGTCGTTTAATACTAAATAAGTGATTTAGAATCAATGCATTTAAATTTACACACTGTCAAAATCCATTGTCACATTATACATAAGTATAGTGTCATTTAACCCAATTAAATTATCTCATTAATAAAATAAAAAAAAAGGATTGTCTATTTCAGGCTTCTAGCCCATAACAAATCTCTTTATGTTTCATTAAGATCTCTTAGATACGCTCATTTAAAATTACTAGTACCTGGGCGACCGAGCTCCGCTCGGCTACAACTATCCATTGCAATATGGTGGCGTATAATAGGTGATAATCTACATAAACTTAAAAAGTAAAATGTGAACTGACAATTATTATTATTTACAATCGAATTCAACCTTACAGCACTTGTCACAGAGTAACGCCATCTATTGCCAATTTCTCTTATTACATAGCTCATTTTTTTACCAAACCAAACCTGTCCAAAACAATGAAAATTAAAAATTATATATAAACTTGAACATATAAAAAAAAACAAAGGTTAGTCAACGGGCGAGATTCGAACCCGTAACACTCGTTTCTAGCCGTCCGCGTCCCGACCCGCCGGACCAGACGGACAGTGGCCAGTAACACGAAATCAGCGACCACATTCTGCGTCGAAAGAAAAACGCATGAAAACTCGAAAACACGCGCCTTCCCAAACACAAGACTAATCTAGACCGACTGTACACCCCCAAAAACCCCCATATACCAAATTTCAGCGAAATCGCCAGAGCCGTTTCCGAGACCACAGAAAACTATATATATATACAAGAATTGCTCGTTCAAAGGTATAAGATAATGCAACGTCAGAACGTTATGTCAAACTATCATCTTCTAATTTACTTACACTCAAGTAAATTTACATAATGTACGCTCACATTATGAAAAACTATCATCATCTAATTTACATACGCTCATGTAAATTTACCATAATGTACGCTCACATTATGAAGTACTATCATCTAATTTACATGCTCTCATGTAAATTTACCATAATGTACGCTCACATTATGAAGTACTATCATCTAATTTACATACGCTCATGTAAATTTACCATAATGTACGCTCACATTATGAAGTACTATCATCTAATTTACATACGCTCATGTAAATTTACCATAATGTACGCTCACATTATGAAGTACTATCATCTAATTTACATACGCTCATGTAAATTTACCATAATGTACGCTCACATTATGAAGTACTATCATCTAATTTACATTCGCTCATGTAAATTTACCATAATGTACGCTCACATTATGAATCTGCTATTCTATTTATCTCATCTTTCACGTCCAAACTCTTAATATTACTCATGTTATTAAAACTACATAAGTATATACTACACAAAACGCTTGTTTACGTTGTTGTACACTAGCTTACTTTAAATAAGTATCTGTATTTACTTATATTTTTATGCTAGCCCGCTTTCAACTGTAAGGCTTTCATTAGCATAAATAAACTATGAGTCTCATACAATTTTAGCTAAATTGGAGTAAAATTTACAGATAACATGTGTAACACTGTCACCTGTATAACACTGTCACTGCCACCATTAAACGTAGGTATTTATTTCGACAAAAATATGTCTATAAATAGGTACTTATTATTTCGCATTTTAGTGCTGTCCAACGAGGTATTCTATTTTACTACTACCAATTCACTGATTTCGTATAGCTTTAACTAAAACTGCTGCATTGAACATAAATCATGACGTGTACAACAATGAAATACATAAATGCTTTTAAAAATTCTTATCAAAGAAAAAAATATATAGGAAAGCATAACCTACTCCATGTGTAAAAATGACAAAACTAATTTATTTCTGGTCATGATGCCTCATATACTGATGTCTTAAAGGAACTTTTATTATCATAATATATATTTAATTAACTTTCTTGGGCCATCATATGATTTACAACAATCATTTAATATTATCTGTCTAAATTATCATAAATTCATTATCTATCACAATAAACTACCAGCCAATTTATTGTTTTCAGTTGCTTGCAAAGAAGTGGTAAGATATACTTCTTAATGACTATTTTTACTCACGAGTTTTAAAGCTACCTGCAACTTCATCATGCATTTTTTTAAATTGCTAATACATATAATAATTACTTACAAGCAGGCGCCAAAAACATATATCTGAAGCATGTAAATCGTCCTAAACTCATGAAATAAAATACTTTTTATTTCTATAACTTACGTTTCATAAAACTTAGGAATCAAAATAAATCTCAAAATCCCAATGTGGGTTAGTGGTACGTTAACACTTCTGATTTATTGTGCTTCTTATTGCATGGTTACCCTAAACTATTACTACTACAGCAATCGGGATACTTCCAGGTACTCTGACCTAACCAGTTCATTACGATGCTTCCTCTTTGACAGCCTCAACCCAAGTGAACGAGCCTGTCCAACATTTACCGTGTCCCCACCACCTGCTAAAACTACCGTGTTTTGACATAATGTTAAATCGTGTTCAGTATAATGTTATTTTTCCAACTACCCCTGTATTAATCGGGGTAACATAATAATGTTGTCACGGTATAATTATTATTTAACTGCTATCTTAAATGTAAACATAAATAAATCATGACAATACACACATACGAAGGAAAACAAATAGCAGATATGTTATATAAAAAAAAAAAATGAAAAGAAAGGAAAAAGAGCCCAGCGTAACGGTGGTCTGGAACTTCCGTCCTTTGTATAACAACCGGGTACGATTACCCACGCATGTATATTCTTGAATTTTTCTATCACAATCCATTCTACTGACGTCAGGAGTAGCGGACAGGTTACATGAAATTTATACGGTAACATTTCCTATTGATTACGTAATTTTCAACAGTTGAAATATGTCACCGAAGGAAACTAGTGAAATGTTTCAGAAATTGCATATCGCTAACTGGGTCCTCTAGTCTCCACTGGCCGTCAGTCTGTAAATATCGCCATAGTTAAGTAATTGAAAAAAAACTGCAAATAATAAAAATTAAGAATTTAAAGTAGAGCCCCATAAAAGTCACTTACTTGAACCTTTTGCGCAATTCTTCATGTTGGGAGTACAAAAAAGTGATTTTTTTTTATGTGTAAGGTAGAGGATCCCTTCATTGCGACTGTGCGTAGATTTTTATTTATATTACAGATACTATTTTTTATAACAATTCCATTTTCCAAAGTTCCATTCATAATCTGAGCTCGTTCAAGAGGCCAGCTGAGCCTCTTTTCAAATTTGAGAATTTTAGGTAATAACTGTTGCGCTGACGGGGGCGGGGGCGGCTCCTAAAATAAGTGCAATAAGGACAAGGCTTAGGCGAAAAATCTCAGAAACAAGGTTTTGTCCTCGACATTTTCCTCCTCCAAAACACAACCCATCATAACGAAATTTTAGGGACGGAATGAGAAAGAAATTATCTTTGTCCGACCGTTTTGATTTTTGCGTTTGTTGTTGCCGATTTTGTATGCTATGCTATGCAGTTTGTTTTTAGCGCTTTTTGAAGTAACCTAGTTCTTATTAAAACAAGAATATTTAAAAAAAAGCAAAACGTACAAACTCATGTATTGGTAATATTGAACTCATATAAAAAAAATCATCTTGGGCCAAAATCCAAAGAGGAAAATGTCGAGAATGTTTGTATGGGAATATGACCACTAATGATTCCCCTTAACATCTTCCCAAATCTCGAAAAAATCCACGTTTTATCGTCCACAAAAGAGTACTCGCTCTCGTTTGAAAGTCGGTGTCGTTATCGTGCCCCGTCCTCCGGCTAGCAGAGGTTATCGCTTCCCCCACCAGCTCCCGCTCGATACCGATGCACCAGTAAAGCGAAAAATACACAACCAATAACACCGACCGACCACAAAACAAAACAAATATATATTAAATAAAGTCGGATCTCGATCCGGATCGCACGCGAAGGCTTCGCGAGTGTAGGCTTGTGGCGGCAGTTACGTTTTCGGACACAATCAGGTGGAGATGTTAAGCGGGAAGCTTCTGTTTTGCGTGATATTAGTAGCTGGTAAGTTATGAAGCCTTTTATGATTTATATTTAAAAACAGAATAAAATACCAGACAGTTAATAAGTATCAGTACTCAAACTGTTTAATAAGTCGAGTTGGAACATTGTTCGTGCGTGTGTTATGTTTAACATACCTACTTAATATCTTATTCCTCTTGTTCTAAGTATATTGCAAACATAACAGTTTTTCAATACGATGAAAATAAGTGCGCGTAGCATCAAGTTTAAGTATGTACTCAGTCTGGTTTGTCGTGTTAAGGAAAAAATGGCTAATTATTTAAGCATGATGAAAAATTTTAGGCTCTAGTCAATGGAATTAGCCAAAAAGAGTTGGTATTCGTAAGTTGAAACGAGCTACAATTCCGTCGTCCGCCTAAACGGACCAATTTCCACCAGTCAATCGACGCACCGATCAAACTCAATGGAAAGATCCTAGTGAATATCCTCGGCTCTTTGTTTAGGCATGATATCATCTCGTAAACAAAGATGGCCTGTGCTTTCGCAAATCTAGATAAACGGAGGGTAGGCGCAGGGCAGCTGCGTAGACCGAGTGGCGACTTGATCCCGGGTTATCGCGCGGGACCCGCCCACCGCCGTATTATTAGACGTGAGTAACCGATCTACTGACAGACTTTAAGACGACTAGAGCGATGCAACTTTGTACAACTTGATACAGCAATTAAATCAGATTCATACAGATTACATCATGATTCTGTTTAGTCATTTAATATATTGCTTTAAAAAAACGATTTCTTTCTATCAGGCCGTAACTTATCAGGGCTAATTCGGCTAGTTTGACTACTTGTACCACGGCAGCCAGGTCTCGGAAACAGTTTTATTTTTCAAGTCGATTTCGTTTATTCACCCGGGAACAAAAATGATTTCATTTTCGTTTGCGGTTACCTGTTAGAGAATTGTTCTATTGAGATACCAGTTTATGCCAAATTAGTTCATCTTTCGTTTTTGTAGAACGAAATTCACCGGTTAAATTGAAAATATCGAAGCAAGATAGACTACAAGTTTAGCTGAGAGTGTCCGAGAGCCGAGAATAACCGGTATGATATCGTTCCTCGCAAACTATAAAATTTCATTCCCTCTTCTTACCGCTAAGGAGAACACGATTTTTTTTTGGTTCACGTTCAATCAATTATCCGGTTTGAATGAACGAAATAATAAACCGATTTGGGAACGATATTAATAGGTATTCCAATACGGGTCGGAGCCCTGACAGCAGTACCCATTTTAATGATGTTTCAGACCAAACAGAAAATGTGAAAGAACAGTCAATAAAAAAAAGTTGAGCCTCCGTACGACCGGTACATTTGTACCGCTTTAATTATCTGCTACAATGAAAATGTCAGCAATAGTTTTGGTGTTTTACAAGATAAGATAGACTAGAGATATAAAGCTATCTAGATCTCGTTTATTAAGATAATATAATTTAACATTTTTTTTTTATAAATATCAGCCACGATACTTTTTTATTTCAGCCATCTTAGGGAATCATAAAAATAAGTTCGATTACTTATTATATTATTCAGGTAATCTTAAGTTTAAGAATGTAATAAACTACTTTGTTTCCTGAAAATCGTACGACAGATAAACTACGGATATTCGATTATGATTACGATCTGAAAAAAAAAACATTATTGGCGGCAAAAAAACATTAAATTGTCACTTAAATAAATAACATCAATAACTATTTTACAGTTTAAAATGCCATCGTTTGATGGTCTCCGTCAGCAGTTACATACATTATACCAAATCGAATGTTTTCCTTCAGCAAATGCACGATTAACTACTTATAAATCCTAACTGTACGAGTACGTATAATATAATCTCAAACAAAGAAAGCATTTTTCAAACCAGTCACGCCGTGTTCGACAAATCGGGGAAGATCCATAAAAAACAAAGACCCGTCGATTTCAGAACCTCCACCTTCGGAAATTGTTCAGCATTTAGAAAAATAGCAATAGCAATTCAGAAGCGTCAACCCAGTACTGGTTAGGTACATAGATTAAATCGCAATACAGCCTACACACGGCGTGGGAACGGAGATACCACGATATCCTGAACTGACTCATCGGAAGTAGCGAGCTCAGATTTGTGGAAACCAGGCCGAGTGCCGTCGTCATCGATATGACAGCGAAAATTGCGCAGTTGTTTAAAAGCAACGGACCTATTGTCGGAAATAAATCTAGACCAACTGCCACTTTAAACCCTACCTACATTATAAACTTTACCTTGGCGGCCTTGGATCATTTCCGGGATTTGATTATTTTAAGAAATTAATTAATAACTTTCTACATTTTTTGGAGTATTTCTGGAACAGGATTCAGGGCAGTAGATCAAAGCACTACTGATCAATCCTCTTCGAAATACTTCGTAATTGTTTCTGTCAAAGAGAAAAACTTAGTTTATGTCGATTAACTTGTTAGGTAGGTATGCAGATATCCACACACTATTATTAATAGTAGTGTAGTATTTATACTTACAGTTACAGGACTTATTGTAATTCCACGTTCTAATTACAAAGTTTTGTCTTAACTTTGCTTAAAACTCCATGTCACCTCTGATCTTCCGGCTAGCGTCCATTACCACATATTGCCTAAAATTACGTTTTAGCTTAAGTAAGCTGCAAAAACCTAAGCCGTTTAACCTTTAGTAGACGTCGTTGTCATTGTCACGACAACAAATTCGGAACCCTAACGTTTTTATCGAATAGTTTTTTAAACCACTAAAGTGGTTATTGAACGATTTAACGTACATATCATACGTATGTGTAGTTTGCATGTTATAAAATATAACCTGCTGCTTAATAATTAGTAAATAATATTACCTACCGTGTGACCTAGGACAAAACATGTAATAGGAAGAATAATAAGGAAAATAATGACGTATGATCCATTGAAGTGTCATCATCATCATCATCATTTGTTGTTTTCCCGTTTATTTATCAATCAACATTTTTATGTAACTTAAGAGGGAAGGATAACTTTTTGAATCTAACGAAGTAACGGTAATTTTTCTATGAAATTCCATTTCGGGAGAAAACGGTTTCCACTAAATCTTAACAAATTCACTTTGATTTTGATGTCGATCGCTTCAACATAATAATTATATTCTAGGTTTATAGGTATAACCTCTTAACCTAGTTTTTCATTGTGTCAATAACATTCTAAAAAAACATGGCGAATGGAAAGTATTTAGAAGTGGAAAAACGTTTTCTCCTTTTGTGTGGACGATCAAGTGGTATTTTTTACCTCGTCAGTTTGGAAACCCCGCGAGTGCAAAATGTGTCATTGTATTTTAATTGCATAAGTACTATATTTCAAAGTCTATCAACTTTTGAAATCTTTCCGTGTTTGATAATTCTGATATCGAACTCCATGTACTTACAGAGAACGTGTAGGATAAAATGTGTTAATTTCCTTACCTATTATATTTCTTCAAATTTCCAATGATTAGTTACAAAATAAAATCCTACCATATTATTACCATAAACTCCTTACCATGAAGTCCATAAATACTACATACCTATATTGTTCTGATCTGTTCCTACTACTTTACTAGTAGGTACTAGGTAGATAGGTAGAAACCTTTCCTGATACGCCTAGGATAAACTTGTTAGGTAAGTTAGAAAATCCACATCAACACATTGTTCAAATATTAAACTGCAATGAAAAAGCTATAGTCAAACCAAGATAACTCTGCAGCAACAGAGTGTGATAGTGTCACCAGAAACATCAAATTACAATGAAAGTATGTCGTTCATTCACCTCCACAATTCCACACTTTGTTAAGTCAAAGTTGCTGCAGAGTTAGCTTGGACGGCTACATACGTGACACTGTGCAAGTACCGCAGCACTCACATCAGTCACCAGACAATCCGCAAACAACGCACAGACACAACGTACTACTTCTTAACTCTTCAACCACCAAAGACGTCAACTGACGCGCTCGGTTATAGTGTAATATCAACCTTCGTACATTCGGCTAAGGCTTACAATGGTGCGTTGTATAAAATAGGTGTGGCAAAGGGTTGATTGTGGCGACATGCCTGTAAATAAATACTCATTAGATAATAGCATCCCTACACTTATTACAAACTCAATGCAACAAATAATCATTTACGCATTTAACTTACTGTTTACATAAACCAAATTAAGAGTTATTTTCATTGCTGACACAATAGTTGATATAGATAAAAGCATGAGATCACAGGAAAAGTTAGAAAAACAAACAAAGGAGATTAGATTAAAGGTCATGTAAGAGTCGCCATAATCTGGAGCCTCGTCAAAACAATAACGGAATAAAACGAGAAACAATTAAGCTACGTTTATGTCCTCATTAATTATATGGAGATAGTGTATCGGTGACAGTCGGCGCGCAGCTTTCAGCCATTTGGCTCGATATTCTTTTTTTAATCTTTTCGAGTATCGCGACTCAGTAAATGTAAAAACTTGACTTGGTTTTCAAAATCTGATTAGAAAGTAACTGATAATACTCAACGTTGTTAGATGTCTGTTCGACGGTTCCACAAATAATAAGAGCAGGATCATAATTTCCAGTTTTGAACACATAGTACAACATAAGCTGCCAAACACATTGCCAGTGTAACCTGCGTCTAAACGTCGGAAATAAAAGTAACAAAATAAATTCGTTATATACCCGAGCCCCTAGTGTAAATTTATTCGATTACGAAACGTGACGTACGCGTTTGCGTTAAGTCTCATTTAGTATGGGATTTAGACACAGCGCGCCAAGCGGAACGTTTTGGAAACTCAAAATCCCATACAAAATGAGACTTAACGCAAACACGTGTTTTAATATGGGATCATAATTTACTCATAGCATTTACGGTAGAGATATTACATTTACGGCCACAAATCAACTTCTCTGATCAAGTGCAAGACTTTGGACATGAAAATGCTTGCCTATTTAAATTCAAGCATACCTACTTTTTAAACCTTGTTTTTCTTTGTTGGGTCATGAACAACATTAAATAATAAATAAACCTGGGACCGTGCGAAGTGCATGGTGGGGGTAAGTAAAGCGATCCCAGCGCATAAGGTGGTAAAAATTTGAACTAATTGCGGATAGCGTCTTTAACATTTCGTACAATTATATGGCTCGAAATGAAACTTTGATTTACGATTACTTCTGAAATATTCATTTAAATTGTATGGTGTAAGGGACCATTGTAAGCTGTATGAAATGCTTAATATAACGAACGTATTTATTTTGATAATTGTTAATAATGTATCCATGTAAATAGCTTTGCAAATGCCACATATTACGTGATCTTTTTCTAGAAGTTACGAATATGTATAGTAAGTTATCCTTAAAAGATAGACATTTAACATCGCGGACTTTTTTGTAAACCTATGAATGAGAAACAACCCCACCATACATTGTGTTGTTATAGTAGCTCAAACGGATTAGGCAGCGTTTTGGATTAAAGCTCCTAGCCAGCGTGATTTTTTCCGACAACATCGTTATATTTCAAACAATTTACACAAAACCTTAACAAGTTAAATACTTAAGCCTTCCTCAAGAATCACTCTATTGATAAATGAAAGTCGTATGAAAATTCGTTCAGTAGTTTTTAGTTTTGGAGTAGTTTTATAAGATGTAGTGAATTGACGTTTTCCCCTAGACTTGCGGACACTAGGTTGCGTGACAGTCGTGCACGCTCCCATTTGTAAACTGTTGGCTAAGTCAAAAGCAGTACTACTGCACGTAAATTGACAATGTTCTTAACTTCTCGAAGAGGTCTAGTGATTCTTTTGTGTTTTTTCAGCGTGGCACGAGGCTCATACCGCCAGCCTCCCGTTCGTGCGGCTGCCGCAGCTGGACGACAGCGACGACAACGAGTTGCTGGACGACGTGGCGGACGCGCGGCTGCCCGTGGAGATGCGCGCGCGCGTGCGCGAGGGCGTGCCGCCGCCGCTGTGCGCGGGCCGCTGCGCCTCGCCGCCACGCGGCCCGGTTTGCGCCTTCGATGCAGCTGGCACAGCACGCACATTCGCGACACTTTGCGAGCTTGAGGCAGTATCGTGCCGTGAGAGCACCTGTAAGTGATCCAAACACCCCCCCGAAAAGAATCATTATCCGACCGTGGGAATTTTCAGGGTCCCTACCTACCCTTTTTGGGTTCAAGCCCCACTCAAATAAAATCCTGGTAGCATTTTCATTCAAAAAAGTGGAAACTGATACCAGAACGGAGCAGCTCTTCAACAACGCGTGTTTCACTAGACATAAATTCAAACTCAAAACTGTTAATGAGTGTTTCACATTGGGCGATTTGTCTTCTTCGTTAAGTTTGTTAAGCAAGTAAGGTTATTAAGAAAAAATTGTGTCAAGGTCCAGTACTGATGATGGGTTCCATGTGGAATTGAGGGAATTCCTCAAATCTTGATGGATTCAGATCCGGACCTTGAAGTTTGAAACGTTTAGTGCGCAAAACTGTTTAATGACATTACTAACATTAGTGTTTATGTTTCGATAGATAGGCACAAGTCTTGAAGAATGCTGCGTCACTCATGACAAAAACTGAAACTAAAGAGGGAAAAATGAACTTAACCTTAAAAAAACCGAAATTAAAGACGAAAGTACGAAGACGTTTACATTTTTCCTTATTGTTTGTTATTAATTTTTCCTGCACCGACACATACAAATGTCTCTGTTTGACCCAATGCTTGACTGGCAGAGAATGCCTTTTGGCATTAAGTTCGCCATTTGTACATTTTTCTTTATGTGTGCAATAAAGTTTATATGTTAAATAAATAAATAAAGTGGAGGACTCGCTCGAAATCACCTTTTCATACAAACGTAGTCCTCATTTTCCTCTCTGGATATTAACATTATAGAAAATATTTTGACACAATTTGTTGTATATCAACCACGGCGATTAAGAGTTAGGAGCATTTAAAAATTTGTATGAAATCTGTTTTTCGCTCCTAATTTTAACAATAATCAAAAAATCTAATAAAGGTCAAACGTAAGGGCGTAGCTATTGTTAATATAGGTACATCAAATTAAGTAAAAATATTTTCCATAATGTCAATATCCAGAGAGGAAAATGGGGACTACGTTTGTATAGAGAAGCAGCCATCCCCTTTCTTCTTAAGGTTTATTTTAGTTTTATACGCACTCCTTATCCATTGTTTACAAAAGGAGTATTTCGCATACCTAATCGATAACTTGTGTTTTTTTTTTACAGATTATGCTATCACGAGCTTGGGCGAGTGCTGACTGAAGAGACGGCCATAAATGTAGTATAAGATTACTTTACCCAAAAGTTTTTTGCAAAAATATGAAATAAATATACCTTTGTTACTTATATCCGCTGCCTACAAAGAAATCGTAAATGATCTTCCATAAAATCGTATAGCGGACTTAAAATTTTGTTTTATATTTTGACTAATAAATACGAGAGAGAATTAGTTTATAAACTGAGTAATAATACTCAATATCTCCTAAGTAATAAACGATAAAATGCATAAAACTTAATGCGCATTACATGAAAAATACCAAAGAATATAATATTTACTAATAATTAGGGCGTTGCTAGTAGAAAAGTTCCTAAATTCCAAATTGTCATTAGAAGATTCAGAATAATCTTTAAAATGATTGGAGACATAAATTGTCTTAAGTTTTTCTAGTTTCCGTAGTATTAAGCAGTACACCTACAACATATGATTATTTATTGTACAAAGTACGAGTTAACCGGTAGGTTAGTAAAGCGACTGAAATATTCCAGTCCTAGACGAATTGCTGTATTTATAAATGTATCAAGTAAATATTTTTAATATGAATAAAGCATATATTTTATAACAACTTCTTTTACATTTTTTTTAAAGATAAACTTACCTCTAAGTATGTGTACTAGATAGGTGTCTATTATGAATTATGATCTTCTTAATGTTTCTCGAGCGGTCGAGCGTCGGCGTCTACTGAAGTCTATGGTTGCTGCTCGACGCAACGCAAGCGCACCTGCTCAGCGAAGCCATTTTCCATAGCGCTGACTAGATTCAGACGCTCAAAAGACACTAGTGTGGGGTGGCCCTTACCCTCTAGGTTCTAATATTTTTTCATCGCACTTGCTCGAAAAAGATTTTATTTCATGCAGGTAAAGATAAGGTAAAGGACAAAGGCCTATATTATTCCCAGGGGGAGCTATGGATTGGGAATAAATGTAAATTCTGTCACTAATTCAAACGACCCATGTAGGTATAAATTTTACTTTTAAAATACTGACGTTTCCAATTTCATATTTTTGTTTATGTGTAAAAATATAAATTTCATTGTCAAGAGGGCGCTGTTATTCTCAAGTATAGGGTGACAATTCAGTTCAGTATGAAAAATTTAGTTTCAATGAAATTCCGCAATATGGCGCATGATCATATATTATAGGTCAGGCATTACAGTATTTCCAATCGTGGCTGAATGCCAGATAGATCTGTGCCTTCGATGCCTAACCTATCAAACAATGGCAATATGGTAGACGAATGTTTGAAATGTCGTCAATAAGAGTTATTTTTCTTCGGAAGTGTAATGAAAAACATTGTATGTAACTCCGGGGGCAAGAATATTGCAAACTCGGCTCTTTAAATATCACCCTCATGTCCAATATTTCACATACCGCCCTCGTTGCACAATAGGCTCTATTACTTACTATATATCTCATATCATCACATTAATTTTAATTTTCACAAAGGTTATATTTCTAAATTCAAAGTCTTTTTCATTAAACAAATTCGCTTTTGTTTATTACTTTCAAAGCTAGCTTAATACAAAAAAATCACAAATATGTAATACAGCATCTTGTAGATCGCAGTTAAAATCTTCAAAAGAGGTTATTCACAGATCATTATAATGCAAAGAGACATCAGTGCTGGCGGATTACTTATAATAAATGAGTGTAATAGCTGGCGGTATTCGCGTCATTTAGGACAGACGGATGCCTTGCGAGCCGGGGCATTCACCTTTGCTGATCTTGTGCAGCGCTGGAAGAGAGAGGACCATTAGTAATTGTCTCAATAGACAAAGGCAGTAATGATGTAGATAAGGTGCATATGCGCAATTACACATGTGGATTGGTGACCATTAGTATGAGTAGGTATAACAGGGTTGAGCACATTATAATGGCGTTATTCATGAACGCATTACAAGCCTGATTTTGCTATGAATCGTTTGTCTACCTGTCATTTAGGCTTATGTATTTGTAAGAAAGAGATAAAACATATTTTAACTACATCAGGATCGTAAAGTTTTTGAATAAGGGGGGCGGTAAATTCATACACACCACCACCTCACCTCTGGTCTGGAGTTGCAGGCGTCCATAGATTACGGAGACTGATTACCAGCAGGCGGGCCGTATGCTTGTTTGCCACCGACGTAGTATAAATTACAATATCATGACTGCTTTGATATTAAGCTATTCTAATTAAATTTAGAGCTAAATCGCTTTTTCTTAGCTTATGTGGTTCAAGAACCCAGCAAGAACCCAACAAATGGACATAATGCAGCACTAGGTACTGGAGGCCTTGGTCAGCTCATGCCCACTGATCAGTGCTTATATAGGTACATGCGAACGGATAATACCTACACAACTAACTTTCAGGGACATCGAACGCATAATTTTTCCATTTAAGCAAGGTATTTATAACTGGTATGTTTTGTTATTTCTAACTTACTGACATTCCTATTTAAAACTTATATCTACAGTACCTATTGATTCAAATGTATAACTGCAAAAAGCTAAGTTTAGCTCACTCAATCCAGTTTACTTCCACGGAAAGTCCATGTTTACAAAAAACAAACGTGAGTCACGATCCGGTCGGCTTGCCGATGCCGGCGCCCGCACAATAGCAAGGTCTGCTGCTGACAAAGCTTGCGTCATGTCATGTCACACTCTGCCGCGCGTGTCGAACTCCCAATCATGGTGGCATGGCTTTCACTGGCGAATTCGGTATACTTTATGCTTCGTAAATGTGTTTTGCAGTACCTATACCCAGATTCAGAAATAATGCAAACCCGAAAATTAAACCGACATAAGTACTCGTAGCCTCAATTAATTTTATACACGCTGAAGCACGGTGTGTGCAAAAGTTGAGCTGCAAAATGAGATTGCGAATGGCACCTTTGTCGAAACTATCGAAAGCACTATTTATTTACACAGCTTTGAACGGAACCATATTCGAAAGAATTTCCTCGTAAATGGTTAGTTAAGGCTTCACCGGCTTTTATGGTTGTTTAAACGGTTCATATTTAAAACTTACAAATCCTTATGTACAATTAGGTTCCTAGGGCAGCTTGCATCGCGTCACGCGTAATCTACGCACTCTTGCGGGAGGCCCCAGGGCTTGGCGCCTAGCTTGTCGATGCAAGTCATAGAGGAGTCGATAGTCATAGAGGAAGTTACAGATGTACAGTCGGTGCCCTTACATAAGTATCCACTTCCCTATACAGCTATACCCTGTTTTTTTAAGGTAAGAAATTTGATTGAATGATTAATAACCTCAAAAGTGTTGATAACTTTTTTCCTCCAAAATTAAATCTGAGTATCTATGCACTAAATTATAGTGTAATTTACATATTATAAAATTCAATTTATTTATTTCAGGCTGGCCCATAGATAAAACACAAAAATAATAACAATATCAAATAAAAATAAAAATACATGTCAACAACTAAACAATAAAGCAAAATAAAACATTAAACTCATACCTAAATTAATATTTAAATTGCACGGAAAATATTATACCGCAATATCATAGGAACCTAACATTTCGGAAGATAAAGCTTTAGCTTACCACTACTTTTGAGGGTAGAAAAAATCTAATCATAGAAAAACGAAGTACAGTAGTTTTCATGACGCACTCGTTGGCGAAGGACTAGGGCTTGTTGCCCAGCTTGTCAATGCAGACTGGCTCGAGGACAGCTACTATAGTGATAGCACTATATAATAGTGATACTAGCTACAGCAGTACTTACTGTCCTTGTGCTTGCAGTTATAACTAGTTGTCATAATGCACTCGTTGGCGAAGGATTAAGGCTTGTCGCCCTACTTGTCAATGCAGACTGGCTTGAGAGTCACTATAGTAGCTACAGCTGTACTAATGTACATTACTGTCCTTGTGCTCACAGTTGTAGTTGTCATGACGCACTCGTTGGCGACGGATTAAGGCTTGTCGCCCTTCTTGTCAATGCAGACTGGCTTGAGAGTCACCATAGTAGTACAGCTGTACTAATGTACATTACTGTCCTTGTGCTCGCAGGTGCAGTTGTCATGACTCACTCGTTAGCGAAAGATTTATACTTGTCGCCTTGCTTGTCAACGCAGACTGGCTCGAGGGGTGTAGTAGTAGTTACAGCAGTACTTACTGTCCTTGTGTTCGCAGTTGTAGTTGTTCATGACGCACTCGTTGGCAAAGGACTTGGGCTTGTCGCCCTGCTTGCCCGCGCAGACGGGGTCGAGCGCCACGGAAGTGCAGTCGTGTGTGCACGCCTTCTTGCGCGCCGCCTCCGCCTTCAGCTGCTTCAGGTCCGGCTTGTCCGGCCGGCACGATACCGCAACCACCAGGACCACTGGAATTATACATAATGGAACATGAGTGCTTATATTGTATTGTAAACGGTTAAGCAAATTTTTTGAATAACAAATACTAAATTAATTTAAATTTTGCTAGTAGGTATGACTTGAGATATAATTTGTGTTGTATCGTGTTATTGGTATGATAACACTTTGAACATGGCTGGATCATGACATGACTAGTAATTTTCATTTTGCGGCTGTTAACTACCCCGAAATACAATACTAATGTTAATCACGGCGAAGCTGACACTCAGGCGTACCTAACCGATTACATACAATGGATAAATAATGGAAATTGTATATCAGTGAATTTGTGTCACTGTTAGGGCTTGCAATTATCCGCCCTTTTTGTAACCAGATATTTCGAATACTTGTCATTTTACTAGCCGGATATCCGGATAAAACGAATACTTCGAATATTTACTTTTTATTTAATAAATCTCATCCGTCCTTTGTGAAAAGTTTAATAAAACTCACACGACCTTTATGTAATAAAATTTTTAGGCGTCCTATCTTTTCACCGATATTTTTTTCCAAAATTCATTTGGAAAAAAATATCGGTGACTTTAATGCTTTTTGCCTATGCTTTACTGTGAAAAACAACCTTCGGGAATTAATCTTTATGAGAACGTTTTATTTGGATTCGATTTTTTTGTCTAAGTAGGTTATTATTGTAGGTATACAAAATTTGTTTAGGTACTTAGGCGCGACGACAACGCACGTAGAATAAACGTTGTAATATGACCTTTGAAGATGATGTGCAAACATAGTTGGGAACCGTTAGGTTAGGTTCATCATCTCAGCCGAAAGACGTCCACTGCTGGACAAAGGCTTCCCTCTAAGATCTTCACAACGAACGGTTATTCGCTGCCTTCAACCAACGGTTTCCCGCGACTTTGATCAGATCGTCGGTCCATCTAGTCTGGGACCTTCCCACGCTGCGTCTTCCAGTACGTGGTAGCCACTCGAGATCCTTTCTGCCCCATCGGCCATCGGTTCTGCGAGCAATGTGGCCCGCCCACTGCCACTTAAGTCTGGCAATTCTCTGAGCTACGTCGACAACTTTGGTTCTCCTGCGAATCTCCTCATTTCTTATTCTATCACGCAGAGAGACTTCGAGCATAGCTCGCTCCATTGCTCTCTGAGTGACCTTGAGCCTTCTTATGAGGCCCATTGTGAGCGACCACGTTTCTCTGCCGTACGTCATCACTGGTAACAAACACACACTGGTTGAAGACTTTCGTCCTAAGACACTGCGGTATTTTGGACGAAAATATGTAGATGTAGGTTAGGTTAGAGTTATGTTAAGAATTAACAATTATTATTTGTTATTAAGAATTATTGTGTTGAGTTGCGACGTTGAAATTAATTTTTGGCAATGATTTCTTACACAAGCTTTAATTACTTGATTGGATGGTTTTCCGAACTGGTGACACGAACTGTATTTGTAACGCTACCAATAATGAAAGTTACTTTTATGGAATTAATATAAGGCGATATGCATAAGATTATCCTCGAATGTATATAAAAATTATTCAAATAAGAAAAACTCAACCGACAACGTCGTTTTCAATGTAACTTTCAACGTTTTTCAAATAGTTTTCTTAAAAAATGTAACAATATTTTTTGTCACAAACGGTATTCGAATTATTCGTTTTATCCGAATATCAACTTAAGAATTATCCGGATAGTAAATTTGACGGATATCCGGATAAAACGGTTATATGGATATCCGGACTGCAAGCCCTAGCCACTGTCAGCATAAGAAGTTTATTTTCATACACTCCAAATTTCAAACTGATAGGTAGGTACATGTGGCCATGATAATGAGGTAATTTTCCAAAAAAGGCAAAACTACATCGTAGTAGCTGCCTGTTTATCCTTACTTACGGCACTAACACAATGATTACGTCTGTGTGCGTCTGTTTTCCTGCGTAACAGGAAACAATCAAGTAATAAAGGTCCTAGAGCACGATACTTAGTCGGGAACGCGGCAAGGTTAGTAAATGTAATGAGGTAATGTGGTAATCGCAGGAAGGCGCTGGCCAACCGCCTGGATCCAACCTAGTCTGATGTAGGAGGCCATAGTAAGACTGTTAAAGGATCCCATCAAACCAAAAATATTTATTGAAAACTAAAATAGTGGAAATGGTAAAGACGTTTCCCATTCGTATTACATATCTATTATTTAGGTAATCCAGCATTAATGGGTCAATTAGGTCCACACCTTGCTTCGGGCCCGAGAGAGTCGTTTTCCGTTTCACGAAATATCAGCATATCCTTAACAATATACCTTAGTAAATAATATTATCTTGCTATTCTTTATTTTACCGTTTCGTCCATAATCTAGCGTAGAAATGACATCTCACCTCTCTAGCGATAAATTGTAAGTAATTATATGTCCTTATCCTTCTGTGCACACATGTTTAGAGTTATAGTCTAGATGTGTACTGTATGCTAACCCTGTAATAACACTGTAATTACTGCAATTGTCTGTAACTTGTTTTGTGAGACAAATAAAAAATATTAAATTATTTGGCAATTAGAGACAAAGTAATTTTACATGTCAAATATTGTGAAAGATGGTATTTCATGAAACGGAAAACAACTCTAGCTCGAGCCGGAAGGCCTACCGGGAACACCGAAATTCGCAAATTACGGGCAGCTTTCTCTGCCACTCTGAATACGCTTTAATTGTAGTAAAAAAAGATTCCCGTAATTTGCGAATTTCGGTGTTCGCGGTAGATCCTCCAACGTCGTGGCCGTTGTAAGTTGTGGATCGGTTTCTTTATATTTTGACTAGAGTCAGACTAAGTTGGCCCCGATTTTGAGAGCCCAGGCAGGGCACGTGTTATTTTAGACGTCAAACTTTCGTCGAGCTATGAAATTATGACGTTTACTTAACACCGCCTGGGCTATCAAAATAGCTGCTAACTTATCTTGGTCTGACTGTAACTACCTCTTAAATTTAACATATATCTACCTCCGTTATAATATGTGCGTATGATTACAAATATATAACTATATAAGTACGGTCATAAATGTCATAATCGCATATAATGTGTTTATTGCGGCCATGCTCTGCTTATTCCATTTAATGAACAGAGGACCTACCACGAACCACGTTCGACGTGTTGCCTCCCTGTCACACTTACGTACGAGTTTAAAATGTTTAAATTGCGATAGAGAGGCAACACGTCGAACGTGATTCGCGGTAGGCCCTCAGCAATGAGGATAAAGTTTGATTACAAGTTTTGTAATTTAAACGAGCGTTGCTGGTAGGTCTTCCGAGGACATTATGTCTATGAGTAAACACGTGAAAATACCTACAATTTGCTGTTGCCTACCTACTGCATCAATTTCATAAAAAATTAACGCAGGCCATATACAGGCATAAAGCGAGCATCAGCATATAAATTAATGTTTTGCTGGCACCTAACCGAAACAATGTTGCTATAAAATTAAGACGATATTATTCCTAACCATATCGAACAAAAGTTTACTGCAGAAGCTGTAAGTAAACAAAGGTTAACTTCTTAATCTAATCTACATAGTTCCCTACCATTATAAAGAAAATAGGTTTTGTTTTAAACAATCCACGACACCATATAACGGGAACATTGACGGAATTAACCGGTTGTTATTTATTCAAAGTATATTTCCTCAAAACCGGTTGATACTGGAAATGAGCTTACCAAAAATAGCAAAAGTGACTGCCTTCATGTCTGCACGGTTTGAGCACTTCACCCGAACTGTGGGCGGGCAAGGGGTACAGCTTTATATAACATCACGGCGGGAGGGGTATCAGTCTATCTTACAGAGTATGACCTAAGACGAAGCAGCGTGTAGTTAACGCTATGCTTATTTGCATGATGATTCTATCCTGCAAGAAAACCATACCTATTAATTGTTAAGAACCAAAATACAGCGACTAAATAATACAACAAACATTTATTTACATTATAAAGGTAAGTATTAGCATTGTACGGTTAGCTGCAGAGAAAAAAGGTACCACCCATGCATAATAACTTCTATGCAGGGGTGGTACCTTTTTTTCTCTGCAGCTGATTGCACCTATTTAATAAATAATATTTTCTCAAAAAAAAATTTCTTCTTCTTTCTCCTAATCAGAACACGATAGAATATGCCCTTAAACGGGTCCCCATTATTTTTGTTACATCGTGTAGGTACCTATATCAGGTAAATGGCGGTGTCCTTCATGCCACATGGGATTTTAAAAGGTCTTGCGATATATATTGCTAGACCAGTCTTAACCGAAAAGATACTACAGGAAGAAACTGTTAGTTAAGCGAATAAATTCATCAGTTATTATATATTTATATACTTCATACTAATCAATAATCATACTGCAGGTAGGTATAGTTGGATCGCACAACTTGATAAACATGCTAATTGGTAATTGTTTATCACGTTTTCTCAGAAATGGGTAGTTACGAAATGGGTGGATAGAATATGCCCTTAAACGGGTCCCCATTATTTTTGTTACATCGTGTAGGTACCTATATCAGGTAAATGGCGGTGTCCTTCATGCCACATGGGATTTTAAAAGGTCTTGCGATATATATTGCTAGACCAGTCTTAACCGAAAAGATACTACAGGAAGAAACTGTTAGTTAAGCGAATAAATTCATCAGTTATTATATATTTATATACTTCATACTAATCAATAATCATACTGCAGGTAGGTATAGTTGGATCGCACAACTTGATAAACATGCTAATTGGTAATTGTTTATCACATTTTCTCAGAAATGGGTAGTTACGAGTAAGTGTTTACATTGTGCTCCAAATGCTAGATCGTATCTGCTCATTTTAACTAAGTACCATAATTCTCCATTGTTTTATTATTTACTGGCCTCTGAATTAATCTGATCCCTAAAAACCAAGGTGAACCGGAGCTATTGTGCTAAGGGGCTGTAAAAACTAACTTGCATGTTAATCTCACAGATTTCGAGGGCGATCTCAGGGGTGCAGTCAGGGTGTTGATGTCGGATGATGCTGTGGCACCGTCGAGTCCTGAAACCCTTGCCAACTTGCAGTTAAAGCACCCTGCCCCATCCCGGCCGTTGTTGTTACCACCGGAACCAGACAGATCCTGCCCTGCGCTCACTGTCAGGCCGGAGGAGGTTGCACGGGCTCTAGGCTCCTTTAACAGTGTTTCTGCGGCAGGTTTGGATGGTATTCGTCCATCACATTTAAAGGAGCTTGTTTCAGGTTCTGCTGGCGAGAATGGGCTTCGGTTGCTGGAGTGCTTGACCAGACTGTGTAATTTCCTCCTTAGTGGTCAGTTAAACCCCTTGGTCTGCCCTTATATATACGGCGCGTCTTTGTGCGCGCTGTCGAAAAAGGACGGTGGTTTAAGGCCTATCGCCGTCGGCAGCGTCTTCCGCCGTTTGTCTGCCAAGCTTGGTTGCTATGCCGTACGACATGAAATGGCGTCCTATTTGCAACCATGCCAGCTGGGCTTTGGCACCAAACTGGGTTGTGAGGCTGCCGTCCACGCCGTCCGAGCCTTCGCCCTCGACCCAAACAACGCGGATTGCATTATCATCAAGCTGGACATAAAGAATGCTTTCAACTTTTTAGAACGCGACACTCTTCTAACAGAGGTTCTGGAGAAGGTTCCAGCTCTCTACCCTTTTTTATATCAGGCTTATTCGTCGCCTTCAAAGCTATTCTATAATGGTTCACCCATTTCATCTCAGGTCGGTGCTCAGCAGGGTGACCCGCTTGGCCCCCTAATCTTCAGCCTGGCTATACAAAAAGCAGTATCTAGATCTCGGTCACCGTTGAATGTCTGGTACCTCGATGACGGCACTCTAGGGGGTAGGCCAGAGGAAGTTGAACAGGATCTGCTTGCGCTCCTTCCACTTTTTCGGGAGTTGGGACTCGAGGTTAACTCCAGTAAATGTGAGTTTTTTCCCTGTAGCGCCAATTCTCAACCTTCCTTCTCTTCGTTTGGTACCTTACTCCCTAGTCTCAAGGAGTTGTCTACCCAAAATTTTAATCTATAACCTGAAGCCATCAGGGGGAGAGAGCAGCTTCTTAGGTCCGCTGGTGAGAGGTTAAAAAAGCTCTCAGCTCATGTGGCGCTTACTTTGTTGAGGTCCTGCATTGCTGTTCCCAAGGTGACGTACTTTTTGCGTACTGTGCCTGCCTGGCTGCACCCCGGCCACTTTGATTCGTTCGACCTTGTGGTGAAGGAATATGCTGAGTGTGTGCTTAATGTCGCTTTAGATTCGAACCAATGGGATTTGGCTTCATTGCCTATACGTAGTGGCGGTCTGTGTATACGGCGTGTGCGAGATGTGTGTCTTCCGGCCTTCCTGGCATCGGCAGCGGGGGTAGTGGACCTTGTTACTATGATTTTATCCTGTGATGGTGACAAGGCTATAATACCTTTCGCTTCCGATGCGTTGTCGGCCTGGGAGGCTCTCAATCCGGGTGCGCCCGTGCCTGAAAGGCCATTCCTTCAGCGGTTGTGGGACGAAGTCGGCATTAAGCGTCTATTTGGCAGTCTTTTAAATAACGCTTCTGGTGCTGATAGAGCCAGGTTAAACGCTGCTTCGGTGCCGGAATCGGGGGCTTGGCTACACGCCCTCCCCTCCCCTAACTTTGGCACGCTGCTCGACAACGACTCGTTGCGGGTGGCCGTTGCTCTTCGCCTGGGCTGCGATGTTTGTGAACCACATCTATGCATCAGCGGGTCTATGGTGGAGAGCAACGGGCACCATGCCTTGAGCTGTCGCCGCTGCGCGGGGAGGTTCCCACGGCACCACGCGTTAAACGATATTATTCGAAGGGCCTGAGTCGGTCGGATGGTAAAAGACCGGATGGTTTGACCCTGGTGCCGTGGGAGAGGGGTAAGTGCCTTCTGTGGGATGCCACCTGCGTCAGTACGTTCGCCGCCACGCACCTTGGCCGCACCGTGCGATCGGCGGGAGCTGCTGCTGAGCAGGCGGCGTCCCTAAAGAGGGACAAGTACTCGGGGCTGGCAAGCTACTTGTTTGTTCCCCTTGCCGTGGAGACGTCAGGGTGCTGGTGCGCGGAGGCGAAATCTTTTCTTGGGGAACTGGGGCGGCGCTTGCAGGAAAGGGGTCTCGACCCCCGCTCCGGGTCGTTCCTAGCGCAAAGGTTGTCCATCGCGGTTCAACGCGGAAACGCAGCAAGCGTGATGGGCACCTTTGCGTTGGGAGCGACGCGGGGTGGGTTGTTTGACTAGTTTTTTTTTAGAGGTTTGTTTAGGTTTAGTTTTATTTATAGTTAAGTTTATTTGTTAGTCCTTAAGTATTTTAATGATTGTATTTTTTTATCTCACAGTTTAGGAAGATACTACATTTATATGAGAAAATTAAATCACCACTTATTGCTCGCCTCGAATTCTATAACGTCGGATGTGAACATCCGACCAAAATGACTTTTTAACATAACAGTAAGATTCAACACATTCTCTTTCTAATAAGCTGACACTATCTATTATTTTTAGTTTCCAAGATAGAGACAGTACAGAAGGTCGGATTTGACGATAATCATTTTTTCCATCAGGCATAAAGCCTTAATTTAACATCCGAATTTTTTCATAGTTTTGCCTCTCAAATGTTTCGTTTTCGTTGATGGTGGTAAATGACTTGAGACCTTATGCATCTTAAATGCAGATATGTTTTGAGAGTTTTATTAAAATGTAGATACGACATTTTGTCTATAATTTTGGTGCCAGAACTGCGTGTTAGATTTTAACTGATGACCTTATGAGTAAAATATTTAAGGAGTGTAAGCATAAGCATGTAAGAATACGACTTGCCCCTATTTTACTGTTCAATTAGAAGAAATGAAAAAGTCAGATCATAGAAATGTGCATTAATACTGTATTTTTAGATAGTATAACTTATCTAGAATAAAAGATACAAAGACCTTGCTTAATTCAAATAATAGTTCACATCGTTCGTGACATATTTGCAAACAAGTGTCAATTTTTTATTAGCTCTCCTGAAAAGTTGATTTTTTCACATCCGAACGTATGGAACGCGAGGTGAGATTTATTATTTTCCACGTGTATGCAGAACCAATGAGAAAAAAAGCCTATTTGGTAGCTTGTTGTGTTGTAAGTAGGTCTTATGTTTATGTACTAAGGTAGGCAGTGGATCCGATGTGGTCTGAACGGTCTGGACCAGCAGCAGTGCAATTGCCTTGATTGCTGGTGCAGATAGCATCCAGCCAGTTCCAAACCTAGCAAGCTAGGTAGTACCAAGTAGTGCCATAACGCGTAAACACACGACGCCATAGATAGGTAGTACATACATACCAATCTTGTCAACAACTTTATTTTAAATATTCACAAGTTAACTCGATTTCCATCTTTGAATGAAAAATTAATAATATTTAATATAATACTAAAAGTAGCCGTTACTCTAATAAACAATGATCTTAAAAATTTATTTCATATATCTAAAGCTAAGGTCCGACCGAGAACGCTTTTTCTGTCTCGGCCGAGACCGAGACCGAGACCGAGATTCAATGGGATTCTCGGCCGAGACCGAGACCGAGACCGAGAATTTATAAAATAGAAGAAAAAAATACGATTTTTGCAATCAACATGTTTTAATAGTCGAAATTCGACGACCAATCAGAGAAAGTTATCATGATCAATTCGTAGCGCTATTAAATAGTATTCCTTGGGTTCCGTAGCAAAATGGCAAAAACCCTTATAGTTTCGCCATTGCCGTCTGTTTGTGTCTGTCCGTATGTCACAATCATTGTACTCGAAAACTATACGATATATTTTATAATGATATATGGAACGAAGGTGTATTATGTAAGTCGCATCTTAGTAAGGTTAAGCTGTAATACATACTTTTTCAGAAAATTTTTTTTTGAATATTTTCTTATTAAAACGAAGTAAGTGCCACGAACATTCGCTCTTTTGCTTGTCTGGCTTTTTGTATTGTATGAAGGTACGGAACCCTCCATTATGCGTTGCCCGACACGCACTTGACCGGTTTTTCTAATACGGATGTGTACAAAAAGAGGTACAATAGCAATAATCAAAATTAAAAAGTTATATATTGTAACCCAAAAACGTAATTTTCCAGCGTTAAGGTGCGACCAGACCGCAGCTTAAAAAGCGGCCAAGTGCGAGTCGGACTCGCCCATGAAGGGTTCCGTACCATTTATGACGTATTAAAAAAAACTACTTACTAGATCTGGTTCAAACCAATTTTCGGTGGAAGTTTGCATGGTAATGTATATCATATATTTTTTTTAGATTTTTCATTCTGTTATTTTAGAAGTAACGGGGGAGGGGTGGACACACTTTTTACCACTTTGGAAGTGTCTCTCGCGCAAACTATTCAGTTTAGAAAAAAATGATTTTAGAAACCTCAATATCATTTTTAATGACCTATCCATAGATACCCCACACGTATGGGTTTGATGAAAAAAGATTTTGTGAGTTTCAGTTCTAAGTATGGGGAACCCCCAAAATTTATTGTTTTTTTTCTATTTTTGTGTAAACATCATAATGCGGTTCATAGAATACATCTACTTACCAAGTTTGAACAGTATAGCTTTTATAGTTTCGGAAAAAAGTGGCTGTGACAGAATCGGACAGACAGACGGACATGACGAATCTATAAGGGTTCCGTTTTTTGCCATTTGGCTACGGAACCCTAAAAACGGTCACGATACGGAATCGCAGTGACGCGTCGTATGCGTACCGTTTTTGACGCATGCTCCCCACACCGCTGCTTAAAAAACGGTGACGGTACGGAATCGCAGTGACGTGCTTCACGCGAATCTTTTTTGTTCGCAGATCTTTGCGTAAAAAACGCTGCATTTATGTACAAAACAGTTGCGTCTTTTACGTCACCGGTGTGGTGTCTGCCATAAGATCTCCGTGTAATATTTTTTGCGATTTTTACGCAGATCAATTTACGGTGCGTCAGCGTATTTTAAGCAGCGGTGTGGGGAGCATGCGTCAAAACGGTACGCATACGACGCGTCACTGCGATTCCGTATCGTGACCGTTTTTTAAGCTGCGGTCTGGTCGCACCTTTATGGTCCGTTAAATTGTGACAATGCTCGTCGTTTAACGTTCAGTTAGTGACTTGCTATTAAGTTAAGCCACATTAAATGAAAATCAACCTGTCTCAACAACGACACCGCGAATTTTGTCAAAATTACATAGAAGCATCCGCAAAGTTAGCAAGAAATTATGTCCAATATTCCACAACAGTAATCCGCCACAGGTATTGTTTTGTACTTACCTACTGTTTTACCTTTTCCCGTAAACAAAAATATATTAAGTATCAAAATATCCAGTGTCATCTTACACCCACATCAAGTTAATTTAAGTTACATCTCAATAACAATATACACTCATTTATTATCTCTTCCGCAATAACACAAACACAAAACGAAAAGAACCAAAGAACAAGTCATTGCTAGCAACCGAGCCTATCTGATCCCAACGCCGTATTTGATAAGTAATTGGCTTAAAATGAGGGTACGAAACCAATCAAAATCACAAAAAACGTCACACCAAGCGGGCGATGCAACCAACGGGTGGCTTAGAAACGGGCGCTCGTGCGCCGTAAATTCAAATCCACCAATGATAACTTATTGCCTAGTCTCGGTCTCGGCAAGAATCTCGGCCCATTTTGGCCGAGAGCCGAGACCGAGATCTCGGCCCAATTTTTGGCCGAGAATGCCGAGACCGAGACCGAGACCGAGATCTCGGTCGGACCTTATCTAAAGCCCGACCAGAAATATATGATCATTGTCAAGAGGGCGCTGTTATTTTCATGTATAGAGTAACAGTTCAGTTTAGCACGAAATGTTTAGTTCCAATGAAATTCCGCAATATGGCGCGTGATCATATATTACTGGTCAGGCTTTACTTCTTATCTATCTCATGATATGATCTCCGTCTCAAGCATCATGGTTATAATAGGTACAGTTGAAGTATTATAATCAAACTATATCTATAACGCCACCTATTGTTGAGTAGCGATAACATCCCGCTCTACGTTTATAGTTCAGTACTGTCATCACTAGATGGCGCTGATAGCTACCATAAACGTAGTGATTATATTATGCTCTTTGGCTGCCATATCATATGGTCGTCTGAAAATATCGATACAAAAATGTACCAAAAATATGTATACACGACTTTATTGCCCATGTATAAAGGTAATGTATACATATTTTTGGCACATTTTTCGTATTGATATTTTTAGACGTGACTGTACCAACCATACGACTGGAAACTTAACAGGGGTCTCCACTCTCCTGTGCAGTTCATACACGTTCCCTATATTTTTCTGTCAACGGTAAAGATAAAATAATCCGATAATTTATCTTGCACATTATTGCATGTGTAGGTTTGGGCTTTTTTCCCATAGAAGTTGCATTGGGTATACACGGTGCTCACGAGGAAAGCGAAAGATTTTAACCACGTACTTCTGAGGCCAAAAGAAGGAAAAAATGTTATATGAGTTTCAGTAAATTTCGCCAAAAAAAATTTTTCAAATTTTGAACGTATTTTTTTTTTTTTTTATACTACGTGGGTGGCAAACAAGCATACGGCCTGCCTGATGGTAAGCAGTATCCGTAGCCTAAGTACGCCTGCAACTCCAGAGGAGTTACATGCGCGTTGCCGACCCTAACCCCCTCCCACCCTCGTTGAGCTCTGGCAACCTTACTCACCGGCAGGAACACAACACTATGAGTAGGGTCTAGTGTTATTTGGCTGCGATTTTCTGTAAGGTGGAGGTACTTCCCCAGTTGGGCTCTGCTCTAGATCTGAAATGACATCCGCTGTGCTGTGCCCTACCACCAGAGCGAGACATACATAAAAAGTTAATTTTATGGTAAAACTGGCACTGAAAATATTTTTTTACGATTTTTTTGTAAAAACTAGTTCTTGCAAAGTTACTAGTCACTTTTTGACATCTATCAATAAGGATATTTAGACTACGCCCCATAATGGCATCATCGCGATCAAAAAGGCGTTTTGCACTAAGTTACGATAAGATGTTTTTTTACATTGGTATTTACTCTGAAACTAGGCGAAATCCAGAAAAGTTTATATGACATTTTAGTCTCGAAATGTGATCAGTAATGCACTTTCAAAATCTTTCGGGTTCCTCGTGAGCACCGTGTATATTTAAAATAATTCAATAAAAACTATGTTTTTCTCCAATCAGGGACGACAAGATGTCATTCATTTTAAAATAGACTGAAATTAACTTGAAATTAATGAAGCATGACTCACTTGTTTATGGTCAAATTTTGCCAGTGTTAAAAAACTGATGTTAAATACTTATTTTTACCAGGTTTGTACGTTTCATTATTGGTGCCATAACCATTAAAGATGTAATGAATTTCAAACTAGGTCAGGTAGCCCATGGTACTTTTATTAGTGTTTTCATAAATTATGAACATAGATCTGTTATAGTTCTTTCAAAATGATAATTCAGGGTAAATTAAAAGTAAAAGAACAACTAATATAAACATCTTTTTTTATTCCAACTTATAACCGTACATAATATACACAGTACAAAAAAAACTTGCTTTCGCCTAATACAGCAATAAGGACAAAAGAAATTGTCACATATCTTGTTTAACTATTATTTGTAACATACTAACCAAATTGAGAAAATCTAATATAGGAGAAACTTATCTACACGCAGTGTTTAATGTACAATGCTTCGAGCGAATACGTTTACTTCAATACAATAACTTAAAAGTATACACTTCTTAATATGTACTCGATGGAATTCGAATTAAAAATTTACACAATACATACATATCACTAGAACTACAAATAAGCCGTAAATAACCTGAAGAGTTTATTTTGTATTTCGATTAAGGAACATAAAAGATATCCACATCTCGACAATATCACCGTATTCAGACTAATTTACATTGCACATTCTCCGATCGCGACAGTCGGACTAAATCACATTTTGAGTACATTTACACACACAACTGGTACACATTCCACGCGACGCTTAACAATGGCATCTTACATACGAAACGCGGGTCACTCGCTCCCAATCTTACGTTTAAATGCGGAACTTAGCTAACGTTACGTTCGAGGTTGAGATCAAATGCGAGAGGAGAGGGTGGCGCGGCCTACTCCGCCGCCGCCAGCGCCTCCTCCAGGCAGCACAGCGAGTCCTTCACGGCGTGGTACACGATGTTCTTGATCTGCAGCTTGTCCTCCTTGTTGGAGTGCTGCCGCGACAAGCGCCGGAACTGCTGCGCCAGCTCGAAGCAGCGCGACACGTTCTCAGGCGACACGAAGTCCTCCGCCACCTTGACGCAGTCCAGCAGGTTGCGCACCTGGTGCGGCGCGCCGGCCGGCACGAACACGGCGTCGCCCGGGCACTGCAGCACGGCGTAGCCCTCCACGCCGTACTCGCGGTACAGGCGCTCGCGCAGCGCCGCGTCCAGGTACCAGGTCTGGTCGTGCACGGGGTCGTGCTGCGCGCGGGGCCTCGCGCCGCGCTCCAGCTCAGCGCGCACCAGCAGGTCGCGGATCTTGTCGGCGTCGCGCGCCGCGTAGATGTGCCACAGCGCCGCCGGCGGCTTGAGGCGCGCGCGGCGCCGCGACAGCACGTCCACGCCCGCCTCCTCGGCCGCGCGCGCCGCCTCGCGCGCCCGCTCCGGCGCGTCCGGCGGCGCGCTGGCGTGCACCATCACGTTCACGGCGTCGCTCACGTCCAGGTGCAGGTTGGTGGTGCCGCCGGCGCCGCCGTACGCCGTGTACATCTTGGGCCCGAGGTCGGGCCGCACGAAGCACTCGGGCAGGCGCGCGGCGAGGTTGAGCTTGCCGGCCCGGGAAGTATACTCGCCGAGGGGTAGCACCCGCATGAGGTCCTCGAAGCGCGTGGGCAGCAGCTCGGCGAAGTCCTCGCCGGGCGGCCAGTCCTTCAGCTTGAGCACCATGGGCGCGCCGCGCTCGTCGCGCAGCCTCTTGCCGGCGAGCTCGAAGCCGTCCCAGAACTTGCGCGCCGGCTGGTTGGGCACGACGAGCCCGGACGCGCAGTTGACGAGGTCGACCCGCGTGTCGCCGAAGTCACGCGAGAAGCTCTCGGGGCTCCAGAGGTCTTTGTCCAGCAGATTGGACAGGTCCGACACTAGCACGGGCTGACCACGTTTCCACTGGTCCTAAAAGAAAATATAAATAAAATTAGAATGTAGAAAGGCACATACTGTAGAGAAAAAAAATTAGAATGGCGTGAAGTCATGGTACTCGACAATAAGATTAATGATATTCTGGACACGTCAAAACAAATGGTTCGAGACCCAAATGCAATTCGTGTCACTTTCACCAATCATTGAATTATTAGTAGCAGGATTATTTTATTTAGATGAAAGTAAATATAGGTGACGTTCGATATTTACCTGGAAAGGTTTGTAGTTGCCGGGGTGCGCGGGGTCGGTGAGGTGCAGCAGGCGGCCGTCGCACAGCCAGGCGTGCGGCACGTCGGGGTACAGCACCTTGGACTCCGTGAGCGTCATGATCCGCACGGGCAGCTCGTCGCGGTTGCGTCCGCTGCGCTCGTAGCGCTTCACGACCGTCGACAGAGCGAAGGGCTTGGTCTCCTCGTCTTCGCCTTTCTTCTCGTCGACGACGCTCGATATCACATCGGATGTAGATAGGGTGACGCCCTTCGTTTTCTTCTGCTTCTTCTTGGGAGGTTCGGCCGTGTCGGGCGCGGGTCTTATTAAAAGTTCCCGCAAGGTGGAGAAATTGCCGCCCTCCTCGCTGGAGTCGCTGGAGCTGGAGTCGGATTTCTCCTCCTTTTCGGTCTTCAGCGGGATGTCGGAGAGCCAGCTCACAACGGGGCTGCCCGTTTTACCGTTCTCGGACTTTATTGGCGAAGTGCCGTTGGACGGGCCGTTTTCTTCTTTCACATCCTCCTTTTTCACATTCTGTAATATAAATAAATAAACATTTTAATGCCTGACTTATTTACTGCCAATTTACTTTTAGCATTGATTTACGTGAGGAAAGAGCTTATTTATCCTTTTACACTCATCGGGAAATATGTTGTTGCTAGACGCAATAAAATTTTGCGCAGGTTGCGTATACATGTGTCATTTAATGAGAATTAAAGTAAAAAAGCATGAAATAAGCAGTAATCACCATACCACAAAATTTTATTTTTCGATTGGAATAGGTTTAAGGCAGAAAGGATATAATATCTATAATATTCTATTGTAGTCGAAAGTGCAGTTCATAAAGGCAGGCATCTTATTTAAGATACTCAGCCAAGTTTGGTATAGTGTTTATTTCAAAAAGACCCTTAAGGATATGAAAAGGGAGGTGGAAATTTGTATGAGTAATCAATAACCGTTGAACCGATTTTGATGAAATTTGGTATAGAGATAGTTTGGAGTCCCGGGGAAGAACAAAGGTTAGTTTTTATTTCAAAATATGTCCCTTAAAAGTGAATAGGGAGGTGTAGGTTTGCATGGGGAATCAATAACTGATTTAAATGAAATCTACGTCTACATCTTTGTTTTAGTTGAAAATGATACCAAACTTGAGTTAGAAACTAAACTTAAATAATTATTAACCTCAGTGGCTAGACTTCTTAAATAAATCTAAGGAAAACAAAAATGAATTCTGCCAAAGAAAATCTTTTATTCAGACAACGCCGTATTTTACCTTTTTATAGCTTGTGCACACAAAACTATTGTGCGAACGTTATCCAACGATTATAACAATTAGAGAACTAGGGATCTTATTACAACTTAGCAACGTAACTAAGTAATGTTCCTTTCTCTTAGAAGCAATAAAATTCAGCACACATCTCCAAAAATGAGAACCAACATTCTTGCGATTACGGGATAGTTTAATGTTCGTTTGTCTTTTAACTCCGAAAATAACATGCTATAATAATTATTTTTTATTATACAACGGTTAGCAAGTAGGCTGTTGTATCTATTAACAAAGTAGTAAGCAGAACATAAAATGTGTTGTGTAATGTATAATGTAATCAAGTGGAGGATCGTCACCTTCTGCATGACCTTGACGAGCAGCTGGCGGGCGCGCGCGCGCGCGGCGGGCGGCGGCGCGGCCTGCGCGCCGCACGCGCACGGCGGCAGCGCCCAGGCCGCGCGCGCCGCGTGCGCCCGCGCCGCCGCCGCGCCCAGCGCGCCGCCCGCCGCGATCTGCGTCAGCAGCAGCCGCCGCACCGGGTGCGCGCCGCCCGACGTGCACAGCAACCACCTGCAAACAGGCGCACACACGGCTCAGCTTCATTCAACTATTACTCAATCTAGATTCTAGACAATTATGTTCTACTTTTTTGGAGTGGACTATTAGCCGCCATGTAACGACGTCTTTAATTAGAGTCCAGAGTACACCGTAAGGATTATTTGTTGTTTTAGACTTCAACTCTGAAACAACAGGGAGTTGACTGAAGTTGATTTTTAGTTGTAGACTTTCTAATACCCTAGTTACAATGCATAAAAACATATTCGTCTTCGTTTGCTTATGTATACATTACGAAGACTAACAAAAAACGCTTTTAGCTTATTAGTAACTATGAAGGAGCAGGTAAGTTCTATGAACAGTAGAAACCATTGTTAGTATTTGGAGAAAGTTTAACAAAACAGGCTAATACTTAAGAAAAATATCGGAATGTACTATTAACGATCGGTTACATTTATGACACGTGTTACAATTTATTTAACTTACCCGAACGAATCTCTTTCGACGTTTGAGTTGGCATTCGAAGAATTACTCGTCTCACTAGTGGTGTTTGCTGATTCGCCAGACGTCCGGGACTGTCAACAATAATGTAACGTTAGAATATGTCAGTGATGTGTTCCTTTACATTTTAGTGACCAGCAACAACAAAAAATATGTCTTTCATATATCACATACACACAACTGAGCGCGTTCGGTCGGTCGGTGCCCCAACTTGAGTAACCAAGTAGCCATATTAGTTGTATAGAAAAGTGGACACTTATATTAGGGAACCATACTATTTGAATTTACCTAGTTTGCAATGGAATCTTACCTCTAAATTTTCTAACCAACAACAGCAGAACAAATCTCAGAAAGAAAACATTCCTAACTAGTCAGTAGTAGTATATGGTCGGTATTTACGGCATTGCGGTTCAGAAATGGTTTACAATCTAGACTGGTAACTGATCGCTTATCCCAATTGCAATAACTCAGTTCAAAGCACGTTTATGAAACATGTATATAAATACAAATAAAAAAGACATGACATATTTAATTTACCTTATAGCAGTCGAGGCAGACGACGAAGCCACACTTGCCGCAAGTCCAGTGGAAGTTGAAGAGCGTCGTCTCGCATACGTCGCAGATCTCTCGCACGCCCTGCACCACACGCTTCCACGCTATCGTCTTGTCTGTAACAACACAATACGCTACTTAGTAAACTCAGTAGGTACAGTGTACGGTTCATGTAAATGTATAATTTCTCATGCCCTTGTAGTGTAGGATTTGATAATAGTGCCTATAATGCTTTCGTTCGGGTTGCTTAGTGAATTCTCTTATCGCATAGAAACGGAATCCCTCAACGCGAGAGCTGTGAATTTATTAGCTTTACCAGCAGCAAACGAAAAATACTAATACCTAGGCTTGCTTTGTCACAAAACCCTTTAAGGGTAATACATTAAAACAGGTAAACATGAATATTTCCTGGTGTGTGTGTTATATTATGTGGTTTTTAAGTTACAATCAATATACTTCCTTTTAATCATCCATTAATGTTTATCGTAGTAAAGGAAGGTTAACTAAAAATGTGTAAATATTATTAGTTTCTAAATAATTAAATAATTAACTGGCTTAAAAGTAGGTATGTGCTTCTATATTAATCGCGACCTACACTTAGTCTTTGTTCATAGTAAGGGCGGTGGCTGAACAAAGGGCAATAAAACTTTTTATGAGCAACTTAACTGTCTTCAACGCTCTCAACATGACTAATAAAAACACACAAGTCGATCCGACAATAGAACTACAATTTCGAACTACGTTTGGGTTAAAATTTATAGGCTAATCTTAGCAGGTAGGCGGCACTGTTTAAAAGCGTGGTTAGCTCTTACAAACTAAAGTACTAAAGAAATGGTCGGGAATTGTTTAAAATGCTGCCGGAAAACCGTTATTGTTTCCATGGTAATTTCTGAAGGCGTTACATATTTTTTTGTAGGTTTGTTTATTTGTGTATTGCACACAGTCTATTTCAATAGCCTAAGCAAATATATGATAAATTGATAATATTTATCAATGAAGTAATTCCAGAGCGCCGTTATCACGGGCCTACTAACCTTTAGTTCCCTGTAATCTTATCAAGTGAACAGGCAGCCAAATACGTACTCTTAATAAATTAATTGCTACTATCCGGTACTTGAAGCGGACCTGTTACTTGACCCACATCTAGCTAACGCTCGACTAGTATACCGTCCTATTTTTAGATAACAATAGAATCCACTTAGCTAAACAAGGATATACCGGGGTCATGTTGGTATGACAGTATCAGAATTGGTTGTCAACATATCTTATTCAAATTAACGTTACAAGTAGACTGTCTAGTACTATATATTAAAGTGAAAATAATATGAATTCTAACAATCTAGCTATGTCATTCATAATAATATTAATAACGTTTCCTAATGTGTTAAATACTGTGTACTGTGTATGAAGCGTCAAATTAATTTTGTAGAAGTTTGTTGTGTACTAATTATTTACTAACTTGAAATAAGTTCTCGGTACTGATCCATAACGAATGAAACAATCAACACAACAAGAAAGTAGCTTATATTACACGTAAAGTAACGGAAACATTTCTTACCGTCATTCTGATGGTGTAACTCCGCCTCCTTTTCCTGTTGAAGCAGTTCACAGAACTGGTCACCAATTTCCCGCAGGAGGAAGCAACTCATCTCTATGTCTAATTCTGCGGCTCCAGCTGAAGATGAGAGCCAAAGTTTTTTGTCCTCCTACGACAAAAAAGAACTAAATTAGATACCGGTACATAAACTAATAAATATCAAAGTTATTACATTGTTTTAATTCGATATTTACCTCTTCAGCATCTTTGTACGGATCTGAGAATCCAGCAATGGCTAATTGCCTGTTCTTGGCATACTTCAGTCTTCGAAAATGGTAAAAGCGACAGAATATGTTGGGCATATCCTTGTCGCGCTGCGCGGGGGACCAGCGACATTCACGGCACTTGGCGAGGCGAGGCGCCACCTCGCAGCACGAGCCGTTCTGGAGGAAGGTCTCGGGCACGGGCTTGCCTCGTGCGGTGGACGGCGTCCGCTGCGGGGGCTCGTCTTTCCGCCGGCCGCCTCGGCCTCCGCCGCCACCTCGCGTTCTTCTGCCTCGGGCTCGGCCGCCACCTCCTCTTTTGCTGGAAGTGCTGCCACTGCCGCTCCCGCTCGCCCCCGAGTCCGAATCTTTATCGTCGCTCTCCTTGTCACTTTCGCTGCCGCTCTCCGAAGCCTTCTTCTTTTTAGGTTCGTCGCCGGCTTTTCGCGGCACCGTGCCTTTTTTTCTCTTCGCTTTCGGCGGTTTTCTCTTTGGTGGTGATGTGGACTCGCGCTCCGAACTCGAGCTGTCGCGCTCGGCCTCTTCGACTCGACCGTTCATCTCTTTAGGTTTCCTAGGTTTAGAGTTCTTCCGCGACCCAGTCTGCCTTTGTATCGACTTGGCGGCGACAGGAACGATTATATTTGAGTTAGAATTGTCCTCTTGTTCCGACACTCTGTTGATAGCCATAGGCAGCGTAATGCAGGTACCGCCTCCCCCGGAGCAGTCGCCCTCGCCGATCGGCGCGGTCTCGTGTCTTTGGAGCCAGGCCTTCTTGCCTAGATGTCGCACCGGCGCGGAGCCGTCCCTGGGATTGGGCGAAGCGGTTTTGGCGGGTGTGTCGACGTCTGCCACCGGCGTAACCGGCGGTGTTGCCGGTGGAGCGGGTGGCGTCGGCGCCGGCGCAGGGGCCACCGGTGGCGACGCGGCCTGCGGGGGGACAGGGGTCGCGGGCGCGGGGCTCGCTGAGGGGGTGACTGAGGGTGCTGGCGAGGCGCCGGCGGCCTTTTCGGGCGTTTCAACGCTCCCGTCAGCTGAAGGTACACGGACGTCGCACGGCGGACCCGGTGCTTGAGGCGCAGGTTCGGAGCCGTGCGGCGTTCGCCCGGCACTAGCCGCGGCGCTCGCTATAAGGGGCTCTGGCGCCGGCAGCTCTTCTAGCCGCCGCCGTTTCGCTTCCGAATCCGCGGATTCGAAAGGACACCGTCTTCTTGGCGATAACCGGTCGGAATCATCCGTTCGCGAGACGCCGAGATCGAGGGGTTGCGTTTGGCACGGGGACGAGGAAGACGCGTCACTGTGCGGGCGCGGCGGCCGGGCGTGCGCGGCCGGCGGCGGCCGCGTCCGCAGCGCCGGCGAGTATGCCGACGGAGGGGGGTAGGGAATCGGCGGAGGATCCGCTTTACTTAATTGGAGCGCCGGTTCCACGGCGACTGCGAAGTGAGCTGGACTAGGCGCGTTGCTGCTCGGTTTCCCGTATATGTGTGGCGGCGCTGGGCTAGACACTTTCGGCTTGGCAGGTGCTTGCTGGTAGTAAGCAGCGGGCGAGCGCTGCGGCGGCGGTTGATAGAGTGGCCGGCGGTTGTTCTTGTCCTGCGCAGGTAACGCCGCGTGCGGGGATGTCTGTAGCGCGGGATGCGGGTGCGACGGCGCATGCGGCGACAGGCCCGTCCGGTAGGGCCGTGACGGAAGGTAGTGCGGGGACGGCTCGCTCCGAGGCTTGCTCGGATACGGGTGCTTCTGCTCGAGGTGGATTTGTTTGGCGTCGTGTTTCACTATCACAGAATTTTTTTCCGGCACTAGCGGCGGCGGCGCCGGTAGGTGCTGGTCTTTGAGTTTATCATAAGCGCGGTAGGAGGGATAGTTGTAGGGGGTGAAGTTAGGTTCGCCCTTGGGAAGGGCGGGGTGCGGGGGTTTCTCCGGTTTGGAGGGGAGGGCCAGGCGCGCGTGCGGATGGTAGTCCGTGGGCGCGGGCTGGCGCGGCGCGGGCGGGTGGCCGGGCGGCGAGTAGTAGGCGCGGTCGGGCAGCGGCGCGCGCAGCCGCTCGTGCTCGGCGCCCGCGCCGCGCGCCGGCCCCAGGCTGTTCAGCAGCGACCACGACATGTTCCGTTCCCGCTGTTGACAACAACAAACCCTTTACGATATTATGTCAAGTTACGCACCCACATTGCGTCATATCGAATTACGTTCGCATGAAATCGTAGAAACAGAAATTGTAAACAAGGTTTGAACATAAGAGGCCGATAAGGCGGCGATAAATGTTAAGGATAAAAACCTTTTGATTGGCTAGCCTCAGAGATTCCTCGAAGTGCCTCGACACGAGTTTCGAGGCGGCATTCTCTTGATCTCTCCTTTCCTTCTCTTCTCTCTCTTGCTTTTCCCTTTCTCTCTCGCGTTCTATCCGTTCTCTCTCCTTTTCTTTCTGCTGCTTCTCCAACAGCTCTCGTTCCTGATCCCTTCGTTCTCTGTAACCAAAGAAAGGACATTTTAGTCACGACACTTTATACGGTAAATAAAACTTAACTACTATAAAACACACGAGTAAGGTTCTGCTACGTTCTAAGTACATAAACGGCATGTCAAACACGGCACTAAGGCTGCGATGAAGTCATAGTTTACACAATGTGGTTGTTAAACTTGCACGAGGCGCCGATTATTATGAATAAATATGAAATGCATTCCGCATTCCTGACCTTCCAATGACTTCCAACGTTTATTTTCTACCAATTTGAGTTTATTTCAACGAAAAATTTCCAAACTGGTTTAGCCTCCAAGCGACCTTATAAGAAAAAATACGGACATGCATTATTGCTTATTATATAAACGAATGATATACAGATTGGTGATGATTGTTTCCAATGAGCTTATTGCGATGACAATGACTCGAGCCACTTGGCGCGAGCGTCTGGTCCGCTTAACTAGGTCAAGGTCAAATTGGTTTCAATGACAAAGCTGTTTTTGAAACGATCACTAATACTATCTTATTAACGTATAAAGGAGACAGATGACGTTTGAGTTTTCTGTAAGGAAATAAATAAATAATTCGTCAAATCACAGACATACATATTTAACCGACTTTGAAAGGGGAGGTTTTTTTTATGAAGAAACTACTCGCGTTAGTAGTAAACGTCTCGCTTATGGAATAAATAATAGCACTAAAGCTTTCCTCTTTGTCAGCTCACATATAATTATTAAGCATCCACGGTATCGTTAATATCCATCTGTTTGTATATCTACTTACTACACAAATTATATTCCAAAGTCATTAAACCGCGCGAACCTTGCGCCATTACCATAACGATTATGGCCAGTAATGATTGCATGATACTTACTCGGTAAAAATAGCATTTCCGTTATTCATTTACCAATTAACGCTGTACGCAGCCACAATCACGTAAGCTTATCTAACGATGCACTTACTTTTCACTTTTGTTAATGGATATCGTAATGGCAGAATTGTTATTTTTATTAAAAGCACGTAAAGACATTCATGCATTTGTGCAGTGAAACGTTTTTGCAATCATTCTCGGCATAGTCAATTTAAACCTCCCATTACACTTAGTGACTTTTTGACAATCATCTGACATAAAGCTCAGACCAAAGACATGCCGAAGACGATTCTAATCTTTGGACACCATAAAACCTTTTTGAAAGGCCAAGTTAAAACCTTTATACACAACTTACTTACTCACTGGTAAGCGACTTTCAAACTTTCCGACTGAATCTCCGTGTCGTGAGAAATGAGCACGGTAATAAATAAGATAAACTGACTTGAATGACGTCAATGGCTCACTTCGCGCGTAGGAGTTTATTTTGACACTATTAGTGGCTACCTAACCTTGAAAAGGTTAAGCAATCACAAATATTCTAAAACATCACGATCATAAGAAAATACTAGGGTTTGCTCCCGGGAAACACCGTAATCAGTATCGGGAATTCTCGGGATTTAAGAGCATAAGTATTTCTACGATAAATAATTTATTACAAATATTTGTTATTTGTATACTAAATGCGAGCAAAAAATTCAGAGAATTTGTTAGGTATTCATAAAATATTTCTTTTAATTTGAAGATTAGAACACGGCATAAGAAACTCTCATATGACATTTTAAAATGAATTAAAATATTACATTGACATGCCCACATTAAACTCATAATTGTGTGATTATATGTACGTAGGCAATATATCCCTGCCATTTAGAACGCATGCGAAAATGATTATTAAATGTCGTTTTTCCTTTTTCACATTTACAATACACCCAAGGCCAAAAGTATGGAAACAAGGTTGTTTTCTTTAATATCTCAAAAGGTTAAAAATACTCGCTAAATATCAAAACACTCTAAAATATTGTCAAAATCACTAAAAAAAAAATTAGGAAAAAGTAACATAATTAGACCCTTTTTATTGCTCTTAAAAAAGTTGAACTGGCAAATATCATAGCCACAACTAGAGTAATATGCGTAATTTACTTTTAAAATGTTCTACTATTATATTTACCATTTTGTTTCTAATGAGTAGTATATATTACATGGTTTAAAAAATCACACTTTTTCTATTAAAATGTATAAGCTTGTTTCTATACTTTTGGCCGGAAGTGTAATTGATAATATGATTGAGCCACACTTCAATTGAGTTTTGTTGCCGATGTTTTTCAACAAAGATAGTAAAAATATCACATGTAAATAGTTAAGGATTAAACCAAATTATATTATTTAGTAGTATAGTACGCAGATGCAGTCCATATAACAGTTAATGTAGGCAATGATTGTGTGACTTAGAGACACATAATATCGTAGAAAGAACTGTGTGTACCTTCACTATGGTACTTTTTATAGTGTACCAATTTTTAGAGAAAGATTTATGGTCATTTTAAGCTTTGTTTTATTGGAAATGGAGGTAAAAACTGATTTGTGAAGGCAATCCCGAAAGTACCGGGAAATCCCGGTTATGTTTGCCTGGTACCGAAAATCCCAGTGTTTAAAAAAAAACAGTACCGTTCCTGCAATCCCTAGAAAATATTCACAATATCCGGATCTACCATACTGTGCACAAAGTCAGTAATTCATGGTCCGATGTGCGAAACGCGGTACCCCGGATTGTCAAGGTATATCCATTGAAGACTACACAGGCTAGCCAGTCACAGGTGTTTCAACATTTGCCGGATGTTATTTATTATCTCAATCCGGTAAACAGTTCACGGACAGCACACTGGACCACGTAATCGGAACATGCTAGAAAACCGATTGTTATATAGTCCTACAACGATCACAAGCCGCTTTAAAGACCGGTACAGTAGGGCGTAAAAGCGTCAATAGAAAATACGTTTATATACAAAGAGTTATTTTTCAACAATTGCCATAAGCGGTAACTGGGTCACATTATTGGGTGGGCATTTAGGCCAGAGACTTAAGCCTATAATAATAAAATACCACAATGAGACGTTTAACCGGCTATGGCTTAGGTAGTCTCGAGACTTTCGAGGTTTTATCGATGACGTGTAGAGGAAAGTTCATCAAAAATAAAACGTTATATTGTTCAGTTTTGGGAAAGTTCTTATATCAAATATAACAACTTACATGGTGTAATGTTAAATATATTTACAATAAAACTATCATACACTTGCCATAATGCCATTTCATATAGTATGACTTGTTATAATGTAATTAGTATTATACATTGATTTCACAATATCATGATTTAATCTGAACCGAAATTGATATCATGGCTATTTTGATACTTATATAATTTTTAACTAGTATAAAGACATATTGTATAATGGGTTTTGTTATATTATATTTTAATATAACGTAATATTTTATATAATTAAAAACATTATTTTTATACGGAGTAGCACTTCTAACCTAACCCACTTTTTCCTAGATGTTCGTTTATGTGGGGTCACAGTTTTATTGCATCCCAATTTTCTGGGAGCCATTTATTTCTAGTAAGACCTACATATAATTAATTAATTATATAATGTCACGTTAAATCAAATATGTTTTAGAGTATGTAATATTATGGCAGTGTAATGTAAATGAGACGAAGTGTAAATATATCCTATAACCATTATACCAAGAATAACGTATGTCGTTGATTAGGTAATATGTATGCCTTTTAATACGTTATTCAAAATGACGATATATCAAACTATAATATGAAAAGCAATTTAATATAATGTAGTGCACCCAACTTACACACATGTATTTGAAATAAGTCTAGGTACTACTAGGTTCGTTCATCATCTTTATTATAATACTTCTACACTAATTGACTTCATGATTGACCGACTAGGTGTCGGTTACTAAGTTCTGTTCCTAGGTTTTCAACTGATTAAATACAAAATAAAGCTTAAAAGAAAAATGTTTAGGCACAGTTTGATAGTTTATTTTGTAATTTTTACAACATGATATAATAACATAAAATTCAGATGGAAAATTTATGGAAATCCTTTAACAATTATTTTTATTTTATTTTATTTTTATAATGTCACTTACAGTATACACCAGACATGACACATAGAAATATAAGAATTGAATTATAACATAACTATAATAAATTACTACCAAAAACAGTTAGTCAGAATTTAAATAATATGTACTTATATTATCTAATTAGTGCTAATGGTGCTCGGGGCGACTATAGCCTCGAGATAGCGCCTGGCTGTGGCTAAGAATCTCGGTTCAGGAGTCGAAAATAGGTCCAATGAATCGTCCTGGGTCAATATGCCGTTAATAAGCTTTAGAGCTCGGTAGAGAGGTGAGTGGGAATTCGACTTGGTACTGGTGTTCGGGAGGTTGAGTAAGGGTAGTTTACGAGGACGGAGATTGGGCCTTGAAACAGGTGGAACGTTGAAAGATACTTGCGCTAAGAGGTACCTGTTATATGTCTGACCTCGTAGTAAATGAAGAAAGAACCGCACCAAGGCTACCTTTCTTCGAGCTTCAAGTGTCTGGTATCCCACCATACCCAATACGTACGGGGTTGGATACAGATACGGATAGTAAAAATACATTTTCTTAAACAAATATCTTGCAAAGCATTTTTGTACTTTTCCAACTGTTAAGTTAGGACATATTTGTCCTCGTAAGGGTTCCATACAATGGCGTTACAGTCTAGTTTACTTCTGATATATGAATAGTATAACAGATCCAGAGCTCGTCTATTTGAAAAGTGCTTGGTCTGCCGCTTAACAAAACCCATACGTTTTTGGGCCTCTTTGCAGGTTTGAAGAACCTGGTGATGAAATTTCATCTGGGGATCAAACCAAGTGCCCAAGTCCTTTACTAAGGTGGCTCGCCTTATCTTTTCACCCGCTATATGATAATCATTATGCTATGGACATTTTGACCGTGTGTATGACATTATTGAACACTTTGAAATGTTAAGCGCAAGACTATTTTTTATGCCCCATTGATGTACTTGATTTATATCAACTTGAAGTATAGGTTCCGTAGCCAAATGGCAAAAAACGGAACCCTTATAGATTCGTCATGTCCGTCTGTCTGTCCGATTCTGTCACAGCCACTTTTTTCCGAAACTATAAGAGCTATACTGTTCAAACTTAGTAAGTGGATGTATTCTATGAACCGCATTAAGATGTTCACACAAAAATAGAAAAAAAAAAACAATACATTTTGGGGGTTCCCCATACTTAGAACTGAAACTCAAAAAATCTTTTTTCATCAAACCCATACGTGTGGGGTATCTATGGATAGGTCTTCAAAAATGATATTGAGGTTTCTAATATCATTTTTATCTAAAATGAATAGTTTGCGCGACAGACACTTCCAAAGTGGTAAAATGTGTCCCCCCCCCCCCCCCCCGTAACTTCTAAAATAACAGAATGAAAAAACTAAAAAAAATATATGATATACATCGTCATGCAAACTTCCACCGAAAATTGGCTTGAACGAGATCTAGTAAGTAGTTTTTTTTTTAATACGTCATAAAATTAAAAAAAAATTTTTTTTTCTTCAAACCCATACGTGTGGGGTATCTATGGATAGGTCTTCAAAAATGATATTGATGTTTCTAATATCATTTTTTTCTAAACTGAATAGTTTGCGCGAGAGACACTTCCAAAGTGAAAAAATGTGTGTCCCCCCCCCCCCCCTGTAACTTCTAAAATAACAAAATAAAAAATCTAAAAACAATATATGATATACATTACCATGCAAACTTCCACCGAAAATTGGTTTGAACGAGATCTAGTGAGTAGTTTTTTTTTAATACGTCATAAAATTAAAAAAAAAAAAATCATCAAACCCATACGTGTGGGATATCTATGGATAGGTCTTCAAAAATGATATTTAGGTTCCTAATATAATTTTTTTCTAAACTGAATAGTTTGCGCGAGAGACACTTCCAAAGTGGTAAAATGTGTGTCCAAAGTGGTAAAATGTTGAACAAGATCTAGCAAGTAGATTTTTTTTAATACGTCTCAAATGGTACGGAACCCTTCATGCGCGAGTCCGACTCGCACTTGGCCGCTTTTATAACGGTACAATTGAAAGCCCAACGCATTATCGGCCACGGCCGAGCTATAGTAACGTAGGTACATTTTCTCGAGTGTTCCTTCGCTGTCAGTCATCTTGCGTGTTATACGAAACAGTGTCCTATAAAGTAGCCTAGTTTCAGAGTTGCTACGCTTTTATAGGTTAACTACGAGTATAGCAGTTATGACGAATTCACCTCCATTATGGATATAATTAGGGTCCCGTAAGAATTTTGCTGTGATCACCTACAAACTCTTTAAATAGAAATAAGTTTTTTTTTTATGTAGTAGTAATTAGTGTAGTTTTCTTTTTCAGTGCTTGTAAAAAAGGCCCTAGTAATGAATGGATTAATATCTAAAGCTTGACGATTTTATATTTGTATTAAATCATTGCATGATAAATCTGAGCTACAATCACTAATATTACTGGTATTTTTTTAGTCACTTCATTAATACTCATATAAAAAATATTTTGTACGTAACCACATTCTGTGGCTTTCCCCTTAACTTATACAAGCAAGATAGAAGACGCCTTCTTCTTCTTGTTATATAACAGTTCTGTGATATAAAAGTTATTGTGACGTGTAAAGATGAGATATAATAGAGGTTTAAAAACTACTAAAGCGTTTTTAAATGCTATAAATATGTGCCGAAAACACTAATATAAAACAGCTCTATAATAGTGTTCAGGTTACTACTAAATTATTATGTACTATAGCAGTGATCTCTAAAGCTTTGTCTATAAGTTTTGATCAAAAATTGTGTATGACTGTTTGTCTCTAAATAAATAGAAAAAAAAAAGCTATGATATCGTAAAATCGTTGTATCCCTGTTAAACACAACAACTATAGCGTTTTGCAAGCAACCTTAATAGCGCAAATTAGTTGCATAAGAGTTATAAGCTAAAAAACGGGTAGTCCTCGCATTAGTTCAGCCAGCAGAGTTTTTGAAAAATCGTTGCACTTTTTTAGATCATAATACGGTTGCCAAAAATATGAATAGCAATCATGAGGCCTTTCTCTAGTAACTTCATCGATTCGAAAACTGATTGACAATCAGGCGGGAAGCGGAATAGGATTGTTATGTATTCTATACGGAGTAGAAAATATTATCTTGTCTGGCAATGGCAACAATGGAAGATCCCGAAATTGTTTGTCATTTAGTTCAGATATAAATATTATACCGAACGTCTAAAAGATTCATACAAACATCGGCAGGAAGTTCATTCTATAGCCAGAGCGAAATTCCTCTAAGGCGGACACATGCCTAATACATTTAAATTGCCAACTAGATCATGCTTCTTGAGATAAGGCCAAGGGATGAGATCCAAAGCAAAGGAAGATTTAATCTAATTTTATGAATAAGATACTATTACCTAGTACAATTTAATTAATATTAAAATCTTTCGCGTTTCTTGCCTGATTTTATTCTATACTCAAAGTAAGGCTACCGACGAAGACCAAGTATGTGTGTTAAACTCGAATATTGGTTCCTGAGTTATGGTTTATGGTAGTTGTATATGTATGTGAGTATTTATCTATACCTATAGCTGTGCCGTTCTTGAGAATGTTCTCCGTTTTTTATGGGGACTGTTCTCGCGCGAACATTCCCCTTAGTAAATGGAGAACATGTTCGAGAACGGCACAACTATATCTATACCTCCTCCACTAGTAGGTATGTAATATCTGTAATATATAACGTTGTCGGGCACCCACTCGCTACACAGGCCTTATTGTGCTTATTGTTCCATAATACAATACAATACTCTTTATTGCACCTCACATAGTTTACAAAACGTGCATTATATTTATTTATTTAGTATGAGATAAACTATTTTGCTGCGTGTGTAATAAATATCAGTTTTAACAATTAAACATTTCCAGATATGAGTACTTTATATTTATTTATTTAAACTTGATTGCACAACACAAAATACGAAACGAATGTACAAATGGCGGACTTAATGCCTAATGGTATTCTCTACCAGTCAACCATCGGTCCAAACAGAGACATGTAAAAATGGTGCAACGAGAAAAGTAAAAAACATATTTATTAGAACTATCGGAATAAAGTTAAAAACTTCATGTGCTTATTGTTTTTTTTTACAAATTATTTTAATGATTCTCATTAAAATATTTTTTACAATGGCCTCACAATTTATTTTCTGTCTATTAAACTAAACAACAAGTTGATCAATTAGCAACAGTAACAATAAACACATAAAATAATATTTCAAGTTTAGTATCTCGCCGTGAAATTCCACGAAATAACGACTGACCTGAATGAAGTCATTAAACAGTAATGGTATTACCCATTATGATAAAACAGTTGTGGTCCAATAATAATCTTTAACGAAGTGTGAGAAAAGTAATTAGGAAGTTAGGGTAAACAAAAGTTAAAGTCGGTTGTTCTACGAGTAATCTCATTATTTCGTAAAGTATGAATCTGAAACTAGTGTGTTCAAAGAAATACATTATTAGAAGATTAGGTCTTAGCTCTACCATATCTGAAAGCAACATTGTATGTTATAATTAAAACGCTTTCGAAGTCGATATTAACAAACTTGTAATAGTCGTATCGATATAAAACTTAACGCGTACTGCACATAATAGAATATTTTGATATTCGCACAATAGAGCTGATCTGATATGGCGCCAAGCGTAGTATCTTGAGTTGGTCATAATTCGTTTTGACGAGTACATTTGGAGACGCTAATTGTATTTTTGACAAAAACGTATATTTTTTACAGTCGCACCTTTGGAACGTACTAATGGAATGGATAGTTATTATACTTATTTTAGATATAGACTTATCAGACAATATCAGAAGAATTTCAAGGACAGCCATGATTATATTCTTAAAATTTCATGATTATTTCATTAAAATAAGAAATCATGTGGCATACTTCGTTGGTACGATTGTACTGGAAATACTGCTTTATTGCAACAGTTAATTGTTATTCGTAACTTTAAGATAACAACATACAAAACATTAGGACAATATTTTGCACGTTGTTATGTTAAAGTAGGTAGATATAAAAGTTAAAAAACAAACAAATTAAAGTGTAATACATATTAAAATAACCAGTAACACGTAACTGTACCCTCACCACGACTGCCTTAGCAGTGCCAAACTATTGGTAGACTTACAGGTGTCGAAATTGGGAGTAAAACGAAAGAAGCAAATGGGAAAATGAAGTGACAAAAACAGGTAAAAATAACATGACAGGAGGAAAGGAATTTGACACACGACATACGACAGTTGTTAGAGTTGTACGTGGCATCTTTCCACTTTGTAACTTGGGACAGGAGGGGTAAAGTTAGGTAAAGGAAATACATATTCCCCAATTTTTGCACAACGTGGTTCGCGGTAGGCCCTCTGAGCTCCGCGCCGCGCACCGCGTGCGTCCAGTCCGCGGCCAGAGTGCTTGAAACTACATAAATATTTTAAATTTAGCCACTCAACGATCGCATCCAACAATACTAAACAAATATAAAATGCTTAAATTATATGTACTACATATTCTAGGCTGTACATTAATCTGAATAATTATATCGCTTTTCTTGCACATTTTCTAACAAAATTAGTACCTACAGAGACCGACTAACTCGGGTAACAGGTAACCGGGCAGTGCCGATTTTGCATATTTGAGGTACTTTAAAATTCATATAATATTTAAAATATAACATTGTTTTTAAATCTAATGAAATACGATAAAGTCAGCAAACTGGTACATCACACAGGCGTATGATTTTTATTGAAGTCAATAAAATTGCCCCATAACTCACGGCAGCCATGGCCCATACCTATTTAAAGCTCTGCAAGTCAAGGCAATTATTTAAATAGACAAATTATTGTACTAATAAGATTCGGAATAAAAGTTACATCCTTGAGACTTCTTTAAATGCCTTCTTCGCCTACTACGCTACAAAATTATATCGGCCACATTTCGACCTTCTTTAGTATTTATGCCTATATACGTATTCATATTCTATGTTCGCTTTGCTAACATCTTATTTTAAAAAAATGCCACCTTAAATCTAGGCCTTCATTTACAGAATCGATACTTTACACCACAATTTTGGCCTCATCGTTCCTAACGCAACAGTCAAGAAAACATACGTTAATTTTTAGATGCTTCGATTTCTTGTATACTGTTAAAATTTCGATTCGTTTTTGAAATGCTATAAAAATAAGTGAATAAATTCCCGTCTTTCATAATTTATTTTATCTACACACGATTTCTGCCAGCATAAAGATCTGTTTTATAAGAACAAATTTCTTATCCGTGAAAATTATAATTGCGTAATAATAACATAAATTTCAATTTTATAACGGCATTAAAATTTGAATCAACTCTTTGATTTGAGCAGACGTTATATTCTAAATGGGGTACCCATTGCAAACAGTGTGATCAATGCCGTAATGGCTATCATAATAACACATAATATTATGAGTGTAGATAAAGCTGTGTAAATATGCAAATGAACATAATTAGGCATTAAGAGGGAAGAATAGCTTTTAGAATCTAATGAAATAACGGTATTTTTTCTATGAAATTCCATTTCGGGACGTTTTCCACTTACTAAATCTTAACAAATCACTTTGATTTTGATGTCGATCGCTTCAGCACAATATATTCAATGTTTCGCTTTAAAAAAAAAATGTTGAGCGAATATTGAAAAAAAGGTTTTTCATTGTGTCAATAACATACTAAAAAATCATGGAGAATGGAAAATATTCAGAAGTGGAAAAACGTTTTCTCTTTTTGTATGGACGATAACGTAGTATACTTCCCTGTTAAAAAAACTCGTTACAGGATCTATAATCATAATTTAGTAAGATGTGGCTAGATCATATTTATTCGACGAAATCAATAGTTCCGCCCCTTTAAAATATCGTACCGCGAATCGAGATATCCATTACTTATTAGGTACAAGAGCTAAAAAAGGACAATGTTGGAATATGAAATCATGCAGCTATAAAACAGGCAGTATTTAGACACCCGCCCGGGGATATGTTCTGAGCGGAACGCTGTAAAAAGTAGGAACTTTTAATTGGAGCGATTCCATTCAGGCAAATATGAGCTGGACATTTAAAATGAACGCATATCCACAAATCCGTTCAGTGTTCACTGAGCATGCAGTCAAAAGGGACTTTAATTAATGCATTCCCAATACTTTTCCGAGAAAATAAATTGTTCATATATTGTTAATTATACCAACAAAAAAGTTCCAAGTGCTTATTAGTTTATTACTATTAGATCCCAATGATTTAGTTATACCACTCATGTTAAGGTTAATAATAATACGATTCCTTAATAATAACCGTAGCAAATTTTCAAAAGTGTCGGCTTTCTTCGCACACGCTTACGCGGCTTACGCCCCATTGCCGGGAGCAATTATTTCCATCTATGGGAAAGACTACAATTTGAGTAATAGTCAGAATATATATACCTAATATAACAAAAATAATAAAAATAATAATATAAAATAGGTTAATGTATATTAACCTATTTTAGTAATACCTACATAATTCCAGTAGTAGAAGTATAATACAGAGCTTTCTGATTTTTAAAGACATTGCAAACAGACGAACAAAAAGGGGCAAAAGTAACTAAAAACAAGGTGTTTCGTTCGACGACAACATATTTCACAATCATATACATTTTCTTATGAAAAAATCATGTTAAAATAAGGACAAATTTTCGAATAAAATTATACCAAAATTTGTCACTTTGCTTTATGGGAAAGTCTTGTAATGTAATTAATACCTATTTAATATTGTTATTTTACAAAAGACCAGCAGCGGTATCATGGTCGCATTTTTATCACCTGTCGTGTCATGCGTCACTTTCGCACTCACATACTTGTTAGAATGTGACAGGCATGGTGACAAATGATAAAGAACCGACCATAGACCAAGCCCTACAGTAGGACTAATGGTTGGCTCTTTATCATTTGTCACCGTGCCTGTCACGTTCTAACAAGTACGTAAGCGTGAAAGTGATGGACAAGCGATAAAAATGAAACCATGCTGCAACCGCAGGAGAGTAATTCTGCGATTAAAATTTGTAAACAGTTTGACATGAATCAGACATTCCTCCACGGCATTAGCACGGATTAGTATTATTTTGTATGGAGAACGAAAAGCAAAACATAATAATTTAGGGTTAGTTGTCAGTAAAAAATCATATTTTAATAGAGACTGATGACATATTCATGTTTATGACTCGAATCATTGAAAAAATACTTCGGCAGGTACCTGTAAAAATTATATTATACTTATCCCATTAAAGATAACTCACGCTATATAACGGTCCCAAATGCGAGCCGAGGCGTATGAGACTGTTGTATTATGAGTGATCCGCGATCACGTGATGATCTCTATAGAAAACGAAGTGTCGAACGCTTCGACCCGGACCCGTACCGTTCTACCGTGAGCCAAGGTGACGTTCAGATGGCAACTACAGCTGCGTTACTGTTACGACATTACTGGGGCGATTATGACGTTCACTCAATTTATCAAGGAAATTGACAGATACAACGCCCGCGTCAATGCCGCAACAGTAATGGCGTAACAGTAGTCAGCTGCAGGTACCTTCCGAATGTTACCTTTCAACCGTTACGATGGTAAGTACCTATTATACAGGTAAGAGTGTATTGAATCATTCCAATATATAAGTACGAGTACATATATTGAATCATTCCAATATAGCGTCAGGTAAATCCAACAACAACCCGTTGTTGGATTTACCCGCACTAGGTACAGTTTCATTATGAATGGTTTTACATCCACATAGGTGCTATGATACATATTTTGTAGGTTAGGTACCTACTTAAGACTTCTAGGAATAAGCGGTTTTCTATAGTATTTTACGTATCATAAATGTATCGCTTCTCACGTGACATGACTTTGAGCAATTCAAGTGTGTATTTTATGCTGTAAATTATTTACAAACATAGCTTACAAATAGGGCAATAGGGTAAAAAACTCATTTACATCAAGAAAAAACTAAATAGCTGTCATATTGGAAAAATTGATGACTGTCAAAATATTTTAAACTAAAGTAGACTAAGGCCTTCAGCACACGGCGCGTAAACGTAAGAGACGCGTAAGCGTATCGTAATACGCGTGTAGAACGAACACGAACAACATCAAACAAGCCCACACACGAAGCGTCGTAGTAGCGTAGCGTATGAGATTTCTGTCGTCATTACGACAGGCGTAGCGTAATACACGCGTAAAAAATAAAACTTCTGACATATATATCAAACAATAAAAAAAATCTTCATCTGACGTGATTCACGAGATAGTAGATCGTAGATACATACGCCGATGACATTTGAAGCCAGCGAGTGCAGCGACTACATGATTTTAACTAATTAAATTTCACTTATAAAGCGATTACGCTTACGCGACGCCTACGCGACGCTTGGTGCCCAGAACTCTACGCGTCTCGTACTCGTAACGTTTTGACGATACGCTTACGCGACGCCTACGCTTACGCGCCGTGTGCTAAGTGGCTAAGGCCCTCAGCACACGGCGCGTAAGCGTAAGAAGCACGTAGCGTATCGTAATACGCGCGTAGATTCAAATAATGTATTTGCACAGAATACAAGTACATACATGCAGATCATATACAAAAAGAAACAAAAGTATATTCGGTCTGCGTGCAGACATGCAAACATTACAGAGGAGCACATTCTAACATCAAATCGTAAAGCATTTATGTCCACGTGGTTTAAAAAGTAGATTTACAAATTTCTGCCTTTTCTGCCTATGTAAACTTTGAAGAACGAGAGCTCTACGAGCACGTATAAGTTCAAATAAGTCCGCACACGAAGCGTCGTCATAGCGTAGTGTATGAGATTTCTCTCGTCATTACGACGGGCGTAGGCGTAATACAGGGGTAAAAAACAAAACTTCTGACATAATCAAACTATAAAAATTCTTAATCTGACAAGAAAGTAAGATTGTCCATACATCCGCCGAAGCCATCTGACGCCCGTTACGCCATGATTATAATAGGATTTCGCTTATAACACGATTACGCGACGCTTGCTGCCCAGAACTCTGGGCGTCTCGTACTCGTAACGTTTTTACGATACGCTTACGCGACGTCTACGCTTACGCTGCCTGTGCTGAGGGCCTAAGTAGTTTTTTATTTTAAGTTTAGTTCTCAATGTAGAAATTCTTTTAAATTGCAGATTCGGGTACTTTTAAATTGAATTCTAATAGTAAATCATGTGAAATTTATAGCTTAGGCTGTTGGAGTAAAAAAAGTTCACCCGATTTGAGCTCAAAGCTTAACTATAATTCAACATTTGTAAGATTGTGTACCTAAATATACTTAGGTCTTTTCGGCTTTAATTGTGCGAATAACAAAATCGTAAGTTATACGGTTAGGTAAGCACCCACGTACCTAAATTATTAGTCAACACTGCAAAATGGCTTAAGTCGAGGTTAAAGATGTTTGACCTTGACTGAGGCTATCTTTCATTGTGTAGATACCTACGCAAAATAAATTTTATACCAAATGCCTATATTTAGCTTTAAAAACATATCCGTGGTGTCAAGGTTAAACGAGACAATAACAATGGATTTTTTTTGTTAATTTTATACTATTACGTACAATCTGCGATTAAATTATCTTGTGATTTGAAAAATAAATAACCCAAGGATCGTACAACAATCTAGAATTTGTCAATGGCATATGTACCAATATTTGACCGATAGATATGTCTATAATATACATATATGTACATTGCTATCAAACAAATGTTTATCTGCTTATTATTATTATTATTAATGAGTTCGATTAGCGAGACGAACGATAAAGCCGATATACCCAGGTAAACCTGTACGTAATACAAAACTATATCTAGCTACATTGCGTTAAGTACTCAAAAAATGTCCCATCTCACATACAATTCCATAATAATAACCGGCGCTTGGGATCGTACCGTGTGGCGTTTTGTTTGCACGCGGTGACCACGCAGGGTGCTATAGCTATGCTTCATACGCATCTGGTGTAATTACCTACACTCACACCTACGCTACGCATATGTGACCTATTTTGGTAGCGAAGTACCTATTAAAAAAAACTATCAGCTTTAAGAGATTTCATGTCAACATAGCCTCTATAATGATGCATACTTTATATTTAGATCTTACCATTTATTAAAATTACATTTGACATTGCATCATCGTAAAGATTGTCTTTGAGCTCCCGATATTTCGACGCATTTACCATGCATCTTGTTCAAGGGTAAAGATGCATGTAACTGCGTCGAAATATCGCGAGCTCAAAAACAATATAAAAGGTAATCACGGTTTATATCTCGGTCGATTTAAGTCTAGTGAAACTAACCGTGAATCATTTTTATATATACCAATCATTAACAAGGTTAATTACGGGATTACATAGCAACAGCATCAGTCGAGATGAACAATGGAGAAAGTGATCCGAGTCACGGTATCAGCCCTGGAAACTGGGCCGCGGAAGAAAGGCAACGGTAACATGAAGTAAGCTGTAAGTGGCGTAAGCAACGCGACCCGTGGAGGAACGAGGAAACAAAGCATTCCGATGTAATCAAACAAATATAATACCCATGCTTCTACTATTTATAGGTCATCCGTACATTGCAATGACTACTAGAATATTTTCTATAAGGAGATCACGGTGCGTAGCCAACGTGGCAATCGTTAATGCTCCGTAGCGAACGAAACGCAACTCTGTTACTGTCGCACTAATATGAAAGAGTGATAGAGATAGATGATAGCGCTACGCTAAGTTAGCTTTAACGATTGGCACGTTAGCTAAGCCCCTAAAGCCTAATTTCTGGTTGTGGATTATTATCAGCGACAAATCCGTACCGCTGTAAGTTATAGCTAACAAATAGTTTATACCTATTGTATGAGCTACATACAATTTTATGCCCATTACATGTCTTTTGCTAGAATCATGCTAGAATGATCTTTTATTATTAAATGCCATCGCACATTATTAATAAATGTGAAATCTGGAACTAGAAGTAATTGCGAGTCGTCTTGAAACTTTATAAATTTCCATTTTTTTTTTTTTTCAGAAAATAAGGTAAAGTAAGTTTTATTACAAGTATATTTTTCCCAAAAGAAAATAAAACAGTAATTACATTCAGGAGCGGCCCTCGCAAGAGTAACATAAAATGGAATGTAACAAAAAAAACTTATGTTTACTAAATTGGAAGTTACTCAAATATCACGAGCTGTAACATTATTTTTACAACGAAGGTCATTCAATGTCACCAACCCGTTCGAGGCAGGTTTAAAATAATACAACATGAAAGGATTCGTCAATCACCGAGACGGAGCCCTGCCCTGCCCCACAATCCCTGAAGCTGTTACTTTCAAGAGAATACAGCTAATATCTGTCTGTCACTTTACATGCAAATGTCATACGGATCAACTCGCAGCTATTTCTTACAAAGTGAAACGATTGCTAACATACATTGCTGGCCTACTTATTATTATGCGTATTCGCGGGAATTAGATTTAGAACGGAATATCAAACTAAACCTAACCAGATAAAACTGGTTGTTATTAATAAGGTGCTAAGTGTAGGCTATAAAATATGCTGCATACCTAATGAACATAGTTATCTTATTTAAGTTAAGCTGCATTTACAAATCATCCCAAGTCACTATAGTTTTGACATGGAAAGCGTTTTCGTCATCTATTTTCATTATGCTCAATTGCTCACGGTCTCCGAATTTACTTCATACGAGCGTTAATGACGTTCGAGCTTAAAATTCATACCTTTGCAGTTTCACGGCATGCCGTAAATGGTTAACTTAATAGACAACATCGTAAAGATGAAATTAACTGTTACGGACCGGTTAAATGACGGCTTGCCGCAATTTAACAGGTCTGGCTGCAATAGGCACATGATCGTTAATTATCGCCGTGTAACATTCCTATGCAACAGCAGATCATCCAATTACTCGAGCGTTAGTTTACCGGCTAATTGCCGTGTCTTTTAGTGCTGAACAAGGGCGAAACGATTACTATTTGATTTATTATGGACATTCCTTTTTGTATTGATTTATAGTAGGTAATTCAATCTGATCCGGCTAGTGTTACTGGATCATGGATGCTGGATTATTGAGATCTGTTTTGATTAATTTAGTCTTTATACTTAACCTAGTCTTTATAAACATGGCCACAACATACACCTAGCTTCGTATTGTTATTAGATACGATGTCACACTCCAGCGAAATCCGCAGATAGCTAATAGAATACGTGTATTCTACCAAAAGGCATCGAAAACAAAATCAACTCACCGTAACAGTCTTTCATGTCTCTCTCTATCGTAGGTGGCCGCTGCGAGGTAATCCTCCGCGATGGCATGGTGCAGAGGAGGATGCAGCGGCGGCTGGTACCGCTGCTTCCACAGGATCTCGCTCGCGTACATGGACGGCGGCGGGGGTGGCAGGTGCAGCAGCGGCGGCGGGGGGTGCCCGCCGTACCCGTGCGCCATAGCGCGCCAATCCCGGTCCTCCACAGAGCTGGCGGAGCCGCCTGAGCGGACCCCGCTCACGCCGGAGTCGGACCTGTCGTCGCCATCACGCGCACTGACTATCACACAGTCGTCCTCCTCGGAGGCCACGGCGCTAGCCACACCATCCGCGGCTCCACTCACTGCACTCACTTCACTCGCGCACACAGCAGCCTCCTGAGCTACGGGCTCGGGTTTCGCGCACTTTTCTTTCTCTTCACTCACGTGAACCACATCACCACTCGCACTTACACTCTCGGTAGCACCTGCAACAAAACAAACATATGGTTAGATCATGTGACACTCATCAATAAACAAAGGCAATTATGAAGTGGTGCGTATTTCTCGCGCAGCTCATTGTCGTTCAGCGAGTAGTTGTCGTTAATCATACCGAATGACGGCAAAGACTATTTAACGAGATCAATTACCTATTTTCTTATCAAATTCAATTGTATTTTTGAAGATGCCAGCACATGCCACTGGACTATATCGTCAAGTTTGTAGGTCGCATATCGCTAGTGGTTGTCGCGATGTTGATATCCCGTATCATCTGTTAATGTCGTCCGCTGACGCCGGCGACCCGTTTGGGCTGCCGCCAACGTGGCCCATTCACATTACGCCCACCCGAGAGAAATATGTATCGTATCTCGTGCGAACATTTAATAAATCACTCGAAACAATTAATGGGGTGATAGCGATCAAACGCACCGTTGATACATTCTTAAAAATATTGTTTATTTAAAAAAGTAAGTCGGTAGATACCCAATAGTTGAAATTTAAACAAGTGAAATGTAAACAATGTTATAGTCAGATGTTGGCAAACTTTCAAGCAGGCCTTCCCGCAGCAAAAATAATCATTTTATTTGATTGCATTCTGCGCCATATCTTTTTTTTATAACTAAAAGCTTTGCCGATCTCTGTACGTCACACTTTAAATAAAGTATTTGAAAAAACGTACATACTTTTCACTTGGAAATATATCTGTACCGTTTCCGTTTAGTTTTGTTCTCAACTGAATGTATAAATGTATATCTCGACTTCCCAATCTTCCCACTTAGTTACTATGTGCATCAATCAATGTTTAACCTCGATCCTATTAACAAACAAGGGCCCAACAGAGCCGTTACCTTGATAGACGGTTGCTTATTATCAATTGCATCACACACTTTCACGACGGTGAAAAGCGTGCAGCGGCCTTGGGTGTAACGTGCCGGGAATTAGTTATTGCTCGGCCAGAGTCACGTTTCGTTACGCCAAGTTTATTACGGACCGGAACGAGAGAAGATAGCCCGAGTGGGCGGGACATGACACGCCATTAGATATGAAAAGAGTGGTCAATTTTAAGAAGAAGTGACATTGCGTGCTACGAGGGCACCGTTAGCTTGGATCGGGATTAGAAAGGACGACAAAATAAATGTGTCAGCGGTTTGCTATGAGAATTCTTAAACAACGGAAATTTGGTCAGTACATATAATACTTATTTCCTTGGTGGCATGTAACACGTGACCACGTGAGCAGCTGGCGGCGGGCCAGGCGTTGCCGATGGTCAGCGGCAGCGGACGTTTGGCGAACAACCCGGTATGCGAGCTATGCCGTAAAACCGCGAACGACGAGTTGACACGTTCCGGACACTGTCTGTAGGTATTCCAATCGCTAACCGAACTGTACTCAAACATTGTAGGAAATACTACTTTTTTTTTGCTAGCCAAAAGGATCAGGTCAGGATCATATTGAAACAGTCTTTACGACATTTTGAAGCACTTAAGTCAATAGATACTTTAGCCCGCACTTGGTTCATGACATGAGTGTCCTTAATTAAATCAAATAATTTAAAACAGATCGTAATTGAATAAATTACAAAGCACCTAACATAATACCGAATTCGACACAATACAAAAGAGCGCGGGCGCGCCGAACGCGCAACAATGGAATTTTAATGAGGGCTGTTAACGAGGATCCACATTTACATAATCGCGTAAATAATTATTCATACTAAACACGAACATAAGAAACGGGCGTTTGTCACGGCGTTCATCTCGGTATCTTGGCATCGCGAGCGAATAATCGCGAGATTATGCGATGCGATACGGTTACGATGGCTATTTATGCATCCGCTGCAATTACTCACAACTCACAATGAGAAACCAGTCGCATGAAATCTGCCCCACTACTCGATGCGTGTCATCCTGTTATAAAGGCTGTTTAATAATAATAAACAACATGACATTATGTTTAAGTGTTTTCCCGCGTGCCTGGCCACTTAGCAACTTAATACTCAGTCAAGTGCTTACTCATACCTCGACAATAAATAAAGCGATCAGAATGTAAGATAAGAGCACGCCTACGTAGTAACTACATAACTGCAATAAGTACCATATTACCACATTGAAAAAATAATAACCAACGGTAATCTTATCGCTAAATATACCCACTTAAATTAGCTGACGTAACGGCAAGTAAAAAGATATGAAAAGCAATAAAATAGACATCGTTCTTGCTTTCACTAGAACGGACAATATAAGTAGTACAATCAACAGAGATAGCTAATAACGTTGATAACACAGACTTGTGCGTCGTAAAAAGTGTTTACACGAGGAGAAAACAGTATCATTGTAAATGTTAGCAAGTTAGTATTGATGAGCCGTAAACAAAAGTGGTGAGACAATGCGACATTGATCAGCGGACACAATGGGGCAACAAATAACTCTACGTGGAAGTGCGGCGGCTGATTGACAAGACAAACGTCGAGGCGGAACCAGTGAGAGCATTTCATTACACGGCAAAAAGTCGCCGACTCCGAGAGCACCCCGCCGGCCTGCTTGGCATAAATCCTGGCGTTCCCCTGTCGCTTACCGAGAGGACTAGTGTAACTGTGAGCTCAGTTCCGTAAGAATTATGTGTAATCGGAGACCACGCTACTGGTTCACCAGAGTTGTTGATCACCTGCGGACCGTGTGGTCGTCGGGAATAACAAGCCTGCAGCGCGCCGACTGAATTATTCATAAAGGGCTGCCATACAGATAGCTGCATTACAATCACCGACACACGCAGCTCGATGAGTTATTTGAAACGTAATTAAAAAACAAAGACATTAATAACTGCCATTTTACAACCACAAACATGCTGTCAATTACTTTAGTGCAATACCGTTTGCAGCCATTAGCTAACTGGGTCTTCCGAGAATAGTTAACCGCGACGTAACCGCCGGCTTGAACAGAACGCACTCAGTTCCTCCATTACGAAGATGACGGGGTCAGGAGGTCGAAATCATCAAAGCTATTTTGTAGTCGCACAACGATCTCCAGAGGAAGTGGGCTCGAGCGCGTGACTTGAAACGATCAATTCAGAATGATTCAGATCATTTGAATATTTCAAGAGCTCTAATAAAGACGGTATTCAAGTGTCATGCGGTTTACGTGCGGTGCTCTATGTACCTTATTTATGAAGACGTTTATATACTGTGGTTGTAAAAGGACAAAGAGAGCAATCTCATCTAGCTAGAAATGTCGGCTGACACGAAATGACACCCAGCCCGTTTGTCTGTTGGAACAGTTTATTCCAGCCACTAGAGCGTGTAGCGTCGACTACCTACTCGCCTGCCGTGTAATGAAACACCACCCGGCCAATAACCGTTAAAAGGACATTTAAGCGACAAAGCTTTCGCTGACAAAGCAATTAACGTGAGTAGTACGTGAGTTTACGTAACGTAGACCTTGTAGATCTTTGCTGATGGCAAGAGTAGGTATGCCAAAAAACCGCAGTTTTTATAGTCACTTTCTAACTAATGAAACGAGACGTTCGCTTATAAAATATCAACCCAGTTTTTCGCTCGTTAGATGGAGTAATGACCGGGCAATTACGTGAACCAGTCGCGGCCTTATACGGCGCATCGGGTGTCGTGACTGCAAATGCCACCTTGAAGATATGGTGTAGCTTTGTAGGCACGACGCGGGAAGCGGGCGCGTGCAGTAAGTTGCGCAATGTGCTATTGAAAGCGCAAGAGGCCGGAGTCGGAGGCAATCTCCCTCGGATCTCACGACGCGTCCCGATGGCTCGTGACTGGAATCCCGATCCCCCTCGACAAGACGACCCACCCCGCGTTCTCGCCCTCCAATTCAAATCGCACCCACCTACCTACGTGCATTTGACACCGAAACTGTGTCGGATTACACTTCAAAACATGGTATAAGTTATTATTTTATTAGTACGTAGGGGAGTATATAGATTATATGAAAAACCCAGTTTTTGTAACCAATAACGTATCTACTTCAAACTGATTAGTAAATATCCGGTTTTCCTGTTGTAACACTGAATGTTAATGTGGCTAATCAATAAACAACTTGCACTCAAGGCTTGCGTGCCATTGTTAATAAGCTAATAAGGAAAATTATAAGGAAACTGTTTTTTTTTTATATTTGTCCTTTATCAACGTCTCGAAGAGGAAAAATGCCTTTAGAATACAACAAAGGTCTGCAAGGTTTTAACTAATTTGAGAAGACGGTATTCATAGACGGTATTATTAATAGAATAACTTTATCAAAATTAAAGCTACTGCTGATAAAGGATCAGTTACTTATTGGATAGCTAGATGGCACTTTGTAAAAATCATAATTCCGTGACTACGGAAAAAATAATTCATTAAAAACACAACACATCCATGTTTATAGCTTTGTTTGCTTTTGGTTGAGTTTGGGATATAGAGACCTTAAGAGACTATCACAAATATTATCACACGAATTATAAGATAAGTGATGTCCTAGATTAATTAACACATAATCGGAGCACATCGCGGGTCAAAGAGCAATAGACACCGATAAACCTGGGCGGCGTCGGCAGTATCGGCACTGATAACGGTCCTTGTTGACAAAGAAAACTTCCAAATCGCTTCCATTGATTACGCATGATATTCATTATAGTAATTATTGTAAACTGGATTGAAATGAACTTGAGAAATGATTGAACAAGTAAAGGAGTTATGATTGAAATGTAACTTCAATACGAATCTACGAATGTTCCTCGACTAGTTCAATTAGCTTACATGGAACTAATTGCACAAAAAACCGTTACTTGAATAGGTACTTCCTGAATTAGAAAAAATGTTCTAATTTATATACATAAAAACATTTTCAAATGTAAAGCAACTTTCATTTTTTTTTTATAGAATTCAATAACTTGATGTACAATGTAGGTTATGTATACGACATTCAAATTGATAAACCATGTAAAACGAACACTTATTTATTAACTCACGTTTGCCAAGTTTTGTGGTAAAACTTCCGTTGAAATGTTATAGATTTCTTCAGTCGTACTCTTCGCAAATCTAATATTCACTTCCGATATCGACACTTGTACAAAATTCAAGTCACAAACACTCCAAGCATATCACACGAAGATCCAGTAGCGGTAATCCTTCCGTAGCGTCCTTGAAAGCGGTCAGTCGTTGCGTCCACCTGCACACACTCACAGCACTCCAGTCGGCTATGTTGTATTACTATGAATCACGATAATGAACGTGACCGTCGTGTTAGCTGAGACGTGCGCGAACCTCAACGTAGCACAAAGAACTGAAACGCGGGCGGGGAAGTGGCGGTTGGAGGGAAGGGGTGCGCGGGGAATAGTGCGCCAGTCTCGCGCCGACAGCAACGTAGCAACAAGTGAAGGGCGCCGCGGGTGTGAGGGAAGTAGCGAGAGGAGCCCCCCCTCACGAGGAGCGCACCTGACGGAGGATGCATTGCAGTCAGCGCCGAACGAAGCCGCGATAGCAGGAAGGGCACGCACATGTCGATTTAATCGCTAAGTGCGTTTAATGACTTGCTTGTTTTGTGCCGTGTAGTGATAAACCAGTACCTAACAAAATGCAACGGAATGCATAGTAAAACACCAGGATATTATGGGTTCAATAAGAATACAGTAAATATTCAAATGGATGCCTTTTTCATCGCGCAAAGGTTACGTTAGGTTATATTTATTGTAAATTACCTAAACATCTACACATAGGTCGTGTCGTGATCTGCACACGGCAGACGATTTTTACAGGAATTGCATAAACCTTATAAAGATTCGGTCATCAAATCAAAACATCTCGTTACTATAGCTATTTAGCTACACTTCAACTAGGTAGGTACCTATAGGTTTGCAGTCGGAAACAATAATTAACAGATATAAACCCAACTAATACTGTAGTGCACCTCTAGAGTTAAGTACAGGCGTACATTGGTTACGGTGACTGCTTTCCATCAGGCGGGCCGTATTCTTGTTTGGTAGTTACGTGGTATTTTAAAAAAGTGACTAGGTATAGGTTTAAAGTAGCTTATTATTATGTTACGCAGAAATGCAAGTAAGTACATAATAGGTATTTAAATGTAAGTAAATCACATTATTTATCCGCATTTCCAACTACTCTAAATCAGCATTTTTAAATACTTATGGAACTTATTTGTTGTTATTGTTAGGTATATTGTTGACTCAACGTTTAAAATTAGCATAGACATAAATCTATCTAGAACAGCGGCATGCAAAACTTTTAGGTTATATTAACAACAAAAAATAACAAGAAAAGTAAACAAATTGCGATCGTTGACCAACATACCTACTGGCATTTTACATCGAGCCGACGATTTGGCGAGCTGCCAAGCCTATTGTGTGCTGTGACAACTATTCGTTTTGCATTTCAGATTATAAATAACACAATATTGATGAAGTATCCGTTATGTAGGAACCCAAGGAACATCTTACGAATACTCGCTTTAATGTTAAATACCTATTATAACAGTAAATGAAACGCGCAAGTGAAACTTTAACTCACTTGTCATTGACCAACATTTATTTAGATACTTTAAAATACAGCTATGGACATGAGACTGACGGCATAGGTACCAGTTTAACACCTTTTTTCAGAAAAGCAATGAGGTCGCAACTCGTAGCGCGTTTATCAGCGGGCTCAGCTCAGCGGCCTTCGTGCTAACAAAATTAGCGATTACACGTAAATTGCTGAATACTACGTATAATTTGCATAAACAGGGTGAAAAAACTCCGGCTGTTGCGATTTAAATAGCGATTTTCTACGAGCAAGATTTGATGAGTTGAGAGATGAACTCTGAAATCTTTATAAATGTTATTGATGTAGATTTGGTAATAAGAGGAAGAAAACCGTTGACCCGGTTTGCCCTGTTGTTTGAACTGGCAGTGTTAACGTTTGGCTATAAAAAATAACCAATCTAATAATCTGACCGCTTCTGTAACATGTTCCACGTACATTTCATTGACATGATTAAACTTCAAACGATACCTTCAAGATACGAGTGAATATGAAACCAAAAATACTCGCTTATCATTATCACATTTATCACACAATACGCCTCGTCAGATTGTTTAGATAAGGAAGATAGAAGGTATTTAATAGATAAGCAACACAAACATAGCGGTCGATAACCAAGCCTGCCGTGATAACAACGGTTAGAACTATTTGTACGGAGCTGCGCAAATATTAGATAAAAGTACGGGTTTCTACAACCTATTTTAAGTTATACATATTAGTAAATGCAAGCGAAATTCGTAAACTTACCTCAAACGGTTGGCAACAACGACTGTGACAACCGCCAAAAAGCGTTCAGTGTATAAAATCTTGCCTAATCCAAAAACACACAGGGCTTTTATTCCTCTTAAGAGGGAAGAATAGCTTTGCGATTATTGCGATCCTAACGAAATAACGTTTTTTTTTCTATAAAATTTCTATTTCGGGAGAAAACGGTTTCCACTAAATAAATCTAAACAAATCACTTTGATTTTGATGTCGATCGCTTCAGCATAATATAGGTATTCTAGGTTTATAGGTTTCTTTAAAAAAAAATGTTTTGAAAAAAGAAAAACCTAGTTTTTCATTGTGTCAATAGCATACTAAAAAATCATGGAGAATGGAAAATATTAAGAAGTGGAAAAACATTTTGTCTTTTTGTATGAACGCGTACGAGACTATTAAGAAGTGGGATATGGTATCTATATGGCAGGCTGTGTATGTATCTACATGGATAAAGAAAATCTTTTAATTTTCTGCTTTATCAACGAAATGACATTGACAACTAGCGTTTGTTTTCCTCTCCAGCTTGATATTAATCGGAGCAGCATCTATTTACACTACCCGCTAGCTATTATTAAACAATTAAATAGTTATTAAATATTAAACAAATACGATCATAAAACACGTTAATTGGACAGGAAACCTACCAGCGATTACGATATTTACAATTAACAGTGTGCGGTACGTGGAGATAAGGTTACCGTGAGCGTGCGTTATCTGGCGTCAACGACGCATTGTCTCCGATGATTACCGACTTAGATTACGGCTCAGTCGGAGATATTTACCCTGCAAAGAACGCTCTCGCGGTTTCCGGGCGTGACTCAGTCGCGTGGGAGAATTTACGGCGCAACGTAACAATCAAATACCTTACTCGATTCAAAACTACGTCCATAAACGCATACGTAGACCATGAACAATGACTTACTTATCATCGTTATCGATAGCTTACACAGCTGTGAAGCCACCGATAATGCTGCTATTAAAATAATGCGATGCCCTGATGCTGATGCAATAATTGCCTATGAATCACACGCACGCTTACAAACGGAAACACATTCACCGAATAAATTATAATATAACAAGCTTGAAGGTGAAGACGTGCATAGGATTATTACGAATGGTTGTTATTTAAGACGCAAATCACGATTTCGTCACCGTGGCAGGGAGTGTTCGCGATCGAATGTCAAAAACCGCAAGTCGCAATAAATTGTCTCGCGGAGAGTAAACATCGGCGTTCGGCCGCATTCATGCATAATTGATGAGGGTTCGGAATGAGCGCATGGATTCCTCTCGTGGTCACGACTCGCGGCTCCGTCGAAACGTACGCCTGTGGCAGCCATTTTGTGGAGTTCAAGCCGCCCCCGGGCCCCGGCTGCCTTCGCTGTGCGCGCCTCTAGGGATCGGAACCGGTTTTTTGCAAAAACATCGAAATAACCATATATTTCGGTTTATTTTATACTCTAAATGTAGGACTCAGTTGTGTTTTCAGATAACGACTTCGTATTATTAGATTGCCTAATTAGAAATGAAGTAATTAACAAAGAACGAAAAAATACCGTTTTCGTTCCCATACAAAAAATACCGGTTTCCGATCCCTGCGCGCCTCATCGTGAATATTAATTTGGCCTTATACGTAATATACCCGACTACACCGAGCCCATACAATAACCGTAATTACAGAAGAACAAGCATCTTTTTTTTTCTTATTTGTTTCACTTCCGGCCTTCCGCTGAACTTTTGGTCAACGCACCGTAATGATTTAAACATGATAATTATGGACGTCAAGTATTGCAGTCAGTTGTCAGCAGGCAAGATGCAATTAATACAAAACGATCGTTATTAGTTTCTATTGTGGCCCCGTCCTGATAAATAGAGCACGAAGCGGTGTAACAATAAATTTAATAGCACAATACACGCGGAGCAGTCTCACGCACGCCTATTGTGCCGTGTAATTGTAATCAAAAGCCTTTTCTCTCGAGCATCTCAACGTCAATAAAGACATTTCACAACAACGAGAGAACAATCTTTTGTTTTATCTCTTACATTATCCGTCGCTTTGATAGTCCAGCGATCGAAACAAAGGTATGTGATCTAAGGTATCTCGGCGAAAACTTAAATTGGATTCGTGTCATGTCTATTCAATTTGCGGAGCTTCCATTATAAAGGTTGCTTCCTCAGCTCGTCGGCTCGTTGTGCGTTCATTTCGCTGATACTTTGCGGTAGAGGCCTACCCTACGGCGGCGGCGAGGCACTCGGATGACGAATGAAGGTACCGCCCAAGCGCCGACTTGAAATAACGTGAAATGAAATACCGAGCCCGTCTGCTCTTCTACCGCAGCCCGCGCTGCGCCAACACACGCCCGACGTGCACATAACATAACATCAAGTGAATGCGTAACCATGAACTACGTAATTACGCCGACAACTCTGCCTGCGCTGTGTGCCGTCGGCTACGGAATATATGGCTGTTTATGTACAAAGCCATAAATAAATTGTTTCTGATAACGGAATGAATTTTAACGCCTGTGAGCACCGGCAGCATATGCCTGATAATTGTAAAGCTTCGTTTGAAAGTCGTATGTATGTATAATGTAGTGGTATTCAACACGTTTGCAACAGCTGCGAATGGTGCAGCCGTGCTTCCTGCCATCGAACGAGCTATTGTTACAGTAATACATGGTTTTTATGCGAATGTTAATAAGAATGGCATGGTACTTGCGTTCATGCATGCGTCTTTATGTTAGCGTCACCGGAGCGGTGTGACAGACATACATTAGCGCGTGGGAATTGACAGCTTTTGTTTGTAATTGATTGTTTTCTTCCGATATGAATGAATCCACAATATACCGCTACTTTATTGTTTTTTTATTGTTTCCGTTTTAAGGCGATAACTTTTATATTTAATAAATCGTAATATGAACTACAAAATATTTCAATATTTTGAAGTAAAATTTAAAAAAAATTAAAAATAGATGTCTCATTAGATTTATAAATTCAAATTCCCAAGCCCGAGCCATACAATTTCCGTTTAGTCCAGTCATTCCAGTCAAACTTGTATTTCAGGTTTGCTTTTACTACCAACAATTTGCGAGTTGTCGACTGCAAATTCATGGCAATTGGAAATATACTGAGAACGCGCGTGTAAGCTGCTGAGCGGAGTTGTTTCTAAATTTGGTTATTATGATGTCCTATCGATTTGTTCGGAGCGCTGGGAACGCCGGCTGGCGTGAGACCGAGTCGTGATCGGTCGCCACGACACCCTCATGCGGTTTAATTTACTAATCAAATAGCACAATGCTCCCATTGTTGCTATATTCTTTTCAATCCCACAAAGACTTCCGGAAGAACGCGGGTCAAACGAGTTCGCAAAAGAAATGCGCAATCCTTACAACGCTTCATAAAATGCCAAGGCACAATTATATCAACACTTACTATCATATGTTCCATATAACCGTCCTTTTATATCCTTTAATCACGACCCAATAATATATCAATATCAAACAAAGCGTAATGGCTGGGTGTCGACGAGACAAGGCCGTATATCACTGTAGCGGACTGCCCAAATCCTCCACCGTAATATATAGAAGAGGGTGCGCTCGCCCGCCACCCAGGCTTATTCAAAATAGGCATTAAGCCCTCCACCATTAAAGGCTAACTGCTGCAGGTTATCAAGGGTTTTCCTTTGAGAAACTGCAGCCAAGTGAACTATGCGGTGATTTGGATACGAGCCAAACAATGTTTCGCCACGTTATCGACTCTCTAGGGATCGGAACAAGTAGCCGCAAGCCGTTTTAAAATACGCTCCAGTTCGCCTAGGTCCGTACGAGCAAAGCACAAAAATAATAAACCTGGATAACTATCCAGATGGTAAATACACTTAGCAAAGACGGACGGGCATCTTCTATCTTGTTACTTGATTAGGTTCTTTGTGATTCGTGTTCTTGAGATCAAACGGCGATGTGATGTAACCTCCAGACGACCTGACAACTCTGAATTCTAATAAAAGATCAGACCAAACAGACTTATGTTACTTGTAATTGCCGTAGTCATTAGTGAAAGAACTGCAGACTACCTTTTTCACCTAACTGAATTTTTGCATAAAAATAATAAATCGGAATCAAAGAAGTTTTAAACAAGGAGCGTTTAATTTGCGAATTTTGCGTCGTTGAAAGATTATTGAACTGAGTAGGGCGCCGAGGGGAAAATGTCACAATTTAGGCGCCGACACGAGGGGATCGGGGAGGAATGTCGCCCACTAACCGCTCGCAGCCTATTTACGTTTTCACCCATGGATCAAGGTGAATACACGAGCAGAACTTTGATTGGTTATCCTTATTTACGGTATCAAGAGGCCGTTTATCGGAGAAGAGTCACATGGGTAAATTTTGTTTAGACACTGTGTAAAACGAGTAAAGCGAAAGATTTTAACAGTGTATTCCTGATCACATTTAGAGACTAAAATGTCATATAGACTTTTCTGGATTTCGCCTAGTTTCAGAGTGTATACCAATTTAAAAAAAACATCTTCTTATTGTAACTTAGTGCAAAACGCCTTTTTGATGACGATGATGCCATTATGGGGCGTAATCTAAATAGCCTTATTGGTAGATGTCAAAAAGTGACAAGTAACCGGTAAAAATTCATTTTCAGTGCCAGTTTTACCATAACATTTACTTATCATATACAAATGTTGAATTTTTTTTTTACAGAAATTTACTTAAACTCATATACTTAACATTTTTTCCTTCTTTTGGCCTCAGACGTGCGTGGTTAAAATCTTTCGGGTTCCTCGTGTTACACCGTCGGCCCAATTCGAAGAATGATAAAGACACGTTTAAGATCTTGGAAAGATCGGTAACTAAACGACATGTCAAAATTGAAGTTTATTTCGATTCCGCTGTGATCCCAATAAGATCTATCTACGATATATCTAACGTTAAAGTGTCATTCGGCCCGATTCGATTCTGTCAATTATACGACATACAAACGATATCTAGATGAGAACTTATCTAAACCAGAACTTATCGTTATCGTATCTCATTCATCGAATCGGGCCGCGTGTATCTTTCACGTAATCTTACCGCGGTACACAGTCGGTCGAGCCCTGTAACCTGCTATCAAAAGTCTATGAAGTTTTTAAAATAGTAACGCGACAAATAGTACATAATGTACCTACTATAAATAAGAGGAACGTTTATTCGTTGTTTACGTGGTTTTGCAGCCATTATGTTGGAGAGGCTTCCGGTCCCGGGCCGTTGCCATGGCGACGATTAATGCCAGTAGGCCAAACATCCCTCACTTTATTCCTATTCCCACACAGAAGCACCCCTAGAGCAGCTGATTTCATTCATAGAGAGAATAATTTGTTTTCCTTTGATGGTTGGGCTATAAAATGCAGGGTCGCCATACTTTATGAAATTAAATTTGCGAATATTAACGCAATTTAACCTTTTAAAAATCGGAACTATCGGAAGTATTGTCAACTTGCCACGATGTCCTTCTTGGAATACTGACATTATTATCCTTTGCAAACAGGATTAAAGCTGACACGTTAGTTGTAAATGATACGGATACAAGCGAAACAAATAGTCTGACTAGGCGCTACGTAGTCTGTTTTGATTATGTTGTCGTGCGTCATGCTTTGTATAATATTGAAACTAATATAAGAGAAATCCACGTGTACCAAGTAACGTTAGTCTATGATGTGGAGGCACGTCAACCCTTTTCTCTCTGCCCGAGGGACCACAAAGAACCCTCGACGGCCTTCCACCCTCCTGGCTTTTATTCACGTAGAAAAGAAAACATTGATGTTAGATATACCTGATATAAGGCATATATTTCTGAGGGCGAGCCAAATTATTATTCTTATAAAAGAGCGGTACGTCGGCCCCTTTTGTTTGAGCAACCTGTTCCGCAATTAGACAACGGCTCGGTTATTACTAAAACAATCTTAGACATAACTGTCATACTCGTCGCTAATGAAGGAGTTCGTTTATCATTTGATTATTATTTATTAATTTAACTACAAGTATAAATAAACATTTAAAAAATCGTCGCGTCCGAGTGCGAATACGGATCAGCCTCAGGTTTTCGTGTCGACATCGTGTTTGGACGTTCCACTATCTTTATCTACTCACGACGCGTATCGACCTACTTCCATGTTTGATTTCTATTTCCTCAACCCACGCCATCTTTATAAAGATTGTTAACGATGATGCGAGTTTCGTGATAAGAAAATTAGCATTGGCAAGCCGTTGACAATGTGACTTCAGTTATGATTATCGTTTTGTTAAGTGCATGACCAGCAAATAAAAAAGGAGCATATTATATGATGATGAATACAGCACATGACTCATTAGCTGTTCACATAACGACATAGATCTCTGGCATAACGAGCGTTGTATATTAAATATTAATCCATTACCCAGAACCGGTTACATCGTAAATTACTCGGCTTAAATTCGATCGCGATGCATGCAATTTAAATGTCCGTTCGGTTAAATTGCAAGGCCAGCGTTATCGAGTGGAAATCGACACGTTTATTCAATGCGATGTGGGCCACCGGTAAGATAGCATTCCTTCGCATTTACGGTAGCGCGATTTACTGCCGCGATAGTTTCGTTTTCACGTTCGAATGGGCCCGTTGTATTTATTTGTCCATTCTCATTGTCTATTTGGTCGAGGCCATTTGTACGAGATCCCTCATGGCAAGTAGGTTTAGTGAGTAGGTGGTTTGTTTTGGAAGTGGTGAGGGGGGAGAGAGGTAGAGGCAGTTCGATGGAGTGGAGTTTTTATTCGCGTCGAGTAGCAAACAGCGCGTGACTGTGACAGCGCTGCACAACCAAAGTGAAAAGATATTAAGAATATATCATTGTACATACAGCCTTTTACAATTTGACAATAGTACCACTGACCATACTAAAATCCACGAGACACGCGGTTGCGCAATGGTGGCTCTAAACACCTTGTTATTCAATAGACACCTCGACGTTCTATTACTTTCTCTGCCATTACTTGTGTCGTGTCACAATCTCGATCTATTAAGAATTCAAGTTTACATTTACCGCATCAATACTAGGCAAGTTCGCTCAATTGTATAGTATAACCGGTGTAATAAGTAATTAAAACAACTACCTTATTATTATTATTGCACGTTACTCACATCTTTAGCATAATCGACTTAAACAGGCGGTTTAAATTCAGTACAATTATATCTTTAAAATTATAAGGAAATTGCCTTGACACAGATTTCCAGACACTATAAAGGTCGATATATTATTATGCTCCCGCGGCGTTAATAATTATTTTCCTCTTCGAAAGTTTTATAGTTCATATTTCAAAGATTTAACAGGCTTCTTAACGAATGCATTCGAAGAAAATGATGGCTCCCGTAGTTTTTTCCCGGACCTGCTCAGGAATGTCACCTGCTCAGTAAAAAGTCAATAGTGGACTGTCTAACTGTCTTTTGTGCTAAGGTGCTGTTGTGTTTATCGAGATACAATGGCGGCTAATAATATATTTACATTCACATTGTTTGTTAAAAACTTTTTATTTTATGTTATTTCCTGAAATGTTTACATATGTAAAATACTAGGGGTTAAAACTTTAAAACCTGTAGACCAGCGAACGAAAAAAACATGCTTATTATCAATCGCTGCTGTAGACTCCTTTTTTGACCGACAAGATAATGGTGGCCGTATATATAGGTTTTTACTTTTAGAGTTAAGTATACATTAAAATGTATGTGAGAAGTATGAAGTAATTTCTTAATTATATTATATTATAATATCTTTATTTGTGTATTGTATATATTATATAGATTATTATATTTTTCAATTGTATGCAATTTAATAGAGTTGAAATTAAATTATCTTACTTTTCTTTTTGCACTTGCACCATTTTTACATTTTTGTTTAGCCCTGAGGTTGACTGGTACAGACTAGAGAATGCATGCCTTTAGGCATTAAGTCCGCCATTTGTATTTATTTGTATTTTAAGCAATAAAGTTTAAATAAATAATGCTCGGTACTTTCATTGGTCATTATTTATCATAACTGTGAGTCATCCATTGACAGGTTTACCGGCTCCGTAAATCGAGCTCTCTGCAACACACATTGTAACAGCATATGGCAGTTGTTGTAGATCAGTCTGAGTTACGAGGTTATATAATAACATAAGGCAGTAAAGCGACAATAACAAAGCTACAATATCACATTGTTGCTAAGGAGAGCGACACAAAGCTTTCCAGACCCTACTTTTATAGCCTCTTATCTCGAGATCGAGAGAGATATCGGTCTACCTAAGTTTCTGTTTCAAACTTAGCTGCAGAACTGGGATCCACTTAAAATAGTCCGATCGATTCTAAAATTTAATTTTGTGCTGAGAATACTTACAGTTTAGTTGTTGAGCCGAAAAATTCTCCAATTTATTGGGAAGTGTACTATGTACTTATATGTACATATCAAACATACGGATGAGTATGCCGTTAATTAGGTATTACGATAGTATACCCTTTATTACGTTATTCAAAATAACGATATATCAAACTATAATATATGAAAAGTAATTATAAAAAATGTAGTGCACTCCAAACATACAGACATAGTACCTAATACATTAAAGTAGACCAGGAATTAACATTATTAGATAAGTATATTTGCAGGGTTGTTTATCGAAAGCAAACCTATTTATCAACACATTGCTTATATATTACGGTTAGTTTAACTGGAAGAGATCCCTGAAAGGGATAAGTTCGCTTTTGTACAAAAAAGTACAGAGGGTGTGTGTTTTTTCCTGTTTTATGTTTTTTTTTTGTACAATAAAGTGTTTTACTACTACTACTAATACTACTATATTTAAAAAAAATAGAGGTCACGATTCTCAATCAGGAACTTACGAGTATGTTATAATACCCGATAAGCACCTACCATATACCTTCACAATATAGTCTAGGAAGTGTTATATGCCGACAAGTTTTCATTACTTACGTGTCAGATTTAAAATGAATGCCTAAAGTGATATAAAAAGAGCTAACAGCAGGGCTATAGCAGTGGCTGAATCATTTGTGCTGATATGTCATCACTTTCCCGAGCAGCTTAACGCGTACTGATAGCAATACCGTTAGTTAGCTCAGAGCATTGTTCGTGAGCTGCGTTATAATTAAATCTGTTATTAAGACCAAGGTGTATTTTAATTTACGATTAGGGAATGCAAATCGGTCATAACCGTAACCGAAAAAATAACTGATTATTGGAAATACAAATAACGAGTTACGGTTATTTAATTACGACTTAAATTCTACGAATTGATCTTCTAATTACTAATTACTACAAAATCCTGCCTTTTTTGGCAGTGAGGCCTGTGACTTATAATTTCTGTCATCCCTTATTTATGAAATATTTTGATTGAATAGGTATTGTATCACGTACAAGGTCATATTTTCCTTTTACTATATTTTGTGTTTTATTAAAAAACTAAGAGTACGAAGACTTATACTCACATTCCCTACTACTGTACCTTTATTTTCGTGATTTTTAATTACTTGATTGTAAATTTATAATTTTTCGGCCATAATGGAAACCGGTTATTAAGTTTGTCCGGTTATTATTATATTCTCTATTTATGATATACTCCAAAAGGTCAAGATTTTGGAATGATGAAGGAAACATGTGTATTTTGTATTATTAATGGTAGACAATTTCATGCATACCAAAATCATAATTCAGTATTGAAAAGGTTGAAAATAAAATTATGAGTCCCTTAAAACGTTATAATCACAAATTACTCAGAATCGATGAAATTGGCATCTTGTTGACGTCAATGCTTGAGCAAAACCGCAGCGAGTAACAAAGTAATAAATTACCAGTATAAGTTCAAGTAGGTATAGGTATTATGAGCATGCATAATATATTTAACTTCAGTATCCTTTAAACACGAGGAAAATTAGCTGTTACGGAAGCTTGCTAACTTATTGCATGATAAATATTAATAAAGTTACAGTAGTTAAACCATCCAATAAGTACCTACCTAAGACCAACGAAATCGAAGCAAAGCAAGCAAGTCGCCTATTTTGGTAGCGTGAGAAAATGTGCGTGCTTCCCGAGCCCGACGGTCAGATCGTTCGGAAGCCGATGTCCGATTCGATGACTACTTTTACTATACAAAGTTTTATTTATGATAAAAGTTACTCGTCTAACCAGTACTGCTTCAAACGGCTTCGATTAATCGTAATTTGGAACGAGTTGCCCACGATTCAATTGCTGTTATAGCGTTCGGGCCTTCGGTTATTAAATACCTGGTAGGTAGTTTATCTTGATTTTTTTCTGTTCATTCTATTAACGTATAACAATACCGATTAGGTACTAGTTTGTTTAAGATAGATAAGTTTCTGGAAAACGTTCAGCGTGTTTATAGTTAACTAGGCAGATATGCGTCCGGATGTTCCATCGAGTAAAAAAATTGTAAGGCGCCGCCGACATCATAATTTTATTCATTCAATGTTATATACCTGACATTAATAACGTGTCAAAGGTTCACACAGCGTCCCAGGTTCCATTATGAACAACAAAACATCTCGAATGTTTGAGTAAGTAAATGCTAACGAATCAAAAGCCAGAAGTCATTGCCTCGGTGTCTAAAGGCGTTCATAACTCATGTATAATTTAAACGGCGAGTAGCTTGACTCTGCTATAAGCTACATCGGAGAGGCACATCGACTCGGCATGTATAAGTAGAGAGTCGAGTACATACAAAACGCTATTTGTAATGGTATCGATGTTCTGCTATGGCTTTGAATTCACGTCGACAAGCCCACGCCCGCAACCCAAGCGGCTATTATAATAGGTAACGTAACTATTGTTGTGCGGCAGCGTACCGGATCGTATCTCGGATCGCCGAATGCACAGCCAGACGCGTCTAAAGGCCGTTGGCCCGCTTCTCGAGCGTGGGTCGTCTATGCGCTTGCACATTGCCCATACGGTTACGTATACCTACAACGTTTCCGACTTTGTTTTGAGTATATTAATTATCCAATTACGCAAGCGCTGCGTCACGTCATGAAAGCCATTTGTATCCGCCCGCTATCGCTCACTTGCCAAAAGCTATTAATTACGTCCGGAGAATAGAATATCTCGTCGGCTAATCCTCCGGAGACGGTTACGGTTACCGACAACGTTGATTAACGTCGCCGGCATTCCATTTACTCTTTCTTTGTATAATACGTACTTTACGAACTACGAATATGTTTCTCGATTACGTAAACGCGAGTAACCTTCTTTCGTTTTGGGCTAAAATAAATAAATTAACGGTGTGATACGGTACAGATGCGCCGTCACGAACCTTAGATGTGGTATCCGGCCAACTTTTCGCTGGCCGTGTTTTTAATAGTTGAGCAATAAAGGAAAGTGATGGTCGACGTTGTCGTGAAGGTTGTCGGTAACGATCGGCACGGGTGCCAATTAGCGGATGTTCTCACTCGAGTCCGTCGTCGGACGCTAATCGCAGACAATGGTAGAGATGAATCGTTCGTGTGGCGCGTCGAGCGGTGACACCCGCGTACCCGGCGAAGAATGCCGATGGAAACAACTGTTGGTTTCCTCGAACCCGGAGCGCGACGAGAACCGGTTACACGACACCGAGCAGAAACAATGCATTTTGCCTTTCGTAAATTTTAAACGTATTTATGTTTCCTTGCAAGTCTAAGAACCGCGCCGGTATGCCGAACGAAGACAAACAAAGCCGATGTGTTTACACAAATGTTATTGGAGTACAATACAGATTTTAATAACAGAAATACATTAATTTAGCGCGCTCATGCGTAGTGGAACTAACATACAGAGCTGAACTTTATGATAATAGATAATAATTATTTTCAAGTATGAATGTAAAATGATAGTTTCATTTCATTAGTTTATGACTAAATAGAACTGAACAGACACGTAGATTAATCTACGTAGAACATAACCTTCGACAAAATCCGTTGAGTTTCGGCAAATACTTATACCAAACAAAGCAGTAAAGCAAATACCTACCCGTCCGTATCTTGTCGGAGTTGTCGGTTTTGGATTAATTAGCATACTTGCCTTTATAAATACCTATTTACATTACAAATTTAATAATGTAATTGTACGACGAAAAAGTAAACAAACTTTTGAATGACGATAATATTTCAAAGGCAGCGACCTAATGAATAATACCTAGTTTTACATTACAGTAGGTTTTAAATATAGGTACTTATCGCAAAATACACTTGCGAAATAAACATACTTACCGTACCCCCACTAACTTGATATTAGAGTAATAAAATTTGAAGGGCATTTGAAGGTCAACGAGCGAATAAGCTAACAAGCAACACATTGGTGACATAATGGTACTTGCATTTTTATCAAATATCTGGGAGACCGAGCTTTGCCCGGAAAACATAAAAAAACTAGAAAGTGCGCGCTTTCCCAGAGACAAGGCCTAGCTAGCATATAGCCAATTTCATCGAAATCGGTAGAGCCGTTTACGAGATCCCCGAAAAATAAAAATTCAAGAATAAGATACAATTATTATAGTTCGTGTCCTTTAATAACATGACAATACGAAAGGCACGCGTCGTCGTGAATGACACGATAATACTGTGCCGCATAGTAACAATGTCACTGTTAGAGTACATACATGAAACATGTGAGTAAAGTAACGACACACGTTTCTCCGCTAAGTAATCGAGACAATTAGATGTGAACGTGCGTAGACACATATTATCAAGATTACTTTTATAAGCTAGTAAGTTCCTATTTCAAGAAGCATAAGTATATGTATATAAGTCGTTTACGCAAGTGTTACTGACTTACGCTAAATAGATACATACATTCCCAATAAGCTGGGAATGTTGGCGACGGAGAAAAACAAAGCTATTTAAATATTTGCCAACTGAACAATGTTAAACGATCAAATTTTCTCGACGATGACGAACATGCGACGCACGGCGTGTGAGCAGACTTGAATGTTATGCAATAAATCGTCGTTTTTAATTGCCGACAATTACCGGGTCGTATCAACAAGGTTAAATACTGACAATGCATTCATGTACATTACTCGCACAATGCTATGCCGATAAAAACTCCGTCTTGTTCGTAAATAGCGAGTGGGACGCTGGCCTGTGCTGTGTGCACCTTGAGAACTGGTTTGCCGTTTATTATTACCTATGCCCGTAAGCCGGCCCTCGATTTGCTTGTTCGCTAGTAGGTCGTTAAGACACACATACGATATCAGTATGCACATAATTTAATTGATTAAATGTTCTTTTAACGGCTTCTTAGAAATTAAATATACCTATGTTGGTTTTAAATCCGACATGTTTCTTGTTTCGAATTGTGTATGAATAACGAAATACGAGCCAGTCAGCGACAGGTTCCGTCATGGATATAAATAGGCATCTAAATATAACAATTCCTTAATACGTGTTCGTAAGAACTTGAAATAAAACACCATAAGCAAATCGACAACATAAACGTGTATATTTGCTGGTGGCACAATTCCCGTTCGGCGGCGAGTTATAAATTAAACAGACATAAAAGATGGATGAGCGAGGATAAAATGAGATGTCGTATAGTGAAAACTTTACGAGGGCCCGCGAGCCGCAGTCTACGCACACAGTTGGCGTATGTTCAATTCCTGTTTGAAGTATTTTCGGAGCCACGCACGCTCCCGCTGTGCCGATGCCGCCATGTTTACTAATACTAGCACTCGATTCAATTCCACATTTTATAAACACAGTGCCAAAAGAGATTGGCTTGCCGATTCGTGCTGTATCTAGAATAACAGCGACTATTTACTGTTCGCCGTTGCTACCCGAATTCGCTCAATAAATTGATTATGTTTCGGTGTACACAACTGGCAATGAAATTGTAAGACTGCTTCTGTTTACTAATTGTTCTGTGAGAGTCAGAATGGCGGGTGTGCCTAATTTGTACTATTTTTTTGAATGGAGGTATCCATTAAAAAAAATTGTACCTCACGGTACTTAAAGTTATCACCAACAAAACAGTACACCCGCCATTCTGACGGTCAGAATGGCGGGTGTACTTTATTACACTATGATCCCGCGATTATTGACAAATTCTATAAAAACCAAATTTTTGTATCTCCATTTTCAATTATAATATGAGCCAATTTATTTGTGGTTTCTAAGTTTTACTTATTTTACATTTTACTTGCTATTACACTTTTACAAGCGCTATAATTGGTCACCTTATAAATTTCATTTTTAAGAAAAACGCTACGGTACCAGTATTCTTATTACGCCAGGAATTAGTAGTAGTTTCACATTTTATATGATCAGTTCAAATAACTCAGAAAATTGTGTCTTAAAAAGGGCCAGGCGGCCCAGGCGCCATGTCAAAGAATTCCTTCTAAGAAAAACCATGTACTGAAATGTTCTTTTTTCAGGAGGAGGAGGATGAAGGTACTAAATAGTACAAATTAGGTAAAAAAATATGGTAAGCTTTTTTTTATTTTTATTTAGGTACACCCGTCAGCCGCACTCTGACTCTCACATTGTTCTATACAGATGGCGATGGCGGGGATCACACAAAGCAATGCTTAGGTAGGTATCTTAACAAATCTCTGTAGGCATTGAACTGGTTTGTGGTAAATACATAAACAATCGTTTATTTTCAATAAATTACATTTCAATATTTGAATAAAACAGTGAACAGACTGATAAAATATTGTAATATTTTTTTTTAATGCGAAGGTTTGTCTGTACACGGTCCAGCTCCTTGTTTAAAATTTAAGTTGTGATGTAACGCCGCAGTTGGCAGTAAACGAGGATATATATTCTAAAAGTTAAGCTAGTATAAATAATTGATGAATCCGTGCGGCCGGATGGACGACGCGGAAGAAGAAACCGACCGAGACGGCAGCCACCGGTATCTGTGCGCCGACTGGTTAAGGTTCATCGCTATACTCGTGGGAGCGAGGACCAACTAAAACGCTCGCCCGCCAGATAACTAAAAGACATTTACGTGGAATGAAGAAAGGAATAAATTATACAGTATCGAATGGGATGAAAGGGCAAAAACATGATCTTCCGTCTACCTGCGCCGGCCCTTTGAGTCGGAGGAGGCGCTCGTTTCGAGCAGGTTCCCAGAATGTCCTTCAGATTGTTAATAAAAATGCCTCGCGGAGGAATCCGGCGAACGACTTCTTGGGATTTAGCTAATAAGACATTTTCGATGAAATTGATTCCAGCAAAAATGCCAATTAAAAATACATAAATACGCTTGAACTTTTCCTCGACGTAAGAAGACCTCATAGTGAAGAATAGTTTTTCAATTAAAGATATATAATATTTAATGAGTTATATAATGTTTTTTCATGAACGATATATATCTAAGTACATATGTTGTTCATGAAAAAACAGGTCGTAACTGCCAAATAAAATCCATAGGCAAAGAAAGTGAGTAAAATTAGGTACTGTAAATGTTAAACGAATAAAAAAGTAAAGGAAATCGACACCATAATAATACGAGTTATACTAGTGCCTGCGTGGCTTCAGCAAACACGTTCCACGATGTAGACACGTCGCGGCCAAAAGGAGCAAGAGAACAACCACCCGGCCCAACACAAACTTAGAATAGAGTCTAAAAACGACTCATAAAGTTCCAATTGGTTTGCAAAACTTTACACATTGCTCAGCTAAATATAGCCAAGAAACAAAAAGTCTCGGATCTCGTAAATATTTCGACATTTTTGCCTCGGGCGAGTTGTTATTTTGCGTTTATTGAGTCGGCTCTTGATTGTTCTTCTCGTCGTCGGTTTTAGAGCATTGAACTTGGCAATTTTAGCAGCAAGCTATTACTCGTATTATTTACTTTATGTAAGTGCGTCCGATTTTGATAGCCTAATTCAATTATAATAATATTGTGAACCGCAGACGAAAAGTCGCGCGTACAAGGTAAAAACTAATAATAATGAACAGCTGTTTGATATATTTAACCTTGGAACCTGTCTTGAGCCCCGGTCGCACCCTACCTCCCCTAAGATCCACAGGACGGAACACGTGTGCGCTCACGCAGAGCCATATTTATAGCTTCAGTATTTGATTACACAATAAATCACAGCTAATAAACCCCTATCACATTCTCAAACATTCGAAACCAATATTAAAGAACCTCTCAGTAGAGCGAAGGAAGCGTAATAGATAGTGCGACAAACGCCATTAAGAGCCGGTTGCATCAAACCGTCATACCTAAAGTAATCGTAATTAAAAATATGTTGTCAATTATCTACGCGATGATTCATTTCGTCTATTTTGGTCCATGAAACTTGAAAAGTGATAACCTACTTATAAAAATGGCAGAAAAGGCTAACGTAACAGGTAACAAACAAGTTGCGTTATGAATCGCCGGAAAGGGGTCAGTGACTGGAGCGGGGTGAAAGGGTGGCTTGCGAGGGCGGAGGGTGTATAATAATACGTTTGAAAAACCGCTCCAAACATCTGCCGCACATGTGATGTGCGTACCCCGCGCTGGAATAATGCAAGTCGGCCGAGCAACCGCACCGATACGGCTGAGCTTTTTGTGCAGTAGTTTTTTTTTGTCTTCACGCTTTGTGAGCGAGCTTTCAAACGGACAATGCCTCTTTATTAGAAAGGAAATCAATACAGTTGTGACGTTCGCAGAGAACAATTTAGGCGTACGAGAACGGCGGAGACTGATTTATGATCGTGGCTTAATGGACTTGCTTCTAGAATATAAATCGGATTAGTTACAGCACAGCAGAGTCGACATGCAGTTATACAGTCGATGAGAGAAATAGCAATCATCATTCACGGCCACGGACGTCAAACGGACAAAAAGTATTGCTGACTAGACGTGTAATTAAGAATTTGGCTCAGGGAATTGGAAGAGGATTGCAATCGATGCAGTCCGCAGAAGATCACCGCGGCTTGGACGCTCGCCAGATACTTTCGTTGGCTCGAGTGTCGTCGGAACACTGAAAAATGGCACTTAGAGGCTCAGTTTTGAGTTAGAAAACGCTTATGCTAACAACGCTGTGCCGTTGCGAATAGAAAATTAGTTTTGAAAGACATTATTACGGTTTCAAACACCTGAGGTGATATTAAATTAACAAGTGTGCTCGTTTTATACCGGTGCTTATTTGAAATCCATCAAGTAAAAGCATTTCTTGATACGAAAGGACGTATAATAATTACTTCCCAAGTGCACTTTGCGGGTAGGAAAATTATTGATTAAAACTTAATTTTACTCTCACAGGAGAGTAAGGTAAACTATAAATTGATATAGCATAAGTAAGCTTGGAGGCGAGTCCTCCAGCAATATCATATCAAAGTAATCGAGATAAAGGTGCAGTAAATAGATGCCGGTAGAGCCGAGCAGAGATCGTGAGTCGTGGCCTTTGACTCGTGAGTCCCCCGGGGCGAGACGAGCTCGTTCCGAATGTTACGAGGCATGACTCTGCTTTGGCATTCCCATACGTTCAATGTTGTCAGTAATGTCAGCATAATACGGGATAGCACTTAATACGGACAATAGGTTTTCTCACGCTTTTTTGCTCCGTGTGGGAATTTAGCGAAAATATTTTATTGTTATAATAATTATAACAATAAAATATTATAAGCGTTGTCAATAACATGCCTTCTAGTAATTGCTTAAACTTATTCTCTTAATCAGTTCAACGACTATAATAAAAAGAACGCTTATATTCGGTACCTACGCCTGAACATCAAAATAATGATGAGCAACAAAAAATAAACAAAGCGAAGTACCAATCAACCTAGAAACTATTTCGAAACGTGTTATAATCTGGTTACCATCATCGTGATCTCGCAGATAGTTAAATACAAAATAGATGTCGTAATAGACGAGTGCAGACGAGACGAATAATGGTGAGCGGCGCGGCGCGGAAAGTCCCGTTAGGAGAAAGTAGCCGCCTACACTCCGGGGCAAAGGATCGTGACGGCGCGAGCGCTGCACTGATCACGGCCATCTTGGAAGCACTACGCGATTTTATCGACGCTTAATATGGCCACTTTATAACTGACACGATAGATAATCAGATGCCTCGGTTTTGCATCACGCACGACCAAACTTTCAAGTTCAATAACTTTTTGCAGATGCAATCTGTCAGTGCGCAACAGGGCGGGACGTGACATTGTTTTGCGAGTCGCAAAAACGATCCAATGACGACGCGATTTCGGTTCGCTAGAGGCGTACAACTCTCTCTTTTTTGCTAAAAGGAATTTTGCTAAATCTTGAAAAATCACTCAATCGTGACTTTGCAAAAATGTTACAGCATAAGAAATCAATCATAGATACTGCTCGTTGAGCACTATTAAAATCTAGGTTTTGTAGCTAAAATGGTTTTTGAAACCGATTGTATGTTATAGTCGAGCTAATATTAGGTGAACTTTTTTTACTCTACCGCCCCAAGGTGAAAAGTTCAGGAAATATTAGCTCTACAACATTAGTACTTATAAGGCATAATGTACTTAAACATACATTTATTTGGTTGCCAGAACATCTCCGCCACCACTTAAGTTCCACGAAATAATTTGACAACAGAAGCTGTGTCAAAATAATGAAGATAATTCGTAAATCAGTTGCTGGTGTAAATACATTTGTGCTTTTCTCTGACTGTACCTAGGCCTCAAGGGGGAGTCATTTCCTTCGCAAATTGTTACTGTTCATATAATCCAGAGGTATAATCCGATATTAAACAGCAAGCGATGTCGGTCGAAGAAAGGCGGAGTCCTGTCAAAGCCTCCGTTTCGGCAACGATTGCGGAAGTGGTAAATAAAATCATGGCGATAATTAATGTTTCATAAGTCCACAGGCCACTACACATGGGCTTACCGACTTGCCTAACCGGTCGCGGCAGGTGGTGCATGCGACCCTAGACGTGTCGTGTGAAGCGTTTGTTAGCCGATTTCGTCTGATAACCTAGAAAATATCGAATGATTGATGAACAGTTGAGCGTGATCAATTGTAATTTGGTCGTTTCGAAATTAATTGGACTGGTGCGAAAAAGTAGATTATTGAACCAAAGGATGAAAGGCACTCATTTCTGTCGAGGAAGTTTTTGCACTGCGTTCGAGCGCCAATACTTCGAGACTGAAATGGTGCCTTTCACACGAGTTAAGCACTCTACTTTTCATTTCGAATATGAGGAAAGTAAAATACATGTGTATAAAAAAAACATGTTACATAGACATGATTTTTTTTATAATCCACTTGTATAAACTTTTATAGTACCTATTTCTTGAGGGTACTTTCAATTTAATAGTATCGTGATTTATGGAATGGGGAGTTAAATATCACAATGGAAATTGTACTAAAAATCCATTTAATATAAAATTGTAATGGCTAATCTAAATATAAAAGAAAAAAAACGTACTAGGAAACTAAAATGCTCTAGTGCAGAAACATCATTTCCTGCACATTTTTTAGAACGACGACCCACTTTCAGGGCATTGAGAAATAAAATACATTTCGATGCTAGTGCAAAGCAAAGTATGTCATTACTTCACGAGTACCTAGATATCGCTCGCTTACGGCTCGTGGCAAGACTCGGGACGAGTGAAGAATGACATTTCCGCACGTGTATTGAACGATGTTTTTAATACAGTTTCGAAAAAATAAGAAAAACAACACGTACTTTTTTATGCATGTTCAGACAGAAAAAATCGTAAATATAAAATATTATACTATTATTACCTAAGTATCGCTATTTACGAGTACCTACTTGTGTATCCTATATTTAAATTGTATAAAAACAATATCGAATGTTGCCTTTGTAAACTTAAAACGTTCTTGCATTAAGAAAAAACGCCTCTGCTTTGACAGGCGTTTCGGCAGCTATTCCGTTCCATTCAGACAACTTATTAAGAACTGTTTTTCAATATTAAAAAAATTACGTGTATAATATTTATTATTTTTACAATAACAGTAGGTTTTTATGTTGATTACGACTTTTAAACAAAACTAACATTAACACTCATTAATAAGTAGTCATGAATTGGAACAAGTGGAAAAGTAAAAAGCACTAGTTCGCGAAATCAAACTTTCCGCACGCTAAACAGCTACGTAATGTAGCACTTTTTGAACAACTGTATTAAAAAAGCATACAAAGTGAGGAAAAGTTGTATCAAGTGCTCAATTCTGTTATCTACGTAATAATGGTTAATGACATTTAAAGCATGATATACTATTACCAGTAAGCCAGGAGACAGCTGGTAATAATTAGTCTCTTTGCAGACACAGACAGGTAGGTATATTATATATAATATACCCACCTGTTATAAGTTATAACTTTACTACAATTAAACCACCACGCTTAAGCGCATTTTACAAACATTAATTACGTTGATATTTCAAGGTGCATTGGAACCATAAGGCGATACAATTTCATACAAAAACCGGCGTGTATAATTATCGAATGCGGAGGTGGTCGACCATAAGCTTCTGGAGTGTCTTTCCATTTGCTTACCAAGCAAGGGAAAGTCGATGGCTTACGCGAACCAGTATAAGGGCATTTTCCGATAGCACATAGTTGTTACGGATTTGGAGCTCATGTTAATCTGATCTCGAGAACTCGTTCAAGCAATAGGAACACACGGCCTGATAGAAAGTCGTGCAAGATTACACGGTGCGGACGGAACCGGTCGCGAAACCCGGGCATTAGCCGCTATAAACACCAGCTCCGATATGTGCAACATGTGCAACAATACGCGATCAATTTTGTTCATTTTAAAACTTTCACAATTTGTCAATGAACTGGATGTTTTACCTAATGCTCCAAAATGTTACTGTAAAAGAAAAAAAAACTGTAATAAACAATGGAGCTTCATTAATATTCGTCCGCTCGTAATCTTATTTTTTTATAACATTATTACGATAGTAACTTAAGAAAAAGAAAGAGCGTGCGACTTGCAATCGCGGGTTCAAACCCATGGCTCGTAGCAATGAGTTTTTCGGAACTTATGTACGAAATATCATTTGATATTTACCAGTCGCTTTTCGGTTAAGGAAAACATCGTGAGGAAACCCGACTAATCCCAATAGTGCTTATCGGGATTATTCCGGTAGTTTACCCTATGGGTTGGAAGGTCAGATGGCAGTCGCTTTCGTTAAAACTAGTGCCTACGCTTGGGATTAGTTGCCAAGCGAACCCCAGGCTCCCATGAGTCGTGGCATAATGCCATGACAATGCGAGGAAGATGAAATGATACGACAGTGACTTTTGCTTAACCCGTTCACTTGATGCCAGCGCTACATCCAATTTTCATTTATACCAAATGTTCAAATTGTCTTGTGAACCGTCATCTCGTCAATCACATCCATCTTATTCCTATTTCCTCAACAGTCTCAATTCACACAATTTATTTTACCTCTACCTCATGTCCCCTAATTCCTGCCTCTTACAGACTTCACGTTTGATACTTTGTTCTAAGCTGTTCATATTCTGCAATGCATTGTTCTCTGCTGTTAGAAAATATATCAAATCTTAACCCTCGACGTCCTGCGATTTTAGTGAGTGATTGTAAGGACTTGTTACGTTCAAATGTTAAATTCAATCTCATGTTACAAATGTACCTATATATATTTCAGACAATTTTAATGTGTACGTGATACTGGTATATCGTAAGATTGGTACTAGGTCCCATAAAGGTTAAATATACAATCATCATAAGTATCATAACAACAACCAAAAAAACCATGTCGATTAAAAAGTAATCAGATCCTTAATCGAATGCCCTTTGTACAAGCAAACTAGCGGTCCAGTTCACTAGCATGCCAGTAACTGGCAAATGGCCATTAGATCCGGCAGCGAGGACGATGAACCTCGACATGCGGGCTCATTAATGCACCCGCTGCAGTGCCCAGCCATCGGCTGCGCGGGGGCAGGCCAATTATAACGGTCTACATCTACACTACATTACGTACGTCAGGGTCGTCAGGATCGAACTTTTATAATGAGAATCGGGCCATTGTGATAATCTCGCTACTTTTCGGCCAACAATAAAAATTTAAGCGCCGTAGCCGTAGAAACAGGAAGTGGATGTCATGACATACAATAAACTGTCCAAAATAAAGTCTTCCCGTTTTGCCGTGAACGCTTTTTTCTAACTTCGCATTTTTCGTGGTTCATATACATTTACATGAAAAACATCTTATTAAGCCCGCATCTTAATAAAATATCAACTATTATAGTTGCTATAATAGCAGGTAGCAATGAGAAAATATTCAGGTGAAGCAAATTGTTTTGCACAACAATACACGTCTCTCGACCCCAAGTCGACCGTCGAGTCGAGGACCAAAAATACAATCTCACATACATAAATACTTTGTCATAAAACCGATTTATCATAAAATATGAACAATAAATTTTTTGAATCAGCAGCCAACCGGTTTCGTTACATGTTAACATGTTATGTTATGAAACAGATCCAAAAATTATCGGAGAATTAGACACGGTACTTTCACCGGCGGCAACTTTCTTGCTCGCACATGAGCCGAGACACGAAATACTGGTCCGACTTGTTCTTTTGACCTCGTCGTGACGAGATGATATTGTTCACGAAAGCTTTTGTATTACCTGTCAATCTATTTACGCTTTTCTGAGCTCACTGCTAATGCTAATGCCAATGCACTTAAAAAAACGTCGACATACTTCTGACGAAGTTGCGATATTTACTGTTGTAACTATTGACAGTTAAGTGATTCTTGGTAACTACGCGGAAAGGAAATCAGCAATAACCCTATTTAACTCTCGTTCAATGCCTTTAGCTTATACAGCGTCATTAACAATCTCAATAACATCTAATTACTATAATTTGCGTGGTCTAGTTTGCAAGACTATAATTATGATTATCAGGTAACCATATTTATCACACGCAAAACATCGACTAGCTAAGCTATACTGTACAGGTTATACTTGAATACACTCACACGTGAGCTTCAAAGGCTTGTTTATATGTGTAGGAGTTTCGAACATGGCGTCTAACCGTCAGTAATCGGTTCAAGGCACGATCGAGTTAAACACACCAACAAAAACGCGAGACCGGTTTCTTCTCGGCCGCCATCTAATGGCTTCGGGGCGTTCCGTCTCATGAATATTCATTTAATTACACTAACATTTATATGAGATTCGGGCATGACACACAACCGGAGCATAAACATTAGGTACGTATGTGCTCCTTTTCTGTTTTATTTATAACGTAGATCAATAAAATGTCAATTAAAGCACCTACATACTATATAATATAGTAAATATAAAAAACAGAAAGGTCTCCGGCAATTAAAGGTTAAAGATAAAGCTTGTAACTCACTTTTGGGACGATAAGTAAGTAAGTAAGTAAATATTCTTTATTGCACCACAAAGAAGACAACAGACGATATTGCAAAATTTACAACTTTAACACATTTAAACCCTAGTTTAACCATGTGGTTAAATTACTCCTTAATTGAGTAACGTGGCCTGAAAAGGTGCGGTAGGGAACGTGGGGTAAACAAAACGGGCGGCAAGGGTGGCACTAGCACCTCATGTGTGGCGCGCCGGTGCCGGGTACAACGGGGAACAGTGTTGTTTCAACCTCCGTCCAAGTACATAAGTACTCGTACTTCCAAACACCGTTCCACAAATCAAACACCCATTTAGTCGAAACTCAATATGCGCACAAACAGAATTTCAGGCAGATACGAATAAAATAAATAACAATTAGCCTCGCACCGTTGCACAGCAAGTTTACATTAATGTTTTAGCATAACTCGCACAGACGCACGCATACAGAATTATGTAGAACTATCTATCGAAATTGACGTGACCCCGTTACTCGGATGCCGAATTGAATTTTAGATTCGTTGAATGATAATAACAAATGTATTTGTCGTTCGCTTTGACCTCTGGATTTTTTTAACTTACCCGAGTGAAGTATAAGTGGTCCATGCATATGCAGATTAGGGTTGAACAAACAAAGATATGGCTTCATATGTAAAATTATGGATGGCGATCTCGGCTTTCAACACAAACAATTTTTAACGCTAAGCCATAAAGCCTCGCACAAACGAGTTGGTTAAGGAAAACGATTATGACATTTACGATGAGCCAAGCTACCTTATCTCAAAAGTCGTTTCCTTGTTTTCTGGGCTCATAACTGTAGAATCGAACATCATTATTAAAATTCCAGATATTTAACGGCTTATATTTATTTTATAACCTTATCAGATTCGTATCTAAATAAAAACTTTTCTGGCAAATCCGTGAATTATTGTTTTTTTTTAATATTCTCCCCTCAAGTGTGCCAGCAGCTTTATACAAGTCCATTATAAAACACTAGGCAAAACATTACAGTGACGACAACGTTGCGCTGGTTATTTGGTTTTAAAATTATCGTTGGAACGTACCAGCATGTCCATTAAACACCATCTGCACATCCAGTTTATTTGTCTTTAGTGCCTTTCATTTTTAGGACGAAGAATATAATTTACGTAATGTTACAACTTTGTGTAAAAGTAAATACTCCTTAATGGGTGAATGTAAATATTAAAAATACCTTTCTTATTAATTTCGACGGTCTCACGTTCAGGCGAGGAACCTGTAACAAAAAATAAAAAAGCTTTTAGCGCAGCCGTCGGTAAAACTTGAAAAACCCGTAGTGAAACTCTGTCGAAAAAGGAAGCCTCATCAATATAAAGGTTTCATATAATTAACTGAATATTTTAGTTGCCAATAATAGGCCTCGACCGGTCCACAACCAGGCGTGACGACTCAAAGGTGCAAGACAAACAGGCTCTACTCTACTTTAGGCTGACATGATTTATAAAATTATGATGTTTCTTAGCCACGACCACGAGTTGCCACGATAAATGGTAGGTATTTTCTATTAGCAATTACAAATGAAAACACCTGCACGACTCTTTGATTGTTGACTAAAATTGTTATTCATACGGAAGTTACACAATTAAGGTACGAGTTCGCAGCCGACCGCAGGTGACAACTGCAGACGACGTGTCGCAACGACACTACTGGTTTCTATGTATTTCTATGAAATTCCCTCCGTAGTTAGCGACATGAAGCTAGCGACGCGTCGCCGAGCGGCAGACGGCAGTGTCGCCCGACCGCAGATCAGTAGTGTCGCTGACGCCGGAGCAACGATACTCTCTGAATTCTTTCATATCGCTTTTCAAATGGTTTTTGATCAGTATTGAATAAGTTCCCTCACTTACTCTGCATTTAATCATAGGACATGTGGCTTGTCGTCTTTTTCTGTATAATAAAAGCAAGTCATCATCATCTTCTTCCTCTTCTAATAAAAGACGTAAAAAATTGCGATCACTATTCTCGAACACGTCAGACATCTTGTTTCACGGACCGCTCGGAATCAACTGGATGCCATCTGCAGTTGTCGTCTGCAGTCGGGATCGAAATCATGACTGCAGCGACAGGACGCAACGACGTGTCGCGACGACATGTCTTCTGCTGGTGCTGCGTGCGGTCGGCTGCCAACTTGTACCTTTAGGCAAAATTATATGTGTTCCATCTACAAATATGCCTTCGCTAACAGTTAAAAAAAAAAAAAAAAAATATAGGACATTATTACACAAATTGACTAAGTCCCACAGTAAGCTCAATTATACTACGACGTACATCCTCGAGATTAATAATATAATAATGTACGTTTACAAAGTATAGTATTCATTTTTCAATGTACTAGGCTCTTGTATAATTATGGCCAAACTTCACTTAAGGTAAGTTCGTTTAACCATTAATAAGGCTTGTGTTGAGGGTACTTAGACAACGATAGATATAATATATAAATATTTATAAATACTTAAATACATAGAAAACACCCATAACTTAGGAACAAATATCCATGCTCATCACACGAATAAATGCCCTTACCAGGATTTGAACCCGGGACCATCAGCTTCATAGGCAGGGTCACTACCCACTAGGCTAAACCGGTCGTCAACATATTAACTGTTATGTTGTTGGTTATGTAACTAGTTTAGAAAAACGGCCTTCAAGGTTTGCAAATGTAATAGTTCCCTTTATGTAACAAGAGTACCCATAAAAATGTTAAGTTGTTTTCATTACACTATGGAATCGATATAAGTATGTTTCAATTAGTTATCAATTAAGGTATTTCTTACTGAAAATATTTCAGTTACACATAGATAAGATTTTCGAGAATGATGGCAAGACTTTCGTGATACCATCATGATAACATAATGTTCCGGTCCGACTCGAACTTTAAGATAAGTCAAAAATGTCCTAAAGGTATGATATGGATTAGATATGTCAGTGTCAAAAGTGACCTTTTTGTTTGAAGAAACGTATCTTAAAGTTCGAATTTTAGAGCGTTTTAAAATCAATGACACGTTTGAGTTATTACAGGTAGCAAACGGGCGGATGTGGCTGCGCATGGACAGGACAGGTGGATGGTGAGGACAGTAGTCAGAGTCAGAGCCCGCATGGACCGCCTTCCAGTGCAGCTGGCAGGTCACTAACCCCCTCACTGGAAGCTTAGTCAACGTTGAATTTCTTTATATACTTAGAAATTTTCAGATGACCGAAAAGTTAAATGGAGTAGCGACTACTAAGGACACAAGTATTTATAACTATAAAAAGGTAATTGGAAAACCCTGTTATATTTGTACATTGACTATCTATCGACCCTTTTTAATAAACTTTGATGTTATCTTGGTGAGCCTTGAGAATTTATTGCGACGACTAAGTTCAGTAATTGGATACTTGGCTTGTTAAAACAATTGGTCTACTTGAGGACTCGGTGCACGTATGTACATACTATACATAGGTAGGTACAAAATGCTTATTCTTAGAATGTTAATATATGAATTCATGTCGATTGACATGCCTGCAATTTATAATGTAATTTGTATTATGGAATAAATAAATCTAAATATACCCGTTTATTGGTCGGTGTAATGCTGTTTGGGAAAAAAGGAATTTACAGTTTCTGGTATTGGCTATAAAAAAACTAGAAACAACATAATAATTGTCATATATTTCATACCAGCGTTTTATAATCGGTTCTCCCCAAGGTTATAGATGAGTCAGAAAGGGTCATCTTGGGCCTGTCTACCCGGCTCATGCATCTTGTGTTTGTATTAAATCCCACTTATCCTTTAGCCGCCAATAGATCTTCTAAATTGTTATAGACAAGGTTGGTAGGTAATTAGCCGATTATTGACACATTCAAGCTATGTAAAATTGTATAGTTGGAAATACGTAATTAATTCATTGAAAGCCCTGCTTACAAATGTGTCTATATATATATGTGAACAGCTGTGTATATTGCGCGCATGACTGTGGCATTTATGCCAACCTGTTTATAAGTTATGCAATTCAAGTGGAAACATATAAGTATGTAGTAAGTGGTATGCGGCCGCCGAGCGGGCATTTAGCGTAATTGACTGTCAATTGTAGTGAAATAATATTTATGGGCTAGTTTGTTAACAGATCTGCCTACGCGCATAATGTTTTATGTCATTGCGTCTTTAGAAGTTGGTGTTTGCCATTATACATGTTATCATACCGGGTCTGACCTGTAACAGGAGCAAAAATTAAACTGTAGGCTTTACTCCTCAAAATGACCAACATTTGTTCAGCCAGGGATCGGAAACCGGTATTTTTTGTATGGGAACGAAAACGGTATTTTTTCGTTCTTTGTTAATTACTTCATTTCTAATTAGGCAATCTAATAATACGAAGTCGTTATCTGGAAACACAACTGAGTCCTACATTTAGAGTATAAAATAAACCGAACTATATGGTTATATCGATGTTTTTGCAAAAAACCGGTTCCGATCCCTGTGTTCAGCAATTTTTAAAAATAACTTGTGTTTTGATTTTGAGTAAACTTTAAGTTTATTCTACGACGATGTATTGCAAATTTTGTTATGTTTAAAGCGTGACAAGGAAGGTCAATTACAATGATGTTAGCGTACATTGAAGACAATATATATTTTCTATGAAATATGAATAGTAAGTCTAAAAGATTCTTTTTTTTAAATGTTGTTAAACAAAAGTTTTATCGTTTGAGAAGTACAATGTTTTAATTATTTGCTCATGTTATGGGTCACACCCGTTATAGGAACATAAAGTAATTATTAACTCCTATAAGTATATAGGTACATATTTTAAGTAGTGCACATTATTAAGTTATTGTAATTTATCACGTTAGAATTTATTCTTTCAATTTAATATTTTAAGTTAATGTAATTAATAGTACAATTGAACACAAAAATATTTCAATATTTATTTAAAACAGTGAAAACAGTGCAATGTACAAAACAGAATTGATATTACAACTTGCAATAAGTAAAAGAGTATATTAGACTATAAGATCGAGTAAAAAGTAATAAACTAAAGCTGTCTGTCTAAACCAGTTAGTCAGACGAGAGTTGCACCTGGTGCGATAGTCATCCAGTTAATCCAGCTCGGACAGGTAGCAGGAGACGGATTAAATTAATTCATCATAACTAGTAGGTATCATTCGTTATCATTGCTGCGACAAATTGTGAATGATTGCGTGATTAGTGCGCAGGGGGTGGGTTGGTTCAATCGATACCAATAGGGCCAATAAACGAAACGGAACTGTAAGTAATTAACGACTGGTTATTCAGATACATAAAATATATTCCTTTAAATAAAATTAGTTTTAAAATCAAAGCGACATTAAATAGAATATTTTGTGTCTGCGGCGGTGTAAAAAGAAATATAGGTATTGGCTTCTATATATTATATAACTCTGCTGAAACCAAATAAATACGTAGGTACAATCATTTCATATTTATGGAACTATGATGAGTGAAAATCGATTAAAAATGTGAAATAGGTATAAAATAAGTAGGTACTTTACCCATAGTGTATAGAATATGTTTAATTTGATTTAAAGTACGTTTACATCTAATTATAGTTTATATAACATTTCAATTGGTACTTGGTACGTATTTCCCTTATAAAATGAATATTTTATTGCTGCTGAATTTCAAAGAATATTACTGGTACAAATCGGAGCATGCATTTCGTTATTTAACAATATTATTTAAATGCCAAAATGGCTGATTATTATATATTTGACGTTGGTGATAGATATTAATAATAGTATCATATCATAACTATTCTGAATTGTAGATTGTGAGATTGAGATGAATTTATAGCAAGTATTGCTTTGACAACACAATTCAATGATACACAGATTGAGATTGTTTTACAGATCAATGATATTCTACTTAAACAGTTACTCAAAGTAACATAACTCCAAACGTTAGACTAGAACATTGGTAACTAACTCTAACCTCCATACTCATATTTCTTACTGAGGTAAATGAAAGGACGCTAGGGAACAGCGTTATGAATGTATGATGATCAAACAGGGTCCTGCAATAACACTATGTAATAGTAACTACTGTACATTGTACAAGTAATAAGTACATGTAGCTACATAGAATGCGACAGTCATGAGCCGCTGCAATATCCAACTCAACAATTTGCGGTTTTTATTTAAAACCAAACGTGTTGAACTGGAGCACATTTTACAAACCAAAAGTAGATTTTTTACTCGTTTTAAAATCATTTAGCTAAAGCGGTCTAATGGCCGATAACCAGTATGCCTGCGTCCGTTGAGAGAGCAAAAAACAGCCGTTTCTCCTTTTAAGGGACCGCGTGAGCCTTTCTTGATCGGCATGCGGCCGGACCAGTCCGGACGGGTCCAACGTGAGAAATGGGAGCTGGGGCCGGAGCACTTTAACCATCAACATACAAAATTTCCATTAGTTTCATTCTTTTGATCCTTCTACGACTGGAGCTGGAGAGAGACAGGAGGATGTTTCGATCGGCAGTAAACCCCGAGACCAATGTCTGATGATACATGCCGTATAACAACCTCAGGCTCCGTCCAACTGAATTCGAAACGACATGATAAGAAAGCGAACAATTTCATCACATCAATGTCGGCATTCCATTTATGACTTGGACGAAAATTGTATTATGATTCCGCAACGATAAAACGTTAAAAGGGAGTGGTTATTGCATTTATCATCTAAATGAGATACTAATCTTGTAATTGAATATGTTATCGCCGATAACTTCGATTCCTAAAATAGATAACAATCTATCACCGATCCAGGCAAATGGAGTGTAGTACCTATGCATAAAGAAGATGACGACCGCTCGAAAAAGGGTGTCAAAAGCGAAACATTGCACGCATATAGTAATTTATCTCCATCGATCACGCAGCCAACGTTATCAGAGTCTTTCTCGGCTTTCTAATTGTGAGATAAATCGTGCAGGAACGGGTTTGGTTTGAGCGAGACCATTAGCTGGGACCGGTCCGCGGTATATATCTCGCTCGATGCTTGACCGGACGAGCCTATTGAAATTATGTGTACCTACCTACAATTAAATACGCTACTGCAGTCGTTACTTGGATTACAAGCGTTAATTTAATCTGGTGTGTTGCTGTAGCGTCTGAATATTGTTCTTGAAATAGCGCTTTAAATAGAACAGCTCTTGTTACATTACACGATCCAATTTGATCCTTAGTGACTCAGCTGTGTAGGTAATTTATATTAATCTTATTATAAATACAATGATTAGATCTACAAAATATGAAGTAGGTATAAAATAAACGATGTTGAATTACAGTTGCTCAAGAGAACGAAGCGATTCCTTAAAGAATCATTGCTTATTGAATCGCATCACCAGCAACCGCGCAAACTCTCTCAACACTACACTGTTTTGATAAATTAAGGCCGGTAATGTGAGCGCCCGCACTTGGCAAACGTGTTGTAAAACAAATAAATAATAAGCAGAAGCGGTCTGCGCTTGATACCGGCTATAAATAGTTTTGTTTTCATAAACCCGATATGAGAGTTTACGCTAGTCCCGGGAATGAGGTCAGACCAGTTGGTTGCGATGCGCGCGGTGTCGAAATGTGCGGCCACCGACTACCGAGTTTACGGACACTAATCAACAATGCAGCACCGGGTTAAATATACAAACACTTCAAAGCAATATTAAATTTAGACACGTCGCATGCATGTTTTATGACTGGATTAGAGATTTTTCGAGTTGCGTTAATATTTAATGGATCTGCTATTATTGGAACTCTATTTCGAGGCTGATGTTCGGTGCCAACTGCATTTTTAGCGGCGAATGTCTTTTCGGATATTTCGCGGAAACGATTAAGAGATTTATAAATATATTTGGAACGCATAAACATTGATATTTTCAGTAATTAGTTCAGTCTCACAACAAGCGTTAAAAATTACGGTCGCGTCTGTACTAAATAAAGATTTTTTTGTACATATAGATTTCCTCGTATTCATAATTATTATAATATGTGTAATATCTGGACCAGTAAACAAATGTATTTCCTTATTATGTGGTTACATTATATTTGTTAGTAGAACATGTAATTAATTTTAGTCTATTTTACATTCCGGCCGTAGGCGGAAAGAGAAGGATTACACTTGGCACATTTTCAAAAATGCACTTCGGTATTTGGAGACTTCCGCTTTTCGCCTCGTTCATGTTGTACATTTCATTATTTATAGAAGTAACATTGCCTCATGTAAATATATCATTGATCATTATATTCATTATTTTTAAACGACAACTTAACGTACATACCTATTTGAAGCAACTGTGCTGTAGAACATACAGTCGACGTATGAGTAAGACGAGTTGTGCCAGAAATAGTGGACAGGATAAATGACGGATATAAACTTCCTTCCTCTTATATCAATTAAATAAGACCCTTAGAATATGAATTATCAACAAAATGGCCTCTAACCGCAATATCCCGTTATCATCAACGCCCGGTATTTAAAGCGTATCGCAGCTAAGTATCAATCATGTTAATTAATCACAAATCACGAGTAGCCACCAATGCAAAATAATGAAAAATTCAGCGCGCTCATGGTTGCTTCCAAAGAGCCCTGGGTCCACTCGCGAACCTAACATAAAGAAATGGTTATGTTAATCATAGTCATTTACTTATAAAAGGTATTAAAATATTACGTATCAAGTTATTTAGGCATTATTCAGTTGACATGACATTCAAATTAATTAAAATTTTAGGACAGGGAGGTACAATGTCAATTATTCAATTTAGTAGTAGTAGTCATTTGTACAAAGGCGAACTTATCCCTTTCAGGGATCTCTTCCAGTTAACCTTTGGCAATTGAGTAATTTTATTTTCCATTTATAAATTATTAGGTAGGTCAAAAAAATCTTTAATATCATAGGAAGAGTAGCTCAAAAGCCATTTTCTTCATTTTTTTAAATATTTGGGTACTCCCCGCATTTTTCATCTCCGCTGGGAGTTTGTTGTATACGGTAAGTCCAACATGTGACATAATTTTAGATGACTTTGATAGTTTGATAGGATGAGTGCGGAGTTGATTTTTCGAGCCCTGCCTATTACAGTTAAAGAGTTAGTAGAGTAATTGTAGCAAATAATTTGGCCTAAAATCGGTATTCCATCTTCCGCGTTGCCCGAACCTTGGGTTTCACGGTTAATGGCTAGAAGGAAATCCGACCTAATTAGTTTTATAAACACTTTTTGCGACTACATACTTGCAAAAAAACAAGTTGATACTTTAATCGATTGTGTGTAAAAACCACGTAAAAACATGCACAACGATAACACGGGCGGAATAAAAACTACGTTAACGAGGTCATTTTGCTCTGTGAATAATGATGAATCCATTTAGATCATGAAGCCTGATGGCTTCATGATCTAAATGCCACGTATCTACTTCGGTCAAACATTTATTATTGTTGGTTATGACTGTAAATACCTAAGGTTAGGTTACAAATGGACTATCCGTGATAATATTTTAATGGCAAGAGCAGTCACTGTTGCAACATAGTCATAATGTCATTAACGTCTGCTAATAATAGAGAATTCCTTAGAAGCTTCCTCATATTGGACAAATACGGTAGACTTCGGTATGCAAAAATATCGTTGCGACCTACTTTCAGGTTAAACATTTAGTACTGTTCTATTAAAAAACCAGCCAATTAACATATACCAATTCCAAAGGTAAGGAAATAATTAAAAATTGCTTGCCTAATAAATGGTACAGTTATATGGAAACTATGGAGAGTCTAAAAGCGGAAATGGGGCATTAAATATTGATTAGTCGGCGCGGACGTTCGCGTTTCTTGGAAGTAAATCATCATTAGTTTATTTGTGGCCGCCACTGACTCACCGCTAGACGAAACCTGGGTTCGCTCCACTTACTAACGCTTCACTTGCTATTTATTAACCCCAGTTAAAGCGTAAACTATTAAACGCGACTTTCCATTCCGTTTATCGTTTAACATTCTGCGGTTGTAACTTGTAACGTAGATACGTCAGAGCAGAACTTCGAGCCGATACCGGTTTAGAAACATAAAAGGTACCCAAATATGTTGTTATTCATAATACGTACCTAATCTTTTAAAATTATATTAGTTTAGAATGTTAAATCGTTATCTGTCACTTCAATTAAGTTTTTATTAGCAACACGACGGAAAAATATATTAAAACAGCACAGCCGACAGATAGCATTCAAGTTTCAATGCCACAGATAATCGACTAAGATTGACAAAAAACGGAATATCTTTACCACCAAAGGTTCTTTATTGTGGGTCATTGCTTACTTACATATGTGCTCAAAAAACTGATCACGTGTACCGTACATATGCTCGATAGTCGATACTGCCAGACAGGCACATACATAATGTATTTCTGTTTACGTCTAAGATATTTTTGTCAGGCATTCGTTTCGGTTCGAGATATATGTACTAAGTTAGGTAGTCATTTACGTAATGAACATGTTTTTTTGTTTTTGTTTTTTTATAAATATGTGTAATTTAATTTTTATAAAACACATAACCTAAAATTAACTAAAAAGTTTTTTTTTATTGGGGGTAGCCTGTCGAATACATTTTTTAATTTTTCGATATCAATCAATAGGTATGTCAGAGAGTAATAGGCCACAGGGATCGGAAACCGGTATTTTTTGTATGGGAACGAAAACGGTATTTTTTCGTTCTTTGTTAATTATTTCATTTCTAATTGGGCAATCTCATAATACGAAGTCGTTATCTAAAAACACAACCGAGTCCTATATTTGGAGTATAAAATAAACCGAAATATATGTTTATTACAAAGTTTTTCCAAAAAACCGGTTCCGATCCCTGATAGGCCAGACCTCAAAGTGGCAATACCGCAGTCAAAAATGTGTTTTGTACCGACTTATGGCGAAAGAACGATTTCGAAAAACATTTAATTATCTCTGAAACTAGGCCTAATCCAGAAAATTTTATATGACATTTTAGTTTCTAAATATTACCAGGAATGCTTAGTTAAAATGTCTCGCAATGCTCACGGGCACCTTGTATATTCTGTGTCGTAACATATTTCTAAATAAGAAATACAATTTTTATTTATATAAAAAGACTACCAACTGTTGTAAACGTCTGACTGCAACCTATATATTTCACTTGCCCCAATTTTGGTAATTTCACCTCTGGTAGGAAAACTAGATCCTATTTCAATGCTGTAAGTAATATTTTGGACTAACAAAATTATCCTTAAAATGTTGTTTCTCGAGATATTCCACTATCTTTAAAGATTGGTCAGAAATAAAAACAGTTTCTCTTACCCCGAAATAAGGGAAAGAGAAACTATTTGGGTCTATAATCTATATGGTTTACAGTGCATGTGGAAATTTCGGAGAAAAGTCAAGTTAAGCATAATATTACACCATTATGAACCACTTGATATAAAAACGAAAATATGGTTTGGAACTGAGTAAAATCGTTTTATATTTAACAACAAGTAAAGTATTTTTTTCTTTCCCCACCTGACCTTAATTTATGAAGTCGTTTAACACTAATATTTAATAAGGTATTTAGTTCAAAAAAGAAACTGTTCAATTGATATACAATAATATACTAATAGTAAATAAGTACCTAGTCAAAATTAAAATGGAATCGGATCAAGGTAGAGCATCTCATTCACATTTATTCAATTAAGTACGCCGTTGGCGACTGGATAAATCTTCGCTATTGACGTCATTGAGCTGCATAAGATATACAATGACTTCAATGCTATGACTATAGTTACAGGAAAATGCATTGCTTAGGTATTTTTTTAATTGTATTTTTTACGTAGGTTAAGCAATCCATAGCTTTTATTAATTTCATACATCTACGTGGCTCTACACATCGTACAAATAAAGTAGTTCCTGGCCAAAAATTCAAGCTGAAGGTGGTCGCAATCGCAACAAAGGTCAATAGAATTGAATTCAATGTTCTCCAAGTTCCCATGGCCGTCGGAAACAATAACAGAGCAGCACTTAAAACCGAGAACAATCGTTTGAGTGGAAACAAGGCAGCGATATAAATCAAGCTAAGCATTGCGTGCAGCGGCCGGCCATAGATCCTCACGTTCATGCGCGCCGCGCTGAGCTGCCTTCCCGCCGCTTATAATTACCGAGTACTTTCGCCAACCAACGGCCCGACGCCATCTTGCTATTTATATTTGCAAAATGGCCGACAGCGCGCTCCACGTGTTCCTCTTTCTTTTATTGTTTAAAGAACCTAAGTTAGTGCATTGCATTCTAACATTATTTACAGGTTGGGTGTGATTTTAATGATTTTATTGTTTTTTAGGAACCCAGCATTAGGCATACCTACACTGTATATTTCAGTAATATGAATATTTATAATCCTAATATTTAAATTTCTATTTATTACTTTTACCGTTCTTATTACTTTTAAATATTTTAATATGAATGCGTATATAAACTATATTCAATTTTAAAGTTGAGCAAGGTCCAATAAGAAATTACCATTGAATAGGGTGCTGACTATGTCACGAAGTGACAGGGCAGTAGGAAAGGACACCTTGACCAGTAGAGGAATGATTTACCAAACAAGGCTTGACTTAGTATAGATTTTCATGATTAAAGTCAAGCAACAACATGAAATATTAGGTAGGTACTTAAAATATAGAAACTAAAATATTATGAAACAAAATTAGGTATGATAACAAAAAAATGAGAATTATTTCAGAGCTGTGAAAAAATACTCGTATAACTTTTTACGATACTTTGTTATTATTAGGCAATATATACATAATAATTATTTAATAACATTAATGGCTGTTAGAATAGGGCCCGTGGTCAGCTTTTTCACGTAGTTTAGATATAAGTTCGAATAAGACCTTTGGACACAGTATTTGTCCATTTTCGGAACACAAGTCTTAGTCATTTTTATTAGTTTGGGCACAGTTTTCAGCTCTCCAATTATTTTTAGACACTCAACTACTCAAACAGCCAAATAAAAACTATCAATCAGCCGACATTGTGGAAGGTTTGAGGGATTTCGGAGTTTTCGGACTTACTTAGATACAAATGGTATGTTATCGGAGTCCTAGAATTGTAATGTATGTCTGCTCAAACTTGTCCATAATACATGTACTTATTTGATATTTCCTGGTATTGTAGAATTATTGCTAGTATAGTATCAACCATTTCCAGTAGGGCTAAGATGGTCGGCTTTTTATCATTTGTCACCATGCCTGTCACGTTCTAATAAATTAAATACCTAATTAACGTTATGAACTTATACAACAATTAACTTAGTATAATAATTGGGACTTTATATAATCACAGACACATTTGCACGTGTCTTCGCGATATTCAATGCTAATTTAAAAGGAAACTATGTTATATAACGCGTGGTTGCACAATACAAGCGGTTTGCCTCCAAATGTATAAATAAACATCCTATAAGGCAAACAAGATTAATCCTAGTCTTAAACATGATACAAAAGATAATTTGCGTCACTATCAATGCAAACGTTTGATGCTAAACAAAATCGTAACAATGAGTGTTTGTAATACTGCGCATCGCGAGAACAAAAGACGTTGATGAACTTGAAAAATCAACATAAGGTATGGGCACCACAAGTTGATAACGAAATTGCACAACTAATACATAATACTTGTAACAAATTGATAATGCTTATCTACGGCAACTAGGTTAAACTAAATAAACAGATATTAACAATCGTTCCATTGGAACGTAGTTAACTAAACGTTGTTTTGATATAATCCTGCGTCACTAATGGAAATAACATGAACGAATATATTGTCTCTGTGGTTTCCTGTTCAGCGATTTGCGATTCGATACAGGTGACCAAATCTGTACATAATTTCAATGCAGATCTTGCAAAGGTGCCCCTACCCGTTTAGTATTCAGCGGGGTCTGCGGCCATTGGTGAGTGATCGGCGCAGACCACTGCCTCCTGAATATGTATGAGCGAGCTCTTGAACACCAGACACGCAACACTTTAGCCGTGACACACATCCTCACAACAGATTCAACTAATTCTTATCAATTAAATTCTCGCGTGATGTTCGCGCCATTACGGACGAAATGCTTATTACTTTTAGTTTTTTTAGCATCATCATAACTGGTGTTTAAATTGCTAGCTTTTAATAAATCGTCGGCTGCGTGATTATAATTATGTTAATGCTATTCTCATGCATGAAATGGACTGAATACAATGATTGTAATCATCTTGCCTGGATGAATTATGACAAACACATTAGTTTTTGATCGCTCGTGTAAACCTCCACGTCGTGTAACACAATAGGCTGTGCTGCGGTAAAGACGTGTTTGTTCCTAACCTAACCATTATATCGCGTCGTTATGTCAATTGTAGACTTTTTTGTAATTTCCGCTCACTATTGTCCTCTAACATTGATTGCTGTGGCGGAGGCAATGGCCTCATTTCAAGAAGCAGTTTAACGTCTCATAAAACTCGACATGTTATCGTAACTAATAGAGCTATATTATATACATATATGATTAGGTATGGAATTCGTCGTGTGGAAGTACAGTGGCTAATTTTACACCTAGCTAAATAATGTAAAAAGTAAATGATTATGTTCCGAGAATGATGCGCATGACATCATAAGGCGAGGCGAGAAACAATGTGCGGAGCAACGTTAACGTCTCGTGGAACAATAGCTCAGACAATAAAAATGTAAATTAAATGTGGCATAGATAACGATATAAGTAAGAATAGCCCAACTTGCCGTAAACCCGTCAAATATTCACCCGTCAATTTTGCGTTTATACTGCCTTTTAAATTATCGAATTAAATTGCATCCGTAAAACATTATGATTAGAAAACATAATTATTAATTGGTGTTAAACAGTTTATTGATTTCTCGTAAATATCAAATTATCCGAAATAGTTAACGATTCATTAAAACATGTGTTATCCGGTCATTGATTAGGATTGGACGGTCATGAGCTCTACATCTGCCGGGGGCGCACTCACACGTGGCGGGTAATGGCCGCCTGCTGCGCGTGTGTTAACACTAACAGCTACGCACTTACAAAAATAAATATGTACATACGAACCCAACACTATACTAAGAATTTCGTAATGGTATCCGAGACTAGAATCCAAAGCGGCCGAACACGTTTTCGTCATCAAATTGTCGCAATCGACACAAAAACCGATAAAGTAATCGCATGGCGAATCACGGAGCGCAATAGAAGCGCCCAATCATTTTATAGACCATAAAAATGTTCTCTTTTACACGTAAGATTGATGTGTTTGGTGGAAACGATAATGAAGGCACGCGGAGCTGTGTGCGTACGGTAGACGTGGGAAAGCGAATGGCGGGATTGGCAGCCATCTTGAAAACGGTGTGGGCTTATGTGCTCGCTGCACGCCACGCGTCCGCCTGGCAACATGCGGCGCTAACCGGAGCGGAACAATTCGTGTACACCACGTGCTTTTTTGGTACTGCATTCCACTCCCTCAACCGGTATTGATTGGACCGCCAACCCTTTGGCCTTTGCGGCATTTTTTTTTTTTTCAATTTGCGACAAGAAATAATTGGCTACTTGACTGTTTTTTGTAAATAATGTCAAACGATCTTGATTTTCCTGAGGATCAAATGTCTATATAGGACTCATGTCATTTAAGCAACACAAAGATCAGAAATGAGAGTTAAAGTCTGACGCTCGCACTCGACGATTGAAACGCCTGAAAATGATAAGGTGATGTGACGTCACATCATATAAGTCTGTCCTAAATGTATGGAAGATCAAGGAAAATGCCATTTTGACTCTGAAATATTGCGTTTATGTGTATAGATGTCATACAATTTATTTTTCAATAAAATGTAAGTAATCGAATGGTACCATTTTATTTTATAATTTTGAAAGACAAAAAAAATTTTTTTTGGAGATTTCGGAGCCTTGTATTTTTTTATAATCTCAATATAATTTTTTAAATTCCACTTTTTTGATAATGGATGGCTCATTTTCTATCCATTTAACTAAATTTTGTTATAATATTCAACATGTGTCAAGTACCCAATTAGGCGTGCATCCAATTATAAATACCTAACTGAAGATAGCTAGCAACTAATATAAATCACCATCCCAACAAAATATTAGTTTGATAAAATAAGAGATAGAAAGCAAAACTAACGTATCAGAGCATAAAATAACGAAGATCTAAAGCAATTTAATGAGATAATGAGCTCTGCAAAAGGACATGAAACCATTAGGAGCAATAGAAACGCCATTTATATATCTATCGCCCACATAAGAACATTTCGAGTAATGTCCACGATGTAAGTTCACCTTATAGTGCGACCTCCTACATGAGATCTAGAATACCAAGTTTCTATTGTAGACTTCCTCCATAAATTATGAGATGACTGTCGTTCCCTGCTACATTAATAAAATGGGCAATAGAGGCAAAGAAAATGTCGGAAAGACACGAACGTATCCTATATTACATTTTACTGCAGTAAATTGCATTCCGTCAGTTAAGAATATAAAATACTGGAATAGGTATGTGGGGTGAGGTTCAACAGTGATGAAACTAAAAATTATTGTATCTTATAACATAATGTCACACACTCGTCTAAATTGGCTTGGTAACAACTGTGAAGTCGGTAGGGATTATTTCCATACAAGCCTATATTACCTAGGTACTACATACGTAGGTACTTACTTAATGCTGGTGGGTGCGGGTACCACACGTAATTGAATAAAAAAAAACAAGCTAGTTTCAATATTGATAGCATTGGTCTTTATGAATTACCTACCTATAAAATAGTAATAAATACCGCAGTTTAGCGTCGATGATTCAGCAATAGGCGACTGGTTATGGTTAGTTTATTTGTGTATGGTTGTATGTACTTAACGACTGCAGCCATTTCCTCGGCGACCCATCGCGTGAGTCACATTAGTGTTACAGCTGTTTCGTTGTTATTACGTGGTGCGACGTTGTCAGCTCGGCTCGGCACACTTTTTCTACGCCACCTTACTTTTTGTGTCCTTTTGTTACGAGTCTACCTGCTCTCATCTGTTCACGATAACAATCGTTCACATTGATACCGATATATATATATCCTTATGTTCAACTACTTTATTCTTTTAAATTTCCTTATATTATTTGTGTGAACGTTAGCGATTTTATCTTTGACCTTGATGTCAGGTTTGAGCCGTTTGATTGTTCTAAGAAATGTTGTTTTTCTGCCATCTGTTCTTTATGTTTTATTTTGTTATTTGATTTAATTTAACGGACTCTATAAATAATGAAGTAGATAAACATGCTTTGGTCATTATCAGTCATAACAACGTCGGTAGGTATGTAGCGAAAGATAAAAGTTTGGTACGTACACTGTGTATTAATGTAAGATAAGAAAATTATTTTTTAAATCGTAATCAACACGCAATGTGAACGCAATCTCTAAGTAAAACGGCCAGTTCCGTTACGGGCCCTTCAGGCAATGTAAACAGCTCCTTGGTCATACATTATGCAAAGAGTTTTTATCTCGACCGCGTCCGCTCCCGGCCGTGTTTAGCCTTGCATGCAAATGTGGTTAATGAGTACAGGACAGCACAAAGGGCGACCGTTAAACGTAAATCTCGGCTGTTCTAAATTCAAACGGGCCCTCGGAAACCTATTTACATCTAACTTACCATTCTTAAGCCTACTTGTGTAAGTGTAGCTAAAATCATCAATTACATTACATAATCGTAAAGAGCGAAAAAAAGATAATTAGCTCCCAAACGCGCCTGCTACTGTCATATAATTCGTGAAACTACATAAAAAAAATTGAAAAGAAAAACGTTAGCAAAAAAATTAACGGCAACCAAATCTAGAAGAGTGCAGAGTTAGCGAAGCGATGCCGTTAGAGAGGGATGGTTGTGCACGCCACGCCATCTTGCCTGCATTGAGTATTTAGTCACGCGCAGTAAAGCAGGGTTTCTATTTTTTGCGCGCTCGTCTGACCTCGTTGGTTTATCGTTATCACACGGCTCTAATAATGGATTTCACTCGGCGAGGAATGCGCGCCGGCTTGACAAGCGGGTGTAATAACAAAGATAACCTTCGCCCGCAGTTCTTAAATTTATTTGCATACGTACGAGCACACTGAGCCCTGACGTCACCTCTTCGCCATCCTGGATTTTACAATTTATATGAAGGATTAATCAGTATAATAGACGACGTTATTGTGACTGCTTACGCGTCTGATAAACTACGACCCACTTAACCCCTTTAATGCTTAGGTTCAGAGTCAATTAGCAAGCCAATAGTTTTAACAGCTGTGCACAAATGGGACACAATTGGACGCTTTCGAAGCTGCCAACTTTAATAAAGGCATTTTAAGTCCATTACGCCGATCTGTACCATTTAAATTATAGACTAGCGCAGCGACTGTGAATTTCTGATTCAAAATAACGGCATTACGAGATGGTCTGGACTGGAGTCGCCAGATCAGAATTGCATCCGTTCCACGGAATTTAACCGTATTCGAGACGATTGAAGGTCATCTAAAGCACGATTATGCTAAGAACACGATTAATCAATCGTGACTGGGTATTCTTTGCTGATTATCTTTAACATGATTGCGTTTAATACGGTAAGCATCTAATTTATTTATTCCATAATGAGCAGTTTATTCTGTTCGGCAATTAAAGCTAGTAAATTATTTATGCAATATGAAGCATTACTTACCTGATATTATATTAGGTGATTTAATAATAATAAAGTGTCAAAAGGATCTCTACGTGTTGGGTTAGGTTAGGAGGCGTAGGCGCACGCCTCCGAAATGTCCGGAACACCATTGTTCCGTGATGGGAAAAAATGTATGATAATAGGACATTTTTTTTAAATTCAGAACAAACAGTCTTATATTGTTATATTAAATACAATAGAAGTTACTTATGTTGTAGACTTAGTTTCCTTCATTAAAATATGTGAACCTAAACATTAAATGATTAAAGTATACGAGTTATCTATATGAATCGTTAATAACATAAACGGTGTGTTAATAAACAGTGCTAGAAAACCTGCAAAAATTTTATAACAATATTATGGCTGTTGAATACATTCTAAAGATAATCGTTTGAAGTTAAATAGTGATTCATGGAAAACATCTACATTTTTAAATTTTTCGTCATAGAACCTGCACGCTCTCCTAATGAAACCGTTTTTTGCATATGAAGTACGACTACGGGGGATATGAAATAGGGGTTTTTTCCTACAAGCTCGCTCACAACGCCGGGGTGAAGCGAAATGAAAGCTAGTGTAGTAACGAAGGGGCATCGATGGCGTTATTAATAACTTTGTACAAGATCAAGACATCAATACGTTCGCGACGAGAACATAATAAAGTAATATTTTGTCTTTTCATGGAGGTGGTATAATCCCCTTCGGCCGCGTACGCAACCAGAGCTTCGTAACCAGATGCGATCGAAAACTATTTCTGCCTTGTACGAAACCGGTTGCGATCAAAAACTAATTTCGTCTTACCCGTAACCAGTTACGATCGAACACTTCTCGTTCTTATATGAAACCAATGTCTGGGCCATCTAGCTATAGGTTTTTTTTTTCAAATATTTTGTCATGATACTCATGATAATTTCTTATAGCCAGTGTCATTTAAGGAACAAGGTTACATTGTATTTGCCAACAAAGTATTTGAATATTATCAACTGGTACAATTTTTGTGTTCTGATTTTTGACTAGATATATAACGTGTACAGTACTTATACAGTATAACAAAGTGTATAAATATAATCTTAGCTAACTTTATCAACGGTCGAAAGGTTTCGTACAACAAAGAAAAGTGTTTGATCGTAACTGATAACTAGTAAGACGGAATTAGTTTTTGATCGCAATCGGTTTCGTACAAGGCAGAAATAGTTTTCGATCGCATCTGGTTACGAAGCTCTGGTTGCGTACGCGGCCGAAGGGGTATAATCTATATATTTATGTCCAGTGCGATAATCAATTGCCTTAGCAAAATTTTTCTGTACTTTCTCTATTTTATCACTGTGAATTTTGTAAACTGGATTCCAAACGGCGCGCTAGCAAATTCTAACCTACTACGGACATAACTGTTAAATAATACTTTATAAGTTGACAATCTACTAAAAGGCTTTCCTACTCGTAATATAAATCCCAATTGCTTAAAAGATTTAGCTACTATCACGGATCTGGTTAACACGCGTCAGCTCTTTATTGCATAGTGTGTACCTACTGTACCTAGTTTATAGATGTTCGCTTCCTACTAAAACTAATAATAAAGCATTTATCTGGATTTAAAAATAAGTTATTCGAGATACAAAAAGACTGAAAATTATTTAGGTCATTCTGCAAAACAGTACAATCGTCCATATTTTTGATAACTCTGAATATTTTTGTGCCATCAGAGTATAATAGCATATTTGAATTTTGTATACAATCTGTGATATCATTGATATAAAGCACAAATAACAGAGGTCCTAAGTGTGATCCCTGTGGTACACCGGAAGTTATAGGTTTGTAACAAGAAATGTGTCCCTGCAAAGCAACTGCTTGTGAACGATTCTCAAGATACGATTTTATCCAGCGGAACAGCGGACATTTGTCATAAGGTTATTAATTCTCTCTTAATTTTAATTTCAAGTAAGTGACCAAAGCATAATAAGTAACGTAAAAGCTAGATACTAACTGGAAAACTTTGGGGAGCAACTTTATTTTACAAACAAAATTTGAACTAGTTGCAGTAGGAACGGTCGTTTGAAACAAAACTAAGAGCAATGAATAAGAAGATACTATAAATTAACTCGGGTAATGTAATACAAAGTTTATTCGCAGCCAGACAGCAATTATGTTAGAAACTTTAAGCGGTATTCACCAACACCAAAGTGGAGTCCCTCCCCCTCCCGTCGAAACCGGTTCAAACTCACAGCAGGGGGTGAAATTGACAAAGTTCCACCTCACGGCGCGATTCTATCCGATTATTTCGGAATCCTTTAGGGGTTAACTTTCTTCGATATTTTTCTCACCTACACAGAGAAATAAGGGTTCCGTTTTTTGCCATTTGGCTACGGAACCCTAAAAAGTTGGCAGTTGACTAAATTAATGCCTTCCCGATCAGACCGTTTTTGGAAATAAATTAGAAATTTTGAGTGCTACATTGTAACTAGGTGAATTGAAAACTTCATTAGATTATGTAAACGTACACATTATTTGTACAGATGATGGGATTTTCCACAATAATTGATGCGATGCCAGATAAATACAAATATTGACGTCTGTAATTGATGATTGATATTGTTTACGTTTGAGAGGGTGGAATGGAAATGTAGTAAAAAATGGCGAAGTGGAATTCTCAGCAGTGGACGAAACAAGGCAGAATGAGATCTAAAGCAAATAAAGACGTTGTTTGAAAGCAGAAAGGTTCAGGAAGTCGAGCGCGATGGCGTAGTTTTCCGGGGCAGGCTACTTACGCAAAGTTGCTCTTAACGTCAACTGGATGAAACTTTGTCCGTTCACAACTATAATATTGGATAGAAGGATATAGTCTTTGCGTTTGATACTATAACTACTATAAGCTAACTTTAGTAATGCGATTCATAATTGTATTATGCTTTTACGAAACAACAACTCGTATATCTCCATATGACGATATTATAAATATAACAGTAAGTATTAGTCCTGGTCCTGGTGCAAGAAAATTAACTTTGATGTGCTTCTGTAGGTAAATACATATGAATGTGGTACATGTAAAAAATATAATAATTTTACAACTAGGGGTGATTAAAATAAAAAATATTTAGTGTATGACATCTGTTCAGAAAGCATCTTTAGTGACGTCACGGACGGCCGAAATTTGAAGATCGGCGACGACCAGTACGAGTACAACTACATAACGTCCGCCGACTGCAGCCAACGGCAATCATTCGAAAAATCGCGGGATACTTATGGATGCGACTAGCTCAAGACCGGGATAAGTTGCGTACACGAAGAAAGGCCTATGCTCAGCAGTGGGCGACTGGAGGCTAAAATGATAATGAATTTTATTTTAGCTAATTACGACCTGTATTTAACTAATATTAAAACCAGCCACTTTAATTACAATCTACTTGAACCATTGTAACTAATATTTAAGTTAGTAAGGATTGAACATCGCGGCAACTTACTTTGTTAGTTTCCTAATGGGGATGGGAGTTTGGCAAAGTCCTATTAAACTCGACAGAAGACAGAAGGCCAATACCAATACCAAAGTCAATACCGTTTACACTGTACTAATAACAAGTAGTTAACATATAAATATGAAGATATAAGTTATATGTTATATCTCTAATTATTATTTTGTAATAAATGCATCGTAATTTGCAATGTAATGCAATCATTTATTATAACTAATTAACCAATATAAATAGGTATATTTAGTACTTATCAACCATTGACGTCTAGGTAGATTTAATGGATTTGCTGATATAATTGCAAGATAATGTGAGGAGGGCACAATGATTCTTTGTTATTTTCAAAATAAAATCAATTATCAAATGTTAAAGTATATCCCTTAAGGCTTCATATTTAACTGGCATAAATGACTGCCTGCAGTCATCTCTATATAAAGGGCACGAACACCCTTCCCCTGAGTTCATTTATCTGTCAAATGCTAGTCAAAATTTAGTACAGGTCTACCTAACAGGGAACATCGTTCACAGGCGGACTGTGCAGTCACGAGGGTAAAACAATAACTGTAAATTAAGCTGGAAACTCATTAAAAGCCTGAATAGGGAATGTGGGAGGAGCACTCGTTTATTGGGGTAGAGAGTGTTTAACACGATCGAAGTTTAATTGCCCCGACGGAAGTTCCAACGTTAATATAACATGAATTCTGAGCGTATGCAAGAGAACTTGCTCTATGACATGAATTAGTTACAACATTTCAAATTGGTACATAATTTAAGCTACGTATAAGATTAACGTCCTGACAAATATGCAATCAAACCGAATAGATGTAGCAGATTGGAGAATCTGCAACGTGAGTATAGATTAGGAAGGCGAGTATCTATTATAAGTCTTTCTCAAAAAACTTCTGTTGTGGTTTCAGATTTTCTCTTCGATTGCATTGGATAAAATGGAGGAAATACAATATAAAAAAATGATACCACATCACATAGAACCTACACCTTCTAATGAAAATGTAACCCAGGCTTTCCGACGCTGGATTTGAACCAGCGTCTTCGGCTGACGTCTAAAATCTACTATTAAGTTCGTTACCTCTCTACTCTGCATAGAAACATGTTCAAGTATCCCAGAGTTTAACAAGACGGTCAACCTGAACACAATTTGTTCTAAATATGTCACACTCATAGCATGGCTGCCATCTTTTTATCTGTGGGTGGACATGTCATGCAATGAAATAAATAAAAGTGAAAGTTAATGCATGATAATGGAGATCAATTTTGTTCTGATGATAAATGTGCAGCGTATTGTGATCGCGTTTCAATAATGGGTTATGTTATCAGAGAAAAGGATAACGATACATTAATCATCATTCAAGAGGTAGCTGTATTTTAAAAATAATGATTAGCTTATACCTAATAGTTGTAATAAATAATAATTACACCGACTACATTGTTTGTGCGATTATTTTCAACGTTTTAGAGAAGGAATAAAAATAGATTGTCAAATGTTAAAGAACATGCAATGACCTTTAATGCTAAGCAAGTTCATAAAGAGATGTTAACTTTTTCTGTCCATCTCAAAGCTTCTTGTATTGCTTTTGTTGTGATAACTGTGGTAAAAGGTCAGTTTGGTCAAATTCTTGGAAGGGAAGCCATTAATCAATGTTCAGCTCATTCCAGCACTTGAAATTCAATTATCAAGCTCTACGTTGGCACTTATCCAAGTCTGCCGTCAGCATTTGCCAATTTTATGTAAAATTATTTCTTACCAATTAAAATGTATTTGTCTGAGTAGAGGTTTGTCCAGTTTTCAAATAAATATTATCGTTTAATATATTGAGATCTTTCACCTTCGCCTGGTTTCATCAGTTAAGAGACCGCAAAAGGCGATTCACGGCCAAATTTATTACTTCCTATTTTGAGTGGTTTGACCTTTACTCAGACATTTATTTAAACAAATAAATGATAATATACCTTGTTCGTGGCAAGCGCATAGCAGGGTGACGTCACATAAAGTCAATACTGATCGGACGGAATACCCCAATCAACTAATATAAACTCCACGGTCGTAAAAGGTGCCCTTGAGCTCGTATCTCTCCATAATCTCTTTTGGAGTAAAGCCAACTGATTCAGGCTGGACGTTGCATTTTTCTTAGTTAACATGAAGTTTAACAGTTTAAGGCAATATCGGCCACCTAAATATCTCTTCTAAGGTGGTAGTTTAAAAACACCTGCAGCCTGTGGGCCAGTTACACCCATAGGTCATATCATATAACGCTCTGCGAATACAATATATAACAATATTTTTAGGATACTATTGGGCTACCCACGGTCCTGCAGCGCATCTGGAATGTTTGCGGAGGAACGTACAGATGATTTTTATGCTATCATACGCAACCGGACAGCGTCGATCATGCGACGGATAAGTGGCAGTGGAAATGTAATGCTAAAGATATTTGCTGTAAAGCTGGATATTCCCTTATCAAGACGTTGGAATAGTCTACATTGTACTGGATCCGTGGATGACTGACGGGGTGTCTAGCTTTATATAAAACTACTATTTATGTTTATTTTTATTTTACTTACATACTACGTTACAGGTGATATGGTTTCGGAAGTGTGTAATTACTAACAACAACAGTATGGATATTTATATCTGGATTAAATTGATTGAATTGAATAATACATTTGAGCGTAAACATAATATTAAGAATTATTATGTTTAAAGCGACTAGAGTAAAGAACAATAATTATTTTACAACTCTATGGTTCCAAAAGGTCATGGAAGACATTGAGCTTAAGAATATCGGAGATTTATTTATATAGGTAGTTATAATCCTAATGTCAGTGCGTACGATAAGACCAATAAAAGTAGAGCTTTGAGAGGCGCTATTATGAACATTCATTGTTTTCAATAAAAAAACAATGACAAATGGCATCCATTATGTCGGTACGTTTGGCGTGCCGCCACGGTCGTCGGCCTCGCCTTGACCAAGATCCGTGATCGGAGATGTCCGTCTGCTTGTATGTGCATATTAATTATCGACTTACATACACCTGTTTACATAACGTCAAACGGGGTGAATAGTGACAATTTTGATTTTGAGTGAGATTTAAAAGGAATATTTCAATGAGCATCAGAAGTCTTAAGGTTTAAAAACTTGTGTCTTATGTTTGAGAATCGATTCGTGACAAAGTATGTCTTAACTCTTAATATTTTTATTTAAATGTTCTTTAAAAAAACAGGCTATTCCGATTCATACTGGATTCGGGGTGAATAGAGACAAGTGATCAGGGTTGTCAAAAATGCAATAATAAGCTGATAGGTAAGTAATACCTAGGTAGTGCTTATTGTACTTAGGTACCTACTCTAAACGATTGGATAAATATTATACCTAAGTTAAAACAGGAATAAAACTATTATTAAAAAATAAACTTTTAATTATCTGTACCTCTACTTATAAGTGGGTTCGTACCTGTAGTATAAAACTCGGAATAATTAAAACAATTAATATAATTATATATACCAACACAGGAATTCCGCCTGTTTTAAGTTGTTGTACGTAAGTGCCAACTTATCTACCAAAACCACTAAACAAAGAATAAATAAATAAATAAAAATAAAAAGCCTTTATTGATTCTCTACAATATTACATTAAAAAATTTAAAAATGTTCGAAAAGGGTAAAACTATTTTGTAGAGACCCCTCTTCGGGAAAAGGCCTCCTCCAGATTCAGCCAGTTTTGCCTGTCTTTGGCCTTCTGTGACCAGTCTTGACCGGCAGTAGCCACGATTTCACCTTCCCTTTATTCCTTGTTCCCGAAGGGCCCGGCCATAGGGAAGTTATTTTTGCCCATCTGTCTTTATGCATACGCGCTGTATGGCCACACCATTTCCATTTTATTTTATTTTGCAAATGATAATGCATCGATTACGCCAGTTATTTGCCTTATGTCTTTGCTCCTCTTTCTATGGATTAATTTTATATTATGGATCTTTCCATGGCGCGTTGGCAACGTTGTATTTTATTCCGCGCTTGTTGATTGTATATCCATGACTGGCACGCATATGTCAGGCTAGGCAGCAGACAGGTATCGAGTACTCTTCTCTTCAGCTTCATTGGCAGACTTGATTTTAAAATTTCTTTGTTTTTCCATAATTTAGACCATGTAATGGCAATACGTCTTGATATTTCATCAATGTTTCTGTTTTTGTCTAAGGATATTAGTTTCTCTAAATATACATTTTCTTTGACATATTCCAGCGGGCTTGAGTTTACGCTTATTTCTCTCTGTTTTGCGTTTGTTATAATTTTAGTTTTTTGTATGTTCAACTCTAAGCATATGTTCTCTCTCTCGCTCGCATAATTTAGATCATTTAACATTATTTCAAGTTCGCGTGCTATTTCTGCAAAAATTACAATGTCATCGGCGAATCTTTAAATTGTTCAGGTATTTTCAATTTATAAATAAGCCTTTAAATGTCCATTTTAAGGACTTTATAATATTTTGCAAAACCGAAATAAATAGTTTCGGTGATAGTGGGTCAAACAAAGAATAACTAATTTTAAAAATATTTTATGGCAGTCCTGTTTCTTTTTACCCTTTAGCGTTCCTATTAATTACCAGAGACATTCCGCTCGAGGGGTGGAGCCGTCCCTATTCATCCCCGTTGCGTCCTTATAAACCTCGTACTTTTTCAAAACTTTGATGGATCTTTAATTTCACATGGTTTACTAACAGAACAAAGATTATATTTACTTATCATGTGATTAATAGGTTGTCAATTAAATTCCGATCCTATTTTTCATTATCAAAAGTGTCACAAACAAGTAAAACCTTTGCTTTTTTAGGAAGGTTTAAAGCACATATCAATCATTCGTTTACAGACTACATTTTAAACTGTTTGACAATATATCACGACTTTAATGTCATTCCAGTGTGTCCATTGTCCATTACCAAAATAATATAATCTACTATTATTTTCAATAGCAGGATATTTATGACTGTTTTTTTTAATTATCAGGTAAATGCCATTCCCGGTTTTTGTCCCTTTTCCCCCGCCGTCCCTATTCACCCCGTTTGACGCTACATTTATTTAAATGTTTAAATTGGAAATCTAGATCGAAATTTCATAAACTTGAATACATATATGATTATATTAGCTGTTCTCCAAAGCAGTTTGAAACAAACATAGTATTTTAAAACTACCTAATAAAATGTCTGTGAGAACCTTAGTAAACAACGACAAAATACTAGTTATCACTGTTATCAGTATACATAGTTTGTAGTTGCATTACTGCGTGATTACAGTACGAGTACAAACGGCAGGAAGGAGTACAATTTATCTTTCAATGACCTAATTCACAACGTATCAGTTTGCATGTTATCGCTTCAAGTGATACATTTATGAACGAGGATTTTACTCTTATCAGGTAGGTATTAAATATAATAACTCGAGTTTTCAAGACTGTAAAGATTCCGCCTGTAATAAAGATAGTTGTTTTTAACACGATTGATAGATGAAAAATCACTTTAATAATATTTTCTGAAATTTATGAAATGAATTTAAAATAATCTGACAGGAGTAAAACATCTCAGATGAACCGGCAGACATTTTGGCATTTCGCCCGCAAGCCACTTCACTGGCTGCCGTATCGTTGCATGCCATACAACATCCAGAGATCTAAAAAAAAACATTATGAACGTACGTGCAATATAAAATATCTCGGTCTTTGCTACCCGGGTAATAAACTAGAGTAACTTAACGAGCTCCTTCGATCAAATGTTAAGCCACACGTATTGAGATCGACACGCATTATATAGAGATGTGTCATGTCATGAGAAAGATAAATGGAACAAAACAATTTATGTAGCCAATGTGTGCGTCCCAATTAACAACATATTAAGTAAAATTCTGCAAATAAGACAGCCCACATCTACAAGCATGTGACGTACAGTTTACTTTCAGAACTCATAACTAATTAGTGTACGAGAATAACTCCTGTTGTTTTAGTTAGTGAATACGAATCATATAATATTGTGCCATCATCATCATCATCGATGTTTTTCGCGTATCACCCACTGCTATCTACAGTCCTGGTTACATGAATCTAGTATAACTGGATCAGGCATGAGCGTGACCGAACGGAAGTCTTTCAGAAGCAATAGTAAGTGCTACTTTTGTTTGTCCTTGTTGTCACAGTCTTATTTTGTTGATTCCCCACCGTAAATTTTAGTATGTTTTATGGTGACCAACAAATAACCCGACAAATTTACGTAGGTTATTTTTGGTATGTTAACAGGAATGTAAAAATGTGTTTTTAATTTTATCGCATTGCGTATGTTCTGCCCCTCACGGGCGCATGCGGTATAGCACACCTATGGATCCTACCATATATGCCTGGTTCTGAGAAGTTTACCCATCGAGTTTATAAATAAATAAATAAATATTGTATGACCTTAAAGTCATTATATACATTGTTGAAATACGTCTAGCTATTAACACAACATATACACTCAAACACGCCCACTTTGTCAGTAGAAAAAGGCGCGAAATTCAAATTTTCCGCCTTTTTCTACTGACAAAGTGGGAGTGCCAGAGAATAGCTGTTATTATTTTAAGCGTAGCTTTTTAATATTACTAATAGGTACTATGGGTCATGTGAACCTAATGCCTAATATATCAAGACGTATATTACCTGACGATAATAAATAGATATTACCCGATTACTCGATATACTCCGCCACCGTTACTTACATGAAAGCGAATGTAGTACATAACATAATGTACATAGTATATGATAATTTGGCTTGGCTAATTAATTTGATTATTGTAGAGGCTCAACACAGAATCCATCGATTCATCTTATGTTTCGGGAATTTAACGTAGGTATTCCTGAATTTCCAGAGCTGTCATAAAACAACTAAACACTATATGAAGTTATGAACATTATGAATAATTTCTTCATTCCAAATATTTATAATTGTGTGTGTAGGAAACTACATTTATGGCGGATATGAAATGTATTTTGCTGGATAAAGTAATTGGGTACTTGACACGGGTTGAATATTATAACAAAATTTAGTTAAATGGATAGAAAATGAGCCATCCATTATAAAAAAGTGGAATTCAAAAAATTGAGAGTATAAAAAAATACAAGGCTCCAAATTAAAAAAAAAAAAAATTTTTTTGTCTTTCAAAAATAGATAAAAAAGTGGTACCATACGATTCCATACATTTTATTGAAAAATAAATTGTAAATAATAATTTATAATTTATAAACAAGTTTTAAGGTAAATGCAATGAAACATTGAGTAAGCGTCATCTGATCCCCGTACTAGTAAAAACTGTATCACGGTGGATCAGGATTCCCCTTGTCGTTGTTTACATTAATGTGTAATTATTATAACTATTTAATATTAATATAACATGACTTTTCTTATCGTTAGATATGAGGGTAAGTTAAAGTTAAACACAAAAGAAATAAAACTGTTGGAAGTAGCAGACAACTAATTAGTACGCGACAGTCGCACCAACGCAAAAGGACGCATGTCACTAAGGACTAGCGCTAACATACGACCCTCAGCTGCAACGCGGCACGGCAGTGCGTATAACTAGTAAACAAGTAGTATATGCAAAGCAAGCCGATCAACTTATTAAGGATAAATTATACTATTAACCAATAATTATTTGCTATTGACTCTTCCGATTATTTAACTAGGTGAGTATGTGTAGGGTTGGTAGTGTATCAGTTTGTTTTATGTATTCATGTGGTTGTATGTGTGTGTATGTGTGTGTGTATGTGTTTGAGTGAGTGTTTTGTGTGTGTATGTGTGCCTGGCCATTTACTTAGTAATTAGTTGTTCCGTGTTTTCATAGTTCAGTGATTTCATGTATTTTTCCAACATCAATTTACAGGGATATCTTGTAAGTTGTCGTAAATTTATCTTTTTGTTTACTTTGTTGTAAATAGTTGGACCTAGAACAGTTATGAATCTCTTAGCGAACTTAGTTTTGCATTTAGGAACCACGTATACAATGTCATGTCTTCTTCGTGATGCTGAAAAAGCTGGTTGATTTTTGTGTTGCGTCAGAAGGAGATGTTTAATAAACAATTGCCTTACTGTTAGAACACAGGAGTCATTGTAAATAGATGTGGTTGGGTAAAGAAAGTTTTTAAATAACATGACTTTTAATACCGCCCTTTGTGATCTCTCTAGCTTAAGCATGGTCGTTTTAGCTGCACCTCCCCAAATATTGATGCAATAACATATGACGGACTGGCACAGTGCATAATAAATTGAGATTAAGAGTCTCTGGTCACACATATGTCTTAACGATTTGAAAACGTAGATCATTTTCCGAACTCTGTTGGTAAGACTGTTAATATGTTCTTGCCAGCGAAGGTTTTTATCTACTTGTAAGCCTAGATATCTTATTGATGTAGTCTCAGTAATCACATGGCAGTCACAGATTCTATTCCTATCACAGTCTACATGAGCCTTGATGGATATCGTATCCTCTGCAGGTCGATATTTATCTCTTATACTAAAATTGATGAGCTTAGTTTTAGTTAAGTTAAGCGTAAGTAAATTTTGAGTTAACCATTGTGTGACTAAATCGAAACCCTTTTGAGCAATATTATTAACTTCAGACCAAGATTCTCCGTAAAATACTATCACAGTATCATCAGCAAAGGTTATTATTTGTGCGTTGGTGAGTTTAAGTCTACAGAGACCGTCTATATACACGAGAAAAAGGGTTGGCCCAAGGACACTGCCCTGAGGCACACCATAATTAATAGGTTCTTCTGTACTATATCGGTCTCCCACTCTTACTGCCTGAGTCCGGTCGGTCAAGTAGTCCTGGAAAAGTTGCAACGGTAAACCACGTATTCCTTTATTTTCTAACTTTTTAATAAGTAGTGGGACAGAGACAGTGTCGAAGGCTTTTTTCAAGTCTAGAAATATGCCAGTTGCCTTTTTATTTCTGTCAAGCTTGTCCACAAGAAATGACGTTAGTTGTTGTGCTGCATCAGCAGTCGACTTACGCTCTCTGAAGCCATGTTGGTTAGAACTCAATAGATCATTATTTTCAAGGTAATTTTTTAATCTTTTGTTAATGATTTTTTCCAAAATTTTAGCTATTGTGGGTAATAGTGAAATGGGCCTGTAGTTTTCGACGCTGTCTCTGCCTCCAGACTTAAAAATAGGTACAACTATTGATTTTTTCAAGGCCTTTGGAAAGTTGCCTGTCTTAAAGCAAAGGTTGCATATAATTGTTATAGGAAGGGCAAGACTATTAAGTGCCAGTTTTAGAAAGTAAGAAGATATTCCGTCCCATCCAGAAGAGTGAGTATTTTTCAGGGATAAAATTGTGGCCTTTACTTCTAGCTCATCAGTTGGCAATAGCGCCATTGAACTTAACGGAGTATTATATGCAGGCATAGTCTCAACTCGATTAGACTCAGATAGCCGAGTGCCAGTTATAATATTAGTCGCTAACTCTTTGCCAATATTGGTAAAGTAACTATTGATATGATTTAGAGATTCCTGTGGTGAGGATTTCAACGTCAAAAGATGCGTCTCATTACTATCAGTCCTATTAAAATTGCAAATATTTTTGATTATAGCCCACTGTTTTTTTACATTTCTACTGTGTTCCCTTATTAAAGATCTCTGATATGCTCGTTTTAGGTTTTGTAGCATACGGTTGCATGTGTTTCTGTACCTTTTGTAAGTTATTCTAATAATACTATTATCTGGATCCTTTTTGAGTCGTTGGTGGAGTTTATCCCGATTCCTTAAACAGCGGACAATACCTGGTGTTATCCAAGGCTTCACATTGCGTTTCCTGTGAGACATTTTAATTAATGTAGTATGTTTTAGTAGAGTGCTGTTGACGAGGTGCAGAAACACAGTAGTAACAATATTAACGTCCGTTCCGCTCAACATTGTAGCCCAGTTAACTAGATCCAATTCTGCTATTGCCGATGCGTAATCAACTTTTTTATGTGTTTTTGGTATATGCGATTGATGTACATGTGGTTTGGAAAGTGATATCATGACTAACGAGTGATCAGTAGTGGAGGAATCGCAGACTATTGTAGTATTTTTTAATTTTGTTTTAACCATACAATGGTCCAGGCAGTTACAACCTCTAGTGGGGAGTTTATGAGAAGGTAACAGTCCGTGTGACGCCAGCATATCCAGATAGTCGGTCGATCTATTGTCTTGTGTATTTTCAATTATATTTATGTTAATGTCACCTATAAGAATTATGTTCTGGTATTGTTTTAGTTTCTGCAATAAGGAATCAAGAGACTTAATAAAGTTATCAGTTTGTCTAAAAGATGGAGGCCGATAAACAGAAATAATAGCAAATTTTTTACCGATTGTTGTGACAAGGCAGTTTGCGTCTTGGATTGAATCAGGTTCGGTTGTTTTAGACGATATGTCAGTCCTTACATAGACCACCACACCGTCATTTTGATTTAGAATACGGTTTGTAGAAAAAGTTTTATAGTTAGGTAACGAAGGCAAACAAGTATCGTCGCTTAGCCAACATTCAGATAATATAATGACGTCAATATTAATGTCTATTCGCGTCAGTAGTACCTGTAGATCATCGAAATTGTGCTTCAAACTTCTTATATTTTGAGTCATAACTTTCAGCTGGTGTGCAGAACTAGTAAAAACATTTTTGCAACACTCTGGTTGATCCACCGCCACCGAATTACCGATATTGATACTCTGATCAATATCAGATGACAACAATATTAAGTCGGTCATGTTTAAGTTGATATGATTCGGCTACGTAATCTTTCACCGGTGGAGTTATCAGAGTGCTGCCTAGGAAAATATTACAAGTGAAATGGCGTGTATGAGGAAGTTGGTGTGTTGTGTGGGAAATGTGAATGAAAGAGTCAATAAGAAACAATAAAAACTTACAAAGTAACACAATAAATAGTCATTGGCACACAGAGGCTGTTTTGAGTGCTTCAATCTGCTGCTCTGATTTGATCAGGATGGGCTGGGATGCATCCGTTTGTTTGACAAACACGTTTCCTTGCCGGGTCCAGCAGTGTTTGTAGTTATGGTTTTTACGAAGGTCACGTGCAAAGTAGTGAAGCTTTCGGGCTCGCGGAGTTAGAGATTCCGATACATAAACTGGCTGCTTTTCTCCTTCTATGTTTAGACTCAGCGTATTAAATTTGTCATCTGGATGCAATTTGTTATATTCTTTTACTGCTTGGAGCAAAGCAGTGCCTTGCTGGACCGTCTGGAACTCAGCAATTATTTTATTTTGGTGAGCAGTCTTTAAACGCCTAACATGCTTAAGGTTATTCGGAGAGAAAGGAAGTCCCAATGAACCATGCATTAAAGCAATTAAATCACTCAAATCTTTATTTCCGGCATCAGGAATGTTTCTTATTTCTACTATTGGAGCACTTTGAGCCCTCTGTAAGGCTTCCACTTGTTCTTCAAGGCTGTTTATTTTTATCATGGCATTATCGTGCTCAGTAGACATTTTCTCATATTTGTCATTCAGCTTGTTGTACATCAATGTCGTATTTTCCAGAATTTTCTCAATTTTGCTGTTGGTCTTGATGATTTCTGTGTTTTGTGCCTTCAAGTCATCAATTGCTGCATATAATTTCGTATTTTGAGCATCCCTGTCGGCTTTGAAGCTATTAAGCATCTCACGTATACCAGATTCAAGTGACGTCATATCGTCAAAGTCCAAGCGGTTTTTCCTTTTTCTAACATTTACATTGGACGTATCCGCATTCTCAGACAGGTCAGGATTCGACATTGATTTATTGTCAGTTGGTGTTCCCATTTTTTTCTGCTGTTTTTGCATATACTACAATCCTTATGCAAGTAATCGTCTGTTCCTAAGCAGGTGTGTTGCGGAACTGAGTTACACTAATTGAACACTATATTGTCAAGTAGATAAAGTTGATATTACTTTGCACAGTATTTAACTTTAAACAAAGTTACAATATCGGTGCAGTGAATTGACTTATCGCAGTGAGCGACAGAGGTGGAATGAGAGAATTGTATGACAACTATACACATAAAACGCAATATTTCAGGGTCAAAATGGCAAATTCCTTGATGTTCCATACATTTAGGACAGACTATATGATGTGACGTCACATCACATTATCATTTTCTTAGAGGCGTTTCAATCGTCGAGTGCTGGCCTCAGACTTTAACTCTCATTTCTGATCTTTGTGTTGCTTAAATGCCATGAGTCCCATATATGTAGACATTTGATCCTCAGGAAAATCAAGATTGTTTGACATTATTTACAAAAAGACTGTCAAGTAGCCAATTGTACGAATAATCATGGTTGCATACGATAAAATACATTTATGTATTTTAATAATTGTATTATGCATGACAAATTACAATACAAAGAATGTGGAGTGAATGTCAGTATCGTATTAATCAAAGGGCTTACCGTTAGGGTTATCTAAATATAACAAAATTTAACGTGTAACGTAAATTACCTACGTTTCTGTGCACGTTAATTTGTCAATTTGTGAAGAGAAAGACATATAGAGTCAAACGAAGATAAGTTGGCAGCGATTTTGATAACCCAGATAGTGTAAGTGTTATTTCAAACATCAAACATGTATGAAATTATGACGTTTACTTAACACTTGTACAGGCTGGGCTATCAAAATCGCTGCCAACTCAGCTTGGTCTGACCCTATCACTAGAAACAGTTGTAACAAAATTATTCTACCTAGATATGCTCGAAAATATTTACCACCAAAGATTCCCTTTGTGTGCTTTACGATAATATTCAGTCTCTCTCCTACCTGTGAACAATAAACACAAAAATATTAATCTAGAATCTTTTCAACAAAACAAACTGAAATTTACTTATTCAGGTCAAAGTTCTGTCAAAAAGGTTTTGACTGACAAAAAAGCTATCTATCAGCTAGGTACAGATCTCGTATTATTCATATATATGGGTTGAAAGCTTATTTAATGCTGAAATACTTACATTATAATTTCACGTAATTTGCTGTCTCAGTTTTGTATGTATTCTGTATGTATTATTCGGAAAAATGTTTTAAAAAACATGCAAAAAAATACGCGACTTGTTTAAGGAGATTTTGATCCCTATTTATTTATTTTTCTTTTTTACATGGTTGAATCTTACTTAAAACAAAATCTGGACTGCCAAAATTGCAACTGTACTGCACTGAAAAGTACCCTAAGTTTGAAGGGTAATAGCCGAAGTACAGATTTCTAATTAAATGCTGGTGATAAGACAACGTTCTAAAGTAGGTTCATACAAATAAACAATACAACATATTTTATTAATGTGACAATGATTTTTACTCCCTTTTGTAAAGTATTATTTTTCACAAGTCAGCCGCGTGTTTGCGTTTAGGGACAATACCAAAGTAAACAAGTAGTGAATAAAGACGCGATCTAAATTATTAACGAATTAAGTATATTACGTTTTGATCAGTATAAAACAATTTTTCAAATCATGGCAACCTTTTTTTAAAGGTTTGTATTATGGTTAAGGTTTGCATTTTATCAGTCAAAACCTTTGTGACAGAACTTATGACCTAACTAAGTAGTTTCAAGGTTGAATGAATGTGATATTTTATAATTAATAGAATCAGGCGTTACTTTGCGGAAATCCATGCTAATTAAAACAAGAAATATTACTTTGCTAATCCGCGAGAAAATAACGTGTTAGTCAATCAGTGCTAACCCGTTATACTTACTTGCGTATTTTTACATGCAATTAATGTTCCCACCCTCCCACCGCAAAAATAAATACGCAAATAAATATAACAACCCACCACCAAAAATACAAAACTCGACACGTGTTTCGCCTCTCTACGAGGCATCCTCAGGAGATGCTGGAGATGTTGACGGTCTGACACCCGACAACTGACTGAGCTGTCTAGAACGGTCGGCCATATTTATACCTCGACCAGTCCCCCTACTGTGCAAGTGTGAGTGAGATGGAAAAATTCGTAATAACGGCGATGACGCAACATTCAACTGTTCGTTTAGAATCATCCCCCTATTGTTGTACCTAATTATTTCCAACTGTTCCAGAACACTCAAACGCAATCCTTTCTCGCAAACATGTAAAATATCAAAAGAATGATTCTCAGGTAAAGCATGGCCACTGTCTATCAAGTGCTTCGCAAAATTTGACTTTTCTGGATGGTTGTGTCTGTATGACGCAACATGCTCCTTATACCTGGTAGTGAAATTACGGCCTGTTTGCCCCACATACACTTTATTACATTTATCACAAGTAAGCTTATAAACTCCAGATTTTTTTCCCTTCTCGATCTTATCTTTCCCATTGCAAAGTTTAGAGTGCAAAGTGTTGTTTGTCCTAAAAGCCACAGGAATGTCGTTAGATTTTAAAATTTTGTAAATTGCATCTGACAATTTGCCAACATTTGCAATTTGCATTTGCATTTGATATTTTATTTTTACGGGCCATTTTTCCCAACTGAATAATAATAAAAATCAACCAGCGGTTTTTCTTTTTTGTACAAATCTGATCATTTAGATAGTTCCCTACAAAAACAAATTGAAATGGTCTTAGGTCTCTTACTCAACGTTATATGGGTTAACTATAGTTTCGGAGTATTAATATCTTTGTAAGAAGAGGTGTATCAAAAGGCTATCAAAGGGTCGGAGGATATCGACTAGTGTAGGTCACAGTAAACATCGTGTGCGCTGAATGGCGTAACAATCTTAAATTTATTGACTCGATTTATGTATTATACTACACAAACGATAATAGGCGGTAGGTAATACGACTCTCGCTATTTGTGTAACCTTATTTATGAACGTTCGTCGTTGTAGGTAAGATTGTTTTATCAAGTTTATTATAGGCACATAGTCTACACACTGATAGCTATAACAAGTGTACAAGGGAAGTATAACTACGTGATTGACGTGATCTTACATACAAAAAGAGGAAACGTTTTTTTAATTCTAAATATTTTCCATTCTCCATGATTTTTTTGTATGTTATTGACACAATGAAAAGATAGGTTAAAGTTTATAAACTTTTTTTTTAAATATGCAAAACAATTTTTTTTAATGCGCAATCTATAAACCTATAATATATTATGCTAAAGCGATCGACATCAAAATCAAAGTGATTTGTTAAAATTACGTTAGTGGATAACGTTTTCTCCCGAAATGGAGTTTCATAGAAAAAGTACCGATATTTCGCTAGTATCGCAAAGCTAATATTCTTCCCTCTTCATGTAAAGTATTATAGCGATTATTGTACTGTGACATTCTTGTTGCTCGTGAAAAATCATGATGATAAATGTAAATAGTACAATTTGCGTCATCGACTTTGTCAAGCAAACACAAGCAAAACCCGCATTTTTATATCTACGAATGTTTACCTCTTACATAAACCGAACATTTGTTCAAATACGTGCCGTCTCTGAATATAAAATCATCCACACATGTAGGTACGACGGAAACGTCTGCGGAATGTTTCGCAACGTACCTAATGCCGTGTGCTATCTGGTTTCGGAGTGTCTGATTAGTGATTAGACCTATCAGGCATGATAAGTGTAATATCGAGAGTCTTTGCCTGATATCGCTCTTTAATTCTACTCTAAAGATTGTTCTAGATTTACAGTTATTTAAATATTACATTCTACTTCAATCAGAATATTTTGATTGTATTTTATCTTTACATCGAATTATTGCAGTTAGTAGAAGCTTTTTACTTATTTAACTTATTTTAGGAGATATTGTAGTAATAACAACCGCTAAAATGTCAAAGATGTCACATTTTGCTATCTCAACAAGTTGATTAGTCAGTGTCTCGTTCTGTTGTTGGTTATGCAACAGCAATCATACCGCTAGACCATGTCCGTTCTATTAAGGGGTCATCGTAATAACTGGTACCTAAATAAATCCATCCTTATTAGCAGCAGGAGACGCGTACCGCGCTGTCAGCGGGCCCCAACGGCCACAATTGAATATGATAGATGGCCCATTGTTGCTACGATTCCGCCCAGATTGATGGCATAATAACATAGAAAGCATGCGAGTCGTTCGCTTTCTACGGCGCCAGACAGTAAATAAAGTTCCAACTAGCAAGTTCACGGCAAATCTCGAGTCTCGGAATATTCTTGTATGTTGTGAATTCTTTATTGGATGTGAGTTGTTAGGAAGTAAACTATCGCGATTGATATACTTTATTAACAAACTACACGTATGTTACTTACAAACTAATATTGAGAGGCTTACTGTTCAAAGTTAAACAAATTGTACATATTAAAGTCATGCGATTCGCTCTTTGCCCGGCATGTTTACTAACGCCTTGACAGGGTTACGAAAGGCACACAAATCCGGCTCAAAGCCGCTCGGGCAAGTTGAACGATTAGTATAGTTCAACGAATAATAAGACTAATAAGGAACTGAAGTTTAACAGGCAATTAATTAGCGTACTGCCCGGCTGGGTGGAGTGACCTGGGTGTGGTCTCATTAAACGGTGACAGACGATTTACGACCCGACCGTTTATATTCAAATTAGCGAAAGTTAAAGCACCTATTACAGATGTTGTGGCAGTTGACCTGAGTGGGAATTTATGACTAGTCGCTTGTTGAACTTCTGCATATGCAGCATCTACTTTCAAATGTGCATTGTATGATATTAACATTTAAAAATAATCGTAAAAAAATGGTTTATTCCCCATTCACACCAATTCGAGTTGCATTCCAGTCCACTGATCGCATCCAGTACTGAAATGGTGCTGGAATATTGTGAACCGCAACTGGAATAAGTATATTCCAGTCTACTTTTTGATTCCAGCTCGCCTAATCCAGTGTGACTGGAATAGTGTAGACAGCCAATCCAGTGCTGGTTTAAACGTTAAATCGTGAACACGTATTGTTTTTGTGGTAACAGTCTCCATATATTCACTAGATGATGAAAATGACTGGAATTATGTAAACGATTTGATCCAGTCCAGCACTAGTTTCGGTCACTGGACTGGAATACTACTAGAATAGATGCGAACAGGGCATTAAAGTACAAATTGTGCAATGTTTTTGTTACCATTGTCAATACAAGTACCGAATGCATACACAACACTTAGTCATGACGACGTAAGCGGTATACAGTTTAATTGCTGGGTATGTAATATGTTATTTAAAGCATCGCATTACCTAGGTTATTGAGGTTATTAAGAAACGATTCTCGCTTGATAAACGTCACTATCGCTCATTTGGAATGTGTGTGTTGTGTTTTGTTACCAATATGATACGTTCAATAAGTTCAATATAAGCTGCTAAATGAGAACTTATTGACGACACACAATGTTAATATTGACATGATGATAGTCTTATGATGTCGTATCATCTATAATTGCCAAGCGAGCAGTAGGCATGTTCATAGCTTTAACAGACAATAGTTATACGCCTTGTTTGTGCAAACGATGACATCCCTCAATAAAACTTACTGGGTAATAGTGCTCATAACATAACAAATAATTCTATCTTTAGACGTTAACAAAATAGCTGCCAAACAACTAGCGTAGGTGTATATAAAATTGACGTAACCGATCCAAATTGATTCTAAAAACAGTTTCCAATTTAGGTACCTACTTCAGTTGACCGAAATCACCGTAATAACCTACCCGTCCTTGCCTTAAAGGAAAACAAAGAAGGCAATTTACATGTTTATAGATAAAATATTTCCGCTTATAAATAAGTCGTTTTCCCAGTCGAGCTATTAGTGTCAGGTATCAGATATGATAAGCAAAGGTCACCGTCGAGTTAAGACAACTCTGTTTTAAGTGGAACGTTGCTCTTGTTTTGAATAATGGATTCATAAAAACAGAAAAATATCAATCTTTATTTTGGCATTGTGTTACAAATAGATGTTGCAAGATTTCACATCAGAATTTCTAGGTCTTTTTTAGAGAACATCTGATCTGATCAACGAAAAACCTTCGTTACTTATATTGAGCAGAGCGAATTCAGTGAGTATAACAACAAGTATTAAAACTTTATAGACGCTACCTCTGTAAAGGACTAATAAAGTTATTTCAGGTTACAAAGAATAATCTGACTGCACCCAAGTATGTGAAAGTTTTTACCCAACACAGTTAGCAGGGGAAGTTCCGTCTCGGCCGATATAAGAGTCGGCGGAGAAAAGGGCATTAAAACTTGGGCATTCTTTCACGAAGTTTGCGCACTTCTGGGGCTGCGAGCAATATCTAACTAAACTGAGATTTATCTTCGCTTACAACTTCTTTGACAACCGCCTGTTATATATCACGTGATTGAGAAACTTTCCTTTGAACGGCTCTGATTGTGAGGAAAATATTTTCCTCTGATTGGTTCAACTTTATAATAAAACTAAAACTTCGGTATCAATGCTATTTCAATTTCAAAATAATCAAAATAATCCGACTTAAGTTTGTTTTGCACATAATACAGATCAATATAATTGACATAATAGATTTAAAAACTGATGATGAATGAATCCCCTTTCTAAACATATTGCTGCCACTTCTAGGGTATCGTTGCATTCAGTCTAACAATAATTTAGTCCAGCTACCAAACCGAATTATCCCTTTCACCTTAATATACAATAAGCAAGGAATAAATAAGCTTTTGTCCTTTGTAAATTCTAAGGGACATCAACTTATTGTCACGTAGACTGCAAGACTTCCGGCCTATTAGCGATGACACCGCTGACCGCGACACTCGACACGTCCGTCTTGGTCATTCCTATTGCTTACTTACTGAACACAGGCGAACGATTCCACTCTGATTTTGAGATCAGAGAAAACTGTCCATATAGGTACAATAAGTGTAGAGATGAAATGGTAGAGCCGGTAGATGACCGAACGAGATGCTCTTATGGAACTTTCAGCAGGAGTAGTAGAGAAAGAACTACGATTGTTTGTCCTTGTCACAGTCTTATTTATTTTTATTACCCACCGTGAATTTGAGTATGGTTCATGTTGGGCAACAAATAACAAGACCAAATTACGTAGGTTGTTTTTGGTATGTTGTCAGGGATGTTAAAAGTTAAAACTTGTTTTTAATTTTGCTCATTGCGTATGTTTTCTCCCTCACGGGCGCACGCATATAGCACATCTATGTGATCCTACCATCTAAGGAGCACCATAGTCAGATATCATATTTGTATTGGACATATACCAACACGCTTGAGGATTAGGAATACACATGGCCATACAGGACGTTCGGTGAACCACACTCATCAGCTTCGACACCCCATGTGAACAAACATGCATTTAAATGTGTTTTTTTCTTGACAGATTTTGTTTTGTTTACAAAATGGAATACAGCATCATGTAACATTTTAACATCTACAACATGTTGTGAAGGCGCTTTTTTGTCGACTAGCGGGTCAATGGTTAATGTAATGGCGTGGCGTTTCAACTTCAAATGATGGCAAAACATAATAGCAAAGGATATTACCGCTGTCAATGTACGCAAAAGATCGTCCTAAGAAGAACATTCATAGGTATGTACTAATAATATCTACTTGGATAAGATGATCTCATAATATACTTACCAGTTTATTGTAGCAAAACAAGGTGTAACCCCAGAATAACAAAGAACTATTAATAGCATTTGCTAACAACCGTGAATGAGTTTCGAGTCGTTTCTGTAATAACTGCGTTCTCGGAAACGCAAATATTTTGTCGTGTGTAACGCGATTAGCAACAACGACGCAAGTCAGAACGAGATCTTAGCCGTAGCTTTCACACAATATGCAACATGTGGAGTGATACAAAAGTAGTAAAATTGGTATCCTGTGTGTAATAACAGATTATGCATAGATTATAAACACGCCGGCTTTATGGCAATAAATCCTCGTGTGTAAGTATTACCACAAAAACAAGTAGGTAAGTATCTCATTCTATCAAGAGTTAGAGATGTGAATGACTAAGTAGCAAATAGTATGAAACACCGCGCGAACGTAACCTTTAGGATAGTAAGTAAGTACCTACTTATCGAATGTCAAAAATACTAGTACATAATTAACTAAACATTAATATGTTCCGAATAAACATCGTGTAAGTATATACACGCAAAAGTTAATTATTCGTTCACTTGAATTGATTAGAGCGTATTGTATGTAATAAGGAACTAATACAAACCCAATCTACTGAATTAGCTAAAAGGTCAATCCTTTTCCTCCAGAAAACAAAAGCAATGTGAAGCAACCATAACAGTTACAATTAATAATACTACCATTATTGCCCATTGCTTCATACCCTATGCCAGTGGGACCCCGAATAAACACAACACAAAACATCAATCTCATAGACGACCCTCCGATCCTGCCTGGAATTGTTTACATTTTTTCTGAGCTCTAGAAAAAATACAGGTACCTACACATAGGGACCGTGTTTAAGGCGAAGAATGCCCATTCCCAAAGAACAGGCAATTTTTTCTATGACAACAAAAAGCTGCTTTTGCCCGAAATGCTTTGTGGCCCGTAATTATAATAATAAGAATAACTTGGTCGATTTCTTGTTGCGAGGGGAGTTTTTCTAAGCGGGGAACGACCGCGGCAGGTGGTGTATACAAAATGCTAGAGCATTAAGTCTGGTAAATATATTGTAGTAAAAAAAGTGCAACAAAAACTGGTCGGAGCGAGGCTCGCCCGGCCTCTGCTGCTCAATGTCAAATAAAGGTCGCACGAACATCCTCGGCGTAAACGTAGCGATCGGAGTGAACAATGTTGAGGATGAAACGTGTCATTAATTAATTATTAACATATCATTAACGTTATTGATTATTTCTTGTATTTCTTGTTTCAATATACTTACACGGTATTTTTTAGGGATCCGTACCTCAAATGGAAGAAACGGAACCCTTATAGGATCACTTTGTTGTCAGTCTGTCTGTCAAGACCCTTCATCTCGGGAACGCCCGGAGGTATCGAGTTAAAATTAAAACCATATACTCAGGCTGTACCCTTAAAGTCGTGAAAAAATCTAACTTCTAACTTAACGTAAAAAAAAAAGATATGTATAGCCGTTTAAGCCGCAAAAAACGTATGTTTTGATACTCTCGAAGGAATCTTAGATATTACTGAAACTACGATAAACGAATGAAAATATTATAGGTATTCAAAGAAATGTCCTCTCATTTGGATTTCACGTGCGTTATACTCAGTTCGTTAGGGTTATTCCCACTGCCACCAAGTTGTTACCAATGGTATCTACTGGGAAAAAAATCTCAGTTTTTTTCCCAGTAGTTACCACTAAAATTTTGTTAAAATTCAATACTAAATAAAACAAAAAATTTACACCCTGTGTGAATAACCCGTTTGTTATGAGGTATAATTTTGTTTTAAAGTACTTATAAGCAACACCTCATATATTTTTTTGAGCTGGGATTCTGGGAACGATTCAACTATCAAAAAGTAATATCAGAAATCTGTCCGACATATTGGTATAACAAAAGGAGCGCTACTAGCGCTAGTGATGTCGTGTTATTAATAGTTCGTGGGGTTTAATACTTCTCGGAGGCGATTTTTCATGGTAAGTAGTAATTTCAGTTAATTGAAAATCCGGAAAGATAGAACAGCTACTGAAATATGATTCATTGGAGTGGTTTCTAGTTGACTTGCATTGTATTTGAAGATGATACTCGACTTTGACGCCATTGTGTTCACGTGTATTGCATGTCTAACGAAATTATTTAATAAAAATCGGCTAAGAGCATGTCAGGCCATGTTCAGTGTAGGGTTCCGTAGTTACCATACTGTCCGAATAGGCTAAACGGGGGCTATTAGTATCATGTACATTACAATTACAAGCATAAGGGAGTACTTTCGCAGCGCTTTGTACTTCTTTTTAATGAGAAGAGTTTGGCAATATGTAACTCAAAAACGCCTGAATCGATCATGTTCGCTATAGTTTTATTTATTTATTAAGCTTTTATTTAACGATTTTTTCATATTTTTGGTCCCATGTTTCAAAAGTTTGAGGGAGCGGGACAATATTTGTTCTCTTTAGTGGCGATTATATCCGAAAATATTCACTTTATTAAAAATGGCTTGTGGAGACCCATATTCATTTAAAAAAGATATCCTATGATACGACGGGTACGATTGACATTAATATTTACGTGAATTGAAATAATTAATTGACATTGTATTTTAATTTATAATTAATTATGTCTAAAATTTAACTTAATGTGACAGTATATGATTAATACCAAATAAAATCTATTTATCTATAGTATCTATCTACCCCACACCATTGACCTAAGCACAAATAATTTTTTTTTTTTTTTTTTTTATTATAGCTACCCAGATTTTTTTTTATCTAGTATTTGTTTTACCGTTCTGTCGCCATGTACTCGTATGATTTATGTATCCATGCCAAATTGCAGCTTTCTAACACTAACGGTGACGGAGCGAAGCCGCGGACGGACGGACAGACGGACATAGCGAAGCTATAGAGGTTCCTATTAGTTGACTACGGAGCCCTAAAAAGAGTACCAACGAAATATTCGTAAGCCTATTATTTCAGTGTTTTCATTACAAGTGTAAACTAAACCTAACATCAGGTATCAGTGTTAGGTTGTTTTCCGTGCGTTACGTCTGTTATGGTACAATGGCCAATAACAATGGTTGTGAGCCTTACCCAAATTTGTACGGAACCCTCGGAGCGAATAAGACAAAATAAGTAACGGATACTATATACTCGTATTATATAGGTACATTCACTCTTATAGGGTAACTCTTTTTATAGGCTCAACCTCAACATATCTCATGGATGCGTTTTCATAACAAACTTATTAAAAATTTCACAAAAACATACGAGCAATACCTGGACGTCATACCACAAATCCAATTTCATGCCACGTATGCCGGCGAACACGTTCTACACGCCGGAGTTTAAAGGCCCCGTCTTTGTATTCATCCGGTTGAGTCCATTAATATAATGAAGCCACAGAGCTAGCTCGTCACGTTCCTAGGCACAACCCACGTCCGCATGTGCCACAAAAGGAATGCTCAATATTATTCTTACAACGAAAAAAGCTGACACTATACTTTTTACGCGGCATCCAGGTAGCGCAACAAAAAGTGGCTAAGCGGAGCGACCGGGAACCGGTCGCGGCAGAAAAAACGCTTTGAGAGCATATATCATGCAGAGTCACAACCGCGACCGGTTCACTATCGCCGTGTCTCGCAGTCGCCTAATGAGCCTTCAATCAAGGTCGGACCGTCCGTCCGCCGTCCGTTGCCGGCTCAATTATTTAAACCTGTTTTTATACGACTCTTTATTAACTTTTTGATGTTGTAACATTAAATTGTAATGCTTATGACGGGTCGATGGTTTTTAAATGTGCTATTTTAGAATCGTGTTTTTCACAAATATGGTAATGATCACGTGAGGTATTTGCATAACTGCCTTATTAATAATTCATTCAGTCAACGAATAAATAATGCTGACGGAGCGGTTGAATTAAAATGCCCCTGAGACCTCTGCCTGCGCTTGCGTAAGTTTATTACAGTGCGCAATGTGCGCATAGCAACTGGCCGCTGCAACTAGCAGGTAACTTGCAAATTCGCATGGCAAATCACAGGAAGTCTGTATAAAAGGTCCGTTACCGAAACAATGAAAAGTTGAAGACGAAGTCAAAAATTATCACGTTTTAAATCGGTTATGCCAAAAGGTAATAATGAAAGCAGCAGTTACTATTGTGTGAAGTTGAAAAACAAACAGTTTCTCATTAGGCGAGTAGCGCGAACCATCCATTGTTCTTCTGAGAGGACATAACGGACTGTGTTGGATTTATGTAGCCGGGCCGCGCCCGCGACGCACCGACGGAATCAGACTGCTGCCACCGCCATCCATGCCCGCGCAAACGTTCCATTTCCAATTACCAATCTTTTGTGCGTTATTTTCCGGAAGTTTTAATCAATTTTCACACACAAAGGAACCAATTTGTGGGCCGTTTACAAAATAAACATTTAAATTGAAAACAAATGTTACGTTACCTACAAAAATTATGCAGAAAATTAATAACATGACGACATCGTGTAATGTAATCTATCAGCGAACAGGCAGGGCGTTAACGACTGGAGTGGAACGGAAGGGTCAATGGCCGTTGGACCTCGGACCAATTCGCGACATGAGATTGAATAATAAATTGATTGCGAGCTCGGCCCAAGGCCGGCTGCCATTGCTGCCTCGCATGCACGGGCGCCATTTTGTAGACAGACGTGCATCGCCAAGTGTTTCTTCGCTTCTGAAGTGATCCACTTTTCCCTTTTTCTACCTAATCTACCTATTCGTATTTAAAGTTGCTTCCCTATATTAATCACCCGAATCAATTTCAGATAGATTCTCTTTGCAAACTGATTGAAGCAAAAAAAGGTACCTATAAATTTACTTTCTCGCATAAGTTAGGTGGAACATGACATTGTTAAGTTTAAATGACGTTCAGTATGAGATTCTTTGTAATAAAACAAAAAAACATGATTAGTTTTTTCGTAAAGAATTGACGAAAAGACAAAAATCTTAAATACCATTCAGAACATGAATTATTTATAATTCACAAGTTTCACAACACACATTTACCAAATGGTTAGAGGCCCTATTCATACTATGGTAATATTATTTGAATTCTCGACTTGTGAATAATACGAGTAGGTAAGTAAGTATGTAATAATAATAATAAGAAATAATTCAGCCTATATAAGTCCCACTGCTGGGCACAGGCCTCCTCTCATGCGCGAAAGAGCTCGGGATATAGTCCACACGCTAGCCCAATGCGGATTGGGGACTTCACTGCATACACCTTTGAATTCTTTCGCAGATGTATGCAGGTTTCCTTACGATGTTTTCCTTCACCGAAAAGCTAGTGGTAAATATCAAATAACATTTAGTACATAAGTTCCGAAAAACTCATTGGCACGAGCCAGGATTTGAACCCGCGACCTCCGATTGAAAGTCGGACGTCATATCCACTCGGCCACTACCACCTTAAGTACCTATGTAATGTTTCTTAATATTGCTATTTGCCATGTTATAATTCCATTCGTGCGAAACGATATCTAATGAGTAATGATAATATAAGTTGGAATCAAAATTAATGTTGCGGTTCTGTTTGCAGTCAAGGATGCCATTCAATAAAGAAGAAGAGAATTTGCTACTGCTACTATTATTTACCTGTATCTTATAGAATAACTTACTTACATACTTTGTATAATTAGCACTTAAGTATTATAAAAGTAATGCGATAACTAATTTAAATCTGAAATAACTATAACAATTTAAGAAAACTAAGCAAAGTGCAGAAGCACTTTAGTGCCACGGGTATTTCAATCTAACTTCGCAATTATAACCAAATCGCTCTCTGCCACATTCAATTCAAATCCATCATTTGTAATTCAAATATATAACATGGACGGAGTTATAGGTACAGTCAGCATCAAAAGTAGCGGATCAAACAAGGTTTCAAAAGTATCTACCATTCTGTAACAGCTTAACAAAAGTTGATGGTTCTATATATAGAATAATTTAGACTGTAAAATATATTATACTTTTGAAAGTAAATTTTAGAGAATTATCTTTATTTGGAAAAGTTATCCGGAATATCAGATACTTTTGGCGCGTTGTTTCATCCGCTGCTATGATGCTGACTGTACCTTCTGTGTGATTAAAGTCCTTTTTCTGCATAAACGTTATTATCTCCGTCCCGAGCCCATAATCCCGTCTGTCGATAAAGCATCGCGTGATGCCCGCTTATAATCGGTTATTGTTTATCGTCATGCACGATTATTTCCATTCAGAATCGTGTTTATATATATTTATCCAAAGATTGCTTATCGGTATTTTTTCCTGTTTTGTAACGGATTATTGACGTTATTAATCTAGTTAAAATATATGTACCTTATTGATAGGTATTGATAGGTATATACAGACATATAATGTTTATAAGTTCACATGAAGGAAACGAAATAAATAAACAAACAACATGGAACTCTCTACTCAGAAATTCAATAGACACAACTTTGCCAACTACGTTGGTTTTCTGCGGATCTAGTAGGGTGGGCAGTACAGCATACTAATTAAGGATTACCTACTTAAATTATTTAAAGTAACAATACTTACGAATATTGTATATACGCTATCAAGCATAAATGACACGTCTTAATTTAATACCTCCTAAAATTATACCTACTTAAATTCACAATGCCTTCAAGTTTACTTTTTACATCATCACAAACTACGTGAACGCTAATGAACAAATCATGTTATTGCTGTCATTTGTGTAAAATTTATATATGCAACATCACTTGCCAGATGGTTTTATTGTTACTGAACCCGTGACAAATGCTTCGTCAATCAATAGTGACTAAATGGTTTAACCGTGCATAATCTAGGTATAAATTATTATTATTGCGCTGTCTTTAATACAATATGTGAAAATCGACCTACATGTAAGTACTCCAGCAACGGCAAAATAATATATTCTCATCTCTTCTTTTAGAGCCAGATTTGATTCCAGCCAAACAAGGTTTATCCTAATTCCTACAATAAGACGGAAATTATTCCAGATGGGGAAATGAAAAGATATTCTAAAACAAACAAGTTCTGGTATAATAATCGTAAATATTTCTAAGATTTTTCCCACAAATTATCATGGTAATTTCTTGAGCGATTAAAACAGAGTCTACAACCAGTAATACAAATTAAGAACAGCCGTGCTCAGTTTGGTCTGTCGTCCGCAAAAGGCCGTGAGTGTCAATCAGAGCTTGCGCATCATGACGTAATCGCTGCGCCGCCATCTAAGTAAATTTAGCCCCGCTGCCTCGCAAAGGATTATCGCGAATTATAAGTATGGCCGATGAGGGAAAGCATGTTCTCTTCCTCGAATAATAAAATAAAATAGCAGCTCTGATTCGTCATCCACTCCATAAATAGTTAAGTACCTAGATTTTTGTAGTAAGAGTCAAATATTCATAGACACATAAAAATCAGTAAGAATATCCATATTTTATATCGTGGATTTTTCTTGGAATTAGGCGGGAATAAGTTATACCAATTCTTGACATATCTTTAACCTACATTAGTTAAGCATACCTGATGGTTTCATCTATTAAAGGCAATTATAGTGCCAATATTAGGTGTTAGTTCACCTAAAGCATTTTCCGGCACCATACATCATGCGGCAACTAGATGTAAAATGACTTTAATTTAACTGTACGACATAAACACGTTTCCTGATCTCCACATAGATTGAACGGGCCCCTTGAAAGGGTTGTGATAAATTCTTCCAAAAAGCGATTAGGATTCGACAGAGAAATTTCCTTTAAGGGGACCATGAATCTGTCCACACACGGCGATTACAGACTCGTGCGATCGCCCGATAGGGACGCCAGCCCGTATTTATGGTCACAAACCGGTCTGGGAAATGGGAATGCATAAAGAGCAAATAAAAGTCATAACGGAATAGTAATATGGTTGACCATTGACATAGGGGCGATAATTGTGTGAAGCTTTCGCGGGAGAAAATGTGCGCTGGTCACGAACGCGGCGTGATTTAAGGATGGTGACTTGCTAACTCGAAATGTCAAGCGTTGCCTCCGTAATCGGTGTCAGAAGCATGGATTGTATTTCTAGCCTAGCGTCACTCGTTAGGTCCTCTAAAAATAAAATTAAAGTATTCATTATTCCACGGATTAAAATAAATTTAGAGATCTACTACTCAAGCTAGAGGTAAATAATCGTACTTCTTCTGCACGCATTAAAGCACAGTAAGCCTCTACTCAATTGTCTGAACTAGTCTGAAGTCTGAAGCAATACGGAAGTCTTTAGTAAGATTTGAGGTTTCTTTCTTTGGACACCGTGCTAGCACTCTAGCACGGTGTCCAAAGAAAGAAACCTCAAATCTTACTAATTAGAAATTTAATTTAATCTTATCACTATAAGATTAAATTAAATTTCTTAAGTAACACAATTTAAAACTCACTTTGGCGCATTGTTATCGGTCACTATTAAGTCTTTTGATTAAGGAGTATTCATATAATTCGTAAATTCTTAAACAATAAATGTGTAAATCAAGCTGTCAGGGCCGGTTAATTGCACGAACATAAAACCTGAAAGCCTATAAAGGCTAGATAGCCTCAGGCGCAGCAGGTTATCGAGAAATCGAGCTATCGGAGAGACAGGGATGCAAGATGCGCCATAACGGTACGTCGGGGTGAAAGTACTCGTACAACGTAGTGTTGAGACAAGTGTGTTCAACACGTCTATGTTCAAAGCGAAAACGAAATAAAAACAAAATCTACTCCTAATTAGTAATGTAATACGGGTATGCTAATAGGGCTGTTAAGAAACATTTTACGCATACAAATTATTATAATTAACTTAAATCCCATTAGCGAAAACGATCGCATCAATTTAATAGACACGAATTCGTGTAACTCTTTCACACGCTAAACGAGACCAGTCGAAAATATGCAAATCGTTGTTTATGCAGCGAACCGAGGACGGAAACGGTACTACCGGCCATTTGCAATTCCACAACGATATTGTATAAAATGGAGACGGTTCGCAGCGCTATGAATAAGTAAATAGAATAGATTCGTGGCGTATTCCGCAGGCGTCCGCGGCCGCGTTCCCAGCCGGCCATTGTTCTTTACGTAACGACGTGACGCGGCGCGGACGCGATTTATTACATTATCAACACAGACTAGTCTATAATAAAGACTAACAATCATCATTGTTTTAGTATTTATATAAACACATAAATAAAAGCCCAATAAGACACTATTTCATAGATGGCATTTAACACTAATATACTGGTATTATTTCTGTGCAGCGCTGCCCCCATCTAGAACAAACATGTGAAAGATATAAAACGCACTAGGTCTTGAGTAATTGATTTATTTGTGAATTAAGTACATGATAATATTAAGTCCGACGACCGACGCTCACGTTGGCGCGGGATGCTCTCTTGACAGCCGCGCCCATGACAGCTGGGCTGTCAGTTAGGGCACGTTTACAAACCCGGACAATATAAATATTAACAACTAATATCAAAATAGAAATAGTTTGATGACAGACGGTGTTTTCCATATAATAATGATATAAATTATCTTACATTTCTAACAATCGGCCATCCTGAATTTTGCCTGACCCGAGGCAATAAAGATATAAACTATTTCTTTTCTAAGGATACAATAATAAAACGTGACAATAACGTGCTATCAGGTAATTTTCTAAGGATACAATAATAAAACGTGACAATAACGTGCTAGTAGGCAAGAAAATATACAAAACTTGTCTTACAAACTAAAAAAAAACATCACTCACACAGATGATTAAGTAGGGTAGTCACCCAGAGGGTTCTAATTATGTGGCGTCGAACAATACGTAATATGTTTCAACATTGAAACGACAAGCTTATTTTATTTTACATTATTTGATATTATATCCAAGCCTGGTGAAGCAAATTAGAAATCTTACTCACTACATTTTCGGCCATCCTTAAGAGATTGGATGTCCTCATTCAATTATTATCAACATAGTTATATTAACAAATATAACTAAGGAAAAAAAAATAAACATTATAAGATTCTTTTACTTTTAGTACAACACTACTGGGATAATATTGCCTCTTGATTTACGAACTAGTGACGACGCCCCCGGATAGTCGCTAACTTGATGTGGGGTAACGTAACAGATGTAGATCTAGTGACTTTTCATCTTGTCCCTAGTTATACACATTAGATTTTACAGTCTTTGAATTATTTATTACAAATTTAAATCAGACAACAAGGCCCATATTACAAATAACTTACAGACTATGCATTTTAAGAACTTGAGAACTAAACACTATTTCGGCAACAAAATAGCGTGACTACGTTGAATCGTCTGGCATTGTGTCAGATTCGACAATTTGCCCCGGAACCTCCGAAACACGACACCCTTTGGCCAGAAGTCGGCGCACTCGATGAGCCCCTGCAGCGGTTGCAGCACGCTCACCGCAAAAGGGTTGATGTGCGCGTAGTGGCCTAGTGGCGCGATCGAAGCTGTAACGCCCTCAGCGTGTAGTACCTGGACTCAGAAACAAGAATTAACAGCGTCTCGTTCCATCATGTGTCACACACACGCAGACACAGGATGTAAGTGTCTGGAAGGTTTTTTTTTTTCACATAGTACAGATGGTAATTTACAATCCCACCGCCCGGATGTAACAGTAATCTTTAGATTGTGGCAACGTACACAAACAGGTGTAACCCATTTGTATCATTAAATAAATGAATAAATATTATAGGGTCATTCTCACACAAATAGACTAAGCCCTACAGTAAGCTCAAGAAAGCTTGTCTTGTGGGTATTCAGAAAACGATAGGTATATTTAATCTACAAATACCTCAATACGTAGAGAACATCCATGACTCAGAAACAAATATCTGTGTTCATCACACAAATAAATGCCCTTACCGGGATTCGAACCCGGGACCATCGGCTTCATAGGCATAGGTTCACTACCTACTAGGCCAGACCGGTCGTCACATACATATATCAAGATACACACACAGAGTGTAAGAGCGTTTGGTATGTTGTAGCAAAGTACACAGGTGTAAAAATATTCGTACGGTTATCATTATATACCAGAATACACATACAGGGTGTAAAAACACTCGTACGGACATTATATATTATACCACAATACACACACAGGATGTAAGGGCGTTTAATAAGTTGGAGCAAAGTACACACACACAGGGTGTAAAAACATTCGTACAGTTATTATTATATATACCACAGTACACACACAGGATGTAAGGGCGTTAAGCGTACAGACACAGGCTGTATGGTGAGCTTGTTACGGCGTACTCGCACAGGGAGCATCCGTCTCATGCAAGCTTAAATGGTGCTGCTTGTTACCGCGTTCTCGCACAGGGAGCTCTCGGCCTCAAGCAAGCTTATTTGGTGATCCCTGTTACCGCGTTCTCACACAGGGAGCTATCGGCCTCAGGCGATCTATCACACTTGTTACCGCGTACCCGCGCAGGGGGTATCGGCCTCAAGCAAGTGTTTCACATGATCTTCGATACCGCGTACGCACACTGGACGTAGCAGCCTCAGCCTCAGCCCCGCTAGGCGCAGTGAAGTGGTGGTGAGTTATCTATCGGTAGCTACCGCGTACACACACTGGATGCAGCGGACTCCAACCACGTCGTTGCGGCTCTCGGACGGACGCACTCAGGTCCAGCATGTAAAGCATTAAACATTTTACACTTTATTTATTTAACATATACACAAATATGTATTTAAATATCGGTTAGACTTTGGTTGGAATTGCATTAACATGAACGTCAATTAAAATGAGACACGTGTGCATTGCGTCACGAATATGAATTTCATGTATATAATGAGGTAATTATAGTATGATAATAACTGTAATTTCCGAGTAACAACTTGAATTTTCGGTACCAGGCTCAAAATTAGAGCCTAGTCCTATCCACAGTTTCATCTTATCCGCTGAGTTAACATTGATATATTTACGACCACCTCTTTAAAACCATTACGTACTATAAAAACACTATATGTAATTATAGTCTACTATGATAATACAAAAACTCCAATTTGGATTTAAGCACTAGGAGTATTGATAAAGATAAAAATAAGTTTATTGCACACAAAACAGTATATGAATCGGTACAGAATTGGTGTGACATCGGTGAGTGCATAGCATGGTTACATAACAGAGTTTCCAGCGGTCCCCGCACTAAGCTAGGCCTGTACCGCGAGAGACCAAGTATGCATTTATATGTCATGTGTGACAGTTGGAATATAGAGAAGGAATATAACCCAAACATACATTAGGAGTGATTGGACATTTGCCAAATCGTCGTACTGTAAAAGTTGCCTGTAATCAGATCTTTGTTGTTTGCTTATCCTTTCACAAATTCAAGTCAAAATTGCTGTAAGTAGTTAGATTATTTTAAAATCTCGCAATTGGCTTCCAAGTGACCATGCCTTTTGCATTTGGTACCCTTAACAATTTCTTTGACCATAATAATCCTAGTATAGTTCTACTGTAATGTTGTTATATAATTTGTGCTCAAATAAGCATTACAGTAGCCATGTAATCGTCTAAAATGCTACTATAGAACTAGCTTAAAATACAAATCGTTATAAAAATGCTGTCAGCCATAATACGGCGGCAGTGTTTCAGGTTTAAGTTTCCAGCGACTTATAAACATAATATTGTAATAAATTTATGAATTAAATTATATTAAAAGAGGTACTGCAAGTGGCCGGATCGATGGGGCGTTCGAATCAGCGTAAGACAGTTAGTTTGTTTTTTTAAACTTGGCGGATTTTTACTTTTACAGACCTTTTGGTGTGTAAAACTGTCGACTCATAAAGAGTGTGCAGGAGCAAAAACACCCTCAGCACGCACTAAACCACTCGTTTCGATACAGTTAGTAAATATTCTCCGCATATTTTCTAGATAGAAAGTACGCAGAGTAGCTGAATCTTCGGGTAACATAAACCGCGTCCTATCGAATCTATCAAATAAACAAAAATCAAACTTGGGACTTAACTATTCTATGAAAGACAAACGCTGGCGTGATCTATCTCGTTGCCACCGGCATCTAGCGAACGGTATTTGCATACTAATGTCTAATACATGCTATGAAATTGCGAAAGACTAACGCTTGAAGCGCGATCTAACTCGACGCTAGCGCCATCTAGCTTGCAATTGGGTAAACTTTCCATATTGGAAGTGGTGTTAAGTTATAGTACATATTTATATATCTGTTCGATCGATAATTTTCGATCTATGTATAAATAACAAGCATCTATTTATTTATTTTTTAACTAGATTAGGTATAATGGTAACTAAATGAGCTCTTGACTGTATGCGGTATTCATTTTCAATGTTAGTTGTTATTTTATTTATTTTTTGTTTTTGAAAACTCACAGCTAAAGTAACAAAATAAGTTTCAAAATAAAAACAGTAAGCCAATTTCACATGTAAAAACTGCGTAAAGTATATGACGTGCGAAATTGCAAAATTAATAATAACTATTATGCTTACAATTATGTTGCTTTACAGTGAGACTGAGTTTTTAAACAATGAACGAGAAGAACAAAAGAGAAAGAAATAAGATGAAATTGTGTTAACAGTATCACAGAACAGATCGATGTGATCATGCTATTTACAAAGCTGATTAAAGGACTTAGCAGCTCAGAAAAAAAATGAGTTTTTCCTATAATTAGTATGAAGGAAGGGAATATGGAACGTTCTTTTGGTGCGAGAGGATAGACGTGAGGGGACTGATTACCATAAGTTCGCTAGCAGGTCAGGACAGCCTACATGGTCCTGAGCGATTTTCATAATATAAATTACATCAGATATATTCAGCCGGATTTAAAGAGGTAGCAGGAGGAGTTTGGCACAATGCTGTAACTTTATTTTGGAATTTTGAATTTATATTTCAGTAAACAAATATACTTTTTTTTATTCTTTCTACTTTTGAAATATAGGTGTCATAACAAGTGTTCCAAACCTGAGAGGCGTATTCCAGATGGCTCCTTACCAGTAGCGGCGCGTGAAAATTCTGGCTAGGCAACTCGGAACAAAAAAACACCTTAACATTATGTACTTTTTTTTCATGATAAAAGTGAGGCGTGCGCTAGGTGTGTCCTTGGGCGCGACCTTTTGCAGTTAGTGTATAACCACCTTTGCCATACTATTATGCACACAACATACAAAATATCACTGGTTTAGTAACTTTATATATATATTTGTACACGTAAAATCGTAAGTAAAATCACATAAAAGCATTTAAAACTCTAATAATAACAACAAGCCTTGGTAACAACCGGGACGGGAGTCTTCACAAACACACAAATTCTAAAACCTATTACTACAAACCTACAAACAGTACTTTCTTTGAAGAAACGTTCTTTATCAAATTATTAAACTTGAGATTACATAAGATTCTTGGATTTTTCTATTAAAAGTCATCATTTTTTAAAGGTTTTTACAAAAATTGTTATCAATGATAGCAAAATACTGTACAATTTTACCCATTTATTCAATTCAATGTTTTTGTATGGCAATATTAAGCATTCGCGCGGCAAACGCCACTCGATTCAAAATTGTGAACCATTACACTCCGATATAAATCTTACCTGTTTGTATTTAAGGTTTAAATTCAAATGAAGCAGTATGTTAATAATAACTGACGTTATCGCGGCCGTGTACAGAGGGCCTACCGCGTACCCCGAAGTTCGCAAATTGCGAGCATCCTTCTCTTTCACCCTAATTACGCCATTGGAGTAAAAGAGAAAGTAGCCCGCAATTTGCGTACTACGGTGTTCGCGGTAGGCCCCTCAGTGCTCGCGGACTTTATGAATATGTGCGTGCATTTTTCCAATATAAACCTTATGCTATTACGTTTAAGGTTTTTATTCAAATGAATAACCCGATACAAGACCGAGTTGCTTTGAAGCTCATTCGCGTGGACTCTCTATAGCAAACTTTATGAGCGTGTGCATGAGTTTTCGTATCTGTGTAGTGGCGCATGAATGAATAGTCAAGCTTAGCTTCACTTCGCGCGCCTGCTATGATTAGTGCTTTAGTAAATCGTTATCAATTACAAGGTAATGTAATACGTAGTGTTTTCATTATGGATATATTTTTAATTTTAATGATGATATATAAGTTTGGTTTACGTAGCAATAAATTTTAGGCAAGCCGGTGGGAATCGAGTTGTATGGACCCGCCGCCCCTGCTCCTTACAAATGCGCAATAGACAATTTTAATTGATTTTAGTCTTTTAAGGTTCTTACACGATCTTATGATAAAACCAAGTGCCTTGAAAGCTTTGTTGACTATTGAATCAACGTGCCGATCAAAGATCAACTTGTTATCCATTACGACACCCAAGTCCCTTATTTCACTACACTTAGATATAACCTCATTTATAACAAATAGAATTAAAGACATTACGCTTACTAGTAAAAGAGATGGCAAAACATTTGAACACATTTATATCTAGTTTATTATTAGCACAATATCGATCTAGTCTAAGGAGATCTTCTTGAAGGTAAGTAGAGTCGAGAGTGTTATTAACTATCCGGTAGACTTTCATATCATCAACAAATAAAAGAATATTCGAGTGTTTAAAGCAATGGGAAGTATCGTGTAAATATTTGATGAATAATAATAGTCTAAGAGATCCTTGGGGCGCTCCTGAAGGGATTTCCACCCACGATAATGAAAATCCGTTCAGAACGACCGCTTGGGACCTGTTTACGACACAGGAGGAGAACCATCGAAAGAGGTCTCCTCTTATACTTACCTACTGATAAAAGTTTATGTAATAGCAGATCATGGTCGATGTAATCTGTGTACACAGCATCGACTGGATCTTCACCATCCAAGTTATGTGACGCGTAATCGTTAAATCATTATAATGTGGAAGATACAGATCATATAGAATAAATGCAAAAGTTCCCTATTGTTAATAACCAAAAACATAAAAATGAAACTAGTTATTCCTTACTAATTCGAATCTGAATCATTCACACTATCATTTATGTATACATATACAACTGAAACTAGTTTTTTGGAGAAATCGCGAAACGTCTGGTTGACGTAACTGGTGACCGAAGAGCTGGCGGCTTCCTCGCACAACGTATCAGTATTGCGATACAACGAGGAAATGCCGCCAGCATCCTTGGTACAATGCCTCAAGGGCCTATTTTAGATATAAGCTAGTTATAGTAATCATCTGTATATATCCATTATGTATATTGTTATTGTCAATAAAGATCCACTGAAACTAGGTCACGTGTTTTGTGGAATTAAAAGTTTATTTTATTTTAAAACATTTATGTATAGGTAATTAGTCTTGATTAATACTGAAAAGATATTTAATACTGGTATTTAACATTGCACTACTGCGATATAATTTTTAAACTGGAACTTTGTCCACTGACAAAAATAATAGCTACTAAAAACTATAGAACTATAAATATGAATAAAATTATTTCAACAACTAACTGCATTAGGAGGCGGTTATCACTTATCATGAAAAGTAAAATTACTGAAATAGTTCTAGGTAAATACAACGCTGGTTCCGTTGCGCAAAAAAAACTATGCGCGAATGCTAACTATATATTTCTATGCACCCTCATAAGGCTAGGCCATAGGCTAGTCTAGTAAGTATTTAAGTCGTCGATAGGATTTCAACATATTCAGTGAAGACGAACTGCCTACTTGTTAACATTTACAACTTATAATAAAACCAAACTTCTGGTGATGGGTAGGACATCAATTTAAAATGAGTTTGTAGAAGTACCTCATTCTCAAATGATGAGAAGTATTAGTATATTTTCTGCACCAACTGTTCCATTAACTCCAATGGCAACAATAAATATTTTATTTATGTATATATTCATGTATTCCTAACTTACCTTCTAAATATTTAATTGGAGTGCAATTGTTGAGGTTAAGAACAGTAATTTAACAACAGAAGACAGATAAATTGAAGAATTAAACTAAGGACTGAAAGTACCTACATTAGGATGTAACTACATACTCACATATACAGCAACTTAATTTGATGCTTTTATGAAACTTGTTCTAATTTAGCTGTTCGTTATTTTTATTGTTAAATTGTTCAGTATCAATGCAAGCTACTCGATATTATTTTAAGGTTAATAGTCATATTGCAATAATTAAAAATAATAATTTTGGTCACTTAAATTAAACGATTACTGAGCAAGCTTCGAAAATACCCAGTCAGTACAGGGACTTGGTTGACATTCTAATTGCTTAACAAGTAACCATTTGACTGTCCAGTCTAAGCACCAGTTGCACCAGCCACAGTTGATGGACTGGCTAACATCACTCAGTAGTAATATAATATAAGTATAAGTGACCTATGAAAGCCATACAATAAAATTTGAGTATGGGAAGCCATACAATAAATTTTGCGAACACTTTAACAGTGACAGACGGTTTGGTGCAACCAACCTTCTTGAGGTCAGGTTATACTGGTTTGTGCGTTAGTGCAATAATAGTAATAGCTAACAAAATTGTACATAGATCTTTAATCAGAATATTATTTTGAAGCAAATATAACTACTACAAGAAATAAATAGTTAGCTATTTAAATAGACATCTCCATAGTTTGTAAATTGCTTGTCACAATCAGACTACTGAGCACTTACCTAGTTCCATTGCACGGGACTAAAACCCTTAGGTATACTTCTCAGTTCTCATCACTATTTTCCATTAGTCAAACCTATTTGAAACATTTTATTTTTAAACTTTTCAAGTGTAGCAGTCAATTTTGTCCTTAGTTCATCCCGTGTGAACTTTACACAATTACTCACCAGCCAGCACAATGACTGTGTTACTTGTATAGGCCAATTGTCCATCACAATGATATCTGTGAACATAATGTAAGAACACACACACACAACACAAAAATAATTATTTGATAACAGTAAATCACCATACTTAATATACTGTATTACAATAGTGCATGAATAAAACCCTTATACCTACATCTCAACCTACTTTCTGCTTGTAAAACTCATTTGAACAGGTAGTGGTCAGTTTTGTCTTTATTCCTCTTCTGGAACCAACCAGCCATTTTCATTTTGCTTGTATAGTTACACAGGTGATTATTCCATCCTAAATTATATTGTACTTTCAGGGGGGTACACTAATCCCTTAATACCAGTCATTTAAATAAATGACAATATAATAAAATCACTTCTTTTGTCACTAAGAAATACCGGATAATGAATTAATTAAAACTCAAATGGGATCATGACAAAATTACTGTTCAATATTCAATCTAGTCTAGGGTGAAGGCTTCAGTGGGTACACCAGCAAAATCACTATGCCACAGTAGGTATCAAACACTTTGCTTTAAACTTAAGGGCAGTTCATCATGCATTTCTTACCATTAAGAAAATTCCTTAAATATAATTTGAAATACACACCAATACTTTCCAATTGATAGGCCTGAAGCTGAATAACCTTATATGACCCCGGTGGAACTTCAGGAATATTACACTTATATAACCTTAATGGTAACTAAAAAATTAACTCAATATATATCATTACTTGTTTTTACTCAATATAATCATGATTTGATATTGAATTCAGCATTTCAACAAGATGCCAAGTACATTTATTGTACAGCACAAATAAGAATATCAAATTTGAAACTGCCAAGCCTGGTTTCCTGACTTGACATGTCGTGTTATACAATTTTGATTATTTATATACTTTCTCAACTGCACAAACTAAACCATGCGCAATCTCATAAATAATCCTATTACGCTTCGCACATTTTAAGTGAACATTCACTACATATTCAAATTAATTCTCAGTCCTAAATATAATAAATATCTCATAGTATTTATTACCTGTTTTGCTATCATAAACAAACCACTCTCCTGTATTGTAGACCAACATCATGAGTTGTGATCGAATTTGTTTGCCTCGCCTCGTTCACGTAGCTTACCGGCAGGTCAATGACCGGTAGGTGATAATATTGTACTTCTCCGAATTCATATACGATTTATAACAATTCATACGTTTGTTAAATAGGTTTTGAACAACACATTGAAACACTTCGCGACCCAAAACTTAGTGCATTTTCCCAAAGTAGGTACGTGCCCATTATAAGCGTAATAATGCTACTTCCAACATTACGATTTCGTACGAGAATAAACTTATTTAACTGAAATACTTTGTGAGCATGAATGTTTATAAGATCTCACTTCTGAAATGAAAGATATAAAACGCACTAGGTCTTGAGTAATTGATTTATTTGTGAATTAAGTACATGATAATATTAAGTCCGACGACCGACGCTCACGTTGGCGCGGGATGCTCTCTTGACAGCCGCGCCCATGACAGCTGGGCTGTCAGTTAGGGCACGTTTACAAACCCGGACAATATAAATATTAACAACTAATATCAAAATAGAAATAGTTTGATGACAGACGGTGTTTTCCATATAATAATGATATAAATTATCTTACATTTCTAACACATGTATGATCGTTGCTGTCAAGATGAAGCCGGTTCATTGTCGATGATATCATTCTCCTTGGTGAATTTGGTGTTTGTTTCGTTGATGATTAGTCCTCGTTGAGTCCTTTAAACTGCGCGCTTTACAATACAATTGTTTTAATTTTAATAAATTCTGTCAGCGTGTCGCATCTTTGTCATCATGCCTCACGTGCTCTTATCTTCGCATCCAGTCTTTAATATCTATTAGTCTCCGACTTTATGAAGGTGCCGCGCTCACGTTTCGCGGCGTCGATTTCCCCCGACTATTGTTCGTAATCTTACGGCTAATGCGCGGTGCACTGACAGCGCATGAGCACACGCCCGTAAACAAACGGATAGCGTGCTAATCAGAATATAATTAGGTACGCTATTTCGACGTTTATTGTTCCAGTTAGAAACTTGAATGGATTGCCCGTTAATACTAGATTCTATGATTACTCGACAAGTTACCACAGTATAATCTAGTAAATAGTGCTGTTTACTGCTGTTGTTGAAGAACTTTTAATTTGTAACATGAAATTAGTTTATTTTATAGCATAAAATGAGGTTTATCAACTTTAGCCTGTTAATTAAGACTCAGACTAAATTCTAATCAAATAATTTTCTATGTGACATAGATACTCTAAGCTAAAACACTTGTGCCTCATTATAAATTTGTTTAGATAGCTGTTGGTCGGGGGCTCGGGGGTTGACATTAGGACAGTTTGATTAAACATTGCAATATTTTATGAAAAACGGCACTATATTAACTTAACTGATATTAAAAACAAAACTAACAATTCAATACAACCGAAAAGACATTTGGAATGTATCATAATTTCTTCAATAAAGAGGAAGTAATAAGCAATAACGGTGAGGGCAGAGGGGGATAGGCCGCCGACCCGAGGGCCTAATGACATCCCTAACATGGTAGGTGAGGTGCGTCACATCACATGTATGTCCTTTAATACGTTTACTGAAAGAAATACACGAGGCTTTTCTGACACGTGTAGTGTCACAAGAATCTGAATATTGTAAGGTCAACTGTAAGCGGTTAAAAGTATTCCTACATGGCAGAGTTCATTGTACATTTGATATTAAAAAGAAGTTGTATATGTACAATTGTACAGTCAGCATCAGTAGTAGCGGATGAAGCAACGCTCCAAAAGTATCTGACATCCTGGAATTACATATATACCAAATATATATGTATCTTCATTTCGCGTTCTAAAGTATCTGGTCCAGTCTAATTGTTGTACATACAGGAATTTATATATTTTTGTTAAGCTATTAAAGAATGGTGAATACGTTTGATGCGTAGTCTGATCTGTTACTTTTGATGCTGACTGTACACCACGGCTGTGTGTTTTAAGCCTTTTTTAATGTTTAAGAAAAGCAGTTATCAACTCCAAACTAGATGTTTGTGTTATAGATGCCGTTGTAAGGTTTATAGATTTGCGAAATGTCTACTGATTTTACAAGTAGAGAGGAACGACGTATTATAAATTAAAAACGCCATAAAATTTACGACAGCCCCTATAAATCTTCCATAACGGTCGATTCGCCGTGAAAGGGCAATGGACCTATTGACGGCTCCCGCATTTTTACACTGTCGCGCTCCCTTTCAAGCTAGGAGCATTCAAACGAATTGGTTCCATTGGTGAAATAAAACGAGAGCGGATCGTGTACGAAAAACAGATATTAAGCCTGTAGGCAAATAGAACAGGAACAACTACAATTGGAGGACATCTCAGAAAGAGCAAATGCCTTTACGCGAATAATTTATGTTGGTTGTTCATGTTTACTTTTGCAGAGCTCTTGTAAGTTGTAATTGGAAGTTGGAACCCACTTAATTACACAGCACAATCAACTGTGACAAAATTTAGGAAGTCAGTAAGTAAGTAAATATTCTTTATGGCATCAACAATTATACATTTTACATACATGTAAAACTACAAATAAATTTAAAAGGAAAATAGAACCAGGTAACAACAGGCGGTCTTATCGCTAAAAAGCGATCTCTTCCAGACAACCTTTAGGTAGCAGGACATTTAGAACTCATACAAAAGTCAACAGGTAGTGCAAGGAGCTAATTAAACTGGAGACTATTCAACATAAACACACATACCTATACTACATACTACTTATATAAGGTATTCAAGTGTTATAAAGATTGTCGCTTTTGATAGAAAATCCAATGTATGCGAATGATAGAGGACTTTAATAGCTTCATACCGAATTGACCATGTTTAGGTAATGCAAATTGTAATTTAAGACATAATCTGTTTTATGATGCATACTGAATTTTGAATTACAATATGAGTACCATAACGAAACAACATCAATCAAACGATACAAAACAATGGCAATAACATTTTCTAATTAAGTTACTTGTGATTCACGTGTCAGTGACCTTCACGTGGTGGCGGATGCCAGCACTCCATCACCGTTCCGTTTCACAGCCTTTTGTACTACATAAACAAAGATGGCTGACTCATTCTTGCTACGTTATTTAATTTATCGCGTTGGAAAATGTTTGACGAGGAATAAAAATTATATAGCGGCATAAAAAAAAAATCTTTAAAGTAATACCAGTTTATCATCATTTAATAGAAGGCAACTCATATTCCTGTTTTGTGCAACTGGTGCTGCATGGTTGGGTTGGAATTTCATTATAATTCGGTTTAGCTACACGCACATATTTGGCATACGCATTTGCATCAATCAACACGAAAGAGGCAAGTTGCATCATATTGACATTAGATTACCGTGTCTAAACAATCTACGATCGGAGATTATTAAATTTGTCAGTTGCTTTTGATGATCGATGAAAGCGCTTTCCGGAGACAGTAATGCATTTCACGTATAAAGGACCACCCCGGAACGTGCCTGACGTGTCGCCACCCATCCACCCCTTCCCCCCGTCGCGTGCCACCACCAACATGCAAATTTAATACTGTTATTTTTATTCCAACTTTACAAGGGCAGTGGGGGAGGTAAAGTATGATAAAGGGGCATAATGTGTCTTAATGGGCACCCCATTTCCTTAACACGTAGCGCATTCATAATAATGGCTTCTTAATGTTTTATGAAACGTCAAACTTCAGCATAAATACTGGCACAATTATATGCTGATTGAGAATCGTGAGGGAACTAATAAAGTTACTACAAGGGCGTAGCGAAAGTAAGTTTTAGCATGAGTTGCCGAAGTTAATGATCTTCTTGCCGTATATTATATCCTTAATTAAGCTGAAGTAATAAGGCTAATGTACCGCCGTACCTAACGAAGCATGAAATCTCTTATTGATTATGCCAGGAAGCACGGTTATCGCACCTGATCGCTGTAGCGGTGGGGGTAGAGGCATTCCGCTTGCACGTCGTTTCATCGGTGCGTTTAACGAACATGCAAAGTTATGCAAACTGCACCGCGGCGGCATGCACGCAAAATTTGTGACGCGAGCACTGCCAGCATGCAGATTACTTCGTTACTGTACATCAAGATACCGAACACATAAATCTTGCATACATAACGGAGATATTTGGGAGCGTATTTACGAGCGCAAACTGAAATAAAGTATACCTACCTACATTTGAGAGCCGAAAGTACCTACTCTCGTAAACTTGATTGTATCTGTAAATTCGATGGTGAAAATCGTGCGAGCTCGTGTAAGGAGGACTTATTACTTGTTAGTTAAGGTTATTAAGTAAAGAATGCTGTATCACTATAATTTCCATCATGTTAAAAAATATATATTTATACTTTAAGGTGAGATACATTCATAATCCCTTATTGCATTGGCTAAAATACTCGTATGTTAATTAACCAAAGCGGTGCGTTAACACTACATTTTATTTAATAATATTTTATTCATAGTCAAATAATAAGGTAATCCCCAAAAATGTAACCGCACAAGCATCGTCATAACCTTATTATACATTAATACTAAACCTACACTTCATTTTACTAAATTTTATTAGTTTTACAATAAATAATACATTTTATTCATTTCATATTAGTGTCGTTAAAGTAGAATGGTTGAAGATTACCTACGTCATTATGTTTGATACCTACGCTACCTTTCATCGTCATACTCGTAACATATTCACATAAAATGATTCCCAAGAAGACCCTTCCATTATTTTTAAACCTATAAAAAAACTTATCGGAATTCAAAGCCGCCACACACCACGTTGTTTGTTTCAAGTCCACAAACCGGACACGAGAGAAAACAAAACATTATTCAAACACTACAAAGCAACGTTTTAAGTTTCGTGTAGGTATTCCAATTAACAAAATTCATCAACCGACAATCCGTTCAGTCTAGCTCACAAATAGCCCAATCCCCTGTCGTCGCGATGCGACAAACCGAAAGCAATTAAAATCGAAATTAAATTGCACAGCAACTCGGGAAGTATTGAATATCCGAATAGCGACACAAAGGAGCTGCGACACGTGTCCGCTAAACTGCGTCATTTGTTTACCGGCTGGGGGCAGAATAAGTATGTAGGTATACATGTACATGTGCGAAATGTGACCTATTTGAACGTGACCTATTTATTAAGAATAAAGAAACTACTTATTTGAATTTTGGTCAGGACTCGATACTTAATCTTACGGTCGCTCGGTTCTTACGTTTATTAATCCTACATTTAGATTTAAAGCTGGCAATAAGACAATTTTTGTGGTTCGCACTCATTTTCAAGTTGGGATGAGGGCTACAGATGTTTGAAAAGCTTTATTACAATAATTAATTCAATACTTTGCATATACATTTTCACATAACCCCTTACTGAACAGTTAAATTTTATTTTTATTAACAAGGTCACTACATTGAACAATATAATTTCGGCAAAACTCTCAGGAAACCCGTTAAACTAGTTTGGTCACGTGGCGAAATTTATTGTTGGAGGTCAAAGTAAAATAACTATTTAACACAGTAATTAATAACGGTGTGTACATATAAAGCTAAATTGTTGAACGTTAAAACAATTAATCCAGTTTATTAAACGTTGTGATAAACCTTAATTTCTTAGGTTTGACTTGGTTCTGATATTTGTTGATTGTTCTCGTTTATTATTGTAGTATTTCAGGAAGCTAAACGTGACTAGTTTACCAACCTAAACTACAGACAACATTGAAAAGTTTAACGAAAAACAATAGCCCGAGCTTCGTGAAATGGGTCAGAGATGTTTATTTATCCTACAGTCATGTTGAATAGTTTATCAAAAACGTAATTAATTATTTACATACAGTGGGCGGCCGATCGTAAATTCAGGCAGATCGTCATGTTCCTGTGTAACGTTTTGCCTGTGGGTCACATTAAACTAATAATATTTATAGGTAGGATGGGTTCGTTAGGTTGCTTCAGATGCCCGAATTGCAAACTGTCCAGAAATAGGAGCCCCGTCGACCGAGGGAACGAGACAAAGATTTTCATGTTTCACGATATGGCTAGGAATTTCCCGATCTGCCTAATCTTACGATAGGCCGCCGATATATCTTTCTACTTATCTGACTGAAGTAACAAATAAGTATTATAACAAGGTGTCATACAGGGTGATCCGCTGTCTCCTAAACTATTCACAAGCACCCTCGAAGAAGTTTTCAAGAGCCTGGCGGTTTCCTGGGAGGCTAAGGGAATAGTCGTCGGTGATAGGAAGCTATCAAATCTTCGTTTCACCGACGACATCGTTTTCTTTGCCCCTCCTACAGCAGAACTAAAGCAAATGCTCCAAGATCTGAGCAACGCAAGCCTTCAGGTTGGACTTCAAATGAATCGCGCGAAGACTCAAGTTATCACCAACAGTAGGAATCGTCGTAGTATCGAGGTGGACGGGCAGATCATACACTATGTTGACGAGTACATTTACTTGGGTCAGCTAGTCTCTTTCAGTAACATGCAAGACAGGGAAATTGAGCGGCGTGTTCAAAATGCCTGGAAGAGCTACTGGTCGATGAAAGAGCTAATGAAGGTAACCTTCCAATGTCACTGAAGCGCAAACTCGTTGAAATGTGTATTCTGCCTGTCCTAACCTACTGGGCCCAATCTTGGTCACTCACAGCGATTCAGAAGTCCAAACTAAAGGTTTGCCAACGTGCTATGGAGCGCAGCATTCTAAACTGATCGCATAAGAAACACCACGCTGCGCTCTAAAACCCGCATTGCTGACGTAGGCGAGAAAACCGCTAGGCTAAATGGGACTGGGCCGGTCACGTCTACCGCATGCATCCGGAGAGGTGGGCTAACATAACCACCAAGTGGATGCCGGTAGAGGGACGTGGACGGGGCAGGCCCAGACGGAGATGGCGGGATGACCTGGACAGCTTCCTCAACAACTGGCCGGAGGAAACACCAAATCGGGAGTCATGGAATTTAAGGGGAGAGGCCTTTGCCCAGCAGTGGGACACTCAAACTGGCTAATTAAAAAAAAAGTATCTACATACATACAGCCTTAAATACTAGAACTCGCAGAACATGTTCAATTACGTAAAACGGTATTGTTTACCAACCAACCTTGGAAACTTGGCTAGTTTCACATTCAAAAGTTGGTCCTGTCCCTCCCACGGCAGGGTAGGTCGCGAAATGTTCACAAAAGTGAGCAAACTTTCCACAACAATGTGAACAAAGTTGGAACGATCCAAGCTATATTTGTTGCAATTCCGCGCTTTGTTCTCAACTCTGCAGCCAATACAAAGTTTGCTAGCTTCTGAATATGTATATTATCAATAGTTTGAGCTTCACGGCTCGCTTGATAATATTCATATTAAGTATCCATAAATATACCTACTCAATAAAAATACAAAACATTCTAACTGGGAATAGCAGTTTTAGCGCTGTAGTATCCCTGAGCATGAAACCGCACAGAGTCGTTTCAGAAAATTATGCAAACAGTTCACTGCTTACTGTACGAGGATGGGAAATTCCGGCTCTTTATTATGTAAATACAGTGGCCCCACGGCGACAGACTTTATTAATATTTGAATTATTCAGCAACTAATCAACGGCAACAAAATTCAGCAGGTTTACAAATACAATAGAGACATTTACAGGATCCCGAACTGGGAATTATAGCAGGCAATACACGAACAGCATAACATTCAACGATGACGCAAACGCGAACAAGAAATAAGATGAGAAATCTTGATACATAGAACTATATGTGTATTACGCTATTTACGACTTTTCGTCGCCTATCAGTGCCCAACTAACATGACAGCGTCAAAATAGCCTACATATCACTGTTATAATGCTCTCATTTGAGAATTAAGAGTGTTAAGAATACCTGTAGTAGGTTGGTAGAGGACTCTATACCACCCTTATAACCACGAATCAGGCCCCACTTTTTACAGGTAAAGGTGTCAGGAAGCCTATACAACAGTGTTACTTAAGGGTCAGAAGTACTTAGAAGGGAGTTAATTCACCCTCAGCTATTACTTTAGCCGATTCTACGTTCTCATAGAATCATTAGCTAACACAATAGGTGTGAGACAACCCTCAGTTAAGAATTTTAAACTTGTTAAACCTATAAGAGAGAGTGGGTTAACGATTTAACGCGTACTAGATATCTAAAACATTCTCAATTAAATATGTGACCGCTTTTTGAGAACTCTTTTTGTACTGTTTTTATGTATTAGCTTCAAAGAAATCCAAAACGATCAAACTTATAAAATAAATGATACAAAGAAAATAAAACTTATCACAGCAACATTTAATGGCGATCTGCTCGCAAGTTTTTATTAGGAAGAAGAAGTTTTATCGTGTGAAAAGTGAAAAAGTGCTGCGCCTGCGATTTTACGGTAAGTGTATACCATGTTTTCCATCTTAATTTTAACGCGCTCCGGATTAATTAAAGATTTAAAGTAAAACTTATGCTTAATAAAATAGACGCCTTAAAGTTTTATCAGCAACTTGTTCTTTTTGTCGGCCATTGGCAAGTAAAGTTACGTGGCATCGATAGAATGATAAAATAAAAATTATTAATGGAGTATTTTGTACATAAATATTGATCAAACAAGTACATTTTTAGGTTACTTTACTAAAACAATGGCGAACTTGCTATTACAGCTTTAGCTCTCCCTTAACGCATCATTTACACTTTTTGAGATACAGCATCTTTAGTCGAGAGTATTGTGCAGTCTTTAGTATACATAAGAGTGTAATAATAGACTCAAACAAAGCGTTTAACTATATAGAAGACAATACAACCGGCTAAGCATTTTTAAACCTGATAGAATTAGGGTTCTTTGACAAAGTAATCAAAACCTGATAGTAAAAAAATAATCACTATAATATAATAAATAATCACTATATATTTTTCTTTAGGTTTGTTATAATATTATAAAATATGCTTTTAATAACTTATTCGCGTAATTTATATTAAAATTGACATATATCCCTTTGGATTCCTTGAGTTCTTATACTGTGTTAATTCACATCATTACCTTTAGAATGTCATTAAAATGCACTTACTTAACACAATGTGCATTCGTAAAATCAACGTTACAGCTTAAACCTGCAAAAATGAGATGATCCAAACTTTTGGCATCTTCTTTAATTTTCGTATTACTACACTCTTGACAAACTCTGTTCATTACACCATTGCCTGTAGAAAGCCTTCAAAAAGGTACTCGGCTAACACAATTAGCATAAGCAAAACTTACGTTAAAGCTTGAAACTTCATAAGAGAGTTATGCAACGCTTTTAGTATCTGGTGTTACGACACACTTGACTAACTCTTTTATGCAACCCATGCCTGCAGCTTAAAGTTATCACAACACCTAAAGATATATAAGATACTTCACAGTAACCATTAAGTAACAATAAACATCAGTAAGTGTCAGCGGGCGCTGTTGTAAAGATTTAAGTGTTACAAACAGGTTAAAGCTATAAAGCTTGACTCCAGTAGCTGTAATTAACACTATTATTACTCTCAATTCTGCATAACATCATCCATTGTAGCTCTAGAACCACTGTTGGAGTGGAATTTATTTCTTAACTCCTCTATAACGTTCCAAGCTATAACTGAGATTATTATAACGCCGTTCAAAAGATTAAAGTTTTAAAGAAGCCTGTAACTGACGGTATAATGTTTGTTGGGTGTGAATGCAACTCAACCGGCAGACGATGTTAAAGAGCTTCTCCCAGAAATTAACGTTCTCAACTTTGTATGAATCGTGTAAGTGAAATACCTATATGTAAAAATCTTTTTGGCCCTCAGCCGGCAGCGTTCTCGGCTGTCACACACAGCTCCGGAAACCTTCTGGCAGCTTGTATCGCCAACATTATGCCAGGCAAAGGACAACTTTCTAGTTATCTACGTGGTTTGACACAAAGAGAACGCTATTTCCTATGTTGTTGCGCACGTTTCTAGTTTTTAAATCGACTATTGAAATAAAACTTGTACTTACATAGCGAGTTTTCTTAATGTCTGTTTTTCCCAGTGGAACGGCCCATAATGTAAGTCGTCAGCAAGTAAACCATATTAGAACAAAAAAGTCATAAATCAATATCGTCCACATAAGGTACAGTTATCCTGAAACTGTAATGGGCTTACGGATCTTGACTTGCTTCATAAACTAGCAGCAGTGTATTACGACTTTTACGCAAACTAATTTGCACTGCATATTAGCATAAAACTTTGTATTCTGATGTAGCTAAACGCAAATTATAGTTATTATAGGTACGCTGCCCTTATGAGGCCACACATCCATCTCTATAATATAAGAAACCTATATCGCACTGCGGCTGTAAAGATAAACCAGTTCTTGTAAAATAAGGGTCATATGTTTAAGTAACCCGTTCACTAGCGCCGAGATGGCACCGCGCCAATTCCTGACGTGCCACTGTACATAGCCGCGTATAACAAATAGAGCTACAATATTATACTGGAAAAGTACAACGCCATTATAAAATATTTCGCTAGAGAACCTAGAATGCTTTGAGAGTTTTTTACGAGTACTAGCTTTAATTCCCTTGCATCTCGCTTCTTGCAACTTGTAAGGATGCTTGTAATTCTGCTAAGACTTCGTGAACTACGTTAATTGTCTCGCTGGAAGACGGCGTTTTGTGCATGCTGCGGTAAATTAGTTTGTAAGGCGACGCTCTTTCAAGCTGCTCAGCTTAGTAAGCATTGATCATCCTGCAAATATTTCCTTACGGAGACGCTTTCGCTTACGATAAGCTCAATAAAATTATGGTCATAGAAACGACTAAAACAATGAAACGACTTATTTGAATTACTGATAGACTCTGTTTCATACAGCAGGGTTTGTAAGCGTTTATTCATTTATTTTCACGTATTAATGTGTACTAAAATACAACAAAAGAAGCCGAACAAGTAATTTCATCGAAAACCTTATGAATGCTGTATTCAATCTAGCAACGCAGACAGGTAGGATGAAGCCAGCCGGCTGAATGCCCCGAATCCCATCCTATTAAGAGCCGAGTTGGATCGAGCCCGGGGGGACTCTAACTAGGTACCCGTTGCCGTAAAACGTACGAGCTTCACGTATCTACAAAGGAAACTAACGAAACTATTTATTAGAACTATTCGCACAGTTTCGAACGAGAAAATTAGCCAAATACAGTGATTGCGACCAATTGCGCGAGCTTTTATGAGTTATGACTGAAACTACTGCTTGTATTTTGAAATATGAAAAGGTTTCACTAAAAAATAAAGGTTAGGTACATGTTACACAGCCATTACCGTTACAAATACTTTCTCAAAAATACATTTTTGTTACTTGTAAGATTGCCGAGAAGTCGTACAGGACCGAGAAAAGGGGCGCTGTCTTGTGTCGAAGGCCAAGTTCATTTTAAGGTCGCTGAGCCAACGGAGGAAGTAAGTAAGTAAATATTCTTTATTGCACCAACAATTATACATTTTACATACATGTAAAACTACAAAATAATTTTAAAGGAAAATAGAACCAGGTAACAACAGGCGGTCTTATCGCTAAAAAGCGATCTCTAAGAGAAATATGAAGGGAAGTATGAAGGATTGCAGAAAAAGGGCGAATCAGTACGTGGTTTTCAGAGTAAAAGCTGGGTTATGCTTATGAGGTATCTATATCCTCAATTCCCCATAGACCGCGAGCCAGGAACAGATTTCCATGACCAGTCGCCTCCCAGGCGAAAACTCGTATAGTGGTTAACAGCTATGTATGATGAACCCTCGTAGACGTCAGCTGCCGCTCCGTTGGTGGGTTGCGGAATGGCAGCCACCGAAACAGATGATAGTTCAGATGCTATTGTTAATTTAAAAAAAAACGTCAGCCAGTTATATTGCGGTGGTAAGAACGTCGGCTGGTCGCATGAACATGTAAAAATAAGCGGTTCAGCTTTTTATGATAGCAATAACAAATCATGAAACTTTGCATGTAGCATTTCATCAGGTGAAACGCCTAAAACGCCATAAACAGATTACGCAATTTACACATTACGCATACTTTACGGACATAAAGTGGTAAGGCGCGTATTTTTTACATGTTCATTTTATGGCTGACGGTCTATCCACCGCGATACAACCGGCTGACGGTTTTTTTTATTTAACAGCATCTAAGCTATCATCTGACAAAGCTGGGAGGCGATGACTGGCGAAATATGCTCCTGGCCCGCGGTCTAGTTGGTAGACTTTATCTATAATACTCCACGCAAATGATTCCACGATTTCTAAATTAACTTAATACTCATAGATACGTGGAACATAAGCGCTAGGGTTGAGTAAATAAATAAATAAAATAAATAAATATTATAGAACATTATTACACAAATTGACTAAGTCCCACAGTAAGCTCAATAAGGCTTGTGTTGAGGGTACTTAGACAACGATATATATAATATATAAATATTTATAAATACTTAAATACATAGAAAACACCCATGACTCAGGAACAAATATCCATGCTCATCACACGAATAATGCCCTTACCAGGATTTGAACCCGGGACCATCACTACCATCAGCTTCGTAGGCGGGGTCACTACCCACTAGGCCAAACCGGTCGTCGAGTAAGATTGCCCCATACAATTTTTCATTCAGTATTTAATGACTCGGGACTTAAAAGACTCAGAAGTTTATAAAGCTCTGAGTCTCGTAAAAACGAGTCGAGTTTATCAATTTAGACTCAAAAGACTTGAGTTCCTACCAAAACTACTCGAAACAGTGTAATGGGCGTACAAAGTCAAAGTGGTACAAAGGCCTGGTATCTCCGCAATTGGTCGTTCGCTGCCACTTAAATCTACAACTAAGGGGAAATTACCTGATGGTTGTGGTGGAGGCTCCGCCGACGCGATCTGCCCGTTGCTGCGCACTGCTGCTTTCTTCCTACCACCCGTCGTAGCCGGGCTTTTCGCACTTTCGCGGTCTACCCTCTGAAACAGAAAACCTCTGTCAATACATAGGTAATAAAATTAAATTGATTAAGTTTGAAGTTCCCTACCGAAGTCGGTTTCCAATTTTAAAGACTTAATTAGTTTGAGTGAATGACTAATTACTCATTCGACGTCAATTAAGGGTAATGGCAGGTTAACAACAGGCTCAATAAAAGCAATGAATTGTGTCCTCTTTACGTGCAATCGCTTTGGCTTTGGTATAGAATTAGGTAATCACAAAATACACAAATAAGTCAAATAAGGACTACATCTAGTCACGATAGTCGTATCGCATCGTACGGTGTAGATATTGAATTAACTACACTTAACTATATCATGAAACTTGAACATGAGATCGAAACAGTTCTACAATGTCTGAAATATTTCTACAAAAGCTTGAAATTCCACAAACAGACCTACTTTGAGAAAGGTCGAAGAAATTAAAAGGAACATAGAGCCTTTACAACATCGTTTGTAGTAATGACATCACAGCACTTTTAAAATGGATTCATTGAGCCGTGAAGAAGCAATCCACTTATTTCGGCCGACGGCGATCCCGTAGAATTGTTGAGTCATGGAGTCATGGCGGCTCATGCTGAGTCACGGCCGAGTCGGCGAGAACCGCCCCACCGCCGAGTCAGCGCCGCACCTCGCCGCGCCGAGATGCGAGACGGCGGAACAGGCCGCTCGCCATGCACTAATGCTGATTGATATTCGATAACGACACACAGTTAATTTAATATACTCCGATAGATTTATTATCATTACCCACCTAAAGTCTCTCTAAAACAATATATCAAACTCTGTCTCCGAGACGCATTAAGAAATGTAAATTGGGCAAGAGTACCTAATTTAGGAACTCAATAAATTGTAGAATCAGAAGGCGACGGTGCGACTAATAAAAACGAATGGATGGGCAGATAAGAAAGACATTTCAAAAGAACGTTTAAATAAGTAAAGTGAAATTTAAAATTTAGATTCTCAAACAAAAGGAGTCATATTTGATGCAGACACTTAAAAGAATATTCAAAGAGGGGTGCCGTTCAATTTTAATACAAACTTTTAGCATAATTTCATTTAACTACTATTGAAACTCATAATAAAAATTATGTATAAAAACAAAACATATAAAGTTGTTAGTCATACTAATTTAATGACAGAATGCTCTATAATCATAAAAACATTCTTCATAACAATATTTAGGAATAATTTTACTTGTTATAACATACATTTCGTATAATAATTAAAATATAGTACTAAATTTTGACGAATGGTGACATAGTGTTCTATGATATAAATAAATATTATAAGACATTATTACACAAATTGACTAAGTCCCACAGTAAGCTCAATAAGGCTTGTGTTGAGGGTACTTAGACAACGATATATATAATATATAAATATTTATAAATACATAAATACATAGAAAACACCCATGACTCAGGAACAAATATCCATGCTCATCACACGAATACATGCCCTTACCAGGATTTGAACCCGGGACCATCAGCTTCGTAGGCAGGGTCACTACCCACTAGGCCAAACCGGTCGTCAAACTATACTTGGTGTCAATCAAACTATAAAATTATACAACAATCTACCTTTTCAACTTCAAAGCTGGTCGCCGTTAGGTACGACGACGAGCGAAGCGAGGAGGAGTGTTAGGTAGAACTGCGACCATATGGGCAGAACCATATGTCTCGGAAATTGTATTTTTGCTTGTTCATTTTCACTAGGCGTTTATATGAAGTTTATCTGAATCCCTTAGGAACCACAGAGGTTCCGACTCACACTGGCCGCTGCTTTGCGGTAAAATGATATATGTCGACAGACGTAAAGTACGGATGTAGGTCAGTTTGACGCTTAGAAAAATCGATTATGTTCCATGCAAATATAATGTTTAAGTTTTTTTTTATTAATTAGTAATTCAGTGTGGTTAAACTTTCAGCAAACTCAATCAAATAAATAAAGTTTATGAACGATTTGCCGTGGTTTGATTGTGAAACCACACCTTCAATATTATGCTGTTGGTTTTCATGAATAAAAAACGTTCTGAGTATAAAATAGTATACAGAGTGAACATTATACTGGTTGCCTGTTATGCAAATACATTACTATGCTACTAAACTATAATTACTTTCGAAATTATGCAATTCGTTTTTATTGTATTTGTTTTTATACCAAATCATAATTTCTGCATATCAAAATTATGCAATTCAAATTATGAAAAATGAAATTTCGCAAATTGTTATTATTAAAAACATTACACACCCTTCAAAGAGATGTAATATAGACGGTCGAAGTTGAAATAAAATTTAACGTTTACGCTTCCACGAGCTTTGTTACGGCGCCTTTAAATAATTTAAAAGTGGTTAAGTAATGAATTAAGCTAATCAAATATCTAACCGATAAAGATCAGCTGGTCGTGTGTTGTCATAACAACATTTTACTCGTAAAAGGCGTGACACTAACTCAGTTGTGGGTTGCGGGTATCAGCAGGAGGCAGCCGACACGCGGGAACTCGTGAAAAATGGGGCAGTTGGGGGAAGGGGGACCCCCATTCAATGGGGAAAGTGGGGAGATAGGACGCCGCCGGTTGCGACTGAATTGTTTATGTGCACAACGAACACCGTGCTTTGACAGCTTGCTGCGTCATTTAGTTAGTGTTAGCTCTAAAATTTTCATGATTTGTAATTATTTATCACGTGCCTGAGCAAAATTAATATCGAAGTTTAAAACAACATAAAAGGCCAATTAAAACAGTTATAAGAGAAAGCGGTCGGGTTGGGGTAATTATGCCAAAAATGTGCTATTGACTTTTATGTCGTTTGTTATTTAAGCATGGGTATGAGAGCAGTTCGGAAACTCTAAATTACGTCAATTAAGTTGCGAAACGAAACTGAAACAAACAACTGGAACTTCAGTATGAATAGAAAGTTTGAAGCGTTAATTAAAACTTTGTTCGTATCGCACGGAACGGCGAAAGCTATGACTCATTACATTTATTGATAGTCATTTTAACGTAGGTATTGTTTTTTGTGTTTGATTAATTAGTGCCTGATAAATCTATGTCAATCGCAGAAGCAGAACAATGGATGGATTATATTAATGGGACGTCTAGCTCTAGGTTTAGATTGTAACATTGATATTGTATTGTTACATTTCGCACTAAGAAAGTTGTGATTTGTGCTTGAGGCAGTTATTATAGCCCAATTGGCTAGTATTTATAAATAAAGGACATACTTATGTATTGACCTTGATCGGTGAAGCAACTATACGTGCAATAGCTTATTAGGTAGGTACCTTTGGCAATGGCAACATAAAAGTCACTTCAAAAATTAAATTGATACTAAAGTTCCTGCCTAAAGTACTCATTACGCATCTAGTTATCATGAAGGGTACATTTTCTCATACACTCAATTATTGGCCCTTATACAGGTTCACATATTGATACGTAATTTGGTAGAGTTAATGGAATAGGCAGTGGCAGTGACAGTAAACGCACGAGGGAACACGTGACCTACGCAACGCGCCGCGATGAGGGTCGCGACACCTATCATAGGTAAACTAGCAAAAACTTCACGCCGGATTACATTACATTATTCTATTATATTCTAACAGGTGGATCTTAAACGCAAACAATAGTTTGTTCTGTCGGTAATGTATCATCTTGGAACAACTAATCTAAGACACTGCATTAAAACAGGCTTGAACTCTTACTGTACTTACTGGAGGTACCTACTTAATGCTTTATAGTATTGACATTTGACTTTGAATTGGTTTTATATTTGTTTTCTTTTACATTTGACAATTATTTAGTTTATGGTTTATTTGAATTCAATTATTGAATTAAGTCTATATTTAAAAAAAAACTCATATTGAGTTAACAGTCATCCACCCTATAAGCATTACAGCACGTAGTAATAAGTATATAACTTTTAAGAACTATAATAATATAACATGTAGAACTATTATTTACATTTAAAATCTAAGGAACTTATCTTTTAGGAACAAGCATTGTATACGGTAAACCGGTTGATTGTGACTGAATATTGTAACATCTGTGAACTCACAATGCTCAATCTGACATAAATGATTACTTACTTGATACTTACCACATAAATTACCTACAGTGGCCTGATAAAAAAAATAGAAGCATTGAAATATAGTCGTCTGGAATTGCTGGGATACTAATGATACTATGCAAAGTTTAAAAACAAAAACATACATTATATTACAGACCTTTAACCGTGGATTAAACTGCAGGAATATCATGTTTAAGAGGTTTATTTGCCTAGTTGTAAATATAACAGTAAGTACACGACGTTAGGCCAGATTTAGACTTGTAAGTTACTAACGTAAGATTTATGTACATGGGTAGCTTACGACTGCGTTTACACCTAAAAATATATTTATGATATTAAGTAACACTTACAAAAGTTCTATGAGATTTACCCACGTAAAATATTTCATGCCCATTTGCACTAGGTATACTTACCGAAATCAGAGTCAAAACATAAAATCTGCCCATCTTTGCTATAAAGTTCCTGCTTTGACTTGCCGATGAAATGGTAGTTTTGAGTCAAAACTACCATTTCATCGGCAAGTCAAAGCATGAACTTTATAGCAAAGATGGGCAGATTTTATTCGAATAATGAATAACGAATGAGAATAAACCTATTCACGAATAACGAAAATAATAACAAAATCAAATTCAAAGCCAAATTTGTTCGTCATTACGAATAAAATTATCGGATGATTATTTTTATTTGAAATGATTCGTAGAATAATTTATTCAAAAATAAAATATTCGTCGAATGAATTGCCATGAATAATTGTTTATTGGAATATTTACTTACCTTATTAATTGTTCTCTAAAAACAAACAACTAAAACATAACTGAAAGACTTTTGTCTTGTCGCCTTACATAAAATACCCTTCTTTTCTTTACTGGTCTGACTATGAAAATTGTTTTAGTATGATAAATTCCAAATCCCGTTTTGGATAAAGTTTTGGATTGCTTTAATAATAACGAAACACTATATTATAATTGAGTAAAAAATCGCGCGAGTGATTAAAAACCGCAAAATTCGTTTATTAGTATATTATAATTGTTATTATCACTTGTTCGATTGAAAGTAATTTTTGATGAGATGAGTGGCTTGCAACTAAATAGTTACTGATAAATATAAATCATGCTTTGTGAGATTCGCTCCGAAGCAAACAACTGATAAGAAAAATTGGTTACTTAAGTTAGTAACTTTGTGTGTTAGTAATTTCTTTTTTCGCTTGTCCTTTGATTATTAAATTGTTATACTACGTGGGCTCATCTTTTAACTCTTACTAATATTTAATATGTCAGAACAAATATACAGTAAACAAAAACGTGTTATTATTCGTATTATTTATTTGAATGGAATAACCCAGAAACCTTAAATATTTTTCGTGGATTTATTCGAATGAAATAACGAATAAATCATTCGTCATTTGAAAAGCGGTCGAATGAATAAATCATTCGTGAATAAATCGTCTGTGTATAAAAAATCGTGAATTATTGTTTATTGTAATGATTATTCCGAGAAAACATTATTAGAATAATGCCCATCTCTGCTTTTTAGCAAGAAGCCGATGTTTATTTTGTTGTCGTTAAGATTTTGATAACATTTGGTTGGTTTGAAGAGCTCATTCTGAGCGAAAGCACAATTAATTATAGTTTAAAATTACACCTACCGTAACTAGGAAGAAATTATGAAGCGTCTTACGAGGGTGTTTCTGTTTACATTTGCAAATTCACCATTACTTACCCACGTAAGTTACTTACGGCCTTACATACCACCAATAAAATTAATACCTGTCTAAATATTGTGCTTACAATTCCCCATTCTTTTGTTTTCAGTTAATAAGAAACGAAACTACATTATCTACTTAAATTGTGCGAAACACAAATCATAGTGTTTGGCACAAAAGAGAATGTTTCGTTTTCTGCCGCGCCCCCTTGTGTCCCTAGCAGGGGTGAGGTCATTTAACCCGTCCACTTTATATTTCCACTCATACATGTACCGTATATATTACAATCATAAATAGACTTAATTAATCATGCTGCTCTGTTTCGTTTGTATATGGTTTAGACAGTATTTGTTGCTAAAAGAAGAAAACCTAACAACGGAGTTGATTAACAAAAAAAATATATTGTGTAACAAATAAGCTAAACTGGAGTAAAAATCCTGTTTATCTAATCTCTAAAATGGTTAGCAGTCGTTATAGATATACGAATTTGCCATCATACAACAGCTCTTAACAAGTTATGGATATAATTACACATCCATTTATATCAGAAACTTCAATCCATACCGGAAGTTTGGACAATTAGTTTGAATACCGAATGTAGATTACAACTAAAACCAATCCCGAGTAAAGTTCTGAAATCGCTTCTCATGTTTGCGTTTGCTTGAAGTTGAAACTAATTATCTAATACTAGTAACGCTCTATTTCTACTAAATGCATACAAGGTTGCTGAATGTTATATGTCTACGAATTGACCTGACACGATAGATGTGAAGTTGGAACCCCGTGACCAATTAATTGGTACCGTACAAGCCAATTTAATATTGAATTGCTTGTTCTGATTACTGGATCCGGATAGGGTTGGGATTTATGGAACGTTAGGATAGGTAATCCACGTTGATCGCTCTAAATCGCTTCTGTAATTTTGTATTTACGTCAGTTCTTATTGATCATCAATATCACCATCATCAGCGTAGGTACTTTACGTACGCATAGTACGAATTTGGCTATAGAAGACTGAATCCCATTCTGGATTATTGGAAATTGATATACCTACACAGTATTTTTTTTCACTTTTCACAATTTTCCTTCACTGATTAGCTAGCAGTATTACTAGTAATATATTCCAAACATAAGTTGCACGAAGTTCATTGGTGCCTCAGCCTGGAGGCTAGATAGGTATAGGCCGTCACTCAAACCCTGCGGCCACATAACGCCGGCTCCTCACAAACAGCACACAATGGCCACTCGTATGCATAGGGTGCACTATACATGCCGGTTGCACTTTACGTTGACGTATCCTTTGTACCGGAGCGTTTGATATACAGAATAAACAACCTGTATTGTAGCCAGAAATATTATAGACAGCATAGATCTTGCTATATTGCTGTTAAATCATGCTATAAAACGAAATACTTATGTACTATCAGAATCTGAACTCGAAAATATAAATAGCTCGTATAGATATTGGCTTAAAGCCTGTAGGTAAGTAGGTTGTCATGTATTTATAAACAAAATATCATTTTTATTTAAAGTTAACCAATCAATAGTTACTTACAGTTCCGTTCAATAAAAGTACTTAATCAAAAAGTTAATCACTACGAACAGAAACGAAATAACATTTTATTAAGAGAAAGAAAAATCGAGGAACAGAAATTGGTAACTTTTGAATACAATTACCCGATTTATAATTTTTCATTTCATAGATATGGGTAACAAATATGAGTACAAACATTAAAATTAAATTACAGAAATGTGAAATACTTCAGGAGACACTACAAAAATAAGTAACCAGTGACTTTGCGAATCACATCCAGCATCGAGCCGCATATTTTATATATGAGAAATCGCTTGTTAGAATGAAGATGCTGAACGAGGAATAACCTACCGTTTTATTACTAGCAAAAAGCGAACACAAAACATAATTTAAAAATATCCTTTTTTTTTAATATCATGAGCGTTACGTGGCTAGGTCCTTTCAAATGGCTATATCAGAGTAATTTTCCTGGAAGTGGAAAGCCGAGGTATATACGAAGGTAGACGTGTATAGCTCGAACCCGGGAAGCCTTTGAGCTGCGCGCCTGGCAACGGTGCTTTACTTTTACCGGGATATACGAGTATATGCCCAATATAAATACGCAAGAAAAATGGCTTTTATTAAAGCTAAGAATAATTAGACGCGTCTTATCTAACAGTTTCATAGTAGAGTTTCAAGTCTTTGAGTTTCGAGAAAATTATAAATTTATATCAGTAGTAAACTTTGAACGTCACTACCTCACTACAGTCTGACAGCTGACAGTCAGGATATTTTCGTTGCTGGCAACATTTAAACAAAGCGCCGGCGAAAACTGAAGCTTATGACGCAAAACACCTTGGTCTTTACGGAAATTTCACTCAAAACATACTCGTAAATTTAACTCCTTGTCGCGCGTAGACAGTGGTGAAAAAACAAATGACTTTAAAATCAACCATTATTCAAAGTATTTATTAATACAGTTTTGTATATCAGGTGAATGAACAAGGACTACCTAAATAGTGATATATTTGTACTCGTGTCAGGGTTGCTGGCCGCCGCGCCCTACAGGATTTACTTTGCCAATAAGTATCAAAGACCCATAATAAAAAGGTCCCTCTTCATTCTATTCCACGAAGGCAATAAGGGCGTTTTAGCGAAGAGGCTGATTAATTGGGCGGTTAGTAACACAGGAGGTTAATGGTCTGTTGGTTGACGGCACGAGAGTTCGTTAGAAAGACATCATTTTACCAAAAGGAAATCTAAGTGTACCTATTAGATACAAACATACTAGTATCTAAATTACACTTCGATTTTCTAGAGATGTTATATAGTTTCCTACGAATGTTATTGAAATTAAAGCTGACAGAGCTGTTAGATACTTAGTTACACATGCAAATCAAACTATCCAAAGAAAACCGGGAACAAATTATTCAAATCAAAAGCAAGCTTGAGCAAACCCCATATTCTTGTTCTTGTGTCGAGTTACGATGTTTTATTCATCACTTACGTTGACGTTGCTTCGTTTACATTTACCGTTATTATGAGCCCTACAAAAAGTTGAATCATGCATTATCTGCAACCGTTACGCAACCACGCTGACCTTTGTTGTAGATTAAATAATAATCACCCTTTGTTCGTGCCCACGCGCAAAGCATCGGACACCGAATGATACAATTGTTATCATTGGTCCGTTACGTAAGTAGTCTTTCGCAGCCATTCAATAAGATAGCGTACACAGCTGCCATTGAAACGCAAAAAGGAGGTAAACCTGTCTTTAGTTTGTCCGTGACACGCCTGTTTGTAGGTATTACTGGTATTAGGTTAAATCGAATTAAAATGCTATTATATTTATCTATAGGTATAGCAAAGACGAAGACGTTAAGTATTTGGGTCATATAAAAACGAAATAGGCTATTTAATAGTCGTTTTGTGGATACCAATACTGTGAATATTTTTAAGTACTGGCAAGCGACTTGCGTTTCCCAATATTTAAAGAAAAAGGTGTATAAAATTAAAGTCCGTTAATCGGTTAACCCCATTTTCCTAGAACACGTGTAGCCACGCGTGCTACAGCTACTCCGATATGAAATGTCGTTATCTCACATAATTGGATTGTCACATCATCGACCTACATACCAACATGATCCAATATATAGTTAAACCTATCCATTCCTATATGCAGCGATAATTTCGCAAGCCTGTAAAAGCTCAATTAAAAGGAGGCAGATATTGCGGAGTTTACGCTTTTGGTCGAATAAGAGTATGATCCTGTACATTTATCTCTCAATCTAGTAAAACCGGAGGAGTGCCTGAGGCCAACAGTGCAAAGGAACCGGTATATAAAGCACTCGTGCCTCCCTCCCATGCGGTAAAAGCAAAAAGGCCCGTCCATAAGGTTTTTACTATTGGTTAAGACGTTTTTCCTTCCCGGGTTAGCACGGGTCGATAGGTACTCGGGACCGGTATTACTGGACTCCTAGACTTTACTGCTTTAACTAGATTTAGTGAAACTATATGGCCACTCGACGAATAAAATGTTGCACGAATCGACTGACTATCTTTTACGGAATATACTACTTACATATTTATTACAGTTTGATAACATTAAATAAATAAGATAAATAGACAACGTTTAACATGAATTGGACGGTTACATAAAGTTTGAGCATTAGCTATAAAATACAGAAGTTGTAAAGTTTGGAAAAAATAAATAATTAAGACGCGGAAAGCGATTTTACAAGCGCCCACATAATCACGTTGACCTGACATTTACAATTCAAATTATACTTATATCAGCTGTTGCCGTGATTACCATTTCAATAGCCGGACCCGGCATTAATTCAAGCCTTGACCCCACGGCTATTGTCACAATTTTTTTATCATTACTAATATAAGTTTCTATCAATACCGATAACATTAAATATTCTAATTGGCCATTCATGTCAATTGCAATATTTGTCTGATTAAGAATTTATATTCCTAACTAGATATACCTGTTTCTAAGGTCGGTATATAGATACGACGTCCATGCCCAATATAATTTTGCAGAAAGATAAAAATACAGATGGCAAAGGGAGTGTAGAAGCCACAGCGATAGCGATAGACTATAAACAATTTACTTCACAGTCCTAACCATAAAGTGTATGTAGTAAAACGCCGAGCTGGCGGCGCGCCAAGCTTTCTTTTATTAACGTCCTATGCAGTAGCTATAACTAAAAGGAATTGGTAATTAATCTGCGCGAACGGAACGACAAAACTGGGTCGTGCAATACGAAGAGATTAATTGCGTATGCTTTCAAAAAGAACAAGTTTACTTTGTCAATGAATGGGCTTGTTTCAACGAATCAAATAGTTGCAATTAAGCTTTTCCGTTCGCCAAAGATGTAGGTATTTTTCTTAAAGTTATTAGATTCAAACTGTATAAATCCATTAGATTGGCTCACGCCAAGCAGAGTGGATGCTCGGTTCATTATTGCTGAACTTCTAAAGCCTCTTACTTTAAAGGTATGAGGATCAAGCCACGCAAAGTTTGCTTAGAGCCTTAGCCGCTTGCATTTCATAACAGCAATTTCAGACTGTAAATAACGTTTGCTAAAATAACGTCGGCGGTTAATAAGGTTATATTAGGTTTGATAGAGCTTATGAAATTTGTTGAAGTATCTTAGGAGTTTAGGTCGAGGTACACCAAGTATAAGTCGTTTGAGTGTTTTCAGAGATTTTATATTAGGTTACAGAAGAAATTCTAGAGGTCTATAAAAAGAACATTAAATGCATGGAATATAATTGTGTTGACGTTCGAGTTAACAACATATCCGTCAATAAATGATATCCATCCATCGCACAATTGCCTATTACCGTTCTCACTAAAACCTTCGGTACTAAAATAGATATTATCACATTCTGATTGATTCTATCAGATCTTATCTGACATTCATGTTAAGATATTTTACTTCAGTCAACATTGCATTGGTCAAGTGTTTCAAATATATATCGTAACTGAGTGTATTTTTGAATAATTTTACTCGTCAGTTTTTTCTTAAGATTTTGAGAAAAATAACTGTCATAAGAAACACCTTCGAAATAGAATTTGAACGATATATAAGTAATTTGAGTACATAGGTACGATTTTTTTTTGTTCTGATAAATTGAACCAAGAATATGACGTCCGTAGCAGAAAAATGCCCATAGCCGGAAAATGACGTCGGCGGTGCTTTTAGTTGTTTGGAGAAAATAACCACGATTTACAAAATAAATTTGAAATGGAAGTTGAATGGCATTGGCATCAGGTGAAATTTATTAAATTATTAGCCAGGAATATGACGCCCAAGGAAAATGACAGGTGTATAAAAAAGTCGACTCTTTTAATTTACAAATAAATAAATTAAGGATACGCTTATATCCCCAGTTTATACATGTTTGAAACATGAAATAATTATTCCTGGGTCAAAATACCAGAAAACCATTTTTAGCCAGGAATTTGACGACAAAGAATGTTTTTGAAGACAACAGTAAATCAAATAAGAAAATAGTATTTTTGTTTATCCTCAATAAAGCTCTGTTATTATTTTTGTTAATAAAGCTCTATTATTATTTTTGTTAATAACACGCATATGTGACACAGTGACTCCTAAAAATCGTATTTCTAAAATCGACCCAACTATCGAAAGGCATCATAGCAAATAATCGTTCCATGGCAAACAGTATAGAGATGGCATTACAGCAAAATTACCTTGAACGGAACGTATTTAATACAAACAAGACATTTGCATAATAGCGCGTCGCAGTCGCGAGTCGCGAATACACTGCATTACCTTAAATGAGAACGTAATCATGATAACTAGACGGAGAAACGCGAACTCGTGTGGTTATTGCGAGTAGACGTACGAGGATTTATCTTCATACACTGTTTTTTTCTCGGAATAAACTATGTTTGGTTCACAGTCCGATTAAGTTATTTTAAAATAAATTACTTAATTCATGGAAAATTAATCTCCGAGTCATTAAATATATATAATATTGTAGATTCTTAACGAATTTTACTTTAAAACGAACGTGTCACATATTTGTTTTCGTACTTGTTCTGACACTTCTGACCTTTAAAGCTTTTCTACGAAACGAGTAAACAAAATAAAGCCGTCGAGAGTAAAGGTTGTTCCCAACAACGCTTACAGACTATTTCGTTACAGGGGGCGAAGGGTCATTTCCATTTGGTTACGATTTTCCAGGCCAAGTTATATTAGAAATTTGCACAGAGTACAATATTTGGATAGATGGTAAGGTGTAGTGAGGTGTTGTCAAGTGCGATTTATTCACGTCTCGTCGCGTGGGAGTAGGTACGTGGGCGGACGGTGCGTGTACAACCGCCTAACGTTTGTCTGTCCTTTTTGCTGAGTTCCATGATTCCGTCCTGTCCGTCTATCCACAAAACATTTGTCTGAGTGTTCGCCACTAGTAAAATTTAATCCAATATATCGAAATTTAATAGTAGGATTGGGTTTTTAATAATTTAAATGGATGAACAAACTTTACGGAGCACAGGAAGTTCCTAGCCTTGTGTACGTATATATCATTAAATTGGTGAAGTCAGGTTTTCTAAAATGTCCTACGCCTAATGTCATGAATACCTGATTAACCACATAGTGGTTGTGTTCCTGCCGGTGAGTAAGGTTGCCAGAACTTAATGAGGGGTGAGGGGGTTATGGTCGGCAAAGAGCGCGTAACTCCTCTGGGGTTGCAGGTGTACATAGGCTACGGAGACTGCTTACCATCAGGCGGGCCGTATGCTGGTTTGCCACCGACGTAGTGTAAAAAAAAATAGTTTGTAGTAAAAGTAAGCATATAGGTAAGCATTGTAGATATAAGAGACGTACCTACGCCTTAGCACTTTAATCGATCGTTTCCCTAAAGCAGTTGTAGAATAAATAATAAATAATAATAATAAATAAATAAATATTATAGGACATTATTACACAAATTGACTAAGTCCCACAGTAAGTAAGAATAAAGTTTTGATTTTACATACTGACAAATTACATGTCTGGTTATAAATCTGACTATTACTTCAATGTCATGATATCCTTGTGGATCTGATTAAAATTTTAACTTTAGACGGAGTGACTGTGCTTGTTATTGTAACTTTATAATTGAGCGAAATATGAGTTTGCGAAAGTTACATGATTAATGCGGGCACCTGCAACTGTTCAAGCATAATTGCCTGCATTTAGAATGCGTTGGCCTGGCCTTCGCTGCAACAAAGAGGTACATTGTTGGTTGCACAGTCCTCGTTTTCTGTAAGCAAACGTGGTCTTTTAAATTATAATAATGGCCAGGCAAATAGGTAATTGTGTTTTATGTTTTGGATATGAAATGGTTAGTCGCAATCGTAGATGTTTACGGTTACCAACATGTCATATAAGACCCCTAAATGAAGTAGAAAATACTTTTCTATTTACGAGATTATTTCTATTGCGACAAAGTCAAGCCTAAAAAACGATATGCAGAAGAGGAACACATCAGAAGAGACAACCGTGTGATGTGGCGCGGGATTACTAGGAGGGCTGACCCCAAAATAAACTAGGACTATAGCCAGCCAAAAGAAGAAGGAGTCAAGTCAAGGCAAACATCATTTACTAAATATTCAAAGAAAAAGATGTTTTGTCGAACAGAAAAAGAAACAACCAATAGTAAAACGTGGATAGATATTTGAATAATGGTAGGAGTTGAACGGGAACCGACGGTGCCTCATTGGACAGAAAGACTGCAAATACTTTACGAGTCCTGAACTGTGGTAGCTGACATCGGTAGAGGATATGGCACCTGAAGAAAAATAACACTTTTAAAAAATGTTAGTGAAAGAAATAGGCTGGCAGGGACGTGAGAAAGGTGTATTTCTAAGTACATTAAATGTAAATGTTAATAAATCTCACAGAAACATAATAACACAGTTGGAAAATTCAATGCAGCAATTAATTTATGCAAAATTGGATGGGTTCTGTCTGAAATAAATGTTATTTATTATTTATTAATTTGTCTTACTTAAGCAGACACGTTTGGGAATAATCAAAATTTATTTATTCAGTGAATAACTCTATATTCCCTTTATAACAAGAGGGTTTAACTTTCATTATATAATATTACGGAACTCTTTCTAGTTATTATTATAAGCTTAGCAAAACGAGGACACATGGCTTGACGTTATATTAACTTGAATTAGACACCCCATCTAGATAATTAAAGGTGGTTTTCAAAACCAGCACGTGTATAAGACGGAACATTTGTATAAAGCAATCTTGTGAACTCATGACGACAAGTAGATAATAAACAATGTTTTAGAACTAACGGTGCGCTAAACTGAATCTGGGATAAACAGGGACAATATACACTATTCCGTTTGGTGCGACCGAGAGAGCTGCTAACGGGGTGTGGCTATCTCAAGCTACTTTATATGCTATGCACGTACATAGTTGCACGCAAGCGTAACATATATACATATGTATAGGTGTGTGTTTATGCGAGCATTAGGAAGACTTGCTCGTGCTACAATATGCTAATTAGTTTTACGATACTCGTTCAGAATTAAGGATTACGCTTTAAATTATCTCATAAGCAAAGAAAGTGCAGCTAGTGCTCCGATATTTATTATAGCATAAACCTATAAAAGGCTAACTAGTAAATAAGGAATAGGGTAATAGTAATAGGTAAGTAAAAAAAGTAAACGCAAATTATATGGCACAAGATTATTTTCTACATAAGAATAATTAAAGCATAATAGGGTTGTCATAAACAAAATTACGACAGTTACCATAAATAAAGAAAGATCATAAGGTTGCATAAGGGGTAAACTAATACATAAACAAGTACCGGTTCGACCGGCGTTTTGTCCTCGTGCAATGGTCACAACACCAAAATATGAATCACTTCGCGTCACACGTATATTCGGGACCGCTACGGTGAAAGGTAGAGTGGAAGCGAACGAGCGGACGCCGGGGCGAGCAGCGCAAACTGTCGGGCCGGGGAGGAGCGCCCCTCGGGCGCGCGCTCCGCGGCGCGGCGGAGCCCGGCCCGCCCCGCCAGACAGCTCGCATAATTACAGGAATTTCACACACCTTCCGCGCAGGCAAGGTCACTTTTTAAAGCGCCAATGCATTCCTGGCGTGCTCAATGGTGCATGAATGCGTTAGATTACTCGCCACGGCATTGTTTTACAAAGTTACAACCGTCAACACGGATGCAAGATGTAACTAACGTAATGGCACCAACTGACACAAACTTTATCAAGGACAAAAGGATTTTTGTCTATTGTTGTCTGTTCAATGAGCCTTTCAATTCAATTCAAATATACTTTATTCATGTAGGCCTAGCAACAAGCACTTATGAATAGTAAGACAGTATTACATATAATTATAATTAGTAATTTAATTAATTGTAGGCTTAATACAATGTTATCCCTGAGTTGGAATTATTTAATTGTTAAGTACAAATAGTACAAGTAAAATCAACAGGCACAATGGGGAAAATTACGCAGAATATGTATATTTATCAAGGGTTTCGCTAATTTATCTGTAAATAATTTGGGACGTTCCAAGAATAATAAATTAATCATGTATACTACCTATATACTTACTTTACTCTTTGATGTATACCAAAACAGAATAGAAAGAAGAAGCTCCCTCGTCAAATTGCTTAAATCGTAATACTGAAATAAAAAATGTAATTGCTTAATTTCGTAGGACAATTGACTCTGTAATTCTATTGTAAGTTATAGTAATATATAGCGCTGTTGGTTTTCCATATACTAAAATAAAATAAAATAATATTATACCCGCTTAAGATCGTTTCATTCACGAGCCCTCAAAACACTGCATAAAAAGCAAACCCTCATCAAAACAATCCAACGCACCGAATCAAAACCCGGAAGTAACTATAAAAAGTTGTTCAAATCATCGCAAAAGTCCAACTGTCATCCGGGTCAAAACGAATATTAACCTTCAAACGAAACAAGAACAAAGTAGTGGGGTGGGTGGTAATAAAGAGGGATGAGGCGGATACCCGGGCGCGGCGTGCCAGACGGATCCCGCACTTGTCGCGATCGATACCGTATCCGCTGTGAGGGAACTCGCATTAACTACCCGATAGAGGTGGAAAGTCGACCGATGTTGTTGCAAACTTTACCGATCAAACTTCCCGCTTGCCGCTCGCCCTCCGTAAATGAATCAACAACTGTAGCGAAAACACGCCCTATGCCGATAACGAACCTTGTAATTCTATTATGCTCTACACTACCTTTGCTCTTAAGAAATGACTTTTGTAATGTACAGTTAATGCTCTTACCCTATGCTCATTAACATTCAAAGGCTGTTGTCGTGAAAAAATAGAGCTCCTTTTTTTCGGGACGGAGATAAAAGTCGTAACGATTAAGGAAGGAAAATTGATCTTGTTCCAATTATTTCCGTAGATGGCTTATGTAACTTCTGATAATACGAGCGTTTCAATGTATCGTCATTACCTGGAATTTCCTCGATACTAGATCCTGTTTGAAGCGTTCTCATTGTACAAAGGAGTAGTGGTTTCACCTACTTGATCACAATAATCATTTGTTATATAACAATGGAAGGTACTCGACACACTCGTCAGGATTGTCAATTAGACACTACATCAGAATGTTAGAGTATATAATTTGTACATGAAAGCAGCCGTACAATGCGATGCTCAAGACAAACACATAACGATGATAATAACGTAACACACTGTCGGCATAAATCATCATCACGCTGTCGCCGATTGATTCCATTCTGGGTGCCTAGCCAACGTGCCAATAGTTAACGCTCCGTAGCGAACGAAACGGCACTGTCACTGTGGCACTAATAAGGAAGAGAGATAGAGTGACTACGCTACGCTACGGAGCGTTAACGATTGGCATGTTGGCTAAGCACCCTGATGTTGAGCAGAAAATGTTTCCCACGCAATTTGCATTGTGGACAACGTTATGAAGAAATGAATGGATCGTTGAGGTTGTTCCATCTAGTTGTTTGTCATAAACAATGTTAGACAATCTATAATCTTGATGATTGATACGATATGTTTGTGTAAGATACATTTGAAACTACCTATCGAATACAGCATCAAGTTTGAACTTCATATTTTGCTGGGAATTTGTAGCAAAAGAATATTGTCGAGTTTCTCGTGGACGCTTTATTTGCGCGCTCAATTGATTCAGGCGTTGCGGCACATAAAACGAGAGGTTCGACCAATTTCCCGGGAAATGGGAAGTCCCCATCGGCTCAGACCAGTCGGAATTCTAGTGAGTTTAAATTGCGAGATTATAAACACTAGTGAACGACTGCAACTAACTATGTCAGCAGTGTTATTTCAATATCAAATAATAATTCTATGGCAACATTATTTGGTATAGCAACAAAATCAGTCCTCGCTATCCTTAGGGAGACCGACTGTGAGCGCCCGAATACTGATATAATTACGCTTCCAATTTACCGTTAAAATTACAAGCAATCCATAGGTATGCAATTATAACAAACGAAAATAGCAAAACTAATGAACATCACATGTCCGTATTCCTAGAAATGACAGCTTTCATGGGTATTAAAATGACAAATTAATAGATTATGCACCGCTGGATTTTACTGGTACAATAAACTACAAATATAACGTCCATCAATTTGCAAAACTAATGTCACGTAGTCGTATTTCTGCATAATTCCAACCTGTTATTTAGTAAGCCGTTCAGCACTGAAATACCAAAGTATACGTGCTTAAAATACGTTAGTTCTAGTCTAAAGTACTATTTCTATTGGCCGTCTGGCAGGTTTTAACCTAAATATTTCAACTAGTATTATTAACTGGCATAATAATAAACAGAATTTGCACACAATTAATCGTCGACAGAGGTCTGGTCTACGATTCTGAGTCACCTTCGAGACGGGCGAATTTCAGCATGTAGTCTGGGGAATAAAGCAGTCAACATATTCTCGTTTCCATATATCTTGAGATCATCAAATATAGGATTACCAGCTTAATTCTGTTGCAGTTGTTTATAAACAGTGAGTATGAACGACAGTCGAGCGGTGCGGTGGGCGAGCTGGCGCGCGGCCAGCGAGACGGCTTCCGTGAAATGTTATTGCCAGTATGAGATCGCTTCCTTACGTCTGCGATCCTGGTAGCTACAGGATGAATAATTTATCACTTGCGCATAAATCTATGCACTCTCGCATGGATGATGAACATCTATTTGTTTTCATGGTAAATAAGTTCAGGTAATCCAATGTTTTTCTCTCTATCAAAGTTTAAAAGAAGTGACAATTAAAAAATATAACACCCAAAAAAAGGTTATATTTCGTCGGGCAACGTCAGCTGAGTGCATGTCACGGTAATTAACCACCCCTGAATCCTGAATTTATGATTAGAATCAAAAAGATAAAAAAAATATGGGTACCCCTAACACCCCTATCAGAAGTTCTCATTCAAGAAGGAGTAAAATTTTATGAGTATGTTTAGTCAGGAGTCAGGACTAACCTGACTAAACATTCTCGAAGTTATCTTTGTGGAATAGAATTTTGTAAATAAAGGTGTTTCATGTAAATCAGATGTGTATATAGTTGTCGTAGATTACTAAATAATAATTTCTAAATACTAAACTCCGTGTATGTACAACACAGTCTATGATTTTGATTAGGTATATATGGAAAATAACAGCCTGAATAAATGGTAAAGAGATATCTAATTAGTACATAAAGCTGTACAAGCCGATAATTAATCCGTCACCCGACATCAAAGAGATAGGTGTCTGCGTGACAATCTTGTCTCAAATCTAGGAACATGACATTTATTGACCTTGTTCCACATATGAATACCTTCCTTCAGGGAAAATAATAATAATATTTCATTATTGAAGAGTAAATATTCGTCTTAATGCCAGTAGTTTATGGGATGACTCACGTCAGACCTGCCGGCCGGGGCGTCCGACACTTCGTTTTCTATGACGGGTGATCGGTGATCTGATCACGCGATGTTATTCATAAATAAATTAGTGCACGACATTTTGATGATAAAAAATCATAATTTAAATAAATCTAAACCTAAATGTAAATCTAGAACTTTGATTCTAATGGAGCGGATTTGTTTGTATTCCGTACAGGTGTGTAAGTAATAAAACATTTTTGAGCATGAAGAGCGTGAAAGTTAGTTCAATACTGAGATTAACGTAGACAAAATCCGAGCTCATTATAAAATATTATGATAATGAACAGTTGCAAAAGCAGCTTTTCTACAATATCAAATCAGATTACTTTAAAAACTTGGTTAAACCATTTTGAAAAGTAGTGCAAAGTCAATAAAAAAGAAGCTCCACAATAGCACCTTGAAGATTACGGAACACCTGGCGCCAAACAATGACAAATTAGACATCTAAGTAGACGGGATATGGTCTAGAATACCGTACAGGTTGACTAGGTTGAGAGAGCAACTTGAGATAAGATAGGATTACATACAGTTTAGCATTTTGTTCAAAAGAGTAAAGAGTCGGCCGCGCGAAGGGGGAGTGGAGATGATTTGTTGAGTGTACTTTGCCAATCGATAACTGAGGAGCATTTATAATGCTTCTCGAGAATGACGTTTATGGATCAGAAAGTAGGCAGTAGCGAGAAGGGGTACAGATTATAAACATTTTATACATTAGGTTAGGTAGTGGAGCTTCGTTATTAGGATCTTGTATACTTCGTTATTTTTGTAGGCCCCGGTATTGTAAGGTACGCAAATGCATATATACAAAATAACAACCAGTGATGAATTCCGATGCTGTGCGTTCTGAGTCGAATACAGGTTTTCTAAAACCAGGGTCTCTAATTTCGCACAATCCCTGCATCCCTGTCGATCACATGAATACTTAGATTAATTATAATATAACATACAGGTATATTCCCATAACTACATTAACGTTTTTAATGTAAATATTTGATTGACCTGACTAGAACGATTTCCTGTTACCAACAATTTTACACCGTCATTCGTTTTTTTTTTTTTTTTCATTCTATGTACAGATGGTTTTATTATAATTATTATAAACAAATAAACTATAAATTAATATTTGTATTTAATATCAATATAATGACAATGACACCAATGATCATTTTACGCAAACACTATTCGTTTGCGGAAAATGGTAATGATGTAAAGCATGTAATTGAAATACGGGAAACTAAAAGGAAATAATATAGTGGCCCATAAACAGTATTTATTTATAAAATCACAGTTGAATCAAATCATAACATTAAAACTAGTGGTTTGTGCAGATGCAAACTAATTGAGGTACACAAATTGCGTCCTCATATTTGGATTAGCTGAATAAACAATTTTAATTGACTAATAATGTAGTGCAGTTTGGTTTGGATTAAGTTACTAATAAGAAGATAAAAGAAGTTACTAAAAGAAAGAAATATTTAAGGCATGTTTACTATTGCATCTTTCTTATCCTCATCGTCTTCATCATCATATCTAGAAACCTCTATCTGAACCAGAGGGTTAATATGGGGAGGACTGGGCGTCCAATTCGACTTGGGCGATACGCTGGCCATGGAGAAAGAATGAGGCTGTGATATAGAGCTCATCTCAGCTTCGAAGATCAACTGATTGATTTTGTGGATCAGTATCGCACTGGCAGTCGGATTGAACAGATTTAGCTTAGCTTCTAGATACTTTGCAAATTTTGCCGTCGCATCTTTTCGTACGCTTTCATTTGGCGTGTGCGGTTCTCGGCAGTCTCGCTTCGCTGGGCACTCTGAGTTCTCGTGGTGGGATGACATGGATCGTTTTGTTCTGGGCGTGATAGATATAGGTTTGGGGAACGAGGCGATGGTAATATCTTGCGGAATGTCGGAGACGATTGTGTCTGGTACGAGGTAATTGTGTTCATACTGAGATGCTATTATTTCATTTTCTTCATCCTCCTAGAGCGAAAAGAAAAAAAGTATATTAAATAAATATTGCGTCCCGAGTCAGTTTATTCATGTAATATGTTTATTTCATATTTCATGGGGTAAATATCCTATATCCTTCCAAATTCAGTAAATAGTTAAGGTTGACCAACGTTTACGTTTGGTTGATGAACTAAAACTTACATTGTAATTTTCAAAATTATTCGATATTTCTTGTTGAGGTGGTCCAGAATCTAATTTGACGGGTGACAGGGCCGGGTCCAGTAAGAAGCTGAACGCTTTAAAAGCAAACCAATCAGATTTGTACTGCACGGGACTTGCTGGATCTGGAAATTACAACAATAATAAACGGTCAATCGGTCGTCCTACGTTGTAAAAAAGTTTATCATTATTCATTATTTTCATTAAGGTAATGTAAGAATATTATTAAACAAATCTCACCATTTTTATTTATCTTCTTGCCTCTAGATTTCTCTCTCCTAAAAGAACCAAGCAAACTGGCCATCTTCCTTTTCGCATTTTCTAAGTCAACGCCAACTGCGTCTGCAACAATCTGCCACGCTTTTGTTTTGATCTGCTTGTTGAAATATCCTTTATGATTCGTGTCCCATAGTACTCTTTGGCTACGGTATGCGTTTATCAAAGTAAACACTTCGTCTTTGCTCAAGTCCATGGCTGGGGATGGTAAGTAGGTAGGCCGTGCGGCGCAAACGGACCGCAACGCACGCACGCTTTGCACTGGTTACAAACGGCGAATGGCAGCGGCGCGCGCCGCGGCGCACAGTCGACACGCACACATTTACCTGGCATTCATTGTGTGCGCGGCTGCGTGCGGCACGAATTCACCACGCGCGTCACGAATTATGTTCCGAATGGCAACGTCGCGTGTTTGTCCAGTGCAGTTCTATCGCATACCCATTTACATACTTGCGTGCGTAGGTATATCCATAGATAGGTACGGTGAAGGTTCCAAACCTTTACAGTCTTTTTGTAGATAACTAGCCTCAGTTATAGATTTGAATTCAGAATTATCGCCCTGATAAATTAATAAAGATCTGGAGACGGCGATTCCGAAGGTGGCAACCATCTAGAGTAGTTGAAATTGTAATCTTGCAAAAAGAAGAAAAAATATATATTATATCAGAAATCTACGTCTGCGTTTACATTCCCCCCGTTACAGCACTCGTATCACGCAGTATATCATGATAACTACTTGTTTATTTATGTAATCTACACGAAAAGAACATTATGATATGAGACAATTCAGACATGGTGTTCGATCAAACAATTAAAATTATACGGACAAGAAATAAAGTTGTGTATGTCGCTGATTACACGTATTACTCATTAATAAAGTACCTACATACAAATACCTATTTAAATTATTAACCTAATATCGAGCAGCAATTAATGCATCTATGTATAACACGTAATATTAACTCTAGTATTACTCAAAAACAAAAAACTAAAGTAGGTAAACAAGGCAACCCATTGCTTTCCTTTACGTCTAATAATTAAACAAAATGGAAAAACGGACATACAGTATCGACATGTTCAATATTAGAGTGATTTAGTTTGTACTTTGTAGTAGGTACTTACTTATTTGCCTAAAAATATATGTATTTGTTAGTTATGAATGTGTGAAAAACAATATACGAACGGCAAGGACAACAAAAATTCGAGATTTCAAAGTCATTTGCCGAAAACTAACGTCGTGTACGTACTAATACGTGTAGCAATATGTAGTACAAAAACTATAAAAAAAGAAAATAATGTTTAACAGAAAGGCTTTATACATATACCATATTACAGTAGATCATTAGACTGTCAAGTGAACAAAAAGCAAATAACCTAAAGTGATACAGTTAACTAGTTAATAACGCTCTTATCGCCCACATGCCTATCTACTAAATGCGGCTATCTTAGTCAAAGTCTGCTAAATGCCTACGCGCAAACACATTTTCATCCTTTTAAATATTTAAAACTCATGTGATGTAATTGTAATAGGTACGTACATATGTAGTACATAATTCTTTACCATCGTATTTTCACGAAAACGTACGAACGTGTCATGCTATTTCAGTCAGTCTTAGTATAAAAGTACTGAGGTTGATTGAAGTAACATTTATTTATTTAATCGTTACTAAGATTATAAGATTTATTTAATCGTATGACATGCATGATTAGGCAATCCGTCTACTACGTCGGGTGTCACGGCATCCAGATCCTCAGCTGGGCCAGGATAGAAGTGAACAGGGCAGCGCCGAAATAAGCATGTGCTCAGTGGTTTGTTCTTCTTCGCCGCATTCGAAGAGGGGAGACTCCTTCCAACCCCACTTAATAGTTGTCTTAATTATTGGAAATAATTACAGCAGCCATGACCTATTCAGACTACACCAGGTCTTACGAGGTAGGTGAAACCCTTTTGGTAGTTTTGGTTGCTGAAGTACAATGACAAATACAAACGTTACCGTGAAATGAAAATACGATGGTAAAGGATTACGCACTATATCTGTTAAGTAATTGTACCTACAATATACTTGAGTCCTATTTTATTTGTGATAATAACTTAACGTCTTTTCGATTCAGAATAAGTTCAAATTCCTTTACAATGGAATGCAGAATGTAACATACACATCGAAGTTTGGTAAGTAGATAAATACCTATACAATGATACAAGTGTCATGTTCAATACGCGCAAAACATGTTAGGCGTATCTATTGTTTGAATTTCATTACAGATGGCTACGTCACGAGCTCACGAGTCAATTACGAACCGCCACGTGGGAGCAGGCTTCGCTGCCTCACATCTAGTGTAAATATCGTTTCAAAGCCTGTAAAGGGACATAAAGGAATGGGAAAGCGCGCGTGGGTTTCGAGGCCGACCTCGTATTGATAACTATGTACTTAGGCACTTATACAAACGGAAAGTTGGCTCTAATTGTGTCTATTTTCAACGTATAAATTATAAATGTATTTCCCACTAATCAGTGGGTTCGTTTCCGTTGTTTTATAAATATCCATACGTTGATTAGTTAATAGCTCCTGCGCCGCTTTGTGTATAAAACGGGATGTCTGTTCTTTTTCCGAATTTATTGCATGATTCGGACAGGCGTGGTGTGCGGGGTCTATAAATATGTGGGAATTCTCCACATTTTATCTCGCTGCAGTAATGTTTCTGGTGAAATAAAACGTTGGCGTGGTTATATCTACTCGACGTTAAACAATGGTCGTCGGGGACAGATACACACTACATACAAGTTAATATGTATTACAAAAGATTATATTCGATGTCTTGTTTGTTGTCTCCAAAAAAATTGACGGAGACTTTTAGTATGGGATGATTTTTAGTTTTTAATTTTTCTCAAGTAAAATATAATCTACAGCTGTAAAGAGTTGCAATAGCACTCGACTTTACAATTTATTTTTTAGACGCTACCAACCAATGCACAAGCGTTACATCAGTCAGAAATAAGACAACGAAAAGAATTAGGACCCTACTGTTACATTTTTTTGCAAACCAACGTGTATTGAGCATTCAATTAGACTTCGCTTTAGTCGACCTAAACTAAATCATCAAGTCATCACAATAAATAAAATCCTGTTTAATGACTGGCTGAAACTTGAATTGCATGTTACTGATCAAAAATTCACAAGGCCCTAGAAATAGGTACTCTCAATATCGTCTAATATAATAATTTTTTGGAGTAGCTACGTAGGTGTATTTTGTGAGTAGCTACTTAGTTTAGAAGTCAAAAGGGGAGGGGGGAGCTGTTTAAAAAATAACAATACCGCGACTCTTTTTATGATTAAATGTTAAATATCCTTTTTTTATCTTTGTAAATGGTATGAGAAATTGTATACAAAGAACTCAGAATACTTGTAATATTTAACGCTCCAGTTATCAAGGTACAGACTGTTTAATTTGGCTGAAAATACTAAAAGTAAGCGAAGCATATTTTCAAGGATATCTTCATACGTCAGTAACTGTATCCTTCAGGGAGGGCGCCGGGACCTTGGCGCGACCGATCCCTGGGTCCTTGAAGCTAAATTAGATGTATAAAAACCGCTGTTCCACTCGTTTCTAGTAGCTTTTTATTGTATGTACATATACCACATTTTACTGTTATTCTATCTATCTTTTCATTGGTTGATATATGATATAAGACTGTAAGAATACTTAAGACGGAAAAATGAGGTAGACGCTAGACAAAGAAAGTACCAAAGGACAGACAGACAATTTATGTGTTTTGCAGTCTCGACGACTTCCTTAGGATGATCAGCGTCGTTTTCATTTGTTTGAATGTGGATGCAGCCGACGACTGTGCGAACATAGCACTATATTATTATTGCAGTCTAAGTAATAGATTCTATATTAATTTTGAAATTGTATTTTGATTGATTTATTTATTTCATAATAGCAGTACATTATAAATGATTAAGCTATGTCTAACTTTTAACCACTCGTTGGCTACTTGGAGGCAATTCACACAGTACTTTTAAAAGGGCTACAAGTATAATAAATAGCGCGCACCCGAGATGCATACATAGCCATTGTTAGTAGCTCGGTACTAGTTACAGGGCTGCCCATATTGTTTTATCCAGATGTCCTTTTGGGTAGTTGTGTAAAAGTCTGTGACAACCCTACTGCGTTCTTGTGTAGTGTCGGCATTTACGCAAACATCAAAGGCGGCGGTCTATCACTGACCCCACACCATACCATGACAGTGACACATCATTTTTTGACCGCAATAAACTAAAAAGATTATACGAAGTCCCTGTAGATCCTTTATACGAATATATATAAACACGGCAAATAAAAGTTAAAATTTATTCCCAAAGAGTAAAAAAGCGAAGCACGTAAACAAGGCCAGCTAGCCGTTTTTCATTCATAACGTGATTCATTAAGAATTTGCTAAAGGCCCATTATATCCGATTACCGAACACAAGTTGCCTCGGCGATCACGTTCGGATTGCTGTTTGCAGTTTAGTTTTCCTATTACTTCTCTGTCTTTATCTCTATCATTACACAATTGATTTTTAAATGGTTGGTAGTGTAGCTGACGAAACGTCTCACGAACTTACATATCAAAACCACGTATGTATACTAGTTAGTTCAGAGTGAGCGGGTCTTTATGCGCATTATCATTGCGTAAAATTTTAGCGAACGACTGCAAAAAGCACCAAGCCCTACAAATCTCTTTAGGAAGTTTTAGGAGTAAATAAGATTACTTACTTAAAACGAAAGTGGAGACTTCGCGAAATCGCCTTTTCATACAAACGTATAGTCCTTATTTTCCTCTCTGGATATTATTTATTATTATTATTGTATCTTCTTGGATTTCACGGGCCTATAAATCCCGGTCTTGCGTACGGGATATGGATCCAACGCGTAGAGGCCCCTTGGAGAGCTTTAATGTCATGTAGAACGCCTGCTGGAACCCGTTAACAGGCGCAACAACAGACACCCCTGAACCGGTCGCAGCAGGCATTGGGACTATTGTAGTAAAAGTGAACAGTATAACGGTCTATGGATTGAAGTTTGGGAGGACAATGAGACTGGGTTATTGCAAAGACGTCCGGACACCTGCCATAACAATATTTTCACTAGTTATTGAGGCAGGCGTTGAGTCGCCGCCCACTAGATGGGCCCCTGAAAATGCCATCGTGAAGACGACCAGGAGTAACACCGGTGTGAGCGGCTCAGAGGTGTCGAGAGGTGTACGCCGCTTTCTACCCAGTGGCTGATAACAGTCACTGTGCCAACTCGCGTCTTACGCAAGTTTTCATTTCCACCCCTGGAGCATTTAGCTCTAACGACTCCTCTCTGGACGGCCAATGAAGGCAAGCCAGAGCTGAGAGTCCTGCGGTTTCCCTTGGGGTCCACTCCGACAGACGAAGACACGCCGGAGACGGAGACCCTGACCGACTCGCGGGAGTACTCGGGTACGTGGGGTCGTTACTCCCCAACAGCTCGCCTTATTATTATTATTTGTTAGTCTGTTGTGTCCCACTGCTGGGCAAAGGCCTCCCTCTCTTTCTTCCACGCTGGATATTAAAATTATTGAAAATATTTTGACACAATTGGTTGTATATCAACCACAGCTATGCCCCTACGTTTGATTTTTTTTCGAATTTTAATTAATAAGAGTCAGGACCATTTAAAAAATTTTATGGAATCTGTTTTTCCGTCCTAATTTTTACAATACTGAAAAAACCTACAAAATTTCAACTTAGCAGCATAGCTATGGTTAATATACATGAAATTATGCAAAAATATGATTCATAATTTCAATATCCAGAGAGGAAAATGAGGACTACGTTTGTACGGAGAAGCGGCCGTCCCCTTTCCTCTTAAGTTTAACAGGTTGAAAGTTTCAATTAAAAGTTTGAAAGCTTACAAGTTGTGTGTGTGGTCGTGTTCAGGACATAGTTACGTCTGTTCCAAACTCAAAACACCCCACGATTAACATTAGTTTCCAACAATGCGGGCAGGATTAAACTAAGTTCATAGTGCTAGTCCAATATTCAAATGAGCTCAGTGGCGCAGAAGCGCTGCTGGAAACTTTTCACCAACTTTTACTTGACAAATTATCAATTTGTCATTACGTTTAGTGCTACGCTGGAATCTAATAAGACATTCAGGCCTAATTGTAAGTTGATATAGTTTATACGATACTCATTATTTATATTGTATTTATGTTATCATTATCCATAAGTATACAAATTTAAAAAAAGTGGGTTAATACGTTGCGTCTTAAAATTCGTCGTTATATTATAAATAAACTAGAATAGTCCTCTCGCTAAGCAGACAAGGGGATGGGATTTCAATGAGGGTTACCGTTTTTGTGCTCACCAGTTGGCGCCACTGTAGATGTAGGTCCAGAAAAACGGATCCCAAATTTACGTTATGCTGATTTAAAAAAAACAATACGATCTAAGACAAAGGTATCGTTCTTCGTTCGTTCACGAAGGTATTTTAACGTCTGAATTTGCCGTTTTTCATCCTGTATTTTAGTTTATGGAACTGTATCTAATGTTTACCATGATTAATCAAAGGTGGTAAAAGATTTGCTACAATTATTATGATTAAGGAGTGAAAATTTGCGATAAAAAAGCTTGCTACCCCCAAAAATACTATGCATTTGACATTTCGAAAGATCGAATCTCCGTCTACAATAGCGCCCGAAAATAAACGCGGTAGCCCTCATTCATGCTGGGATTTTTTTATTCTTCGATCTTTATTTCTATAATATATTTGTATTCAAAACCTACGTCGGTTGATGTGGCTAGAGCGTTGCAGAATGACCGTTGATCACAAAACGTCGCTTATTGCTCACCGACGCATCGGCAATCGGTGCGCTCAATCTAATCCGATAGCAGAAATATAGAGGATATTAAGCTCACAGAAATCATGCAAATAGAACCCATATGGTTATAAGACGTATAGAACTGGAATAGCTTGCAGATCGTCTTGGATAAAGGTTGGATAAAGCTAGCAATAAATTAGTCACACAATCTAAATTAGACTGCGGGATCTGTGTTCAAAAGAGTGTAAGTTGGTGTGAATTTTGTGGAGATTTAGATCTTCTAGGTTGAATCGGGCTTGAACCCTCAGGATAAAGCTGGCGCATGCGTCAGGCGCCGCCGACCTGTCGCAACTTGTTATACAGAAATAACCGACGGACAGACAGACGTGAGTAGAGTGCTCATTACTTGACTGCTCGCTAATCCAGTTTATCGGGATAGCGCGAGAATTAAGGATTAGTTCCCAGTTCCTTAATAAAGAAATGGTATGAGAAGGCCAATGGAGGTTACGAAATTTTAAATAAGAATAGTATTGTTTCTTACGTTTTAGTTGCTGCAACAACTGTCTAGAAGCTGGTAGATATGCCAAACTACAGATAAGACGTCAAACAAATACGTTAGGCAGTCATGAAGATAAAGTCATATCTGTCTATTCATTCATGCAAATAAATAATTCATCTATCAACACCACAAAAAGACACATATCTACTTATACCTACATAATATCAAAGCTGTATTGATTATGCAAGATATGTCAAGATTGTCAAGTCTAATATGGTTTCGTGTACCTCTCCTTCCATAGTTTCGTGCTTCGAAATAGACAGCTAGAAGAGATGGCGCTGTACGGCTCCATAAATTATAAGGCAAAGTTACCTTACTGTCAAAAGGTGACGTCTGACAATTTAGTGACCACAAAACATATGACACAGTTCCGCGTAATCTGTTTCAACCGTCAAACTAGGGGACCCTTTTTAGGGTTCCGTCGCCAAATGGCAAAAAACGGAACCTTTGTGGATTCGTCATGTCTGTCTGTCTGTCTGTCTAACTATACTGTTGAAACTTGGTAAGTGCATGTATTCTGTGAACCGCATTAAAATTTTCACACAAAAATAGGAAAAAAAACAAAAAAATTTGGGGGTTCCCCATACTTAGAACTGAAACAAAAAAAAATTTTTTTTCATTAAATCCATACGTGTGGGGTATCTATAGGGATAGCTCTTCAAAAATGATATTGAGGTTTCTAATATCATTTATTTCTAAACTGAATAGTTTGCGGAGAGACACGTCCAAAGTGGTAAAAAGTGTGTCCCCCCCCCCCCGTAACTTCTAAAATAACAGAATGAAAAATCTAAAAAAATATATGATATACATTGCCATGCAAACTTCCACCGAAAATTGGTTTGAACGAGATCTAGTAAGTAGTTTTTTTTAATACGTCATAAATGGTACGGAACCCTTCATGGGCGAGTCCGACTCGCACTTGGCCGCTTTTTTTACACTTTACTTCTATAAGTAAAGTCAATAACAATCAATGACGCTTTGATACACAAAGCAATAACAAGGCTCTCCAGAATTACCCAACATTCGACAAGTTATCGGCGCTTAAGATCAGTTTCAGCGTAATTGCCAAAGTCTAGTGCGACGTCGGCAACTCATCAAAATCTAGTTTGTGCTTAATTTAGACTTACTTGCAGATTGGAGCGCGAGCGGCGAGGCATGACGCCCACCACCTCGCCCCTCATTATGGATTCGATAACTGTAACAGAAGATAAATGTCAGGATGAGCAATGGAATAGAAAAAAAAACAAAAGCATCATTAAGCTCGAGAAGGTCAAATAATTCAATGAAAATATCTAAGCTCTTTAATTTTTTGCTCGTTTTTTTGGCGCCTGACTTAATATGTAGAATAGAAGTGTAGCTTATTAATATGTTAATAAAAACAGTATTTTTTTTTTTGTTGATTAATGCTATATTACTCTTAATATAACCTCAACACAAATGAGATATCGCTTTCAAGTTGTAATTTATATGATAATACCTACTTAGATGAGATATTAAGTCTTGGTCAATGTCTTATTATAGTTACATTACAAGTAGTATAATCACACGCGAGACTCAGTATTCCCAAAGCTCGTCATATCTCTATTTGCTTTACGTTTATATTTTATCGTAGGTACACTTCAATTAAGTACGCTTGTAGCAAGTGTTTTATCTCCGTCATAGTAGAATACGTACTACATTACATTGCATGCTTCGCAGATTCCAAGTTACGTCACTATTTATACGGCTTCTTGCATCCAATTAGGCGCAGAATAGGGTTACCGCGTCATGTTGCATTGCATGTAATAAAATACATCTATTCACATCAATTTCCTAGAGGAACAGATAGATGTCTGCAGTTATCTGTCCCTCTAGCCTGCTTGTTTGTTGCATTGCACCTTACTACAATATCTACATACAATTTTAGCTGTATTACATACGTAATACAGCTAAAATTGTATGTAGATATTACACACACCACACACAGCACAGATACCTGTGCACGCATAGTCGGATTTCTCGACTGGATCTTTTCTAGAATCACCTTAATGTAGTTAGGCCAAAAACGTGTACCTAACTAAATCGATTTAGGTCTTCTTTTATCAAATTATTCTATCGCCTAAACCATTATATTCTTGTGTACCCCGTGTGGATGTATGTACGAGTATCAACGAACCTGCCCGTGCATACATATACATGGATGAATGAATACAGATTCACTCAAGTTACTGCTAACTTTATTGTTACTAACTGATAATTTTGTTTTCCGCTTACTGCTCCTAGACTAGCTACTTATTATTATTAAGGTAGGGCACTCAAGGTCTATTAACACATTACTTATGTTTACATTATTTTTTGTACAAGACTGTTTGTTGCCTAAATAAATTAAATAAATAAATAAATTATTGAAAAGTCTTTCTAATATTGTTAGGTACTTATGTTTTGTAGGAAAACCACTTAAATTATATAAAACCTTATTTATTCCGTGAATGAAATATGTAGTGTTAGGAACAGTCAATGTATTCAAATACCGTTGCTATACAAATAACCAGTCAATACGTAATTTATGATATAGAACACCTAGTTTTCATAGGTTCCAACAGGTAATTCCAAATTTCTTATTTATTTAACATTATACAACTGTGTAATATAGTAGAATAATAACCAGGTTATGCATTTCCAGTGGTCTTTGTACATTTAATTATCAAATTAGATGAGCAGATAGCACGTCCGTTAAGCTATTGTTCTCGAATGGCCGGCGGTCATTATGAGCGCTAGTGGAAGTTCAAATTACGATACCTAGCACTGATACGGCGTATTAAATGCAGTATGAATTATTGATTTTACAGATAAGCAGTATACAAATGCTTAGTAATTTCTTATAGTTAGGTACCTACCTACTTTTGAACTTTGACTTGAAGTTTATTAATTATTAGTGACACATTTTCTATAAGTCGCATTTTATTATGTCGAAAAATGTTTGCAGGATAAAAAAACCGTGGCAACTGTACCGTCTGGTATTTACGTAATTTTGATAAAGGGTCTTGGACTTTAATTCCTTAGTTATCACGTTGTCTATAATCAACGGCCCATTAACAAGACATAAAGAAAATAACACAGATAGACTAAGATAACACGCAGTTTACGTGTTATCTTACGGTCGGTTGCACCAAATCATCTGACACCGTTAAAGCATTCGCTAAATTTCATTGTTAACAAGAAACACGTGTTAAGGGCGGGCTAATGTAAAATTGTAGTTATATTTTTTTTTACACATTTTAATAAACCTATTTCCGAGTGAAATTAGACGATATTTGCTAGGGCAGACTAAGCAAAACCTTAAAATGTTAAAGTTGATTTGACAGAAATAAATCACAAAAACATTTTTTTTTCACAATTGTCTTTGACCTTGCCCTGTATACCATAGCAGTATAATTTTATTACAAAATAGCTAGTGATATAGCCGAGGGATTTGACTACCAAAATGGTAAACAGAAGTATACTTTCAGAATTATTGAGGTAAATAGTTAAAACCCGCGCGATCACCAAATCTTCCGTCGCAATTTCAATCCTAACTTCCTGGCTTTACGCCCTCTCTTAAGGTGATTTTGTATACCTCACCCGCTTAGCTGAAGCTACTGTCTGTACCTTATAGTTGTGCTACGAGATAAGCAGCGAAAGCGTGCATTATTTTGCCGCAGTCTCAATGCGCGGCGCAGCGTGAAGCGATGTTACGCAACGGAATGCTTGCTGTCTAACCTTGTAACTTCACTTATTTCGGACTGTTGCCAAGCGCCGATGGTAGAGGGCCTAGCAAAGATACTTACTAATCATATGCGCCGTACCGAACTAAACGGTAATCTCTCTCTTACATATCAGTGCGACTATGTTCGCTACGGAGCAAACGATTGGCATATTGGCTAGGCACCCAGGTCATGCTCAACTGATTTTGGTTGATTGATGAGGTTCGATAATTATGATGTTTTTTTGTCGATTCAATTCTTGTGAATTTTTCATGGCGGAGTTCAGAGTTCGACTTACCTATAACGCGATAAACTTATCTGTGAAACCTTTCTCTCTTGGTAAAAGCAACCACGCGTCAAATTAAACCAAGTTAATGTTCTTTCCTCTTTGAAGTTCTTACATAAACCTTACATACCTATGTAAGTAGAGTAAAATTGGCAGTTTTTAGTGGCCACTACGCCCACTACCTACTCAAGCATTGTTTACAGCAATCAATAATCCTCTGCGACCACATTAGCTTTCCTAGAGGGAATGCAAAATAGATTTCTATTTATGTGGCGAGTTTATTCACATCTGCATTTTAAAGTTAGTGCCGACGCAAAAAGTATATGTTAATTATTTACTCAACTTAAAACATGTTTTGCCAGCTTTCATAAACATATATAATGTAAGACTTCATTGCAATTAGTATTGAATCACTGATTTGTATAAACCAAACCTTAATATATCAACTTCCTGCGTCATGACTACTGTAAGTCAATTACATGATATAACCACGATTATATGATATAACCATAATGATTATAGTTAGCTTATTGGAATAAACTTTAATCAATATTCTTACCTCCATCACCGAGGAGTCTCATCTGCACCAGGGCTGGATCTTCGCTGTGCTCCTCTAGTACAGTATCATCAGTAACTGTCAATTCCTGAAATAGAAATCATAACGTTTATGTCAACAAAACCAACACAATCATGCTTGACTTCAAGGAGAAAAGTGAGTCAGGTCATTCACGTATATTAAGTCAAACATTACTCGACAATGTCTAGCAATCTTCGACTGAAAACACGACTTAAGACCCGTTTTAATATATTTCATAAGTCTGTGTCTCACCGAAGATCAGCGGACAGCGGGAGATTTAAACTAAATAGTCTAAATTGGTTTGTGTAACTAGTAACTACCAGCATACGAAATTCCCCAAATTCTCATTTCAACTTTCCCACGCCGGGCGGCGTTTACTACAAGCTATAAATAACGCACAAGCGCATCTGTTTTGTATTGTTATCGTTGGAAACAACAATGTTCATTTACGTCAGCTGCTACTACAGTATCTGCCAACTACAACGAAACACGTGCTAGGTAATCTATTAAGTTTTAATATACATTAATTCCTACTACCAATTTCAAACAAAATTACATTACAGGGGGAGAGAACTGAATAGTTTTCTGTACAAGACGGTATAATGATGTCGTTAAAAATATCGCCGAGCCAAAAGTTGAAGCTGAAACTTGTGAGAAACAAAGAGGAAACTTCGAGAAAGTTACTTAAGAAACCAGGGAAGGGGGCCGAATGAGGGGGTTACTCAAAACTTTACGTCGCGGGCGCCAGTAATACCAACCCCGCCAAGTTCCCCACTCGCTAATTCGCAGTATAAATTTGTTTAACGTCTCAACTTTTTAACTGTAATTACTTAGGAAAGTTCAAGATAGATTGAAGTACTTCGCTACTCTGACAGCGACGCTAAGGAGTTTGACGGGTAATGGAAACAACCTAGCTCTGGAACTTCACTCTTGTTAGATGAACATCTGACGATATAAGCGATTATTTTTCTATACGCTATATAAATTACGTAACATGTATGAACTGTCTGAAAAGTACACTTAAATTTCTCCATACAGGGTGTCCCAAAAAGGACACGCCATAGCGACACTGGAGGTAGACCAGCCTGAGAGGGTTCCAACCAACCTAACATGACCCTAGTAAAAGTTGCACCGTTTTCAAGTTATTGGCAATTTAACGTTTTTCGTGAATTTTGACCGTTTTCAGCATTGTTAGGCTCAGTGTGCACTTATAAAGCCCTTAAAATAAGTTTTTTTGATGTGTACGGCACCATGAATAGTTAATTAGGATAATAAAAGAGATATTTCATCGATAACCTACGTGAAATGTAAAAAAACAAGGGCTTGATCTAAAGTTTTATTCGCAGCGAAACATCAATTTCAACTTTGACCACCTGCCGTGAAAAAAAACTACTTAAAAGGTAACAAAAAAATAACGCTATAATATTAAGCATTTTATGCAGATTCTAAAATGGTATAAAACATGCACATTTCTGCTATAAAATAATGAGTTATTATCATCTTTCGAATGCCTCATAAAGCTAAGTTGGACTAGGGAATCTGCAATCCAATGACGCGTAATTCATCTTGGATTCTTATTGGCTTTGAGTGCAAGTTCTCAAATGGTTAAAAGAGTGAGACAACATGAGATGCACTCGCTCTATCTCGCTCTTTTTATCTCAACTTTGTCATTTCATTAGGCCTAGTTCAACTGCTACCTGGGATTTTCGTAGGGCTTATCTCTTTGAAGACAGAAGTGTAAGCTTTTGTTTGTACAATTGTGTCATCCATATCTAATAAGCATTCCGGAATGCGTAAGCTGTTATGATATCATTGCTACTAAGTAAGGATATCATGAAGTAAGAATGGTTCGAAAAAAATGTAATACAGATTGAAGTTTCATTGATTTATTTATTTTTTACAACAGGTGCTCAAATTGTTTTCCACCGACTCGTATGCACGCTTGGCAGCGTCTTCTGAAATTTCTTGTTAATTTCCTTAAGTTAATTTCGGATATGTCTCGTGCTGCCTGAAATACACGTCGCCGTAGTTCGTCTTGGGACCTTATTGGCTCGGAGTAGACCTTGTCTTTTAAGCATCCCCAATAAAAAAAATCCAATGGATTTAGGTCCGGCGAACGCGGTGGCCATAATACTGGTCCTAATCGGCCGATCCATCTTCTTGGGAATGTCTGCGAGAGATGGTCGCGAACATCGCGAGCGAAATGTGCTGGGCAGCCATCTTGCTGGTACCACATCCTCTGTTTCAGTGCGAGCGGTGTGTCTTCAAGTAAAACTGGCAGATCGTTTTGCAAGAACTGCAGGTAATTTCTCCCATTTAAAATAGCTGGCAACTCGACCGGTCCTATTATTTGGCCATTAAATATTCCCGTCCACAAATTAATTTTAAATTGATGTTGGGACCGGTCTTCTCTCCCTTCGTGTGGGTTTTTAATTTGCCAGCTATGAATATTGTGGAGATTGAGATACCCATCTCTTCTACACGTGGATTCGTCGCTCCACATCACTTCATTAAAAAAGTTTTCATTTTCTTCCAGTTTTTGAAGCATTTGTCGGCAAAATTCAACGCGGGGTGCGTAATCCGTCGGAAGAAGTGTTTGCAGGCGTTGAATATGATACGCATGATATTTATGACGTTTTAAAATTCTCTGCGCTGAGGATTTATTTACGCCGATACGACGTTCAATATTTCTTAGAGAAATTTCTGGCTCTCTTTGTACCATATTTAAAACCACGTCGTCGTCAATAGTCCGGGGCCTTCCTTCAGCGTAAGCCTGTCCTGGCCTTCTGCCATTTCGATATGCATTCACAACTCTTAAAATGATTTCATGATTCGTGGCATGCCGATTGGCATACCTTTGATTGTACAATCTTGCAGCTGATCTGGCGTTGTATGAGACAATTCCTCTGTTAGAGACACGCCTAGTTTCTCCATAGATCATGTGCATGTCACTGTACTCACGATCGGTGTAGTTGTGATCTGCCATTGTGATGGAGAGGTTCCAAAAAGCAATAATCAGTGTCCGTGAGCGGTGCCAAGTTGTCGTTTCAGTCCCACAAACATACCAAGTCAAAAAGAAATCAGAGTCCAGATGAAAGCCAAGTAGATTTGTTTAGGACCACGAATACACAGCAGCAAAGATAACACAACAATTGCACGAAACACACGGTAACGAACTAATCAGGATTAGGATTCCTAAATACTTACTAGAGATAAGGATGACTAGTGGCTATCCCTCCTCCTTCTGTTTTTAAAGAGATAATCCGTAGGATAATCCCAGGTAGCAGTTGACCGTGTGACAAAGTTGAGATAAAAAGAGAGAGATAGAGCGAGTGCATTTCATGTTGTCTCACTCTCTTAACCATTTGAGAACTTGCACTCAAAGCCAATAAGAATCCAAGATGAATTAGGTACGCGTAATTGGAGGCAGCTCGAAACATATCCAAAAAGGATTGCAGATTCCCTAGGCCAACTTAGCTTTATGAGGCATTCGAAAGATGATAATAACTCATTATTTTATGGCAGAAATGTGCATGTTTTATACCATTTTAGAATCTGCATAAAATGCTTAATATTATAGCGTTATTTTTTTGTTACCTTTTAAGTAGTTTTTTTTCACGGCAGGTGGTCAAAGTTGAAATTGATGTTTCGCTGCGAATAAAACTTTAGATCAAGCCCTTGTTTTTTTACATTTCACGTAAGTTATCGATGAAATATCTCTTTTATTATCCTAATTAACTATTCATGGTGCCGTACACATAAAAAAAAAACTTATTTTAAGGGCTTTATAAGTGCACACTGAGCCTAACAATGCTGAAAACGGTCAAAATTCACGAAAAACGTTAAATTGCAAATAACTTGAAAACGGTGCAACTTTTACTAGGGTCATGTTAGGTTGGTTGGAACCCTCTCAGGCTGGTCTACCTCCAGTGTCGCTATGGCGTGTCCTTTTTGGGACACCCTGTATAATAACAAAGATACAAAAAGTTTATTCTTGTTTGCAAGCACAGCATAAAAGTTTCAAATTCTTCACATATAAACAAGAATTTTCCCTTCTGGCAGGCAAAAGGGGTGATGAAAGAACAACAAATTGTTTCAATAAACATGAAACAAGAAACTTTGTTGTGCTAAGTTAGCGAAAGGGTGAAGAGTGGGGGTGGCCCCCCGGTGGGATTGCGATTATTGATACATTGTTGTACTTAATATTAATTTAATGGGGGCTGAAACTTGGCTTGGAAATATCTTATGAATAAATTAGAAGGGCACCTTAATTATGAAATCAAGATAGATAGTAATCAAAGTTGAAACATTTTTTAAGATTGTATATAAATAAATAAATAAATATTATAGGACATTATTACACACATTGACTAAGTCCCACAGTAAGCTCAATAAGGCTTGTGTTGAGGGTACTTAGACAACGATATATATAATACATTCATATTTATAAATACTACATAGAAACCATCCATGAGTCAGGAACAAATATCCATGCTCATCACACGAATAAATGCCCGGAATAAATACCAGGATTTGAACCCGGAACCATCGGCTTCATAGGCAGGGTCACTACCCACTAGGCCAGATCGGTCGTCAAATCGTATATGAATAATTACACATTAACGTGTTAAACAAACCAGATTAAAGGAACCTGTCAATCGATGATAACAGCAAGAAAATGGTTTAAGTACGTCATACACAAAAATAGTAACACATTGTCAACAAAACAACCGTTCAATTAAAATTCGATCAAAATGTATTCAACACAAAAACTTGTTCTTGATCGTTTCCATATCGTTTTGTTAATGCGCTAGGCCATTACCCCTTTTAGGATGCAATTAATAAATTCGAAGGCAGGTGGAAAGTTCAAGCCTTTTTTGGAGTTTATGGATTTATGCTGCATTCAAGCGGGTTTCCTTTTGCGTTTCCATGGAGGCAGATAGTTAAACAAGCCCATATAAATCCAGCATCGTTACCGTATCGGCGGGATGCCTTCGCGTTCAATAAACCGAACTGGTTTCACCTAGAACTTCCCGATACGGAATTATCTTGTAGAATGTTTTTACAGTTATTTGTAAGCGACTCCGACCTTTTCGTTCGTTTGATACGTTTCATATTATCCAGGACAGAATTAAGTACCTACTTTTGTATTTCATAAAATTCAGAGCTGGCCCTTAGCCAAGGTGGCAATCGTTTATCCCTCCCTCCCTTTGTTCTATTATATGAAGAAGTAATTTTGACTTATTTGCTCATAATTTACTGGTATCGACTGGTAGCTTTAGAATTTGATATCTCACAACAATAAATAAAAAAACAATAATAAAAAATAATGTTCGATTGTTCTCAAAATTGGTTTATATAATTATTATACGTTTTGGACTAAAAAGAACCTTGTGGAGAAGCAACATTCAAAAATAACTATTTTGGACCACCCTAATCGGTAGGTATGATATATTCGACGAATAGTGCCGTCGTCATTTCCATCCATTATTAAATTTTTGACTGCCACTTGGCTAGAGTCGGTGATAATTTGATATTAGTTCTCAAACTTTAATATTGATTCTGTAGTAACTAACCGATATAATGTGCCATGCGTATGTTCTTTTACGAAGCACCATTTAATAAAATAAAGGTATATGAATTGTTCAACCCAAACCATCATTCTCTAAAGCATGTGCAACCAATCCCTAGTGTAGAGTAATAATAACTGTTTGACTTTAAAGTTTCTACTCTATACCGACAAATTAGTATCGCGAGTAATACAATACTAACTATATTTTCTCCAATATGCTCGGAAATGTTCACCTTATTGTAGCAAAAATAATACAGGAAGTTCCTCTTTATGGTAAAACTCAAATAAAATAAAAAAAACAAACCATTATTATCGGGTTTTAGCGGACGGGAAAATCATTACTGAATTGTTTTTTATTTTATTAAAAAAAAAACATGTTTCCACAAAGAAAAACGCAGACAGCCAATATAGCCGCGGGCCGAGTCTACACGACCCGGTTCACCCGGTCAGCTATCATTTCAAGCTATAAGATAGAGTGAGAAAGTAAGATAAACGACCTTACATGTCTCGTTCTTACAAGACCCTCGTGTATGATCGTGCGAATACTGCTTAATAAAATCAAAGACTACATATATTCTAATATATTCTTTTAAGGATTTCATACTGCACATACAGCTTACATATTTTTTTTTTTTATTGCACAATTATATTGAATGAGCGAATATTGAATGAGAATAAGTTGTGCCTTTAACTTTTAAAAAATAATTAAAGAGGGAAATTGTTTTTGACGTTTTTAATGTGAAGGTTCGATTTTAGTGATGGTTGGTGCTTAAATAATTATTGTTTTACAATGTTTTCTCGTATGCTTGGAGAAAAGCACTATACCTATATGCTTCGGCAGGAATAGCAATTCGTGGATTTGTTTTTGTCGATACTCATCCACGTATTGCCTTTTCCCGGCCTCTGCAAAAATGTACTATACTCGTCTCACGAAATCTCTATAGACTAGATGGATTAGAATGGAATGAAGAAATAGTGAAAAAGCGCTAGGAAGATGTTGAATATTCCTGAACATGAATACTAACTCCAGTATGTTCGTTGACCCCGACGATAACAGCAGTGTACCACTGCGTGGTGCCGGCCGCGCGGTACACCTGAGCCCTGCAGCCACCGAGGACGGATGGTGTGGTGGTGAGGATGCGCTGCCCGTCCTGCACGCTTCGCCATTCCGCTGCCTCGGTCGCGAGCGCAGTCAGCACCTCGGGGTCTGTGCCTGCGTCCGCACCAGCCAACTTAGCGTCCCATTCCTGTAAACCAAATACAATTTTAATTTTACTGAATTCAATCTTACTGAAGCCAAGGAAGCAGTAACCATCTCTCAACACAGTACACCCCTAAGACCTATGTTTATTAGACAAAAATTTGGTGCCGTGACCAGGATATACATGAAAGTAACTGATGATTAATTATATTTGAATATTGAAAGTAACATTCATTTCTTTGTTGTGGAAAATGTATTAGCACGATTTTTTAATCTTATACCTTTAAACGAGCAATTCTTGTATATATATATATATATGTATATATATTTCTGTGATCTCGGAAACGGCTCTAACGATTTCGCTGAAATTTGGTATATGGGGGTTTTTGGGGGTATACAATCTATCTAGATTAGTCTTATGTTTAAGAAAACGCGTGTTTTCGAGTTTTCATGCGTTTTTCTTTCGACGCAGAATATGGTCGCTAATTTCGTGTTACCGGCCACTGTCCGTCTAGCCCAGCGGGTTAAGACGCGGACTGCTAAACGAGTGTTATGGGTTCGAATCTCGCCCGGTGACTAAATTTTTTTTTTTTTTATATGTTCAAGTTTATATATAATTTTTTAATTTTTATTGTTTTAGACAAGTTTAATTTAGTAAAAAAATGTAGTTAAGATTATTACCTATAGACCACCATATTACAATAAATAGTTATAACCGAGCAAAGCTCGGTCGCCCAGGTACTTGATTGTAAATCAAGTTATTACCCAGCGATATCACCTAACTAATCGAGCCAGAGTCATAATTGAAAACTGTACACGACGACACGACTTTACGACCTCATAGCATGTAAACATGCCCTACATTGTTCCTAATACGTAAATACATATACGCACACAAACAAACGAACCCATTAGCACTCTTCACGTTTATCGCATTAAGTGCAATTCACAACACAGTATCAATATATTTCGTACAGTAAACCAGTGCAGTAAGGTATACATTTGTTTAATAGTCTGTTCCTATGCAAGTGGGTGCATTATTCATCTCTTAACTATGGGCATGGTCTGATGTAACGTTACTAGTTAACATGTCCTATTAGGTGTGTGTTTGTTCGATCTAGCCAAGTAGCATAATCTTGTCTTTTGGTAAATTTCAATACTTCCACAAAACAGAAGAGGGCAAAATTAATACTTTTAACTTTTTTTTCAATACTGTTAGTTCCTTTAAATTGTAATTAAATTATATATATTAGTATGCTATATGCTGAGCCCGTTCCTTTTGCCATGCATGCCAATTTTTTAAGTTAATCTTTCTACTTTGTGACCTATCTGTTTTTTTATTGTGTGGCAATAAATGGTTTGTTATTCTTCCTTGCCTTCAATGCCTTCTTGAACTTACTGTGGGGCTTAGTCATTGTGTAAGAATGTCCAATATTTATTTATAATAAAACTTCAAACACAAGCCGAAGGCTCTTTATAAATAATAATTAAATATTATAAGGACATTCTTACACAAATAAACCAATTTATTAAGAAACTAATTTTCAAGAAAGCTAAGCAAATGGAACAAAAAAAGGATATATGTATAGTTTATTTTTAAGGTCTGTGGGATACAAAAGTAGTCGATTCATTTAGATAACAATTAATATGAAACACCCGCATTAGCAATGCACCGTATTTATGTCAATGTTACACTCACACGTAAACAAGACGCACACACCTGTGCGTTCCGCACGCGGCGACAGACGTATCCGGTGCGATGAACTCGCCCCACCCTCCCCTTGTTCAGTGTATGTAGTTCTACCCGACACATACATATATGCAAACTGGACCATGCAATAATAGATTTTAAGTAATTGAAATAAACACAACAACGCATGAAGATACGTTGGTTTTCCAGTGTTACATTTAACGTGCGTTCAGGCATAAAAAAGAAATGAATTCTATTCTATATTTTTTACAGTAATTGTATATAGAACAATTAGAACATAAAAATAAGACTAAATGGCACATAGTCAGTTTATATTTGTATTAAACTTACTGAGTTATGCAGGGAATCAGGGATTCAAAAATGGCGTAAATGCATTGACAATTTGACAATGACATACGAGAGTATGCTAATACTACCTACTACTACTCGTACTGGTATTTTTGACGTGTCGACAATTGAACTAAATATTCATTTTCCCTTACCACCAGCGTAATTAGAGGAACGCAAAATGCAGCCAACCTTACCAATAGTTAAAAATACCAATAGCGATAAAAACGTAAAGCATTATTACCAAGGCTCTCAATCAAACTGAATTGGACTAATAAAACCGGAATGCAAAATACAAATTAATGGGCAATAAACGTTCTGTCCAAGAACAGTTAAAAACGTGCCGAAACTTATGTAAATATGGACCCCTGAATTACCAGGGTCACAGAATGAGTAAGAACGTGTTTGAGCAAATGTCTTTAAAGTAGAACATCTATTATGAGGCTTTTGTAGTTACGTCGGACGGATTAAACAACATTTGTCACGGTCTGGTGCCCGATTAAGTCAACAAAACAGACTGGTGCAAATACGACGTGACGCCTGAATACAAAACGATATTTTACAGTACAAAAACTTCTTTTCGTGAAGAATAGTTATGAGTTAAGAATATCTTAAAAACCAAGTTTTCTTTTCTAAGTCTTAAATTATTAATACAAACAAGTTTCTTTCAGAGCGGTGAAGACACCTTTTTATACAGGTTAGACTGACTTTACTGCCAACTTGAAATGATGTACTTTTTATAGTACTTCTACTTACTGATTGATTGAGTAAAGGCCATGGATTAGGTCTTGATACTGTTACAAATTAGCGCGGTTTTAATAAAGATGCAATGCCAATCCGTAACATACTGGATCGAGCATAAATATCTACACTCGCCGGTAACAAGCGATACAACAAGAGAAATTCAGTCCAACAGGATTATCATGCACGGGACTAACCTGAGGTTGCAGCAATGGTGGAATCCTCTCGATGTGACTGGTTCTTCTTACGTTTATCACCTTTTCTTCTTTCACACGCCGGCCGGCGGTACGGTTAATAGTCTTAGGCCTTTTGTCACGCGCGATAGAACACTAAAACACTTAGGTTTCGTTGCTTAAACCATAAAAAACGATTTAAATCGGTAGCGGTCGATCCGCACGCCTTGTGCGTTTCGTTAGTTCTCTCTTTTGCCACCAGAGGCGCTCTGCTGATGGCTGTCCTTAGCATGTCGTCCGATCATTTTCGGGCGATCCTATTGGCTTAAATTTCAATATTGCATCGCTGTGAAGTGCGTTTTGACATTGCATCGATAAACGGTTTGAAGCGCGCGGAATATGATTAATTATTTAAAAAACTAAACGTTAAGAACGGAACATTCCGCCCACCAAAATACCAATGGGATTTTCCCGATGAAAAAGAAAACGTTACTTAACTGTTGATAAGACTACGATTTACGAAACTAATCTTAAAACTAGGTAATAGTGTTTTGGAGTGATTATTCGGATGGAAGAGGACATAGTTTGACCAGGGGCCTTTTAACTAAGTTATCCTTCGCGGTTCTCACGGTAGCCACCCGAACTACTCCATCAGGTCCGTTATGGAGAGAAACAACTCGTCCTAACGGCCAATGAAGAGGAGGTCGGTTCTCGTCTTTAATAAGCACGAGTGAATTTACGGTTAACGGTGTCGAGTCTTTGGTCCATTTTGCCCGCTGAGTTAAAGCATGTAGGTACTCATTTTGCCAGCGTTTCCAGAACTGCTGTTGGAACGCTTGTATGAGTTGCCACCGGTTTAGTCGATTAAGTTTAACGCCCGTGTAGTCAGAGTCTGGAACTGCGGTCAGAGGCTCTAATGTCAAAAAGTGACCGGGTGTGAGGACGTTCAGATCATTAGGGTCGGAACTTAATGGACACAAAGGCTTAGAATTTAAAATCGATTTTATTTTAGTGAAATATGTCAATAATTGTAAATGCTTAACGATTGCTAGGAGCGCGCGATGGCGCTCGACCTCCGTTCCGAAAAGGTATTCAGATCCTGAAACGATGTCACGCACGTTAGTACAAAACCTACGAACGTAAGCTAGAATGCGACAGAATTTGTCCAACGACGAATATCTCTCAAACAGCCGATCGATTATTGACGTTTGCTGGATAGGTGCGGTTTGGCTTGTTACGAGAGTTACACGACGCTGTTGGGAAAGTACGACGTTATCGTTGTTGCGATCCTTCGATAGATCTGATGGCCATTCAGACGGCGATTGGGAAAGCCGCTCTGGGCCCGCCCACCATAGCGAATTGGTTAATAGTTCCCGAGGCAACTGCCCACGTGAGCAGATATCTGCGGGATTCGTTCCAGAGGGAACGTGTCTCCAGCAAGCGGTAGGAACGATGTCCTGCACGTGGCTAACACGATTTGCGACAAATGTCACCCAACGAGAGGACGGAGCGCGCAACCAAGCCAATGTAACGGTTGAGTCGCACCAAAAGTAGGCTTCGCGAACAGGAAGCCGTAGCATGTGGATGCGGCAAACGAAGTGGACGCGGATGGAGCCATCAGGCTCGGTGATACTTAGATATACGACGGCGCCATACGCTATCTCAGAACTATCACAAAACCCATGCAGTTGATACGATTGAATACCTTCGATGGCGAATTTGCGAGGAATATTCAGATCCCTACTTTGAGGAAGCTGATGGAAGAAACTGTTCCATTGCGATACAATTTCCGGAGGAGGCGTTTCATCCCATGAAGAGCCGAGAATCCAAAGTCTTTGGATCAAGGCTTTGGCTTGGATTGTCAAAGGAGACAAGAAACCCAAAGGGTCAAAGATTCTGGCAACCTCACTCAGAATCGTTTGTTTGGTACACGGTTGATTAGACGGTTGGACGTTACAAACGAACGAGTCTGAAGCGGGCTCCCATTTAAGGCCAAGGACCTTAACGGTTGTGACTTCTGCCTCGGTGAATGCGATGGCGTCCGGAAGACACATTTCTGAGGGCATATCCCTTAGAAGTTCGGGTCGATTGCTTACCCATTTTCGTAGCTCAAAAGAGCCGAGCTTAAAAAGAGCGATAACTTGTGACTTGATGTCACGAGCATCATCCAGCGAAGAACTTCCGGTAACGACGTCATCGACGTAAATATCGGAAGTTAGAACGGTTTTAGCCTTCGGGTACTTATGACCATCGTTGTTGGCCAATTGCTGGATCGTTCGGCAAGCAAGAAACGGAGCCGAGGAGACCCCGTACGGTACGGTGTTGAATACGTATTCCTGAAGAGGCTCATCTGGGTTAGCTCGCCAGAGAATACGCCGGTAATCACGGTAATGCGGAGCAACGGTAATTTGACGGTACAGTTGGTGCACGTTGGCCATAGATGCCGCTTCGTGCTCCCGGTAGTGGAAAGGAATCTCCGCATTGTTGGATGATATCTTTGGAGCCGCGTTCTTAGCAGGCATCAAAGACATGTGACAACTTTCGCTGTAGTCATCGGTCATGAAATCAACATATTGTTGTTTCAAGTCTGGATCACGAGAAAGGCGCTTTTCGATAGCATGGAAGCGTCGTACCGCTATCTCCCGAGAGCCTTCAAACACAGGCTCAGCGTTATCTTTGAAGGGAAGACAGACGACGTACCTACCAGTCTCGTCACGGTAATGCTCGTTTGTGAAACTATTTTCACAGCGTTGTTCATCTGGGGTTAATCGGGAAGAATGCGGAACGGTATCGATCTCCCAGAAGCGTTGAACGATATTGTTTAAGCTATCATCCTTATTAGGTGATGGTACACTTAATAAAGACGACGACGCTAGTCGGGTTTTTCCGACTATCAGCCATCCGAAGACAGAGTTGAGAGCACGCGGTTGATTGACGCAGCGTTTCAAACGTTGGTCGAGAAGTGACTCAGCAAAGACGTCGGCAGCGAGCAAGACATCAATTGGACCAGGAATATCAAAACCAGGATCTGCTAACGGTAATGTTTTGAGGTCATCCCATCCACTCATATTGAGTCTGCCTATAGGCTGATCTGCACATATGTGCGGTGAAACAAACATTTCCAGACGGAAATGTACGGTGTCCTTGGCACCTATATCACAGGTGACCTGGCCAGTCACTGATGCAGGTGCACCCCCTAGGACGCACGGCCCATCACTAGTCGCGGTAGGCTTCAACTTTAGCCGCTGAGCCGCGTGTGTGGTGAGGAAATTATTTTGACTTCCGGTGTCGAATAACGCGCGGAATGTCTGAAACTCGCCCGAAGCATCACGAATTTGGACGAGCGCGGTTGCCAGCAGCACGGTCGTATTCGAAGGTGAATTGGACGGAGTTAACGGTTCTTTAGCCAGCAAGACGACTGAGCTTGATTTTTCACCAGAGGGTTTGGGGTTGCTGGCAGCTTCCTCTCGGTGTAACAGAGTATGGTGCTTCCGCTTGCATTTCTGACAAGAGAATATCGATGTGCACTGTCGCACTGAATGAGACGCGTTAAGACAATTATAGCACCATTTCCTCTCTGTAGTAACAGCCATTCGTTCGTCCACCGATTTCGCTAGAAAGACCTTACAGGCTGAAATGTGGTGCTCTTCACCACAGAAGGAACATTTTCGAATAACTTTCAGAGTTCCCGAAACTTTCGGTTTCACCTCTTGTTTGTCACCACCTTTTGGAAGGGGGTTCACAGTAGGAGAGAGGAGTGTATGCGTGACGTTATGTCGCTTCGGTTTCTGTAAGGTTCCCGTTGCCTCTTTAGAAGTGTTCGCGTTTTTAGAAGTAACAGCGGTAAAGTGCGTATCGCGCAACAAAGCTTCGCTTTTCCCGTGTAGAAATGCCCTAATTTGCTTGTATTGAGGCATTTCCACGTCGGCGTGTTTTTCTTCAAACTCGCGTCGTAGCTTGGTATCTAACTTCGCAAGAATATTATAACAAAGGACAAAGTCCCAATGTTCGGTCGGTAATTTCAACTGTTTTAAGATAGTTAGATTTTCATCGATTGTATCTAGCGCATGTCGAAAATCTTGAGCGTTAGCCGTATTAAAACTGACATCTAAAATGTCACGCCAACACGTAAAAGCTAAGTCGCGTTTGTCCTCGTAGCGGGACTTGAGAGCATCGTATGCACTTAAGTAATGTTCACTTGCAACAGGAAACGTTCTAATTAACGATAAAGCGTCACCGCGTAAAACGGACACTAAATAATTAAATTTCTCAATTTCCCTCAAAAGGGTAGATTCGTGAATAAGCGCATTATAAGTCGCGATGAACTCGGGCCACTCTTTAACAGCACCCGAAACGGTCGGTAGTGAAATTTTTGGAAGCCGCATATTACTACTGTGAGTACTATGCGAACCCGTTGGAATGTCCTGTCTCGAAATATCCGGTTGATGAGACGAACACGGTAAAAATTTACGCTGAATGGCAACTACGTTAAAATACGCTTCGTCGAATCTTTCCTGAATTTCATTCTCACTGTCGTCGACATCATCCCCTAATAGATCCGAAATGATAAGGTGAGACTCTTGAAAACTATCAGCTATATTTTTTATCTCCTGACAATATGAAAGAAATAATTCGACTTGTGAATCATCGGTATTGGCTAAGGTCCCTATTTCCAAAGCCTTCGCTATACGGTTATACGCTATAGTTCGTTTACGTCGTAAACTCGGTAAGTTGTTGACGGTATAAGCTTTATCGGTACATTTTTTACCTACAGATTTACGCCTTGTTAGGTAAGACATTGTTTAAGTTTAGAAAACAATGTTTACTAATACGCAAATAATATACGCTAAAACAACAAGCTCGTATTTAAAAACACTATACGTTATCAGTGATAGCACAAATAAAAACAGCTTCGATGTTTGTATAACGCGACCACTATTGAAACCGGCACCCTGAGTTCGCTGAATTAATGAAGTAAAATATATCAACTCGGTCAATTTATATGAAAAAGAACTCAAGTAGCACTCGGAACGGTTGGCGATGTTCGAAAAAGTCGATAGAAAATAAAATGAAAGAAAGTCCAGTATAATTTTCTTATTTTAATTCAACGAAAATAATTCGGGCAATATGAAACTACGAAATAAGTAATTAAAAAGTTTGAATATCTTCCTTCAAAGTTATTATATGATAACGTTCGATTTCCAAATTTTAAATATAATGACAATTTTTAATACGATAAGTCGAGCGGTCAAAATAAGGAAATGAGTTATACGAATTTCGAACACCTGGGTGGAGTCGTTTTGAACAAAGGAAACGGACCAACGTAACGCGTGACTACACTACGTACAAAACTCCGTAAGACGGGTGCCTCGTTACACTGGGAGGTTGATTTCTCGAATACCCGTCGGTAGGGAATATTGTAAGTTGCAGTTTTATTTAGAAAAATGATACGATTTCTTAGTAATTCGGTTATTTATGATAAAATTCTAAATGATTTTGTAGACTAGATTTAAACGATTAGGTATATTTCGATAAAGTTTTAGTGAAAAGATTATGCAATTGTAAATTCGTTAAACGGTAGGGTAGCGAGACAAAATGCACCAAAGACTTTGATTTTAACTTCGTAATTACGCGATAGATTGACGTTGCAATTCGTTTACACGGTAAATAAGGAAGAATATTAAACGAGTATTAACGACAATGGTAGAAAGGTTACGAAGTAAAATTGGTAGTTGGTAGGCCGAGTGTAAATGAAGGTCAAAAGGTGATTCCCGGGTTTCGGCACCAAAAAGAATGTTACAAATTAGCGCGGTTTTAATAAAGATGCAATGCCAATCCGTAACATACTGGATCGAGCATAAATATCTACACTCGCCGGTAACAAGCGATACAACAAGAGAAATTCAGTCCAACAGGATTATCATGCACGGGACTAACCTGAGGTTGCAGCAATGGTGGAATCCTCTCGATGTGACTGGTTCTTCTTACGTTTATCACCTTTTCTTCTTTCACACGCCGGCCGGCGGTACGGTTAATAGTCTTAGGCCTTTTGTCACGCGCGATAGAACACTAAAACACTTAGGTTTCGTTGCTTAAACCATAAAAAACGATTTAAATCGGTAGCGATCGATCCGCACGCCTTGTGCGTTTCGTTAGTTCTCTCTTTTGCCACCAGAGGCGCTCTGCTGATGGCTGTCCTTAGCATGTCGTCCGATCATTTTCGGGCGATCCTATTGGCTTAAATTTCAATATTGCATCGCTGTGAAGTGCGTTTTGACATTGCATCGATAAACGGTTTGAAGCGCGCGGAATATGATTAATTATTTAAAAAACTAAACGTTAAGAACGGAACAGATACTAATTAAGTTATCATTTATAAATCACAAATTATAATTTAAAGAAGGGGTAGAATTACGTTTGCGATACAGATTAAGTTGTTGTTTTCCTTGGACTTGGATTAATTTTGATATCAGCAATACTGGCATTTAGCAATACAAAAATGTTGTTTGTAATAGAGAGAATAATCCTCGACCACAAGTGCCCCGAGAGACCTCTAATTAATCACAGCAGCCGCTATTTATTCAGCTCGGGTTTAATATTAAAGTGTACATTACACCTATACTGTCAGGTTTCTCGTGTGGGTGGTCTTATGTAGATATATTATGTACGCATAAAATCATAAAAGGGTACATTCTTCTTGATAGCTATCTCATTTATTGATCTTATTTGTGTATCCAATTAAATAGTATTTAAAAGCGAGTGCTCGCGAGAGAGAGATTAAAAGATAGTAAACAATATAACATTGAAGCACCACTGCAGGACAATGGATATTCCAGATTGATAAATCTGATAATACTTAAGTACGAATAACGAGAGTCTATTTCATTTATAAGGAATTTATTGCAATAAAATTTAATGAAATGCCCAAAACTTGCGCCACATACACATATCATTGTTTTTTTTTCTGGCATTGGATAATGCAGACAGTCAGAAAAAAATTGAGAAATTATTGAAAAAACATGACAATTAGGTTCTAGGTTGTTAGATTTGAATTGTAGTAAAGATTTTACAAGTTAAGCACCGACCTATGCCAATACTGCCCTTGTTTGTAATGTATTACTAAACATCCTAGTACAATATCCTTGGTTCTGCAATAAAAGGTTCTTTATATTGCAGATAACAAAAGTGGAAAGGAAAACAATGCATTACTCAATCCATCAGGCGGAAGAAAAGCCGCGGAGAAGAGCGGGCAACATTATAAATAGGGTCTTTGTGGCTTCCTATCTTTTGTGACCGCGGCCAGCGACGGCGCTTAATCTTGGAAGAATTAAACAGTCATGAGATCTGAAAGTCGGCTTGATGTAATACATACATACAAATATGTATATATACATTACTAATTATACCTATACATTTTAACAAGTTCATCATTTACCTACTGTTGAAATTATGCAAGTAGTTAGAGAAAAATTAGGTATGTGCCGAGATCACTGGCATGTTACTTTTAGCTTATTAATAGTAAAACCTACAATTTTCTAATTATGTCAAGACCTAAAATAGTGTTGAATGGCACCCCTTATTCATAAATCCATAAAAAAAACCTCCACCCGTTTTTATATCTTAATCTCCATAAAGGATGTCAACCGATTTGGCGCTGTTAATAAAACAGGCAAGATCAGTAATACCATTACGCACACATGCACACCCGCCCCTCGCCTCGCCAGTCGCCACCCTGTACCGGACAGTGGGGTAAAGCTAACTGAAACAAACTTTACTCGTTTAAAATTTGCGGGCGCTCGGTTGCGTGCATATAGAAGAAAGTCGACAACTTCCGTAACTCGTGGGGTGTTTAATGGAAAGTGACTTTAAAGTTAACATTAATTACATTATTAATGTACATATTGTATGGTTCACCTTCAAAAGTGGTTCCAATAACGAGGCTCATATGGTAATACACATACATTGGTACCTATGTTCGAATATAATATATAAATAACTATAAATCCAGTCTGTATATTAAGACAGACTAAATTAGGTATTCCAAGTATAGATATTCTCCATTTAGATTAGATGAAGGAGAGATCATTTGAAAAGTATCGTATATTATACATTCTATCGCTTTATATACGCTTATTACCTTTTTTGGTAGATGATAAGTTACAAAATATTTTATCAATAATTGAACGAAAATAAAAAGCCTCACTTAGAATATTTTGATTCATTATTTAGTCATAAAAATAAATTCCTAGTTAGAGTATTTACCGTGCCGTGTACAAGTTTAGCAAGCTTCTTCAGCAAGTTATACTTGTTGTGTATAGATTGGGCATGTTTGATTAAATGTTGAAGGCTCGATAGCAACAAATACCAATTTGACGTCAGAGAGCAAACAAAAATACGCTTCATTTATGTTGAAAAGCAAATTAAATCTATATTACAGCTTTTCCTTTACGCGTAATTTAATACTCCCTCAGGTACGGGTAAATAAATGGTATTTCTTGAAAAAACGTTTTTCATAGGTAACTGTATTTACATCAAAGGAAAATATAAATATAGAGGAGCCAAGGAGAAGTATAATAAATATCAAACTGTATTAATATTACCTAGAAATTAGAATATAATATTCACCGTTTATTGTACGGCAGCAGATACTGCTACACTTACTACTTATTACACGTGATTTAAAGTAACATCAAACTTCTAAACTTATGTATAATGAATTAATAATTTGAAAATTAACCTTTTCCTAATTCTACGTACCCATTTCCTACATTTGCTTACTAAAATTGCTTTCGAAAGAATTAACTGAACGAAACGAATTAAAAAAGTTTTTAAAAACTCCTGAACCAAGTTAGCACTCGTACCGGTAAAGTCTGATATCGACAGCCGCCATGTTTCAAATAAAACTCCGTGGACATCGCAAACGAGCAGTTGATTAAGATTAGTTGGCATCAATCATCGCGCGGCAACCATCACCACGGCCAGGAGGCGGCCGGGCTCGCCGAAAATAGCATGACGTGAACATACCAGCCACCTGGCTCAGATATTATAAAGGGGCAGCTGGGTGGCGAGGGCGGAAAATCAATAAAGCGGGTGGCGAGCATCAAAACATACCGCTCCCTCTCCAGTGGGGGCAACCCTCCCGGCCTCCCGTCTCCCGGGAAAATCCCCCCCTTGTTTGGCAGACACCGTCCTTGATCTCCCCCCGCCTGGGCGCGCAAGTTTGGATAAACACTCGTAACGTCTACTCGAAATTGGGTCGCTTATGCGTTTTGCTTTTTGTTTCCACTTATACAACTCAATCTAATACGCTTCCGTTCTGTCACGAGATTTACGAAATTCAGGGATCCTGGACAGTTTTTTATTTTTTCTACCAAGGGTGGGTTTCATAGGTCTCATAATTATTCTGACACAATAACGTATATTGTAAGCTCGTAACGCTCGCAATTGTAAGCTTTATAATCGCGGAATGTTTCTGGGTGTTCAAAGTGTTCCAACAGAATAATAAATGAATCTGTTAGAAATAGCTTATTCGCTGAATTCCAATTTCACGTGCGACGTTCTCAGAACTTCGACATGACAGTTAAACACGAATACCGTACCTCAATGGCAGTTGGCAACTGTTTTTCAGCTATAATTAATTGACATTCATACATAGATTTAGGTAATAAAATACTTCGGCTTAGACATGAGTTAGTAAAGAATGAAATAAATATAAACATAACTTGATTCACGTCGCTCACGTTTTAGCTTAGCCTACCGTATAGTGGATATTCCACGTTTATAAATATTTTATTGAAGTTTCAAGGGCACGTTCGATGATCAACAGTCGGTTGTAATGAAGCAACACAACACAATCTAGTGAAATTCTAATACTATTTTCACTGCACACATGTGAACATTAAAATATTTATTACATAAATCTCAGATTAACAAAACTGATATTTGGCTTCCTTCGTCTTAGCGCCAAATTTAATAACAGTCGGTTATAATTAAGCAACTCAACACAATCTAGTGAAATTCTAATACTATTTTCACTGCACACATGTGAACATTAAAATGTTAATTACATTAATCTCAGATTAACAAAACTGATATTTGGCTTCCTTCGTCTTAGCACCAAATTTAATATCACGGTGCTTGGTAATGAATTGCTAATATTGCCTGCCTAACCTAACAACTTAGGTTTAATCATCCCAAGTGTTACGTTCAACTATGCCGCAAGGGAATCTCTACTATAGATATTACAAAAAATTTAAACTTGGTTAAATTTAAGCACGCTATCAGATATGATGGAAGTAAATAGACTAGGTATATAATATAATATATATATATACTTTTTTTTATAATCGACATGACCTTAAAACTAGGAGGGTTTAACAATTGGAGACGCCCTGTCTCTCTAATTTTATGTACAAAACAGTCTGCCGATTTTTACGGGACATATAGTGAACATTAGTAATAATAATAATAGTATGACTGGTGACACATGTCAAACAAAGGAGGGACGAACATCCATCTTCTCGCTTCTCACTGAACCTCAGACATTCATCAGGCATTACCACCCATCTACTTGCAAACACATCACACTCTGTCTCTGATGCGACAAGTGTATTCAAGATATGTAAAGCTCGAACAATAGGAGAGTTCCTGCGCAACATAGTTCGAGAAGCAGGCACCCGGTAGACAGCGATCACGAGGCCGAAACTCAAATCTTGTAGGCGTTGGGATAAACAGACGCACTACTTGTGTTGTTAACTCAACACAGTCAAGAGTCGCAGCGCAAGATGTCACAAATTGCAGCGAGAAGTGCAGAACTCTGTCTTACCTCTAGAGAGTTAAATCCTAACACTCCAGCAAAAATTTGGTGTATAAAAATATCAAGAGCACTTTCTGCACTCTCTCATCACAAAACGACAGAGGCCCTCAAGCTTACTCCTCACTAAGGCATTGTAGAGCAGTTTTATTGTTCTTGAGTCAGAAAAAATCCTGGCATTTCGAATGACAAATCCCAACCTCTTGTAACAATTACGGGTCAATGCATTCAGGTGTTCATGGAAATTGAGACGAGAGTCAAGGATTATAAGAATTGACATAGTTACATATTAACTCCAAATTCTGCAAATTATATTTTCATAAATGTAACAGGGATAGCGTTAACTTGTGCCTTGACTCGTATTGTCATGTTATTAAAGGTTAGATTTGACAAATCTGCGCATCATGGTGGATGACACGAACTATAAGTATCTAAATTTTTAAACCGACTTCAATTTCATAGGAGGAGGTTCTGTATTCGGTTGTATGTATGTATAAACTCTTTATTGTACAAAAGACAAAATATAAATATGGCACAGGATAAGCAGTACAAAGGCGAACTTATCACTTTAAGGGATTTCTTCCAGTTAACCTGTTGTGCCTATTTATTTTTTTATGTATGAAAGTATGTTCATTGCTGTCGTAGTAAGGTAATCCAACGTATTGTACATACTTATATCTTTATCGAATCGCACTAAAATAATGGTATGCTTCTAAATTTGTTGGTAACGCATATACTTTAAAAAGGATGATATTTTATTTTGTCCTTTTTGAAGGCGGTTTACTTTTTTTGTAAAAAGTTGTTATTAATGTCTAAAGCTGGCTTCGGATACGGGCTTACCTGAAATGGCTGCAGATTAGCGTAGTCGAGGAACCTGAGCTGGCGGTCGTGCAGGAACTCGACGGGCTGCGCGTTCGGCTGCAGCGTGAGGTCCGCCGCCAGAGAGGTAAACGTCTGCAACACAATATACTGTAAGTATATACATATTTTACAGTATTTAAAATAAGGGAAATATCAGTAGTCAATCGGCAGTTGAGAAAGTATGTCGCGATATAAGATCTATCTACCCATTGACGTATTAAGGAAGAGGACACCCAATGCAAGGAAATATGTCAAAATATATGGAGCAAACTGACATTAGGCAATGCGCTCTGGTAGATGCTAATAACGCTTCTTTATAATTTTACTCAAGATAAGTATTTCATACAAAAGTAAACTTAATGCAATACAGTTTAAGTCTCAAATTTGCAAACGGCCATTTCAAAACATTGAATATTTTATGGTTAAATGACGTTTTCGTAAGTTGAACATTGTATAAACGTCAAAATAAATAGCGAATTAATGAAGTCGCTTTATGTAAACAAATTATTTTAATATTAATGTTTTTAAATAAAAATATCAAAATGGGAAATAGAATATATATGTATAGTTTTTTATAACTAGATTGAGATACTTGTATGAATGGTCTTTGTTTTGAATGACAACATGCAATCTGCGATTGCCCTGCAGGAATATACTACTTTAGAAGAACATTTTACTACGTACATAAATATATATATAAAAAAAACAACTTAAAAAACACCTAGTTTCCTTGAAATAAATTCAATTTTGTTTTGTAAAGCCCGACCAGAAATATATGATCATTGTCAAGAGGGCGCTGTTATTCTCATGTATAGGGTGACAGTTTAGTATGAAAAATTTAGTTCCAATGAAATTCCGTAATATGGCGCGTGTACATATATTACTGGTCAGGGTTTATATAATTGTCTTTTTGATCTACATTTACTTTTGGAGCTTTCTTTTTTCGCAATGTAATGTAAACGTACAGTTAGATACAGGTTGGTTATCGAATTTATTACAACAATTCTATGATTGTTGTTGTGTTCTTCTTCTGGTGATCATGACGTAAAAATGTTTACGTGCATGAATGTTTTCAATACATTAGATGCTAATGATGCTATTATAGAATTGTCATGGTTTATTCCCCTTCGCATGTTGTCTTAAAAAAGTTTCAGTTGTTGTGCAAACAGTAAATACGTCATCTTCAGACGCATAAAAAAGCTCACCCATGTACAACAACAAAAAAAACGTGTCGGCAATGCGTATGTGACACCTTGGTGTTTCAGGACTCCATAGGCTACGGTGACCGTTTGCCACCAACATAGTATTTAAAAAAAATCTAATGTAGACTCCATAGATTTTTGTTCCGTGACAACCGTTAATTTGTATCAACAAAATAAATTATTAAATACCATAAAATTATTTAAGATTAATTATTATTAAAATTAATTTAGATTAGTTCTGTTAAAATATCAATAGAACTTACTGTAAGAAATATATGACATCCCTTTTTCTTGTTGTTTTGCTATTATAAGCGCATTTTTAGGGTTCCGTAGCCAAATGGCAAAAAACGGAACCCTTATAGATTCGTCATGTCCGTCTGTCTGTCCGATTCTGTCACAGCCACTTTTTACCGAAACTATAAGAGCTATACTGTTCAAACTTAGTAAGTGGATGTATTCTATGAACCGCATTAAGATGTTCACACAAAAATAGAAAAAAAACAATAAATTTTGGGGGTTCCCCATACTTAGAACTGAAACTCAAAAAAATCTTTTTTCATCAAACCCATACGTGTGATGTATCTATGGATAGGTCTTCAAAAATGATATTGAGGTTTCTAATATCATTTTTTTTTTAAATGAATAGTTTGCGCGAGAGACACTTCCAAAGTGGTAAAATGTGTCCCCCCCCCCCCCCCCGTAACTTCTAAAATAACAGAATGAAAAAACTAAAAAAAAATATATGCTATACATTGTCATGCAAACTTCCACCGAAAATTGGTTTGAACGAGATCTAGTAAGTAGTCTTTTTTTTAATACGTCATAAAATTAAAATAGTACATTACGATACAAGTGCGAAACATAGGAAATTCGAAACGAGTGGCGATAAATTAAAACACGACCGAAGGGAGTGTTTTAAATCGACACGAGTTGCGAATTACCTATTCGCACATGTATCGTACAACGTTTTACAGTACATATGGCCCTTTAAATGTTCGACACAGTAACGTAATATGCTACTTCTCGCACTAGTGCTATAAAGTAGCCCCATATGTACTGTAAAAAAATTTTTTTTCATCAAACCCATACGTGTGGGGTATCTATGGATAGGTCTTCATAATGATATTTAGGTTCCTAATATAATTTTTTTCTAAACTGAATAGTTTGCGCGAGAGACACTTCCAAAGTGGTAAAATGTGTGTCCCAAAGTGGTAAAATGTTGAACAAGATCTAGCAAGTAGATTTTTTTTAATACGTAGAAAATGGTACGGAACCCTTCATGCGCGAGTCCGACTCGCACTTGGCCGCTTTTTTTCACAGAACAATTCGTCATGTTTGACAGTTGTCGTTGTCGGCCGCCGAAACGTTACTTGGAGCAAAACTCATGCTCAAGCCGTTCGAGCATTACTTTTGTGGGGCCATTTTTTTCGGCTGATTGTGAATTCAGTTAATTATACTTACATCAATGGTAGATACATTGATGTAAGTATAATTTGTTTGACAAATGCTTAATTTCGCTAGCATCGCGTAATAAATTGCAAATTCAAAGTATATTAATATAACTTGTGAAACAGATTTCTGAGATTTCAATATATTCAAAATCGTCGTCTTAAAAGAAGATTTGGTGACTTGCATTTATTTTATTTCTTATTTATCTTGAACAATTGTTACCGCGGCCGGCAAAACGTCCCACATTGACGTCGCAATTAATGTACTTAGACAATAGTACATACACGTACTGTTAATAATAGGAATATAGACAATAGAAAACCTTTATTATTAGTTTACTATAACTAAGTTTAAACGAAACAAGTTGTAGATATAATTACTCAAATCTAACTTCTAAATTTCTAACTGAATTTGTCACAATCCAGTGAACACAAATCTTTTCATTGATAGGCTAGTAATTGGTATTCTAGCAAAATCCATTCTAGAAGGTTAGAAAGGGCATAAGGACATAAATAGGTTAATTGACTATATAAAAATATGAATAAGTTTGATGGTTTGTGATAACTGATAACGAAAGGTTTTTACTTACTATATTGCACACACGAAACATGTAAACGTTTACAAAGTTATATTAGTACTACAAAGCGGTTAAAAAACAAGAATTGTTTCTTTGTTTAACACAATCATCTGGAGCTCTTTTACTTCACCTAAACTCTCGACTCACGTATAAAAAGTAATTAAGTATATCAAATTATTTACCTCCCGACTATTCGAAAAAGACTTAACGCCCATGATTTCGATAATGACTGATAAAAGCGGGTATCAATCTCATTTAACTGTGCAAGTTTTTCAAATTACCCGCACTCACAACCGGCAGATTGATGTAACATTATGACAGAAAAGCGAGACAAGATTTTATAATGTTTAGTACAACGGTATGTTTTTTTTAATGATTTTTAGTGTTGTCTGAAATAAATCATTATTCCCCTTATTTAGCTTTGATCTTAGGTAAGGTTTCTTACATTATGAATATAAAAGTAAAATACAAAAAAAAACATAAAAAATTAATACAAAATATAAACATATTATAAATAACCAAACCGTCAGGGCCGCAGAGAGAGGAACCGACGTACTATTATTATTATTATTATTTCTTTTTTTAGGGTTCCGTAGCCAAATGGCAAAAAACGGAACCCTTATAGATTCGTCATGTCCGTCTGTCTGTCCGATTCTGTCACAGCCACTTTTTTCCGAAACTATAAAAGCTATACTGTTCAAACTTGGTAAGTAGATGTATTCTATGAACCGCATTATGATGTTCACACAAAAATAGAAAAAAAACAATAAATTTTGGGGGTTCCCCATACTTAGAACTGAAACTCAAAAAATCTTTTTTCATCAAACTCATACGTGTGGGGTATCTATGGATAGGTCTTTAAAAATGATATTGAGGTTTCTAATATCATTTTTAGGGTTCCGTAGCCAAATGGCAAAAAACGGAACCCTTATAGATTCGTCATGTCCGTCTGTCTGTCCGATTCTGTCACAGCCACTTTTTTCCGAAACTATAAAAGCTATACTGTTCAAACTTGGTAAGTAGATGTATTCTATGAACCGCATTATGATGTTCACACAAAAATAGAAAAAAAACAATAAATTTTGGGGGTTCCCCATACTTAGAACTGAAACTCAAAAAATCTTTTTTCATCAAACTCATACGTGTGGGGTATCTATGGATAGGTCTTTAAAAATGATATTGAGGTTTCTAATATCATTTTTTTCTAAACTGAAAAGTTTGCGCGAGAGACACTTCCAAAGTGGTAAAAAGTGTGTCCCCCCCCCCGTAACTTCTAAAATAACAGAATGAAAAATCTAAAAAAATATATGATATACATTGCCATGCAAACTTCCACCGAAAATTGGTTCGAACGAGATCTAGTAAGTAGTTTTTTTTAATACGTCATAAAAATTAAAAAAAAATTTTTTTTTCATCAAACCCATACGTGTGGGGTATCTATGGATAGGTCTTCAAAAATGATATTTAGGTTTCTAATATCATTTTTTTCTAAACTGAATAGTTTGCGCGAGAGACACTTCCAAAGTGAAAAAATGTGTGTCCCCCCCCCTGTAACTTCTAAAATAACAGAATGAAAAATCTAAAAAAAATATATGATATACATTGCCATGCAAACTTCCACCGAAAATTGGTTCGAATGAGATCTAGTAAGTAGTTTTTTTTAATACGTCATAAAAATTAAAAAAAAAATTTTTTTTCATCAAACCCATACGTGTGGGGTATCTATGGATAGGTCTTCAAAAATGATATTTAGGTTTCTAATATCATTTTTTTCTAAACTGAATAGTTTGCGCGAGAGACACTTCCAAAGTGAAAAAATGTGTGTCCCCCCCTGTAACTTCTAAAATAACAGAATGAAAAATCTAAAAAAAATATATGATATACATTACCATGTAAACTTCCACCGAAAATTGGTTTGAACGAGATCTAGTGAATAGTTTTTTTTTAATACGTCAATAAATTAAAAAAAAATTTTTTTCATCAAACCCATACGTGTGGGGTATCTATGGATAGGTCTTCAAAAATGATATTTAGGTTCCTAACATCATTTTTTTCTAAACTGAATAGTTTGCGCGAGAGACAGTTCCAAAGTGGTAAAATGTGTGTCCAAAGTGGTAAAATGTTGAACAAGATCTAGCAAGTAGATTTTTTTTTAATACGTCTTAAATGGTACGGAACCCTTCATGCGCGAGTCCGACTCGCACTTGGCCGCTTTTTTATTTTATTAGGTGCTCATTCCAGCATCGTTAAGTCCTGTTTATTTAGTTAATAATCTCTGAAAATCTATACAGATGAATTCTAATAAATAAGTATGTAATGTAGTTCATTGTTAAGAGTGAATGCCGATCAACAATTCAAAGCTAATGTGCAACTTTATAAGCATTATGATAAACGATCTAAGACGCAACGCAAGGGTACGCATGCCTCACGACAAAACAGGTAACTACGCATGCTTATATCACCAGGTCAGGGCCACTACACCTGCCTATATATGTAGCCTAGCCTGTCACCATCTATCTTATTAAAAACGTGAGCGAGTCACATGGCACTAACATATGTATTGGGAGCTAGCGAATAGAATATGTATCTGGGCTCAAAGGGATTCTATTTCCATAGTGATTTCAGGGTCTGCGGATGACATCTGTAATGAATGTCTATACAATTAATTTATTTATATTTTATAGGTATTGTGGACTTGTATGCAGCTAAATAGGGTTCAGGAAAAAACTTTGTACCTACTGAAACTACATAGTATAATTATTGGCCAACTAAGTATGAATTAACAGAAAATTCATAATACAAAAAGCAGTAGGCACCTACATATAAGTGGCTACTAGAGTAGGCTATTAATTAATTAATCTAGTTTATATGCTTTAAAAAATTATCCCTACAACATTTCGAACTTAAATGAAACAGAAAATTATTGTTTCCAGCATACCCAGGTAGGCAGAATTTAGAAAGTCGTAAATACACGTAGGTACAATTGTAATACAAAACCTATTTCCTGAAAAAGTAGTTTGCGTTCCTTGGGATCGGAAATTGGGATAGCGCATTCAAAGAGATTTTAGAGTTCAAGGACACATTTAGTGACGCGAGGAACGTGAGCATATTGCAAATAGCAGACGTGCAGGTAATGGTTGCTCAAAATTAAGTACTTACAACAGACATGTTCTACAACCTGCAACCCCAGTCCCCCAACCCGCGTCTTAAGAGGACGGCAGCTTGTCCATTTAAACGTAGTCCCCATTTTCCTCTCTGGATATTGACTTTATGGAAAATATTTTTACATAATGGCATGTATATTAACAATAGCTATGCCCCTACGTTTGACTTTTTTAGATTTTTTGATTATTGTAAAAATTAGGAGCGAAAAACAGTTTTCATATAAATTTTTAAATGCTTTTATCTCTTATAATAATTAAAAATTCGAAAGTGGCCGATGTACAACAAATAGTGTCCAAATATTTTCAATAATGTTAATATCCAGAGAGGAAAATGAGGACTACATTTGTATGAAAAAGCGATTTCGCGCGGGTCCTCCACTTTCGTCTTAAGTCTCGCCATCCAGCACGGGTTACAAAAACTAGAGTGATTTTGACGATAACAGAGGACTAACGCAAAATTATATTATTTAACAAAAGCTAATGCCATAAAATCACACGAAAACTAGACTACCCATTTGCGACCCAGACCCAAAGCACAAAAAACATAGACAAAAATTGACTTGATTGAATTTAATTGTTTTTTGATAGACAAAAATCACGAAAACGTCTAATTTTCATTTATCTTTAATAATTGTATATCGTTAATGCAGGGTATATACAATTAAAGATAAATGAATAGGGTTTGCAATCCGGATCCGAAATGTATGAATTTATCCGGATCTGGATCTGGATCTTCTCATACATTTCAGATCCGTCGTGCAAACCGTACCTGCATACTACAGCAATATCGTTTTAGTATAAGCTTGCCAGTGATATAGCCGATGGATTTGACTAGCAAAATTTTAATACATTTAGAGTAATTGATTGAGGTAAAACGTTACAATCCGCGCGATTGCCAAATCTTCCGTCGCAATTATCTTTTGTTCCTTTTCAATTTCCTGGCTCTCTAAAACAAGGCTGGAAAGAAGATAAGTGGTGCACATTTACTGTTGGAACTGTCCTGCAAGCCAGATCGCACACCTAAACCATACGGTTTCAGCCTGCCACAAAAACTCTGGTGTCATGTAAACACACTGAGGACAGGTCACAGACGCAGTAACTAGTTACGTCACAAATGGGGCTGGCGGGACTCGTCTCTGCCTGTAATTGCGGCGAAGAGGCTCAAACCATAGTGCATATTATTCACCGCTGCCCTCTGCACTCTACAGCCGCTCGGAAGATCTGTTTTAATGAACACCTGAAGTAATTTCGTCGCTAAGGAGTCAGGACCCGAAATGTATATAAATGACTGTTTAATTCAAAGAGCATAATTATAATCACTACGTTTTAGTTTAATTTTGCTATTTAAGTATGAATGAATGATTTATTGCCTATATGGTAATTCAGTTTACAATAGCAAGTACAATGACATAATTGACATAAGTATTACAAAATAGTTCCAATGAACACTACCTTTACCTTTATTGTTTGAAATATTTAATAAATAGGTACCTACGCCAGAATAAGACAGGTAAAAAATACATTTAACATGGAATATGTGTTTAAAAGCACTATGTAAATCTCCAACGTAAGTTTCTACGTAAAACCCAATTAACAGAGCACCTGAATCGGAATCAAAGGGACCGGCTAATTTCGGAACAACTGGAAAATGATTCACAAAGTTACAAAATTGTAATGGTCTAAGTATTAACCCAAACCCGCACTATTTATGCACTTGATCATTGTCGATTGGCCTTGTGATTAATGTCATCAGTTTAGACCTGCAAAATTGTAACGTTTAGACCATAGCTCCAGGTTGAAGACTGGCGAGAAACTGCACAGGACCGGGATCAGTGGCGAGCAGTAAGTGTTGGAGGCCAAGACACACTTTGGGTCGCTGCGCCAGAGGAGTAGTAGTAGACCATAGGTTTGGTTACTGACGGCAAAGATAACGGTGATGCGAGGTACTAATATAACTTATCATTTTGGTACTCCTAGCGCCATCTAGTGTAGTACTATGAAACGAACATGAAGGGAAGAAACAGAGAAGCGTGTAGTTGTACTATGCTGTGCACTGTGTTATTCAACGGTAAAATATTATTTATGAATTATTACTTACCAAAGCGGGCCATTTGATTGTTTCATCCTTAACATTTTTGGAAGCCCACACTAAAGTTCTCTCCACTAAAAAAACACGAAACGTCCTCCGCGAATAAACGGCAACCCATTCACGGCGCTGCCAGTCTACTCCGTCATATTCCACTAACACCTGAAACAACGAAAAAACATACATGTTAGTTTATTTATTTCCTAAAATTATAATTTAAATAAATTATAAAATAATCCTAAATAAAATTACACTTCTATTCTCCAGCTCCTTATTGTAGCGCCACCTAGTGTTGAGTAGCAGAACTACATGCATATGTACGGATCTCGCGTAGTAAGACTCCTCGCGCGGTAGATCTTGTTGCCATTGAGCCGCTAGATGGCAGCACCAATCTTTATGCCAATGGTGTCGCAAAACCCCGCCCTATGCCTGATTGCAAGTACACCAGTCGTGCGAGCGGAATAGGAGACAATCTAAAAGAGATGCCAATAATAACAAACAACATCTAGTTAGAAAAAATGTGACGTTCCTTGAAATTGTGTGATCTTAAAGCATGACGTTTAACGATTGGTTTGTTTATCTGTTTTTATTTTTATTGTAAATCTAAATGTTATACCAAAGTTACTTTTGTAAAGGCTTTTTAGAGCAGAATAATCTTTATTTGGTTCAGTTGCATGCAATATATCCGTAACTCGATTGCTGAAAAATGGCCATACGTGAAGCATTACATGAGGTTATCAAACCTCAAAGCAACTTCTCTCCTACGGTTACCAAAAATACCTATTATAAGAAATACGATTATTTATTCCAATCTTTCATACAGATCGCCAATTACGAGACTAATGATCATGTTACCTTTGTACAGTCAAAATCCTGCAGCCTTTTGATTTGTATTTTTTTTTTATATTGGCATTAGGAACACGCATAGTAAACACACACATGCGGATGGAATGAATGGACATTGCATTTATCGTGTTCCTGCTATAGTACTTGGTAGGTACGGACTAATGGGTACTTTCGGTACGGTACGATTATCGTCGCCATTCATACTTTTTGGTATTCTTAATATTAAGTTTAAAAGCAAAACTTACATTAGTTGCCATACGTCCCGTACATACGGGACTGTCACCGTATTTAAGTATCGCGTCCCGTATGTTTACCCGTCCCGTTTTTGTCCCGTATATCAATACAGCTGTAGAATACGTATATTTTGGTCACAATCATCTCTGTTTAACCACATTGTTTCTATACCTATGTGAATTTAGGCTATAAGAATACGTCTTAATGTCTGCATTGCACCTCCTTATTTACTGTTCATGATATGTAAGTATACAGTCCTTTGGTTTCGGGTGAAATCGTTATGATTATGAAAAATTAGTTCAAAGTTCAAATAAAACATTGTTTAATGAAAATGAAGTTAAACTTTCTTTAACTTTGACTAAATGGTATTTGGACCTATGTAAAACAATACAATATGTAAACTTATCTGATACTGTAATAATCAAACTTCGAACACAGATAACTAGGTCAAGTTAGGATAAGTTGATAGATTCACAGAATAGATTGCTGGCAATTTAACAAATAATAACCACTTCATAGAATGAAAATTTCTATGATCTGAGATAACCACCAAAAAGGCTTGGTCTATAAAATTGCTCATTTTATGGTTGCCACATAGTTAGGGTTACCATACGTCCCGTATATACGGGACTGTCACCGTATTTTAGGTATCGCGTCCCGTATTTTTACCCGTCCCGTATTAAATACCGCTGTAGAATATGTATAGGTATTAATGGTCACAATCATTAGTCTATGTTATCCGTAGCGATGAAATGCCGTGATTAGTCAGTTTCAAAAATAGAATGACAGCCATCATCGGTTGGTAAACAAATGCAGGGCGCGTGCGAGTCCCACGCTCGTTACAGGTCCACAAAACTATCCGTGACACTGATCAAGCGTAAACAAACTCTGTGCCAACGGGATAAGGGCATTCCTGGGTCAAAAATAAGTTGGCAGCCGACTTTTGCTATTATAATCCAAAAGGCGTATAGACTTATGCTCCAATGGCTTTTACGCTCTTTCCGTACAGGGAAAGGTCAACTATGATCCGTATGCAACTAGGCGATGCACCTGCGAGGGAATAATTCAGCATCCATCGTGGAATCTGCATAGTTGATGTGTTGCCAGCACGCGTTCACGGGACCCTTTAGTTTAAGGTCTTTGGGCTATGTAACCAACGTAACAACCTAACATGCAAATCAAATTCATGAATCGTAAGTACGTCGTGTTGTAACTATTATACTCTGAAGCAGGTCGTTCACATTCACATGTCAAAAAAATTCCTGAATTTCCCGACGGCTCTCCAATGTACTCAGTATCTTACTAAGACGGCTTTACTGATAGGGAAATAGTTGAATGAAACTGTTTCATTTGGTGGGTCGTGGAAGAAAATACAAACTTGCTATTATTCTTCCTTTGGCCAATTCAAAAAGGGCATAAACAAAATATATTGTACATATAAATCCAAATTAAAGTTAGACTTTGATGAACCAGCTACCTTGGTGTTTCATTACATCACATATCTACCAATGTATGTACCATTGTAGGTACTTATGTGCTATTGTTGCCTTAAATGTAAGTGGTAGTGAACCGGTAGGAATCGATTTAATGGATACTTACTTGGTACCTGTGATACCGGTCCAGTAGTCTATACTTAGAATAGTGGCAGGTAATTGCTATAGAATGTTCGACTTCGATTTAGCGGCCTTACGTAACATATCAACACCTATAGCTATATATGTACCTACTCGTCAACAGTCTTGCCAAGTTACCACCCATGTACTCAGTATTATCCGCGTACTAATACGCAAAAGTATGAAAATATAGATCTAATAGCGATAACGTAATGCACCATCGTTACTACATTACACACTGATATTTAAGAAAACAATGACGAGATTGTAGCTGGTAGTTTTACACTGCCCATTCGCTTGAATTAAAGGGTCTGCACGAATTTATTTGTCAAATTATTTCATTACTCTGGATTCAATCATCACGTTTTTATAGAATTAACGGCATTTAAAACATTTACTAGACCGCCTTTTGGCTAGTTTTTCCTCTCGGCACGTGTACACGCTTATCGGAAAACGGTTAAATCGTGCCGTTATAAGTTTTTGTAAAATCAACAATCTTAAAAACAATATTAACGTTTCAGTTTTACGCTGTCAATCTGGTTCCCCCTGCTGGCTGGAAGGTAGAGTCGAAACGTTTATGTTCACGGTATACAGATTAAATGTGGTATCTAGTGGTCTGTGGTACCTAAAGCTGTTTTAGCCCGGTAGCCACGAGATCGTATCATGACTACCCCCCAAAAAGAGGAGGGGAAAGGGTCGGTTCCCCAGGTCCAATCTATGCTATATTTATTTTCTTCCTGCTCTTAGCAACTCAGGCATGTTGTATGTTATTTTCGTATAATTTAGGAGGACGCCTTCAAAAAAAGGAGGTCCTCATTCTCAGTTTGATCCGTATGTTTGCATGTATGTACCTATGTTTGTCCGCGATTATCGCGCGTTTGTCTAAACCGATTTTAATGCAATTTTCAGAAAAGTGTTTGTTACCGTATCCCTTTGTATGGCATAATTATTAAAAGTCATAATGTAATGATAATCATATAATCATAGTTATAAAACGAATACGGGACTTAATCGCATAAACTGCAGCGTATGCGGCTGTGGTAGTTCCTATATTGGGGAGACCAAACGCACCATAGCGGAAAGGGTCAAGGAACATATCACGGCTGTTAAAAAACGTCAAACAAATAAGTCTGCGGTAGCCGAACATTTGCTAGTCTAGTCGGGACCAAACCACTGGATTGAGCTCCACAATCCCAGGGTCCTCTCAACGGAACGTCTTTAATACAACAGGAAAGTACGTGAAGCAATTGAAATAAGAAAACACAGAAATATCAATCAAAATGAGGGACAGGGAATTTCGTCTTTGTGGAATCCAGTGATTAGCAAATGTAAGGGTGAAAAAACTTTTCAACACATACCATCGGATGTCGCGAGTGTCGTGTGTAGGTAAAGTGACAACCCTAGCGTACAAGTGAATAATCAAGATCAAGTGCGGGTAGTTCGCAAAACCCGCGTAGCTCGCCAGTCTGCCTGTGACCACGAGCGTAACGTCACGTTCGAAACGTCAGGCCATATAATAAACGTAAGTTTACGCGATTAAGTCCCATATTCGTTTTAAAAACTATGAACGAAAATCGTGTTGGTTTAAATCAATATATAGTCATATAATCATTAGTCATAACTCTGAAACCGTTAACTTTTCAGGAATTTCCTTAGGTTATCCTATAGATAGGTTAGGTTAGGTTTGTTTTATGGCAATCCTGAAAAGTTACGCGTTTCTCAGAAAAACCAAATTATGGCTAACGAAAATGCGGACAAACAATACATTATGACTTAAAACTTTATTGGAAACAATAGAGACCCGTTTGTTACAATCTAGAGGTTTAAGTATGCATGGATGGTTTTTTCCTAAGGTAAACAACAGGCGGTCTTATCGCTCTAAGCGATCTCTTTTAGATAACCTTGAGGTAGCTGAATTTAATAAATTTATGTCAGGTCAGTCAGTAGGTTATACTATTAGTCGAATAAAAAAAATTGTAATATCATAATATGTGTAGGTGTCAGGGGCGGCGGGTCCATACAACTCGATTCCCACCGGCTTGCCTAAAATTTATTGCTACGTAAACCAAACTTATATATCATCATTAAAATTAAAAATATATCCATAATGAAAACACTACGTATTACATTACCTTGTAATTGATAACGATTTACTAAAGCACTAATCATAGCAGGCGCGCGAAGTGAAGCTAAGCTTGACTATTCATTCATGCGCCACTACACAGATACGAAAACTCATGCACACGCTCATAAAGTTTGCTATAGAGAGTCCACGCGAATGAGCTTCAAAGCAACTCGGTCTTGTATCGGGTTATTCATTTGAATAAAAACCTTAAACGTAATAGCATAAGGTTTATATTGGAAAAATGCACGCACATATTCATAAAGTCCGCGAGCACTGAGGGGCCTACCGCGAACACCGTAGTACGCAAATTGCGGGCTACTTTCTCTTTTACTCCAATGGCGTAATTAGGGTGAAAGAGAAGGATGCTCGCAATTTGCGAACTTCGGGGTACGCGGTAGGCCCTCTGTACACGGCCGCGATAACGTCAGTTATTATTAACATACTGCTTCATTTGAATTTAAACCTTAAATACAAACAGGTAAGATTTATATCGGAGTGTAATGGTTCACAATTTTGAATCGAGTGGCGTTTGCCGCGCGAATGCTTAATATTGCCATACAAAAACATTGAATTGAATAAATGGGTAAAATTGTACAGTATTTTGCTATCATTGATAACAATTTTTGTAAAAACCTTTAAAAAATGATGACTTTTAATAGAAAAATCCAAGAATCTTATGTAATCTCAAGTTTAATAATTTGATAAAGAACGTTTCTTCAAAGAAAGTACTGTTTGTAGGTTTGTAGTAATAGGTTTTAGAATTTGTGTGTTTGTGAAGACTCCCGTCCCGGTTGTTACCAAGGCTTGTTGTTATTATTAGAGTTTTAAATGCTTTTATGTGATTTTACTTACGATTTTACGTGTACAAATATATATATAAAGTTACTAAACCAGTGATATTTTGTATGTTGTGTGCATAATAGTATGGCAAAGGTGGTTATACACTAACTGCAAAAGGTCGCGCCCAAGGACACACCTAGCGCACGCCTCACTTTTATCATGAAAAAAAAGTACATAATGTTAAGGTGTTTTTTTGTTCCGAGTTGCCTAGCCAGAATTTTCACGCGCCGCTACTGGTAGGTGTCCCACAATCCGCAGGGAAACGAGATTTAAAGTTCATGCAGCCCTTTTGCAAACACGATATCGCAACCATATAGCAATGGCCGATAGCGGTGTCTGACAAAAGCGTTCTTTTAAAAAGTATACACCGGAAATGGGCTCGAAAAATAAAAAGGGCTTTGAACAGTACCTTGTCAGTAAGATAAAGTTACTAGGGGTTTCCCTCGTGAAGCAGGCCCGCTATATACTCTGATCTTCTTGTCTTTTTTCTCACGAATTAAAGTCAGTCCGTGTCTACTTACAACAAATAAAATGGATAAGGCACGAAGTCCGAAGGAATTGATAATTCAACTTTAGAAGAAATTTAAGTGCAGGCAGTGCAGGCCATGATTCGTTCTTGTAAAGTTTTTTTTTTTTTTCAATCTTATAAATTACTGAATGCAGTTTTGAATGGGGGATATCCGGTAGAATGAAAGAACGTAAATTTGACGTATAGATAGATAGATAGAATACTCTTTATTGGCACACCTCATAATAACCTGACCACCTTATAATGTTTCTTAGATGAAATAATATATTCCTAAATATGCTGTATTCTTCGTATTGTTTCTGTACATATTGATGTGAGCAATATTGCCTTGTGTTAATAATTTGCAGCAGTGAAAGTTTGTATTTAGTATTTGGACGTTTGTTGCTTTATCCATGACTGGGGGCTTACTAAAAACTACGAATATTGAAATTTGTGTATACATATTCAACATAGACGACCTGTGATTTTTTAATCCCGGAAATCAACCCATAAGGTGATGAAATGGGGATAAAAGGCAGTAAGGTATAGGAGTAATTTCTTGATTAAATGACTGACTCCTACCATACTACAACAAAATCGCGGGCAGAAGCAAGTAGTTTGTTATAACCCGCAACGTTTCAGGATCTCAGCAATGAATGACAGTGTTACAGAAACCATTTGTCGAAAACTTTTATGCGTAAGTATGTAATAATATTTTGTGAATGGCATTAACGAAATCAGTCGTATCGTACTGTTCTCGCGCTGTGCATTGGGCGGTGTTTTGCAACCGATCGCGCGACAGGTCTGCGCCCGTTCGTTGACCCATTGAACCTCCCGCCGAGCATCGCCCGTGCCTGAACCGGATTCGGGCGCCCGACCGGCCGCCCAACTCACGTTCCCTACTGGACATTGTACTACAGAAATTACATAATGAGCACGTCTGAAACATCGATCTTTATTATAACTATTTCACTATGTCTGTCTTCACTATGTGTACTTAAGACAAAACATTTTGCCAGTGTCAAGTGACAACAGACAAAACTTCAACCTTCTCTAATGTGTTTGTCAATACGGTCAAGTAAACGGAAAACTAACTCATGTGTACTGAGAAATGAATCCTTCTATCAAATACTCAATTCAGCCCAACTCACGGTGTGCCGATTGGACACCACAAACAAACCATAAACAACGTAAACATCTCTTTGGCGATTCACTCATTCTCATAAATTTGACCGTTTTTTGAAATTAGGCAGGTAAAACTCTTTAGTGACCGTTTGTTAAGCTTGTAAAAACTTTTAACGGAACAGTTACACAACGCATAGAGAAATAAAAACAACCTTAAAATTAAACACAAATACCGTAACTGACTGACATTTAAGTATACCTTCGTACGTAGTTGAGAGAACAGATAATACGTCTTTTATGAAGATGCAGATTGCAGACTATTCGAAATCAAATGTGGTGGAGTCAGTAACCGCAACCCATCGTGCTGTTCAACACGTGTAAAATTCTGTATACTTTAATTGAACAAATAAACATTTAATAAAAACTACGAACATAACTTACATAACAGTGAATTCCAGGCTGACAGCTAAACATTTTTTACCGGCGCAAGTGCGGATACCATAATGCTTTCACTCGAATTCTCAAGCGATATAAAAAATAAATGGCATAATGATAGCTCCTCCTCAAAACCAACAATAACCGGAATTTTATGACCATCGTTTAAATTGAATAGCTTTTAAAATTGACCAACGAAGTAATTACGTTTTACTTTTAAAAACTCTGCTGGTAGGCAATCTTATGTTAGTCAATTTTTTTTTTTATTTAGTTTCGTAGTTACATACTTGTTAGAACGTGACAGGCATAGTAATAAGTGATAAAAATGCGACCGTGCTACAGCCGCTGATGTAAACTAAAGGATGTGATCATTTCGTTCACGTGTCGTTGAATGAAAGACTTGATCTAATTAACACTAGTGTTTTTAGCGTAACACGCTAACACGCCGGTTTTTTAGAGTTATTCAGAATATATATCGTGGCCAGATCTTAGAATTGATCATTATCATGCATGATGTGGCAATCATTTCATGAAATGATCGGTTGGCCACAGGTATGAAAAACTCAAACCTAACCTAACCATATCATGAAGTGATCACTTACTCTACTCTCAAACGGCATTTCATGAAATGATCAAAATGTATGATCTGGCTACGACATTTTTAGGTGCTTATTGCCCAGGATGGGTTAGACTTGCAAGAGATAGGGAGAAATGTATATCTTCAGAGGAAAACAAACTGTTGTTACAAAATCCAACCGTCGGAAAAGAAATACTTAATTGCTACCACTGTAGAACAATAAAGCTTATTTTATATTATTTTACATTGCATTTTTTATAACTCTCATTTAAGTAAAAAAATGTGTTTGAAACCAATTTAGGTTTGTCAAACATTGTGTTGACGCTTCCCATAGAAGCTTTGGCTTTGGCCTGCGGCTGTAGGGTGTGCGGGTGCGAAAAATGGCATCGTTAATGATTAACATGCCCGTTACATACCGTAACGTGGCCGGTGCGTATTCACGCGGGACATTTGTATATGGAACACGTGTTTAAGCGAGTGAATACTGTTATTTGCGCTAGAATACAGAATATTTTTGCTATCAGGTGAATCGGAGCGAAGAATGTACTCACAAATATCTGGGAATTACTCTATAAACATTCTTAAATTAAAATCTTAAAAATGTATGTTTAAATATTTTTATTTTTAAGCGGGATGTAAAATCGCCATCAGAGATGTCAGTCATCTGTGGTCTCAAAAATATCTGGACACACACTTTAACGCCTTGACTATAGAGGCGTGTTCAGATATGTGTGAGCCCCTTAGCCGCTCAGATATATCTGATGGCGATTGTACAGCACAGCAAAACCACAGATGAAAATTGTACCTGCCTTTATCTTTAACGTACCTTATAGCGGGATATTTATGAAAGGACACATTTTCACTGCTCTTGGAGTGAAGTTACATTTTGTTTCAATCAATACTTAAATGTTTGCATTACAAATGGCGCGCTTAATGATAATGTCAGTTTCTCAGCAGTAATTGACCGGCGATATTACTTAATTACATACTTTATTTTTATTAATGATTTTTCATTCATTGTGCAAGATGCGATTTTCATTGTGTAATGTAACGTGTGTTGTAGTTGTGGTTTTAATTCAGTACAGTTGCGCGGAATTTCCAATAAGTTGGAAAAGTTCTCAGAAACTTCGCAGGGAAAGGGAATTTTCATTTTGGAAAAGGAAAATTTCGATTCCTATACAATTTTTTCCAAGTGGAAATTTAACAATTTTGGAAGCTTTCCGACGGTACATCAGTATCAAAATCCATACCTATATCGTCAACTAAATCCCAATTTCGAGTCTGATTAGATTCACTAGATTCAAAACTGTCTGATTAGATTGCTAATACATATCTTCTCAGTAGTTGGCATGTCATACGGATGCGAACGAGTAAGTACATAAGCAAAATCTCGTCTAAACAAGACCAAAACAAACGTGGGAAAATTTTCAAAACAATATTCACAAGCTTAAGTTAAGAACGATAATCGACCTTGAGCAATTATAATTAAGATACCTGCTTACCAACCTAATTTAAAAGGTACAAAAACATACTTTAAAGATTAAGTGGGTGGTCTTGTGTTTGACCTTCATAAGTTGTGCTAGGTACTTGTTATTGACGCAGAAAAATCAATAACATTGCGTTTGAAGTTTTTCTACATTAAATAGAAGGCAAGCAACTAACGATAGGTAAAGCGGTGCCAAGACCGTTTGCAACCATGCTTGAAGTGAAAATCAGGCGCAGTAAACGTAATGGCGATGGCGGCTGACATCAATATGCCAGGCCTTAAGAAGATGTTTTTGATAAACTTATTGGCAATAACGTATATAACGTAAGTCTGATTGACAATCGCGATTCCGACGTAATTAAGAAAAGTTCCTAGTGTTTGATATCGTCGATTCGTCTAGGGTTGCGCGAGGGTATTTCAAAAAAGGTCACATATTACCTACGATGGTCGATAGGTACCTATTTAACAACAACCTAAATACGTAAATAAAATCCGGAGTAGTCTGGCAGCAGTCATAAACCGTATTCGTTATAGCACGAAAGCAAATAGAATGACCTTGCTGGCACTGACCGACCTTCGGCGATCCATATTCAATGAGACCGACCCACCAAGACTTTGTAAAGCAATATCACGATGATTTATCAAAACAAACACGCTCTGCTACCACTTCGTGTAATCTTTGTTCGTAGTAGTGCACCGCCGCACCCGCAGACCTGCTCGCATGGGATTTGATTTGATACAGGTATTATTTACATACTTAATAGAAAGATTCCACCTTATCGTTAATATTTTTAAGGAAATGAAATATTTTGATTTTGATCGGTAATGCTCGGTATTTATGGGCGAACACCGAAAATAATAGTCAAACTTGGAGGTCTCCTTAGGACATTCAAATCTCCTCCGACGATTTCGTGTGGTATAATGTCACAAGTTGGAAAAGGCCTGTAAGTATACCGATTGATAAATATGAAGATAAGACTTTTAATAGATTGTTGTTGTACATTATTGTACATAGGTAGCTAGAGGTACGAGTATGGGGCAACCATTTGAAGAGAACTCAGACGGATTAACTAGAGACGAGAGGACGCGACTAAAAAGTAGACAGTGCCTACATTTTCCTCATTTGCCGATAGATAGATTAAAATATACAAATAAATATTATTATAGGACATATTATAGGACATTCTTACACAAATTGACTAAGTCCCACAGTAAGCTCAATAAGGCTTGTGGAGAGGGTACTTAGACAACGATATATATAATATATAAATATTTATAAATACTTAAATACATAGAAAACATCCATGACTCAGGAACAAATATCCATGCTCATCACACGAATAAATGCCCTTACCAGGATTTGAACCCGGGACCATCAGCTTCGTAGGCAGGGTCACTACCCACTAACCGGTCGTCGAGGCAATGCACCATTCGTATAAGAGGATTCGTCAGTATTAGAGAACGATTCTTGTCAAAAGCCCGAAACCTCATGCCATTAAGCTTGCCTTTTGTACATTAAGTTTTTTTTGTGCAATAACGCTTAAAAAAAATAGAAGGCGAGGACACTAAGATTTTTTTATTGGGGAGCTAATTTGGTGATCTGAACAACGCATGACCAGAGGGTCGCTGTGAAGCCTGAAGGTTTTTCGCGTAATCTTGAATCTACTAAAAACTCTACAATCATAGTTGCTAGGTAATTAGGGTGACCAGATGTCCAGTATTTTACGGGTTGTCCCGTATTTCAGGCTCGAATTTTTCATTTTCCCGTAATTTGGCTAAACCAATACGGGACAGTACATTGTCCCGTAGTTTTATAATTCAATGGCATTTAATGATAAAAATACCTATTCGAACCATATTTATTTTCTCGCACACAGCGGTGTGAACACTGGTGTGTGTTAATATTTATTATTGTTTTAAGGGTATTTTATTGGGAAAGTCAGAATTTGTTTGTATATTATTTAGTTGATAAATTCACATTTTCTTATCCAAATATGTAAGTACAAATTGTTGATTTATGATTGTTTTAAGGGTGATTCATAAAGAAGTTCAAATGGTGTTATTAATGTGTTGTGTTGGTGTTAATGTATAGATAGATAGAATACTCTTTATTGGCACACCTCAGTAAGTATATAGCTTAAAACAATTGGCAACAATTATTGTATAGGTTATTTAGTTGATTATTTCACATTTTCGTTTCCAAATCATATAAAAATTGTTGGTTTTTTAAATATTTAAGAATGTTTTTTTAAAGCCTTCTATTAAGAAATTTAGCATTTGTATAGGTTGATGAATTACTTATGCTAAATTTTTGGAATAAAAAATGAATGTTCATTTTTAATAAAAAAAAACGGCCTGTCCCGTATCTTAACCCCAAATCCCGTATTTTCAATACAGTTTCCCCGTAAAACTGGAAATCAGATCTGGTCACCCTATAGTTAACGTAAATTTTGGGTCATGTAAGTAACAGTAAATAATAGTAAATATTTTTTTTCAATATCAATAATGTAAACGCCATTATCCTTCTGTAAATACAGTTCATTATGATAAGGTTTGTTCACTTTCTCATTTAGGATGACTGTAAATATGGTAGCTTAGCTTAACCTAACTAGGCCTACTGGCAAAAACATTTTTTTTCTCAGAGTAAAGAGTAATAGGGCTGGATTAAGAAATAGATAAGATACCGGAACGGGAAAAGGGTGTCATTGGTCTTTACTCCTAACTACCAAAGCCTATTCAAATTTAACAGTCAAATCAAGTAAAATTCTTATAAAATATACGAATTTTTCTGTTATTTGTATTGAATTTGTGTATTTTTTTTATGTTAGTGATAGTGCTAGCTTTCTTATGCTCGAGGTAACTATGTCGGTGTGCATAATAGTGTTTTTATGGTTTTCTTGTTTTGTATGTCCGCGGAGCAACTAGCATGATTAAACTACATACTATCGACGTTTGATGCTGAAATTTTGTTTAAATTATTTCTAGGTAATAATTGATAAAGCTAAAGCGCAACTAAAGCAAATTGATTTACTTGATTAAACATCGAACAAATGATATCATTTATCTAAAAATGTCCTGAATATATACCTTATGAAACTTAAAAGTGTTAAGTTTTGATGCGTACATAAGTTTGATATTTATGAATAGGTAAGGGGAGATATGTTAACATTTTCGTCGTGCAACGTTGACGGTACATAGTGTACATACTTTTTATTATTATTTTATATTACTATGTCTATTGTGTCGAGTGTTATTAACCTGGTACGAGCGTACTAGTGTTGCTTAGTGTTATTTACCCAGTCATTATCGTAGTATTTAAGTACTATTGTTTAATATGAGCTGATAAGAGATTATTCGCAACTCCAAGATGTCAAACAACAGCGGCAACATACGGCTATTTGGCAAAAAGAACGATTGTGACAATCACTTCAGGACTGAACCGAACTCGACGTGGTAAAAATGTGTGTAGAAAAGGCTCAAACCCTCAAAGTTATGGGTCTCACAAATGAAATCCCTATAAATACATAAAGATCACTATTCTGTGTTTCTTCCAAGAAAAAACCCCGAAAGGCAATTACAGGAATTCACTGAAAAAATCACGTACAAAATCTATGAAAGGGCCCCGATAGATGCTGACTCTGAGCCTGACGAGAACGAGGCACTAGTGATTGAACAATCCACGTGAAAACTATAATCAACTATTCTATAAACTTCAGAGCAATAAACGTAACTCAACTCGCGGTCACCATCCCTTCGTATATATTTACACTAGTATTTATCCTTCCTTACACTGTATTTTTGGCTCGCCGGTGTTTCGGGCAGGAGCGTCAGTTGAGCATGCCGGGGCGGCAGATGAAGGAGTACACGAGTAGGCCCAAATACACGTACCTAGCGTGGAACGGGTTTGTCTGGACGAAGGTTGCTGTTGCCGAAGATAATGTGGGCCATTTTACTACATGGGTCCTAATTGTAGGTATCAGCACATACCCATATGCCATAGCATATTGAACTGTCTGGCCTTCAGGCTTCGACGATTTCATGCCCAGTGCCCAGGTGAGAATGACAATTATAATAAATAATAATAATAATAAATTATTTATTTGGCAGGCAAGAAACCCAAAAAAAATGTATATTATGCTCTTGGATATTAAATTATCTCTAAAGAAGCATACCTTATTAAGTTTGTTACAATTTTATTATAGTATATTAGGTATAGACTTTTGGTTTTATTTTTTATCGGATGACAGCTGCCGCCATATTTAAAGTCAAGTGTATGCAGTGGCAATGAAATAGTGCTTCAAATGTAAGTTTATTAAAATATAGTCCGTTAAAATGCTTTATAATACAATCATCTGCCAAGATCATATAGTTGGTTTCTATTCGCCTGATAACTATGCACAAGAAGTAAATAATGTAACTTACGTACAAACACACTAGTCACAAACCAAAGCAGCAGTGTGATTTTATGAAATAAACTTATCAAAATAGATACGTAAGAGAAGAAGATCTTGTTTCTTCAAGGACAAGGAAAAAGAAAGCGACAATATACCTCTTTAAAACTACCTCCTACCTATCTCTATTCTTAGGGGTAGGTTAGGTAGGTAGTCAGCGTCAAATACCTTATAGCAACCAAAGTAACCATATATTTAGTATGGTGTACCGAACTATTTGGCCACTTTGACTGCTACAAAGTATTTGACGCTGACTGTACGTAGGTCTTATTCTTCTTCTCTTTACCTAAATACGAGGGCGAGATGATTAGTAACTAGCCTAATCAAATAATACTTAAAAATACAATGCGATAAAATAGATTTTATTTTTTGTCTTAGTCTCCATGTAGCTCTATGCACTTATTCCATCTTCATTCTAAAGCTGTAATGCCCTGCATAGTTAATATGACTTCTTTCGAGGCCTGCAACATACTCCTCTACAGTGGATATGGCGTCATCATTTGTGGCAAACTTTTGTCCACCTAAAAATGTTTTGAGCTTAATAGGGAATAGGTGGAAGTCTGATGGTGCGAGATCAGGCGAATAAGGTGGATGAAGCATCAAATCATAGTTCAATTCGGTGATTTCTGCCATAGCTTTAACACATATGTGAACTATTGTATTGTTTAATTAATGAATGGAACCCTGGCGTTGTCTTCGTGGAAGATGATTTTTTATATATATGTAATTATTCACTAAGGATATGATCCACCCGTTATTTCGAGATACTGTAGTGTCAGTTAATTCAGATACACAGTTCAGATACCTTCAATCGTTGATCTGCCAAAACAATATAAAGTACTTAGAATACCATTTCCGGAGTCGTGAGGTCGTGACGGTTTTCGGACGTCGCGGGCTTCATCTTGGACACTTGTACGACCGCGTTCAAATTTAACTTAGCCGCTCAGTTTTATACAGTGGCGTAAGAAAGAGCACGTTCACCCAAAACATTCTTATCTATCCCCTTTATACCTTTTTTACATAAAAGAAGCTCACAGCTCTTTGTTCAGTTTTATCTATTTTGAAAACAATTGATACAATATAAATGTTTATAAATTGCAGAAACCAATAAAATATTCACGCCAACCAATTCAAATTTCAAACACAGATTCCCAGAGACACAATTTTAAAATTAAGGTAAAGTATTTTTAAATATCAAACTTTTTAAATAGCTAAGGCAAATTACTTGTCATCCCGAGGGTGGGTATTTATTTACAATCTCAGCATCAGAAACTGTTGTCAAATTCCACTGGTTCGCAGACTAACTAAGAAAATTTTAATATTTTTTTGGTATATCACACTACAAAGTCTAGTAACCATCGGAGAAAGATATTTACTATGGTTTCCATATCTCTTCAAGTGGCATGTGTCGTTTTTGAGTTATTGGAATTTTAATTTTATTTCAATTAATCAAATTTGAAATTTAAATGATATACTCGGTCGGGAGTCGACGGCCTGCCACTCCAAGGGTTATACCATGTACTTTATTAGGTATGTACTAGTATTATATATTCTAACTTCACGGTTCCCGGTAACGAGATAGACTATGGGAAGACTATTATGCAAACCAGCTGTCCTGTACACTAGGAAGTTCTAGTAACAACGTTTACCCAACTTTTCTTCACATTTAAATTCCATTACTAGCTCCAGTGTCTGCGCAAGGCGACCCTAGAAGCGCGCAGCTCTACTAAAGATTCCTACAGCTTACTGAGCTATCACTACAATAAAGCCAGTATATAGCGATATCCGTATATATGCATCTTAGGAGATCACCATTTATACTTGGTTGCTACGTAGAAGCGGGTGGTAAGTAAAAGGTTGGAATAACAGCGCTGATAAAGCCTCAGTCCTGAGGGATAAGGGGACGGAGTGGGCGGGGCACGTACTCTGGAATTGGACGTTATTAAAATTTACGGAATTAAGTTGTTTCAATAGAAAGCGGGCATGAGTTTAGTTCCGCTGTTTGGAAGTGGAAAACCTTTGTTTCCGTATGCTGAAACTTGAAAGCTGAGACGCACAGAACAGCTGGCCTATGCCTGTATGAACAAGTGACATATAATGAACGAGCAGGAAACGTATTGGTATGTAATGTAATGTGTAAACGTTAATCACATGCACCGATAGCGAAATTGTTCATAGATACAAATTCATGGGTTGTCGCTGAATGCAGGTTCACGTATTTATTTGAAAATCGAAGTTATTTAACATTAAAAGTATCTTCTTTAAATCTTAGTGTTTTATTTAAGATCCCAGTGATGTGACACACATCTGAGTCAAAGGACCGTAATAATGTAAAGAGTCAAGCAAGAGCAGGGATCGGAACCGGTTTTTTGGAAAAACTTTGAAATAAACATATATTTCGGTTTATTTTATACTCGAAATATAGGACTCGGTTGTGTTTTTAGTTAACGACTTCGTATTATTAGATTGCCCAATCAGAAATGAAATAATGAACAAAGAACGAAAAAATACCGTTTTCGTTCCCATACAAAAAATACCGGTTTCCGATCCCTGGTCAAGAGTGCAAATTTTTGACGAAAACCTTTAGCGTTAGACCAAGCTAAGTTGGTAGCGATTTTGATAGTCCAGACTATGCCAGTGTTATTTTAAACGTCAAACTTCTATGAAATTATTACGTATAAATAAAATTTTCACAATCTGGGCTATCGAAATTGCTGCCAACTTAGCTTGGTTTATCTCTACCTACTGGGTCCTTTAGGTATTGCTTAATATGAAACGAAATTCGTCATATCTAGACACGCGGCAGCATGTCATTGTCATATTGTCAAGCCAAGTTCACAATAGTTGAACTGGCGACGCAGCGGCCGTGTGTTATAGGTACACGAACCATTTGGAGCCATTTGGATAATCTATTAAACATGAACATATAAAATTTGGTTCATTTATTTATTAACCAAATTTAAAGGCTAACTAGAACCCCAAATTGCATGAATATAGCTCAACCGGTTGTAACCTGTAAACCTATGAAATGTACCCGGCTGGTTACATATTACCTAGGGATGTACTAAAAGAAAGAAAACACAAGAGTTCACTTGATAGTTGTTTTATTTCTTCTTTCAAAACTCCTACATACCCTAAAAATTTTCCAACTTCTAGCTCAGACTGCTAAGAGAATAAGAATTTCCTGTTGTTTCCCTACACTTACTTGAAGATAAGGCCTAATATCGTCCTCATTAGTAGCAAATAAGACTGTCAAGAATAGCATTTGGGTTGGAACTCGTAACAATGGCCGTGAAGGCGTCCCGAACTGGACGAAGAGAAGACCCGTCTCTTACATCAGCCTGCCACGCTCAAGGGCACGCTCCTCTTTCCTCAGCAACTTGGCAAAGGAAAGCAACATTTGCCTCGACCTATTAAAATCCAGAAACCAAAATCTGAATCTCCGGAGCTATATACTCGTATGGCGACAATAAATTTCCACGCTGAGTTTTATAAATATTGTTGGCAACATCAAGTCTACCCTACCAGGCATAGGCTATAAAAACCTGTGCAAACCGTTGCTCGGAACATTTTGCCTTCGGCTGCCGTCGTGATCGCGTGAGCTACTTTGATATCGTTCCATGCTGTTATTTTATATTTCGTTACGTAATATAAAATGTGCGATTTGTTCCTTTAATTTTGTGATATTTATTAGAACTTCGAATACAATTATTGTGATTTGTTTATTCTGCCGTTTTTGTTCTAAAATCCACCCTGAGATCTTAAATCAGAAGTTGGATAAAGAACGTTGCAGCCCACATTAAAAAGGAACAAAGGGTCTAGCAAGCTAAGCTAAGAAGATTGGCCCCCGCAAGGGATTTGGTTGTAATTTGAGGTGCAGTAGTGGCAGGTCCTAAGAAAACTGTATGCGTAATATCCGCCTTCGATCTTCTTTTGTTTCAGACTTATCCACGAAAATGTCAAAAAATCAAGGTAACTTTTACATTTGACTACTTTTATGGTGTAATGGTTATTATCGCGTCTTTTTTATGCGTTGTTTACGATGAAATTCCGGTTACATGTGGGTAATCTTTAAAAGCATTCTGTTGCATTGCTTTTAGTGTTCAATTTTGCGTAACCGTGTTGCTTATTGTAGTAAGTTAGTGTTTTATTTCGGCAAATCATTATCAATCGTAGTTTTGTCGTTCTTAGACTTTGATGTTGTAAATGTGCGGTTACCAAAAGTGTGTTCATTAAAATTGATTCTTGATTAGACGTATTGGACCGACTGGTATTTTTTTTTGTGGTTTAACATATCAAGTGATTCAGCGACATTGAGGAAGTTACTGGACGTCGCGAAGTAGATCGCGTGTTCGTATGTGTAGTAGTTCCCGAAATGGCTCACGCGTTAGTTCTCGGTACCGATTGCAATCTGACTCGCAGGAATGAGATTATTGGGTACTAATAGGCGTTCTAGATCGCGTCTCCGTCGTGATTACTCGCGTTTTCGATCGCGTTACCGGTCTCGGAATGCGCATCGTAGTATGACTCCGCGGTCTTATGGGTATTCGCGTAGAAGGTCTGCAGATGATCATAATAGACCTCTAAGACGTTCACGTCGTAGTTCTGGTGCTAACAGTAGTTCTCGTTCACGTAGGTGCAAACCATCCGTAAACAAATCACCTCAGCGGCGTTATTGGGAACGCGTTCCATTCATACAGGTCGAACGTACGTACGTAGACCTAGTATTAGTGCGGATCGCGATACTACACAAGGTTCGAGTGTGGTAGTGCACGGCGCGTCTCTAAATGTACAAGCTTGCTAGATGCGATTAAATTTGCTCAACCTGCGAGATCACATAAATACTGACCCTAGGAAACGTCTTGAAGACTCTTACTCAGGCGGGTTTTTCCATTAATCGTCGGAAATGCACTTTCTTGGTCACTGAGGTCGAATACCTAGTTAGGTTAGTAAGTCAAGGTCAGGTAAGGCCGAGCCTTGTAAATTAGAAGCCTTCGTTAAATACGGGGCAAGAATCACGAGAGTTCCAATTTGGCGATCTTGTTTTTGTAATAAAACATTTTTAGTCTACAGGAAAACTTATTTCTTGATGAGTGGACGCTACGGCCTGAGTCTACTCAGCGGCAGCTGCGGGAGAGAGACTCAAGCGGCATCAGTGTATGGTGCCTTGGCGTGGCGAGTGGTGCCCCGAGACATGAGCTGCCCTTTTCAGTGGCGTTCGTCGCCTACTGAACTGACATGGCGTTCGTCGCCTACTTAACTGACATGGCGTTCGTCGCCTACTGAACTGACATGGCGTTCGTCGCCTACTGAACTGACATGGCGTTCGTCGCCTACTGAACTGACATGGCGTTCGTCGCCTACTGTACTGACATGGCGTTCGTCGCCTGCTGATCATGCGTTCGTCGCTGGTCTAGCTCGTACGTCGAGCCTATCCGTTCGTCGGAGTACTCGAACAAGCATACTTTGTTACTGCATTCGAGGTTGCCACAGGTGGGCACAGACTTGATGTTCGTCATCGTCTTGCCTAAAGGTCCTGTGTAGGTGTTCGTCACCTGATGACCGTATACCTAACTACGGTCGTGGTTATGTGTTCATCACTGTCAAACTCGGGGTTCGAGTTTAACCGTTCGTCGGTTACCCCATGCATTACGTCATAGAGCCGGCGCTCTGAGCTCCATACCCGGCGGATGCTGCTCTGAACGAGTCTACTGGCGCTACCTTACTGAAGTTGGCTTGGAAGGAAGGGAAACACTTACAGGGCAGTATTCTTCCTTTATTTAAATCTTATAGGAGTAAGCATGCCACGTTATCTGCACTCCGATAGGTTTCTTTTGATATTTATGTTCTTGTTTAAATAGAAAAAAAAAAACACGTTCAATAGCAAAAGATGTATTGACGAAACATTGAATTAACGTACATGGTAGATGTGGTTGAAATAAAATGTAAGCGTGTGTTATAATTGCTCCCTCCAATTCCAGCTGATGACACTGATGACTGTCCAGGTGAAGCTCTAACGGACCTCGCGCCTGGAGCCCGTACGAGCTGCTCGGAACCGGCCCCTCAACCTTTGACGATGAACGCGTCGGACAGCGCCACCAGCCTATCAGAACCCGGCGCGTGACGAGTGCCCGTCCTTCAGCCATCCACTGCTGTCACCACAGGCTCCGTGGATGTTACTCAAGAGGTCGTGGACGACCTCTAGTCAGGAGAAGCCGTGTTGGCAACATCAAGTCTACCCTACCAGGCATAGGCTATAAAAACCTGTGCAAACCGTTGCTCGGAACATTTTGCCTTCGGCCGCCGTCGTGATAGCGTGAGCTACTTTGATATCGTTCCATGCTGTTATTTTATAATTCGATAAGTAATATAAAATGTGCGATTTGTTCCTTTAATTTTGTAATATTTATTAGAACTTCGAATAAAATAATTGTGATTTGTTTATTCTGCCGTTTTTGTTCTAAAATCCACCCTGAGACCTTAAAATATATATTTTAATTTTGTAACAATCAGTATTCTGACACTAACCCATGCCGTCTTTTCTTCTCCTTCTTCTTTTTTCCCTACATTTCAAATTTAATGCTCTTTTCAGCCAGAACTGTGGGTTGTCAGTCAAATTGTGCTACCTTTTAAAACATGTAGGTTTCATTACCTAACGACACAATATCCAGAAAAAAATGCTGAAATACAACTATTTATATTTGTAACTAAACTAATTAAATTAAATAATATTACATATTTCTAAAAAAATATAACACTAAGAGAAATAAAAAGAAACAACGAAGTTACGCTAACACCACTAGATGGCGCTATGTGATACGGTTATTAGATACAAACATCTAAAAATCGGGATTTTTCTCACCGACTGACTGACTGACTGACTGACCTAACATCCAAAACCTAACCCACTTCCAGATGACCTAACAAATTGAAATTTGGCATCCAGCTGGGCAATTGTGTGGTTACGAACCTAAGATAAAGAAACAGTGCTTTTTACGATTTGTAATATTAATAAAAAGCGCTGGTGGCCTAGCAGTAAGCGTGCGACTTGCAATCCGGAGGTCGCGGGTTCAAAGTTTCAAACCCCGGCTCGCACCAATGACGTTTTCGGAACTTATGTACGAAATATTATTTGATATTAAATTTACCAGTCGCTTTTCGGTGAAAGGAAAACATCGTGAGGGAAACGGACTAAACCCAATAAAGCCTAGTTTACCCTCTCAATTGGTAGGTCAGATGACAGTCGCTTTCGTAAGAACTGGTGCCTTCGCCAATTTTAGGGATTAGTTGCCAAGCGGACCCCAGGCTCCTATGAGCCGAGGCAAAATGCCGGAACAACGCGAGGAAGATGGATGAAGATGATGATGAATATTTTTCAAAAGACAGTTTTTGTTTACACTTTCGAATTTGTAATAGCAATAATAAAATTTAGTTTCTTAATCAACTGTGATGAATTTTAATCAGTTCAGTAATCATATTCTTAATATTGAACTTGGGTCTAATTGCACATTTATGTTTTTGATGGGATTCTTGTTTAGAGTAAAGTAAACTACTTACAGAATAAATTATTGAGCGAAAACGCTGTACATTGTTTTTGTTACTTATATGGATTGTTCAGCTAAGTTTCGCAAAGTTTGATACATTATGTCTGGCTGTCAGAAAGATCCCGGGCTGGTGCTTTGATCTCTACGTAATTTTGAGAGAATAAGAGAACTCAGTGAAGGACAAACCTGTGTGTGTTCTGTGGTATTCAGAGTGCTTTAAAAACGCGTCGCCGAGAGGGTTCTGCGGGCCTTCTGCGTGGGTACGCATCTGTAGTTTAAGGTGAGTTTGGAAAGGATACGGATAACTGCAATAACATTGAACGAATAGCGTTGCATTGCATTGCACAGAAAAGCGAGTAGAAACATTGCCTTATAAGCGGCGCCAGAAAAGCGAGTTATAGTGTATTTTCGCGCTCTTCGGCGTGTTAGATTTTATTTAAGGGTATAGAAGACAGTTCTTCATAATTTATAACTTTGAGCAACCCGTAATATGCAAAAAGCCGTATGTGTCAATCCAACAGTTTCAGAGTTAATTTTGAACCAACATACATCACTTTGCGAGACTTATATTTTATAATATGTAAATACCATATGTACAATAATTCTAACTACGCCGTATCTTCCGTGTTGAGGTGCCCATTGAACTTCCCTGGGTTTCTATTTTAAAACAATTTTGTAGCTACAAAACTAAAAAAAAAACTATTTTAGCAAAACTAAATGAACTCTGACCTGATGACTGATAGGGATAAGTTTGCGTCACGGCACTGATATCCACATATGCAGTTGTTCAATTGAATCCTGATTGATCAGAACTGTTCGATTGCATGCTAGCGCATAAGGAGTGTCAATCCCATCGACTGCCAAACACAAGCGAGTAAATGAATGACGAGAACCAGCATTAAGAACCTCCTTTTATATGGAGATACAGAATCTCCATATTCTGGTTCGCCTTAAAACTCGACTAGCGAGTCCCGGCAATTGGAATGAATGACCAGGAACAGATGTAGTATTGTAATGTAGAATGTAGACTCGTGCGCAGCCTGGTCAACGCACGCGTGAACGTTTCTTGCCATCTGCATCTACATACTATACTCGCGACTCTGTAATGTGTGAACAGCGCACTTATTTTTATAGAATTTTTGCCTTTTGTCATACAGTGTCATAGCACGGCTTTCGCAAAAATCCCTTTCTCACTCCCCACCAGCTCAGAATGTCACATTAAATCCGCCATTCAATGCAAAATTAAAATTAATGAATGCAATTATTGGACCTTCGAACCGGATACCTTTTCTTGTGCTCCGGGTAGGTACATAGTGTACACTTGTACAATGAAGGTAATTATTTAATACGAGTATCTACACTTTTTGTCTTAATTGATTACGTAGAAGAAATGTACACATTTATGCCCAAGACTAAACATGTTGTACCTATGTTTAATTAATACCTATTGTATTGTAATTCTATGTCTATGTAATGTTATGTTCACGTCATCTTAGCCCATTTTAATATGTAATATAATAATTGAATAACCTAAATAGATGCAACAATCAGATTCTATATATCACAATCTTATCTTTACGGATATGGGGCTGTTCATAAATTACGTCATCTATTTTTGACGATTTATGACCCCCCTTCCCCCTAAAATCATCCAACCATCATAATTCGAATGACCAAATAAAATGATGTCATTTCCAAAAAATGCGCAGCCTCTCCTCCAAGTTCTGGTTCAAATTGGGCCTGGAATCCTGTGATTATCAGACTGGCTCGTCTACAGAGTCAGCCCAGCCTTACCCTACCCACAACCTCAGCCTACATGAATTTCATTCCTGTTTTTACTCATTGAAGCACTTTTTAAAGATGCGAGAGATGATGTCATCTTGGGAATGACCCCCCCCCCCCCCTACGTCATGCTACCATCATCCGATATCCAGACCCCCCCCCCCCCCTAAATTTGAAATGACGTAATGTATGAATAGCCCCTATACATTTAGATTAAGATTTTTTCAGTTTAATTTTAATTTTGTAGTGATTGTACATCACAATTTAAACATGCAAATAAATTGTGATAAAAAAAAACTAGCTGTTATGCAGCCATACATAATTCAATATGGGCAGGTAGGAAACTGCTGTTTAAAATGCATTCTTCACGGGTGTAAATTACATTTTCAATGAATAGAAACTGCAAGTACGCCTATTACGACATCGGCAAAAAAAAACTGTTAAGAAATTGTTTATTTCTAAGCTTTTAGGCATCGTTTGCAGACGGTTTCTGTTTAATACAATAGTACATTACTATAGAGGCCGGGAAATTAAGGGTTGCAGGCCAAGTATATAATAAATTATTATTATCAGCGTAGCGAGGCTGGATTAGGGATACGCGGCCGACAACCCCGTTTTTCGCCGAAATTTGTATAGTGCTGTTCTCAAACTGGCAATGAAATAATAATAAAAATAGAAATGATGAAGATGATGATTGTTTTATGTCCTAATGTGATAGGTTATTCAGTGCGTGGGGTATTGAAGCGGAACAAAATAGTACATTACGATACAAGTGCGAAAAATAGGAAATTCGAAACGAGTGGCGATAAATTAAAACACGACCGAAGGGAGTGTTTTAAATCGACACGAGTTGCGAATTACCTATTCGCACATGTATCGTACAACGTTTTACAGTACATATGGCCCTTTAAATGTTCGACACAGTAACGTAATATGCTACTTCTCGCACTAGTGCTATAAAGTAGCCCCATATGTACTGTAAATGTGATATTCACTTTAACAGTGAAAATGTTACAAATTTCACGATATCTGATAGGTACCTAATCATAAAGAATCATGAAGACTCCATTAGTAGGTACACAATATTATAACGCTATCGTAAGCAACTTCCATCAAAGTCAAATCAAAAGAATGACATTAGTACCTACTAAAATATTTTCCGTATGTAGCCATTTTTCAATGAAGTGTGAATTAATTGCAAACACACACGAATGTTTTGTTTTTCGAACCCCTTGTTTTATATAGCATCAACGGCTACAAACCTTACAGATCGATAGCCATTTGGCAGACCTTTGAGCATCAAATTCGGGACAAAATTCGGCCCTATGCCTGCTATGCCGCCCCAGGCACGTCTCGCCCTCTGTACGTTTTGACCTAGTTCTGAAAGCCCTCGTTTGCAACCGTAGGTTTAAAATGGGGTTGCATGGTAATGGTTTCTTGTCGAACTGAGGAATTCTGTTTAAGTCTTTTCATCTCTTTCGTGCCACGGGGAATGCGATGACTTAAATCTTCTAATTGACACTCGAGAAGAATTTGCGCTAATGAGTATATTCAATGAATACGGATATCGAATCGGTACAATATATGTACAATATCACCACCAAATTTAAAAATAACGCATAATAATTTAATGATATTCAATAGTGTTCTTTTGCCTACCTTTGTGAATTGAAAAAACTTTTACCTATTTATTAAGAGGGGGCTAACGCAAAATTATAGTTTTTATATTGATTTTTTACATATTTCTATCAAGGGTTGCCATGAAAGAAATAACAGAGAAACTAGATTATTTTTGCGAGCGCAGACTAAGCAAAACCTTAAAGTAAAGGCCTACCTTAACCATAATGTTGGTTCGATAGAAAAAAACACGATAACATGTCTAATTACCATTTTTTTTTTCAATTGTATATGGTTACCCTGCATACCATAGCAATATAATTTTAGTGTAAAGGGAGTCGAAAGGGTAAAACTAAGCAACATTTTAAATAGAAGTATTCTTTCAGAGTTATTGAGGTAAAACGTTAAAATCCGCGCGATCGCCAAACCTTCCGTCGCATGTTTCACGCGGCGCGCCATATGCGTGTCTTTTTGTTCCTTTCTAATTTCTGGCTTTACGCCCCCTCTTAAATGTAGTCTTTCATGATTAATATAATTAAGTTTTAATATCAGTGATTCCCTAAGCTCACCTGGTTCAAACTATCTACATTTTAGATATATTGTCATCCAAGATGACGCGCTGATTTGTCAAATATAACCTTTAATAACATGATAATACGAGTAAAGGCACGCGTCATAGTGAATGACACGATCTATAACACAATAATCATAGACATAATATGTATATGTTAAATATACAGTGTCAGCACGGGACAGGTTTGGCTGCAGTCGCGAAGTCGAAAGTAAAAATAGCTGTTACGTTACTTCAACCTTGCCGATAAGTGTTATACCTATATGTAAATGTATATATCTTGGAATATTTATTACAAACAAGCGAAACTGTCTGGTCCGTTGCAAATGTTCGAAGAAATCGAAATGTTTGCCAGTCAAATGCAGTTGGTTAAAACTTGTTGGTAGACAGGTTGGCGGGTTAGCTGGTTAGGAGTTTATGTTTATATCTATATATACTTTAGGCTAGGGCTATGCGGTTGGCAGTTTTGACAGCGGAGATAACGTCTTCGCCTGATGTGGTATTGGAACAGGAATATTATGCATTCCAAAGGCGGCTGGGCTATGCAATGTGCTTTACTTTTGTTTTGGATATTAATAACTAAGCAATAATAGTTAATAGGCAATTTTGGCTTTCATAAAACACTACCCAAAAATATCTTATTTTCCATTAACAAACATCTGGACCCCAATTCTCGAACGTTATTAGTCTAATATTATTAGTGTATTGCCATGGTAATGCATACGCTTTTAATATTAGTCTAATATCGTGCGAGAAATTGAACCCTGCTCTATTTTACTGACTCATTAATTGCTAATTAATTATTTATAAAAAAATACATTATAGGAACAAGGTCACTTATGCTTATAAAAGGTACCTTTTTCTTTATATCTAAAATAAATAAATAAATAAACGAAAAGTATAATATAAAAATAAAATCCCGCGTATTCGATCCACTGACTTTACTGAATTTGTGCCGCCGTGCGTATTTGCGTCTTATTTAAATCATAGGAAAGTGACAGACGCAGACAAGGTCCTCTCACGCGAGGGGTCGTTGCCCGCGTTTACGCGTTAAGTACGAGTATACACAATGAATTCATACCTATTTGCGACGCAACGGTTAGCAAGGACGGACGGTTTAACAGGTTCGTGCTAATAAAATAAATAGGTAGTATTTTTTTTATGCGATGCGTTTTAAGACTTTTAAGATACATTTATAATTATAACTCTTGATATTGAACCTTACTAACTTGTTTTTAAGTGTCACACAATTGGAATTCTATGATATTAAGTACCCTTAAATGAATGAATAAAATTCTTTAAACATTTCCTAAAGAGATATTAGAGAAATAAGTATGATTAATTAATACCAAAGTTCGCCAACACAAAGAAAGTTAGAACTTGTTTTAACTTTGACACAGTTTCGTTACAAAACAAGCTGTTATGCAACTCAAGGTACAGTACAGGGTTGAGCAATCATCTATTTCAAGTAAAGTATAATTCTGTCTTATACCTACTATTGGAGATCCAAAGTAGCTTTTAAAAATTGTATACAAATTAGTATACCAGGCTATAATTAATACTTGATTCATTTCACCTAGTATATCCAACAAAAATAACAGAAAGGATGAATGAAAATAACACAATGTTAACAATAAACACACACACACTTACACATTACACCTTTATTTAATCTTGTTATAAAAATCACAACCTATTACATAAGAATGCCTGATAACACGACAATGACACAGATAATATTTTATCAATTTACCATGTCTTAAGTCTTAATGTCTCTCCAGCTGCCCAAGTATTTAAGACGCCGAAATAAAATTAATAAAGATCGAAATATATTTATTTATTTAAACTTTATTGCATTATATTATGATATTATACTATTTTTTACCCCCTTATTCACAAAACTTAGCAAACCTTGTTTAATTTTGTCTGTGTGAAAATGATAGATAGACATCGGTTCGGTTTGTCATATCATAATTCATAAGGCAGGTAATAGGTACATCAGTCTGCACATTGACATATATCTAAGGACAGGCCTTACGGGCACTAAGAATTGTGCTAGTTCAGTGTGGTCACTCACGAATTCGAGCCAATCGTGCAGTCTAACGCAACTAGGTGCGACCAATCGCGCGCGGGATGCGAACTCATCAACCAATCGCGTTGTGACACCGCTGTACTGGCCCCATTCTTATTGCCCGTAAGGCCCGTTCTTACATATGTTTATTGAGTCTGCATGAATAGTATTGAAATAAGTGGAAGAAACTAAGCGTCAAAAGTTTCTACCAATCTCTAGTACGATAGCTTTAAAAAAAAGTGATTGTAAAACTTAATTCGTGTGTAAAGCGATGCATTTAAACGGAAATTGTATAGATGGATAGATATATCGCAGCCAACTGGTTAAATTAGCCAGCTAATTAGTTGGCATCGCAACTTTTAACCAGATGGTTGAACGTCGTGTAGTCATTTAGTTAATTTGATGTTCGGTTAAGTTACCATTTTATTGTAAATTTATTTATTATTTATTTTATCTTATTATGTTATTTTATTTATTTATGTTAATTAGGTTTCATTTAAACACTTGGCTGAGTGAACCAGTTTTTTTCAATAAGCTGACTTTTAATACACCAAGTTGTTAAACATTTTCTATCGGCCTAGGCGACTAATTAGCTGGCTAACTTAACCATATGACTTCAACATACGTATAATCTCTATATTTGTATAAATTTTATAGGTTGGCAGATACCTTTTGATGGTCAAATTTTGATTCCGGGGCTAAATATATTCCACTTTTGCTGCGTGTATAGTTATACACTTATTAATCATCAACGCAGACAAATGTTTAGAAAGCAATATAGTGTGTATTAAACAACCCCATTGATATATAGATAAAACATCCATAACTCAGGAACAAATATTCGTGATACTGATAAACGAACTAATAAATGCCCATAACGGGATTCGAACCCTGCTTCGTAGCCAGTTACGTTATAGTTATTTTTTATTTATTAGTACAATTTACTGAAATTGACAGATTTTAACAAAGGACACGATCGAGATAAATGTTCCGAGAAAACCTTACAGTACGTCGCCTTGAATCAGACGGAGAAGGTCAAGGGAGAATGAATGAGGAAAACACTGGCTTAGCTAATGGAAAATATCAGGCATAAAAGAAAAAATACGGGTTAACTTATAAAGAAGTCCGTGGGTTCAGCATGTTCATTGGATGGATGATGGATGAATACTTTCATTCATTTTCGAATGAGAAGCTGCATTTATTATAGTATTACAGTATAAAAGGTAGCAGCTTTTCATTTTGGTTTGTATAATCATTATTTATGCTCAGAGATATTAATGTAACAAGTAGTGGGATGAGATTATAAACCATATACTCACCAGTTTTAGGATTTAAGATCTAAGTAACTTTAGATTAGAGACCGATCTTAAATCTACACCTAACAATGTGTAGGTTTTAAGATGAACTTAAAATTTAGGTCTTAGGTTACTTTTGCGTACTTTGATGATATACCACTCCACTGATTTCAAAATAGACATTGCTATATTCATTGGAATTAGCTTTTAATAATTGTCTTATACTTTTCTATGGTAGAGCAAATTTTATTTGCGTTTTCAGTTTTTAATGTTTTTATAGATCGTGCCGTCTAATATGACGCGCAGATTTGTCAAATCTAACCTTTAAGATATGAAGTGTGGAATTAAAAGGAGTGAAATCTCTTATTCTAGAACTGTCGCAAAAGTGTCCAGCTGTCAGCTATAAATAATAGTTCCAAATCTCTCCAGAGTAGCGCTAGAGTAGCTAAGAACCTAGGCGTTATCGACGAAGTGAAGTGCGCTGTCTATTATTTGTTTTTTTTTTTTTTCAAGTATTCTAGGTATTGTAGCGCCACCTATTTAAGGTTTTTTGATGACACTTTTTGGTACATCGAGAGTCCATTCCTTACCTCCACCTTCCATACTTTAATAGGCAACAGGAGTTGTCATTTCTCCATTACAAACGTACTCTTACTGTTTCCTCTGTGGTTTTTGAAGCTAGAACAACTATTTTTTTCAACACAGATTATTCTGTGTAATATCTGTGTCGGACTGTTTTGCTTTTTATGTTTCTTTGTTTGCGCTATTTTTTAGGCCTTAAGAAACAAAAACTTGCGACCTAATTATTTAAAGTGAAGAATGGTATTCAAAACTGACATCAATTAGCTTAAAAAGCAAAACAATTTAACATAGAGACAATTTCATTACCATTTAGATCTCAAAAATTTGTTACATTTGGTTAAGTATTGGAGGAGGAAACAGTCGAGTACGAAACATCGGTTTTTGAGATTTTTACGCGGGATTTTTCGCCTAACCTGGTGTTGTCCTTATCGCACTAGTTTTAGGAGCCGCTTCCATTAGCGAAACGGATATATTCACCTAAAATATTTAAATCTCAGCTCTCGTGTCCTCTTAATAACATGACATTACGAGTCAGGGCACACGTCTTCGTGAATGACATGATTTATAATTAAGTAAATAGTCACCATGCAGAGTATGGCTATGTAATTCAACATTCTATATAACCAATCCTGTATACAATCTATCTTTGCTAGGGTTATAATTTCTTAGATAATGTATTCCGCAAGTCATAATGTTTCCCAAGGACATTGATATGTTCTCGATTTCTAATTGATTGGACCAATAACCTTATTCTGTTCTAAACGCATATGATGAATGGAATGACGCAATGCTTATAGTATCTCTATGGCAAATTTAATATTTAATAAGTTTTGTGTGAAATCGTTGCAAATGCCATAAAAATGGATTACCAGTGTTTATAGGGCGTTTGTTGGTAATTAAAAGTTAATTAGGTACAACGTCACATTAGATCTGTTATTGTGACACGGCCGCAAGATCGTATTATTTATAGTCAATGGCGTGATAACATGCAGCTGTTATCACAGGCAAACAATACTGTTGAGTACTTAACTTACACAAAACATATGTATACATTGAATTAAGATCTGACATCGGTAAACTCTCAATCAACTCTTGAATACAGTTCTGAGATGTTATTGATATCTTAGTTGTCATTCTCAGGCAAATTATATTATTTTTACTGTATCGTTTGTCAATAAAGGTTTACAGGCTGTTTAGATGCAAATGGAAGTAGTCATTATGAATATGTTAAAAGGGGACAAACGCAAAATTGCAGTTTATATATTGAATTTTACCACGTTTTAATCAAGGGCAAATGCCATGAAAAAAAATCACGAAAACTAAATACTATAGCAGTATAAGTCTTGTATAAGATAGCTAGTGATATAGTCCAGGGATTTGACTAGCAAGATTTTAATCAGAAGGTAACTTCCGAAGTTATTGAGGTAAAATGTTAAAAGCCACGCAATCAATCAATCAATCACTTTATTTGCAATAGAACATTCTTGAATGCGTGCAAATACAATCGCCAAATCTTCCTTTTTATTCCTTTCTAATTTCCTAACTAAAGGCCCCTCTTAACCTCACATATAATGGAATAAATATATAGACTTCTAGAAGAAACTTATATAGAAGTCATAGTATCACTTGACGCTTTATGATAAAACGAGATTGATCTCACAAAGTTTAAGACGGTTCAAATGCATTTAAGACTTAACGGTACGAAAGCAGGCTGCAGACGCTGCAATAAGCTTCTTGGAAATAGGAGAATCTGACAAGTGACGGACGCGAAGAAGGAAACAAAGGAAAGATGCAGGCAATTATACAGAGCCAATTTAAAAGCATTAAAGGACAGTACTCTCCTTCTTCACAAATGAAAATGTATATTAGTTTTAATTTTAAAATACGAAGTAGTTTTGTTGCAAGGAATGTGTCTTTTTATAAGAGAGGATTACGCTAGGAACAATAGGACATCTGAAGTAGTAGTCAAACGCCATTGAACACTCTTCCACTCGTAGTACTTATCTCTTTAAAATTATATGTACCTAATTTCAACCGGCAAACATGGAGTCACCGTTAGAATCGACAGATATATCAGAGAAAGAAAAAGTTTGCTACAGGGCGTTATATTTGGAACACCGTAGGTACCACTTATTTTTAATGACCGCACAATGTGCATAATATGTTTCTAATAGATATTAAGTGATTACGAATACCTATACTTACAGATTTGAAATCAAAGATATGGCAAATAAACGTCGCTTTATCTCGATGATGTCGAACAGAGTTCAAAATAATTTACAATCAGACACATACGAGTTCAGGTAAACAAACACTTTGATTAAAACCAAAGAGCATATAATCACTACGTTTTAAGAGACGGGACTTCTATACTAGCGAGTGGAATCCCTTTGTTTCGCAAATCATTACCAAAATGTACGACAAAGAACTGTCAAAGAACCATACTACCAACATAAGCAATTTAAATAGTGTAGTACGCTACACGCTTGCGTTTCTTATCGATATCGATAAAATGGGGAGGGTTGAAATATAGACTCTTGTCTACAAATTTTGTACTCGAAATCAAGTTAGGATCGAGTCCACATTTAAGTTGTATGTTATATAGTGGATAGTTCTATGAGTGGACTAATACGTGGTCGAGCTTAATGTGGACTCGATTTTTTTTTAGAACACCTTGTTGTTCTTCACCACTAGGAAGGATCAAAGTAGCACTTTTTTTCCCTACTAGGAGGGATCACTTTTTTCCTCTTTTTGCATACTTCTTAGGTTAAATTATTTTATTTAATTACCATTAATTAAATTTATTTATTTATTTGTACCATAATAATTTCCTCATAGGTGATGTGAAAAGCAGTATGTAAATTTATCACGTGGTAGCAAAAATATTTCCACCTTAGGGTGGTATTCCACCTATCCAATTTCTTGGTCCAATGTCATTGCGTTTCACTCTGTCATTAATCAAAATGTGAGACGCAATACACATTGGACAAAGAAATTGCATAGGTGGAATACCACCCATAGGCGTTAACAATTGAATCCCTCACTACGCTAGGATTCTATATTAGAATACCTCGTTACACTCAGATTGTAATTATAAAATCCTTCACTATTTTTTTTCTTAATTTTTTTTTATTAAAAGCACTATTTTCAAAATGATCTGCAGATACATGTTTCAATAAATGTAACTTTTCTATGGGAAGATGTATCAGGTCTTCGTTCCCAACAAATTTAACCCACTGCCTGCATCTGAAAACATACAGCCTTGGTTATGTACAGTTTATATTCCAAGTGTTTGCTAATGAGATGATCAACTGATTATTTAGCGCTAATATGCATCTATAAATCAAATCAAATATGTTAAATAATAACCATTAATGCATAGATGATAGATAATTTTCCACTGAAAATCTTCGACGAATTAATTTTGTGTCATATTGCATGCAAGTTCTCAGGAAATTTCACATATTTTATTTTATTACTTACACTGATATACAAATAAACATACAATTATCGATAGTTTTAGTACATCCCTAGTTCACAACTAAAAATAATATAAAATATCAAATTTTCGATGTGTTTAAAGCCTGCTGCACCAAAATAAGGTCAAAAGTATCTAAAGCAATACGTACCGGTCTTTATCAGGGGGAAATTTCGCCATAAAATCCCTTTTTTCGTGATTTTCTCGAGTGGCTCGCTTGCCACATATTTCACACTTAGTAAACCGTTTTCTCGGTGGCATTGTAACAAACTCGTTCTTTACTCTGATCACGGTTCACTATTTTCGATATTTTCACTAAATAATAAAGATATTGCACGAAATACCCGAATAAAACATTGAAGCCTTATTAACAAACAAAACAATTAGGCTGACAGTTGACTTTATGTAAACTTGACAGAATAAATAGCACTGACGTTTTATTTTTCTTCGTTGGCAAAGATTTGCGAAACAAGTTCCATACAAAACTTATTTTGTTCCTAGTTGCGTCAGCCTGATTAAAACTACTAAGTGACAATGTCAAACTTATCACTGTTCAAAGTCAAACTTATTATGTAAAATAAAAATAAACAATAAATTCCTTTGTTACATCTTATGGTATTTTGAATAAAGAAACGTATCAATTTTTTAATTCTAATTAGCTCCAGTGGCTCCACATTAGTCCAATATTACCTAACCACAACATGGTAATAGAGTTAATGACACGTGTTAAATTTTATTTAACACTGTATTTACTGTATGGGAATGAAGTTGTCAACCGCTCTCGCAGACGCCCAAGATTACAGGCTCAGTCTAGTTTGGAGTCTGATGGATACCTTTACACATGTATATAAGTATATAGGTAATTCATATTAAATAATAAGTATTTATTTGTATCTAGTTAAAATCAATGTTAAAGAGTGGTTTATCGTAATAGTAACAAAACACAAAAAATAAGTATTTTTCCTCATCTTAAAATAAATTAGGTAAAGATAAAGGTACATTTTATTTATTTAAGCTTATGTTAGTTAATTTTACAATGTTTACAATAACAATTGTTAGATAAAATTGTATTTCTTACAATAAGAAAAAGAAAGCAATCCAAAGACAAACATTTCACGAATGATTAAAATAGCAATCTACTTGTATTTCCATACATTCGGCATGGCGGATAACGTCATTTCTGTATTAGCAATTGGTCTCATTTGGACTTTGATCATAACAAAAAACTGGATTGATTGGCATAATGTAAATAAAAGTTATCTGCGAATCACCAATATTATCATTCAACGACTTCAACGTCATGTTCTGAATGTAATGTTGTTATCTTATCTTGATATTTTTTGTCAATACATATACATACCTAATGACTTTAATTTATAAGTGTGTATTTGTCCTGACTTTCAAGTTGTTGTGATTGTTAATTAATGTCAAGGTTGAGAAAATTCACGCTCATATTCAGAATGTTATAAAATAACATGTGAATTGGCTACTTGACTGTTTTTTGTAAATAATGTCAAACGATCTTGATTTTCCTGAGGATCAAATGTCTATAAAGGACTCATGGCATTTAAGCAACACAAAGATCAGAAATGAGAGTTAAAGTCTGACGCTCGCACTCGACGATTGAAACGCCTCGAACAAAATGATGTGATGTGAGGTCACATCATATAAGTCTGTCCTAAATGCATGGAAGATCAAGGAAATTGCCATTTTGACCCTGAAATATTGCGTTTATGGGTATAGTTGTCATACAATTTATTTTTCAATAAAATGTAAGAAATCTAATGGTACCATTTTCTTTTCTATTCTTGAAAGACAAACATTTTTTTTTTTGACATTTTGGGAGCCTTGTTTTTTTTATAATCTCAATATATTTTTTTAAATTCCACTTTTTTATAATGGATGGCTCATTTTCTATACATTTAACTACATTTTGTTATAATATTTAACATGTGTCAAGTACCCAATTGTGATGGAAAAAATAAGAATTTAAAAACTAGCAAGAAGTCATAGTTTAAGATTCACGGAGGTCACAGTTTCTGTTTTCCTTACGTACTTCATATAGAAGCGAATCATGTTGATGCTTGGTAAAGAGATTGTCCTTAAGAGTCAACAATTTTGCGTGTAACATCGAAATCCTGGACATCCAGTGTTAGTGAACATCAGGCGGCGTAATGGAGCAAATTTAATTAGTACCGAGTTTAATTATCGCGAGTTGCAGTCGCCATCGCTTAATTGCGGTCGTCAACTCCACGTGCGACCAGGACACCTATTGCGGCTACTCCGTAATAACGTTATCTTGTTTTTAGGATTAAAATGTGCTGTTTCATTTAGGTATACGCTGTTGCGAAGGTGTAAAATATTCACCCGTGGTTGGGTCTGATTTCTGGTTTCAAATAGCTCCAAGAGGTTCTAACAGACATACCTTGCCGGAAGAACAGACTAGCTAGGTGAAGTAAAGATAGCATCGCTAACACTGGATGCAAATGAGAGTGGATGCAGATCGTGCTCGGGCAAGGTCAGCAGCAATACCGGGCCCGTGTTATTTGAGTAAGTATAACACCTTATGCATAAAACTGTTGTAATGTAACATAAAAGAATTTCAGGAAGTATTATAATAAAGTTACATTAAAAAGCAAATTGTTTTGTGTAACTCAATATTCATGTATTTTTATTCCACAACAAACTAGAATGATTGATGATAAAATTAATCCGTACGTTATGTAAATGCAAAAAAGTTATTATTTGTCGTTGTTTACTGGATTAGCAGATTAAGGTGAAGTTGCGCTTAAACTAGTTTTAAATCCCATGTTTATATTCTTGACAAGAATCATCGCTAATCCTCATTAATACTGACACGTTCGAGATGGCGATACCAAGATTATACCAAGCTAAGAATAACTGACAAGAGTTTAAATCGAAAGAACCGCAGGAGGAAGCTCAAGTTATGCGAGTATTAAAAAATAAAGTTTGTTTACGACTGCAAAGAAGCAATAGAAAAACAAACTTGAAAATGTTTTTCGTCATCGAAGTTGGCATTGGCAATGACATCAAAATTGATTTATTATTATACGTAGGTATTAGAAAAAACAGGAAGAGATATCACAACATAAAATCGGAAGTACAGGAAGGTATTAAACTTTTTTTTAATTACTAATTCATACAAATTAACTAGGTATAAATAAATAAGTTTTACTTTTAAAATATTAACTTTTATAATTTAGTATTTTTGTTCGTGTTTAAAAATATTTAAGTCTGTTTTAGGCCTTCGATTCCTCGAGTCAAAGAATGACAATATGGCAGAAAAATGTTCGTATTTAAGAATTATTTCGCTTAAAATGTTGTTTTTTCTTCGTAAGTGTGATGAAAAATATTGTGTGTAACTCCAGGGGTAAGAATATTGTTACTCGAGTCTTTAATATATAGACTCTCGTGCAATATTTTACTTACCCCCCTCGTTGCATAATATACTTTTCCCCACCTTAACGGTTTTCTGCGTTATTGGGACCGTGCGAAGTGCATGGTGGGGGTAAGTAAAGCGATCCCAGCGCATAAGGAGGTAAAAATTTTAACGAACTGCGGATAGCGTCTTCAGAGTTCGTACAAGTTATATGGCTCGAAATTAAACTTTAATTTACGATTACGCCTGAAATATTTATTAAAATTGTATGGTGTAAGGGACATCGTAATCTGTATGAAATGCCTAATATAAGAAACGTATTTAATTTAATAATTATTAAAATTGTATCCGAGTAAATAACTTTCAAAATGCCACATATTATGTGATCCTTTTCTAAAAGTTAAGAATGGGTATAGTAAGTTACCCTTAAAAGATAGACATACAACATCGCGGACTTTTTTTGTAGACCAATGAAAGAGAGACAACTCCACCATACATTGTGTTGTTATAGCTCAACGGATAAGGCAGCGTTTTCGTTTAAAGCTCCTATCCAGCGTGACTTTTTCCGACAACATCGTTATATTTCAATCAATTTACATGAAACCTTAACAAATTATATACCTAAGCCTTACTTATTAAGAACCACTCTATTGATAGATGGAAAGTCGTTTGAAAATCCGTTCAGTAGTTTTATAAGATGTAGTGAATTGACGTTTTCCCCTAAACTTGCGGATGCTAGGTTGCGTGACAGTCGTGCACATAGCGAATTATCTAATTTAAAAGCTTATACGTAAGCTCCGTCAAAGTCTGGGGTTATTTGATCATATATAACTCATTTATACTATATGAAACTGACTGCCACCTCACCTGTGGACACAAGGTGGAAAATATACTAATTAAAGAGCACTTTAGATTAAGCTTTAAGGGACTTGACTAATTAATTTTTTCTGAAGCCTCCCGAAGGAAGGTTTAAAATCTCTCTAGAAGCAAATCGAAATCCGAGTATACAAGTGCTGACATCGTTGCGAAATCCGCAACGAAGCCTTTGAAATGAGCGCCAGAACCGCTCACCACGCAAGGCCGCCGGTCATGGCTGGCTATGGTACAATAAACATCATCTATATACTTACTCAATACCAATGACTAATACTCTAGAATTGTGAGAAACGTAATCGTTACAATTGCGGATGTACAAAAAGTCGTCAACGAAAGCCCAATAGGCGAGGTGATTTGCATCCCTATTGTATGCCCAATAGGCTGAAATTACCATTGTATGATGTGACGCAATGAAATATTTTTTTTGCCCCTTTCAGATTATAACAGGTGAATTGTAGATATTTCGAATTCGAGTCAACAGTAAGTATGACTATAATGAGGTATTTAATAAAAGTGAAAGCGAATGGCAATTAGCGTTTTATGCTACGAGTGACCACGACAATTATTGATAGTGGAATAATTTATGATAGCAATGCGACAGTAAATTGTAATCAAATGGAAAATAACATAATTATTTTATTATCAGCTATTTAAGGTACTATACGAATACCAACTCATGAGAATACTATGATATTATAATAATGATATGGTACTAAATATGAAAGAGTAAAACTTGAGGGGCACGTGTCTTGAGAACAAGTTATTTAAATAATATAAATCTATAATGTTAATGTGTTTTACACATCGACGGAAATATATGAAGAAACGCGTAAAACATTAACGAGATCATAAACTTGGAACAATATTTTAGTAGAGGGAAGTCATTTTCTAGGGTGTTGTAGTTGTCTGAAAGCATTAACATATATATCTAAGGACGGGCCTTACGGACATTAAGAATGGGGCCAATACAGCGGTGTAACGCACACGAATTCGAGCCAATCGTGCAATCTAACGCCGCAACGCGATTGGTTGATGAGTTCGCAACCTGAGCGCGATTGGTTGCAATTTGCAACTAGTTCCGTTAGATTGCAAGATTGGCTCGAATTCGTGAGTGACACCACTGAACTAGCACCATTCTTAGTGCCCGTAAGGCCAGTCCTGAGATATATATGTCAATGTCTGAAAGACATTTTTAGCGATAGACCGCCTCTTGTTTACCTCTACTTGAGTTGCTTTATTCAATGTACTCTCTGTAGTATTTTCTTGTATTGAGGTGTGCAATAAAGGGTATTTGTATTCTATTGTATTTAATACTAGGTTAATATTTTGAAAATGATGATAAATCATGTCAATAACAGAACTCGTACGTCAGAATAAACTACGTATGTAACAAACTAAGAGCACTTATGGCAAAATTTGTAGTGTTAAAATTTAAGATACCGTACAAGATACTCAGAATGTTATATCTGGCACTAGCACAATCTGTTATTGACTATGGGCTAAGTAGTTACGGTAGAACTTATAAAACATACATAAATAAAATATATAGATTACAAATAAGTTTATTAAAGACGATAGTTCCAAATAATGTAAGAGATAAAATAGGCAACCATGAAGAATTATTACAATATTGTAAAGTCATTAGTATACACAAGAAAACCGATATAGCAATAATCAATGATGAGATTGTAAACCTAGGAAGTTTAAATAAAAACCATAGGCCGCAACATTTACGAAAGTTATCATACTTGCCTCGATTCGTATTACCAAAGTGTGCCAATGCATATGGAAAACGACGATGGGAATATTTGCTACCACATATCCTCAACGAATTATCCGAAGTAACTTATAATAACATTAGTAACAACCCACATAAATGTAAACAAATATTGAAAGCCGCATATCTTAGGTAAGATAATTAAATGTATGTCACACTTATAAGAATATCTCATTTCACGAAGGCGGGTATAAGCGGAACCGAGATCCTAACACCTTAGAATAGGGATCAAGATTGCCGACTTCGTGATATGAAACACTCCATGGTTTTTAAATGTAAATAATAAACCTACTTATATAATATTATAGAGTGTAAGAGCGATTACAGCGGCAGTTAAGCCCTAGGAGGCTTTGTTCGCTGGAATTATCTTGAAAATGTATAAATTTTTTGTGTTAATAAATAAAAAAAAAAAAAAAGAAGAGCAGCTTATTCTAACAGTAAAGCCAAATGAACGGTACGTTATTGTCAACATAATTGAAAACCAACGTCGGAATACTTTCGTCAGTGTTGCAACAGGTTCATTCTGCAGTATAAATAACAGTTAATTCCTCCCACGGTCCGTTAGCGCCCGTCGCGTGCGCAGCCCGCTTCCTGCTCAACGCTGGGTTTCTTCTACTACGATTGTGACATGAATCGTACACTTTCGAGTTAATCTGTAAACAAAGGTGCAGGAATTTTGTTTTGTCTGGATGATAAAAGAGTTCGTGGGAAAGCAATATGTAAACAAAACAAAGACACTGCGAACGTAAAACAGATGTGTTATATTACAAGCATTTATTTGAATTGGCCTGTTAGCGTGGGTCAAATCTTGGAAGCTTAATTTGACCCAGTTTGCGATTTCCGTTTGAGCTAAAATTATGCATACATATGTAAATCGGATGACAATGCAATATTATGATGACAGAGCTGATTCTCTTTAATTTAAAGTTTATAAATATCTGTCATTGTGGCATTTGCATTTATGAGGTACAAACTATAAAGCAGAAATATCTGTATTTTATGGAGTTTGGATTTTTTTTATTTTTTCAATAGGGCTACAACATTTCGCTAAGAGCAAAGGCCCGTTATGTTAAAATTACCAGTTTTCTCATTAACCACATTACGACACTTGGGGGGGGGGGGGGAGAAGAGGTACAGACGCGTAAAAGTTCTAACCCCATTATTACAGAAATTATCGTTTTCCGTCAGATTGTTTACCGCCTCGCATTTTTTCGTATAGTTTTTACCGTGTACACGCATCACTGCTGCAAGACTGGGTCGGAAGGAACGCTGATGCGTGACCGCGCCGTGTCCTCGGGTACCTATCTCTGCCTGCCTGCTGTGTCATAGAAATTGACGGATTTGAAAGAGAATGTCTCTGGTGGTGGTTGTGAAGGTGATATGGTGGGACCACAGAACAACCCAAGGCAGTTTTCTGTGGGTGGGACCAATAACTCGAGGAATGAGATATAAGAAAACAATAGCTCAACTAGGAAAAACAGTCTGCAACGGGAGTAACTTTTAAGTGGACACGGTGTTGAAATTGATCAAAATAAACTTTTAATAAAAACAATTAAATATTAAACATTGTACGATAAGCAATGCGTGCCTACTAGATATAAACGTTTTTTATTTATTTATTGTGAACGAATGTGTTATTGAAGAAGCTAAAAATAAACTAAAGGTAATTAGGACAGTACTAAAGGTACCTATTAAGAATGTCGTGTCAGGCTGTGCAGTTGAGTCACGAACACTTAAATTCAGTTCAAGAACTCAGCATTCCGATCATTCGGGCATTGAGTTGGTAAACAAAGATACAAAAATACACTTTTATTTAGGTTGGTCATTTCCTGTGTTAAATTTAATCGACGTGATCAGGTAGACAAGTATTTAGGATATCCAAGCAGGTAAGTATTAGATTCATTTTCACTGTAATGATACAACCAGGCGATTGAATTACGTAATCGCTGCGTAGAATATCGTAAGTCCATTAATCAAATTTATCCTCAAGGCAGGTAACCGTTCAATGATATTTTAGGAAATTGAATAAGCTTATACGCATTGAATCGCGGGAATGTAGGTCGTCTGCAGTCGGGAGTAGCTACTTCCAATCGTTATATTTACATTTACCTACCTTAGTCTAACCATAAAAACTTAGTGCTTTTAACTGAAGGATAAAACAAGCATTGAATTAGAAAATGGCATTCGCGACGAGCATGTCATAAAAAGTGGGGAAACTTCCGTTATTCGTTGGAAAAAAAGAGATTTTGATTTTGTGCAGTGGGATATTCTTGCTCAATTAATAATAACTGATACCTGGTTGTATAGAATAGGTACGTAAAAAAAGAAGGTTGAATTATTGAACCTAGCAAAAATGTAGGTAATTGGTTTTGGACAAGATTTAAACAATTATAACTTAAATAAACCTAAGCAATCAGTAGTCTGGAGGACCATTAGGAAGTCGACAATATTGTATAAGATATTTAAATGTCTAACCAACTATGTTGGACAATAACCATTCCGTTTTACTGCTAAGTAACAATAACAAAGAAATAAAACAACGAATGACACGACACGGCTGTGGTTCGACGTCTTTGTCCGGCGAGGCAAGGATGGCAGCATTCCACTTCGCAAGTGTTGTATGAAGTACCTATCATAAATATCATAATGCGTACGTGTTTTGTCTTTACACTCTCTTTTGACATCCGGCCAAAAGTAATAGAAATTGTTTATTTCACCATTGTGTTCAACTCGAACCAAAAATACATCCTTACTGTTATTGTTAACTTTTACAACCAATTTTACTGTTACTGCAGTGTTGGGCTCAAGAATTGTTCGGTGTACAGTGATACAGTATCCACCGCAGTGCTATAACGTAAGAAGTTGTCAAAACAATAACGTTTTATTTCTCGATGGTATTCACAAGACCCAGAAAATCGATTGGGTCGCGAGTGTAATGATGACCCACTTTATCGAGTGACCCTTGTAGGTAATCAGTGCTAGCTGATAGCTGTTTTCAATCGTCAAACATAACAATAAGTAGGTATTGTAAAACAAAACAACATATTGTTAAACTTAAATCATGTGATGCAGAAAATGATTATGGATACGTAGGAAAAGGTAAGCGTATTTTAACTGTCAGTATCGCAAGTAATGAAATAATTAAATTAAATATAAAGTCTTTATTTTATACCTCACCTTCACCTCGAAACTCTGGCACTCAAGCATACATTTAAACTATTTAAGAGGTAAATAAAAGCTTCACATTTATAACTTTAAATAAATGACTGTCAACACAAAGACAACATATGCACACGTGCAAGACGACCTATTTACGAAGACAAAACGGCATTGCAGTTAAGTTGTAAGGCAATGATATAATAGTAGAACAAGTCTAATGGTACGGGGGCCGCGAAGGTTGCAGGGCGGCCGAGGCCACCGACGAACCTTTGATGTTATAAATACTGCCAATAAAATCTAAATAAAACCTACTAAATTAAATTTGGTGGCTATATTGCTCAAAAATTTGCTTCAAGCTACATATAATATATGTCCTCTGCAGACATGAGCATCGTGTAAATAGGTATGGGGAAATACGTAAAAGTTTTGATTTATTATCCTACACCTCAGTGTATACTCGTATATTGAAATAGTGATGCGTATATATCAAAATCTGTTTTCCATAATTGAATCAGTGATTCTCTCATACAAAGTGCAAGTACCTAGTAGCCTTGTAGGTAGGTACCTACATCTTACGAGAACGTGGTATTGGCTTTAAAATCAATTGAAACTTTTATGCAGATTGATGGAAAGTGCCCGAGGAGAAAATTGCCATTTTAATCAACACTGAGCAAAAGGTTGAGACATTTATTACATGAACAGTTATGCAAACCAGGGTGCATCAGACACCAGCGCAGCGGAGATTTGCACGTTCGAAGTCGTCGGAAAGATTAACAATAAAAAACCATAAAATATTTTAAAAAAATAGTGTAAAGTTTTATTCGATGAATAGATTCTTTCGTCCGATTCTTATGATAATACATAGGTACGGAGGAAGGATGTCAAAAGGGTAGCGGGATAAAACCGGATGTAAGTGACCCAGCGAAATTCAAAGTAGGTCACGGAATGTACCCCTACGTAAAATTAACAGAATGTAACAAAGAAAAATCAGAAAAGGAATATAGTACCCAGCCAAGATATGTTAAGTTTATTATTTTAAGTTGAAATAGTTAAGCGCTCTATCGGGATATCGAGAACGTTTCCACCATGGTACCAAAAAAAATATGACAATGTTGCCGCCAAGTCATTGTGTCTCACGTTTTTAACTACGTATCTTCAATAAATTATTTTCCATCCTATTCTGCTTCTATATATCTATTAGCTACAAGCGTCCACTGTTGAACACTGGCATAACACAAGCCTCTCCATAAAGTGCGATCCTGCGGTTTATTCAAGACACATCTTTTGCAGTACAAAACTTCACGTGAAGTAGTCTTCAAATTGCATACAATAATTTTCTGCAATTCTTTCTAAATGAACAACAACACGACTACTAAGAGAGTAGGCGTGTTTGGTACAAATTAGTGGTTTAACTCGTTTGCCGGCTGGCTAGAACAGGTTGCAGGGCAGATGGGAGGTGGAAAGCCTACGCAAAACGTTTTCACTTCACTAACTACTTGACCGTTATGTTATATATTTGTTGGATTTATTTTCGGAAGCCAGGATGATTTAGGAAATATGTTATTTACAATAAGGATACAATTAATGTCAAATATAGTCCTATTTTAGTGGCATAATGTGTCCATATAGAAGATGTAAAAAATTTGACCGGTTATTTTGAGGTACTACTAATACATACTTTGCTCACAAATACCACAATTAAAAATGTTCTACAATAAAATCAGAGAAGATATCACCTTAAAATAAATCATATATTTCACAATTCAAATGAACTTAAGGTACTTCAATCACCAATTTTAACAATAACAATGCGCGAAATCTGTCGGTCTGCTGCAATGGCGCAGCAGTAAGTACTTAACAACGCAACATAATCATACTCGTAATGCTTGATAGCCGGGCCAGTAGACACTGTCAGTGTTTTCATTCGAGATCACTTTTCTCTTGAGATCTGGCCAAGAGTTTTTTAATCGCTTTCCCATAGATAAGATGTAGCTGGCCAGTGACTGTCAGAATGTTTTTTTTTTTTGAGAGAGAGCGCTTTCCCCGCGTGGTAGCGTATCGCGAACGCGACCCCGAGCGGTTGATAAGTGGCTGTTTGCTCCTCTTGTGCCCTGCCCTTAGCCCTTCGATAAAAAGCATGTATTTATATATGAAAAATACCGTAATTACAATGTTGCTTTACACTATTGTTTAATCTCCGAGAAAAAACTTAGCGAGTATTAATCGATTTTACACTAAATTCCTACAATGATTGGAATTGACCGGTAAGAACGTTTCTATTCAAAACATTGTTAGAGAAAGGAGAAAGTTATATAACACATAAACGCGCGCAGCACACAGCGACCTGATATAAAGTTTACAATGACAGATACAAGAGACGAAAATGAAGATCACGGAAAACTTTCTATTTTCAATCGGAAAACTGGGCTACAAGAGGAGCAGCCCAGCGGCTTAAGGGCTCCCCCCGCACCCCGTCGACCTACTTTTCCCCCCTCTCGATCTTTGTGCACGCTCGGCTTGCACAACTCTTGCGTGATATCAGCTGGATTCGATGATAACTCGATAGCGGCGTTGGTCGACTCGATTCGTTCGCGTTTGTAGAAAGTTTGTGGTTATGCTTTTGTTTTAAACAATTGACTGGAGTTATTAGGGTACTCGATTGTTGAGTATAATGCTGTTTGACGAGTCAAGAACAGTTAAATAGTGTCCGGAATAATGCGTATAAATTATAAAGCCAGCATTTGGTTAGGTACTCTTACAAGTATTAAGGCGTATTTTTTCTATGCACCTTATAAAAAAGACCATAAAATTGGTTGAAATATTTTCGAATGCATAGTATTATTTGTTGACACGTTTTCGTTGACATAGAAATGAAATAATTTATTAATACATCCAAACACGACGTAATTTCAGTACTGTGTAGGTATTTGTTGATAAGTTTCATGTCGTGATCTAAACAAGACGAAAACAAAACTTTTTGTGGCCGGCAACGTTGTCTACGATGACTACTTATGTTGTATATTCCGGTGATATGACGTTCATCAGAGGTACTATTTATTTAAAACATATTTTGATGGGAGTTTACAAAAATACTGAACCGACTGATGTTGATAAAATATTGTCTAAGTTGATTTCAAGATTTTCAGTTGTGACGAATGATGTAAAAATGATGAATGTTGGATACACTTAATAATAATTTAATGTATTAAGTACTTTTAAAATAAAGACAAATAAACCGACAGGCTTGTCAAGTCTTATAAGCACCCATCTTTTATATCTGCCCTTAATTGATGTTCAGAAGGGCTAGATTGGATATAATACAGGCAAAGACTTAGGTTGTTCTCTCGTGCCAAAACTCGTGTCAAAAAATGTATGGCCTACCGCGTACCCAGAAAATGAAAAAATCTATTCCTTCATCTGACTTATTGAGGGGACTTCTATTCTGTGGACTAATATACATGGAGTATATTATATAGGTACCTACTTTAATGTACAATCCAAAAAAATCTGCGTATAGATAGACCACAGTCTCGTTAATCTTCAATGCAATAATGCCAAGATTTCTCAGGTATTTCTCCAAGGCCTCTCTACTTGCCGGGGCAAAACGATAATATTATCTCTTAAAAGACCGATGACAAAGTTACGATTGAAATTGGCAGAGAACCAACAAGACCAGAGTGAGAACCTTAAGGAAGAGGCCAGTTACCGGTATATAATGGACATTGGAAATAATTAACACAGATCACAGAGATGATTTTCTTATCCATCCGTTTTACAATGTCGGTGATTGTATTACAAGAAATAACAGCATTATCATAACAATTAACGTTTTTCAATCATGCTAGCGCAAGTATACAGTACATGACAACTATTGCCTACTCAGTAGCTTATTACTTACCTACTAACTCCTATGGAAAATGTCTGCAAAAAATTTTTACTTAAAAAGATGACAATATTTGTTTGATCATGACCATTGAGGTATAGTATTAGAGTTGGCATCTCTAACAAAATGTTTCCGCACCTCAATGAAGTGCCGGCACTTCATTGCGTTCAGTATGACTACTGGCGAGATGCCACACGTGACAAAAAATAAAATAAAAATAAGAATTAAAAATGCCTTTGTGCGTTATGAAAATGTATTCCAATAATATCAAGAAACATAATAAAAGCAATATAATAACAATCCCCTGCGAAAAACTCTTGTTTTAAGCTCATTTAGATTCTTTTGAAACGTCACTTTATACCCTCGCGGCTCGCGGTGGTACGCCATTTTCTTTGGAGCATAGATTACATTTCGCAGATGTAACACGTAGGTACTAATGATTACCTACCTTATTGTTTGCAGAATATATACACAATAATGATATATTACTCTTTATCTCGTATTTTTTTGTCGCGTTTTTCTTATATTCAAAAAGTATATTATGCTACAAGCGCGATTTGATAAAAATTGCTTCGAGTACGAGAGTCAAATTGAAAGATTTTTATGACTATTTTTATATATTTTAATGTTGTCAGTGTCACATATATAAAACAATTTAAATACACTTGTAAGGAAAGAAATACATTTTATCTAGACTCTTTACAGTGCGTATGTAGGCAGAAAATGAACAGTTGTCATAACAGTTTCGCCTTTGGCCACCTATGCTTATTCTTTAGCTTAGTGACAGACGTCAAACGTCGAAAATGGCGTACACAATTTGTTTTCGATAGCCTGTCTAGTACGTAGTACATTTATGTCAGTGATCATGACCAGCGGTGGCAGCGGTTCCATTTTTATCACTTTTCACTATGCCCACCCCTTTCGCGCTTACATACTTGTTAGAACGTGACAGGCATGGTGACAAATGATAAAGAGCCGACCATCTTAGCCCTACAGGACTCAATAGTAATGATTCATGTTACTAAGTCAACACAACTATTAATCGAGCAGGTATCTGTTATTACTGGTTATTACGTGATCTCCTCTAGTCCTTTATTCAATTAAGCTTCAATGGTTTATTGATTAATCAATTGCTTTTGGCTTTGTCAAGCTGAGTTAATCTGCCATTCCAATTACGAAACTTAATGAAAAGGATCAAAACATCTAATAATGCATCAATAATCGCAATACGCATGTTGGCTATTTTCATGTTGGTGTAAATCTGCCTTTTTACGAAGATCAAAGATAACTATAACTATATAAAATGTGTGCTTAAACTACCTAAAGTATGAAATGTTGGCAACAAGTGAAATCGCGGGACAAGCGGGACAACCCAAACCGCTAATTACGGGTTTGATTAAGAAATATTGCGTTTAAGAACCAAGTACAATTTATTTTTCATTGAGAAGGGTAATGGGCTCTGTCTTAACAAATATCTAATCTTTTGGGGTCATTTATTCTTTAATTATTTTATTAGGTATCTTTAGGTACATTTTCACCTAATTAGGCTAATTTGCTCATTTATTAACCAAATAACTAGATTAGTTAAATACAACATCAGTTATTGATTTTGCTACATTTCGGGCAATGCCCAGGCCATTGTCGTCTAATGCCTACAGCCTAGACTGGCGGTCTTGACTTTCTTGTGGGCAATTTGTCGGTGACTGAACCTGAATAAAATATCAATAAAAACAACGTATGTTTTGTCGCTGCCGGTATAGTGGTCGTGTTTCGTTTGACAATAATATTGTTTTATATTTCAGCTGGACTTATAGTTCGTTTTTTTAGCATTATCTTTAGGTACATTTTCACCTAATTAGGCTAATTTGCTCATTTATTAACCAAATAACTAGATTAGTTAAATACAACATCAGTTATTGATTTTGCTACATTTCGGGCAATGCCCAGGCCATTTTCGTCTAATGCCTACAGCCTAGACTGGCGGTCTTGACTTTCTTGTGGGCAATTTGTCGGTGACTGAACCTGAATAAAATATCAATAAAAAGAAAAACAACGTATGTTTTGTCGCTGCCGGTATATAGTGGTCGTGTTTCGTTTGACAGTAATATTGTTTTATATTTCAGCTGGACTTATAGTTCGTTTTTTTAGCATTATAAAAAGGTGAACATTTTGACGTGTATTTTTATTAAAAATATTGAAAAATGCTTTTTAAAAATACTACTAATACTACTAATGAAACTACTAATGATACTATTTTACTAATGAAAGCAAAATAATGTACATAATCGTATTTTTATTTTATTTTATTAGTCTATTTGTGCGTACCACTGCCGAGCAAATGCCTTCCCTCTCGCTTTCCAATCCTCCCTGTGCTGAGCAAGATCCCGCCAATCCCGCTGAAACGTATCCAAGTCGTCCCGCCATCTCTTCCTCGGTCTGCCTCTGCCACGACTACTCTGGGGATGCCAGCTAGTGGCTATTTTGGCCCATCTGTCATCATTCATCCGGCTAACATATACAGCCCAGTCCCACTTTAGCCCAGCCAGGCTATGAAGTAAATCATGCCTTAAATGATATACCAAATATGATATACCAAGTATGATTTACCAAAAAAGCCCCGGTGAAGATGGCGTTACGCCGGAAGCTTTGAGACTGGGTAGGCATGTTCTTTTGCCGCATATCACAATTTTTCTCAATAGTATACTTTTCACAGGAATAATACCCAATAATTTTTGCCATTCCAATATCATACTGTTACATAAAAAAGGTGACAAAGCAGACATAAATAATTATAGACCAATAAGTCTAGTATACTACTTCTACAAGCTATTCATAAAGGTCATTCAGAACAGAATCGCTCCGCTACTAGACCAAAAACAACCACCTGAGCAAGCCGGTTTCCGTCCCTCTTTTTCTACTATCGACCACCTTCACTCCCTAAATCAAATTGTAGAGAAATCCAACGAGTTCAAACAACCATTGTATTTGGCGTTTGTTGACTATAATAAAGCCTTCGATAGTGTCACACATGGAGCCATCTTATCGGCACTGAGTAGTCAACAAATAAACCATACGTATGTTGAACTCGTTGGACGGATATACAAGAATAGTACGGCCAGCATCAAGCTGCACGCACCGGGCCCCAAATTTAAAATCCTTAAGGGAGTAAAGCAGGGTGACCCGCTCTCTCCTAAATTGTTCACCAGCTGCTTGGAGGAAGTTCTCTAAAAACTGGCGGTCTCTTGGGAGACAAAGGGTATCGAGGTCGGCGATAGCAGGTTGTCAAACCTTCGATTCGCGGACGACATCGTACTCTTCTCAACATCGGCAATTAAACTGCAATGTATGCTACAAGAACTTAGCGACGCAAGCCTTGAGGTTGGTCTGACGATGAACCGATCTAAAACCCAGTTAATGACCAACAGCAAGAAACACGGGGTGACGGTGGATGGGAACATTTTGCAATATGTCGACGAGTATACTTATCTAGGCCAGATAGTCTCCTTCACAGATCGCCAGGACAAGGAGATTGATAGAAGGATCAAAAACGCCTGGAGGAGCTACTGGTCTATCAAGGAACTCATGAAAGGTAAACTCCCAATTGCACTGAAGCGCAAGCTCGTCGACATATGCATCTTACCCATCCTCACCTATGGTGCCCAAACCTGGTCATTAACAGAGGCGCAAAAATCACGGTTTAAGGTTTGCCAAAGGGCAATGGAGCGGAGTATCCTGGGTATCCGAAGATCTGACAGGGTGAGGAACAGAGAGCTTCGCTCCAAAACCCGTGTCGTCGATGTTGGGATGAAGACCGCCAGGCTAAAGTGGGATATAATCGTATAAGATTTATAATTTTTACAGTTATTTGCTAATAACTAATTTTTTAAGTGTTTTTTTTTTAATAAAAAGACACGTCCATATATAGAACCGAACTATAGTGTAACTGAATTCATTAAAAATTAAATAATATGAGGAATCAGAAATATATTACATAGCTATATTCATTAATTCGCCCTGCAGTTGCCTGCAGCCAAAACGGTTCGATGATTTTGACGGGAAAGTTGTGTTCGATGAATGTGTCGTGTATGTGCTAACTCTGCTAGTGAGCTTTGAAGAGAGAGCAAAAACGAGAAATAGTTGATTCACCCTATTAGATTATGTCTCAGTGTGGAGAACTTGGAGAGTGATGTAGGCATAATATAATTTATGTAATTAATTTTACTTGATTTCCTTTGTCCTCTAGTGAAAATAAATTGCTCTACAAGCTACAACGTTTACTAGCCGCGGCCATTTCAATTCCGAGGTAGCAATTTCACAGCGCTTTTCCGCATTCATGAACTTGAAAAAGTTATGATTTTTTTATTTCCAACTTGAGCTTAGTGAAGTGTCTTGGGTACACAAAAGTATATTTGAAATTGAAACTCGTTCGCATCACAGTATTTCCATCGATAGATTGGACGAAAGTAAACCTCCAGTCCAGCACGTTTGATGAACGTGACGGAGCCGAAATTGATGTGCTCTATACAAGGATATTTGCTTCTATATTAGGTAGATATACCTACATATGTCAACGATCCATTTTTAGGTCTTTTCTATATATGTAGATAGATACTTAGGGTTAGGTGCACCAAACCGTCTATCACAGATATTCATGCAGCAAATTGCGGCGATATCGTCGTATCGTGCAGAAAAAGATGCAGGCCGAAAAATTACTTCTCGGGCTTAGGGCCTTAATATGAACCAATCGATAGGCAGTTCGGAAAAAAGCTCAAAATTACAGAAATCCTCGCATAGAATCGTGTAACATCTTTTATTTTTCACTCATAGTTACCAGGCACATCTATTGCACGTTAGTAGTGCTTATAAGTTTATCTGGCGTTTCTCACTCACGGCGGGAGAGCGCGGTACAAAGATATGGCTTCTATTTATAACCGAGGAATGAGAGGAGCGGTGCAGGCGCGCATCTCATCGGGTTTGTCGTTGTGTTCGTGTTCAATGTTTTGTGCTCGCGTTTAGGCATTCCTTTACTTCATATTCATAGGTGAAATAAATCTTCTTTAAATTTTTGTTATACTAATGTTGCTTAATGCTAACAACACTTTTGATCCGTAGATTGATGATTCGCCAAATGGAAAAAAATTACAAGTTTTTCATGTTGTAAAATGCGGAACCCAATTCAAATGCTACTTTGGAATGAAAGATAGCAAAAGTAGTACGTCATATATGTGTCAGAAGATATGATGTTAAATACGTCTATTTAGACGTCTTTCTGAGATAATATGAAATGATAAGTATAAATTAAATTCCGGTTATTCTTATCGGTATCTACAGACAGCCAGAACGTAATTAAAACCGAAGACCTAGCGTATAATCAGCTTGTCTCAAGAATTGCCTAATGCCTAATCATAGTGACCTCTAGGATTTCACCAGTCTAGACCCGATTCAGATTTGTGAAAGTTTCAACGTTCATTGACATAATTTCCAATTTTAGTCGTCTTTACATGAGTATTGATCAGGCATTCTAATATTTAGAATACAACATTCGAATTGATACTTGTAATATCCGGTGGGGTGCCATTGTCTCGTAGGCTAGTTCAATCAAACCGAAACTGACATCATTCTCAGGGACCAACATTGTCACGAAACGTTGATTCCACCAACGGTAAGCAACAAAATTTTCCCACTGTAATCATGTGTTAGATAACGAAGTCTCTAACGTCTTATCTCTGTCATTGCTATTAATAGTATTTATATGTAAATAGTGTAAAGTGGAATTATTTTATATCTTGTATTGTAAAAATGTTAATGGATGTTGTGAGATGAGTAGTAGCAAAGCAATAATGTAGTTGGAATTTATTATATGTATTTATTTTAATAAAGGTGCATAGCGATATTTTTAAACAGTGCCAAAGTTGATTGACATAAATTTACGATTTACAATGTACTTTTTATGCATTATGTCATAAATTTGCAGATTTGGTAGTTCACATTTAATCTGATAGCATGAACTGATTAATGTATAAAAAAAGTTACTTTGAGAGTATGACGTGACGTGACTAAACAAACATACCTATAAATGCTTCTTTTGGCATCGGTTCTATCGAGACGATTGGCGTGTCTGTGAACCTAGCATATCAAGTGTTAGCATCTCAAGTTTTCTTGAGAGTTCTAGTAGCATCCCTAATAGTTCTATAGTTCTAGGTAGTTTTTTTTAATAGTTCTACTTATTTACGCGAAAAAAATGAAAATTGAAAATGAGATGCTAACTTCCCATTTTGACACACTAGCATCCCAGCCGTTATCCACTCCACAGCCTCAAAATAGCATTTAAATGGAAGCTAGTAACATTTCTAGGCGATCTATAATGAGTTCTAGTCAAAACTGTAAAAATTTTTTTTTTCATATATGTATGGGATACGAACATCAAAAAAAATTGTAGGTTTCTTCTAACTAAAACTAAGTTCGAGCTGAAATCCAAGGTTTGACAGCCATCATCTCAGGAGTTCTGGATAGCCAGCTCCCTAGTGCATTAGAATACATACAGTTCTATCTTCTAGAACGAAATTTGACAGAGTTTTGATAGAAATTGTCCGAAAATAGTCTTGAAATCCAGTAAATGCTAAGTGCTGAGCATCGCATCCCAGCCGATGCAGATCTGATACCCAGCATCTCAGCAGTTCTAGATAGCCCGCTCCCTAGTGCATTAGAAAACACACAGTTTTATCTTCTAGAATGAAAATTGAAAAAGTTCCGAAGGATTTTTGTTCGAAATAGTCTAAAAATCGAGTAAATGTTAAGTTTTGAGCTAGCATCCCAGCCCATCCAGGTCTGATACCTGGCATCTAACTAGTTATAGATAGCCAGCTCCTTAGTGCATTAGAATACATACAGTTCTATCTTCTAGAACGAAATTTGACGGAGTTTTGATAGAAATTGTCTGAAAATAGTCTTGAAATCCAGTAAATGCTAAGTTCCGAGCATCGCATCCCACCCGATGCAAATCTGATAACCAGCATCTCAGCAGTTCTAGATAGCCCGCTCCCTAGTGCATTAGAAGACATACAGGTTTATCTTCTAGAATGAAAATTGAAAAAGTTCCGAAGGATTTTTGTTCAAAATAGTCTAAAAATCGAGTAAATATTAACTTTTGAGGTAGCATCCCAGCGAAAGCTGGTCTGATACATAGCATCTCAGGAGTTCTAGATAGACAGCTTCCTAGTGCACTAGAATATACAGAGTTTTATCTTCTAGAACGAAATTTCACCGTTTTTTGACAGACTTAGTCCGATACTACTCTGAAATTCGTGAAATTGCTAAGTTCTGGGCTTAGCATCCCAGCGAATGCAAGTCTAATACCCAGGATCTCAGCAGTTTTGGATAGCTAGCTTCCCAGTTCATTAGGATCCACACAGTTCTATCTTCTAGAACGAAATTTAGCAGAGTTTTGATAGACTATGTCCGAAAATAGTATCGATATCGAGATATTGCAAAGTTCTGAGCTTAGCATCCCAGCCAATGCAGGTCTGGTACCCGGCATCTCAGCAGTTCTGGATAGCCAACTCCCTAGTGAACTAAAATACACACAGTTCTATCTTCTAGAACTAAGTTTGGCAGAGTTTCGAAAGACTAAGTCCGATAATGGTATCGAAATCGATGTAATGCTAAGTTCTGAGCTTAGCATCCCAACGAAAGCTGGTCTGGTACCCGGCATCTCAGGAGTTCTAGATAGCCAGCTTCCTAGTGCACTAGAATACACACAGTTTTATCTTCTAGAACGAAATTTGGCAGAGTTTTGATGGATTATGTCCGAAAATAGTATTGATATCGAGATATTGCAAAGTTTTGAGCTTAGCATCCCAGCCAATGCAGGTCTGGTACCCGGCATCTCAGCAGTTCTGGATAGCCAACTCCCTAGTGTTCTATCTTCTAGAACTAAGTTTGGCAGAGTTTTGAAATACTATGTCCGATAATGGTATCGAAATCGATGTAATGCTAAGTTCTGAGCTTAGCATCCCAACGAAAGCTGGTCTGATACCTAGCATCTCAGAAGTTCTAGATAGACAGCTTCCTAGTGCACTAGAATACACACAGTTTTATCTTCTAGAACGAAATTTGGCAGAGTTTTGATGGATTATGTACGAAAATAGTATCGATATCGAGATATTGCAAAGTTTTGAGCTTAGCATCCCAGCCAATGCAGGTCTGGTACCCGGCATCTCAGGAGTTCTAGATAGCCAGCTTCCTAGTGCACTAGAATACACACAGTTTTATCTTTTAGAATGAAATTTGGCAGAGTTTTGATGGATTATGTCCGAAAATAGTATTGATATCGAGATATTGCAAAGTTTTGAGCTTAGCATCCCAGCCAATGCAGGTCTGGTACCCGGCATCTCAGGAGTTCTAGATAGCTAGCTTCCTGTTGCACTAGAATACAGACAGTTTTATCTTCTATAACGAAATTTCACCGTGTTTTGACAGACTTAGTCCGATACTACCCTGAAATTCGTGAAATTGCTAAGTTCTGGGCTTAGCATCCCAGAGAATGCATGTCTAATACCCAGGATCTCAGCAGTTCTAGATAGCCAGCTCCCTAGTTCATTAGCATCCACACAGTTCTATCTTCTAGAACGAAATTTAGCAGAGTTTTGATAGACTATGTCCGAAAATAGTATCGATATCGAGATATTGCAAAGTTCTGAGCTTAGCATCCCAGCCAATGCAGGTCTGGTACCCGGCATCTCAGCAGTTCTGGATAGCCAACTCCCTAGTGAACTAAAATACTGACAGTTCTATCTTCTAGAACTAAGTTTGGCAGAGTTTTGAAAGACTATGTCCGATAATGGTATCGAAATCGATGTAATGCTAAGTTCTGAGCTTAGCATCCCAACGAAAGCTGGTCTGATACCTAGCATCTCAGCAGTTCTAGATAGCCAGCTCCCTAGTACATTACTATCCACACAGTTCTGTCTTCTAGAACGAAATTTGGCAGAGTTTTGATAGACTATGTCCGAAAATAGTATCGATATCGAGATATTGCAAAGTTCTGAGCTTAGCATCCCAGCCAATGCAGGTCTGGTACACGGCATCTCAGCAGTTTTGGATAGCCAACTCCCTAGTGAACTAAAATACACACAGTTCTATCTTCTAGAACTAACTTTGGCAAAGTTTTTAAAGACTATGTCCGATAATGGTATCGATATCGAGATATTGCAAAGTTCTGAGCTTAGCATCCCAGCCAATGCAGGTCTGGTACGCGGCATCTCAGCAGTTTTGGATAGCCAACTCCCTAGTGAACTAAAATACACACAGTTCTATCTTCTAGAACTAACTTTGGCAAAGTTTTTAAAGACTATGTCCGATAATGGTATCGATATCGAGATATTGCAAAGTTCTGAGCTTAGCATCCCAGCGAAAGCTGGTCTGATACCTAGCATCTCAAGAGTTCTAGATAGCCAGCTTCCTAGTGCACTTGAATACACACAGTTCTATCTTCTAGAACGAAATTTCACCGTGTTTTGACAGACATAGTCCGATACTACTCTGAAATTCGTGAAATTGCTAAGTTCTGGGCTTAGCATCCCAGCGAATGCAAGTCAAATACCCAGGACCTCAGCAGTTCTAGATAGTCAACTCCCTAATACATTAGCATCCACACAGTTCTGTCTTCTAGAACGAAATTTGGCAGAGTTTTGATAGACTATGTCCGAAAATAGTATCGATATCAAGATATTGCAAAGTTCTGAGCTTAGCATCCCAGCCAATGCAGGTCTGGTACCTGGCATCTCAGCAGTTCTGGATAGCCAGCTCATTAGTGAACTAAAATACACACAGTTCTATCTTCTAGATCTAAATTTGGTAGAGTTTTTAAAGACTATATCTGAAAATGTTACAAAAATCGAGGTAATGCTAAGTTCTGAGCTTAGCATCCCAGCGAAAGCTGGTCTGATATCTAACATCTCAAGAGTTCTAGATAGCCAGCTACCTAAAGCACTTGAATACACACAGTTCTGTCTTCTAGAACGAAATTTGGCAGAGTTTTGATAGACTATCTCCGTAAATAGTTTCGATATCGAGATATTGCAAAGTTCTGAGCTTAGCATCCCAGCCAATGCAGGTCTGGTACCCGGCATCTCAGCAGTTCTGGATAGCCAGCTCCCTAGTGAACTAAAATACACACAGTTCTATCTTCTAGAACTAAATTTGGCAGAGTTTTGATAGACAATGTTCGAAAATAGTATCGATATCGAGATATTGGAAAGTTCTGAGCTTAGCATCCCAGCCAATGCAGGTCTGGTACCTGGCATCTCAGCAGTTCTGGATCGCCAGCTCCCTATTGAACTAAAATACACACAGTTCTATCTTCTAGAACTAAATTTGGTAGAGTTTTGAAAGACTATAACTGAAAATGGTATAGAAATCGAGGTAATGCTAAGTTCTGAGCTTAGGATCCCAGCGAAAGCTGGTCTGATACCTAGCATCTCAGAAGTTCTAGATAGCCAGCTTCCTAAAGCACTTGAATACACACAGTTCTGTCTTCTAGAACGAAGTTTGGCTGAGTTTTGATAGACTATGTCCGAAAATAGTTTCGATATCGAGATATTGCTATGTTCTGAGCTTAGCATCCCAGCCAATACAGGTTTCATACCCGGCATCTCAGCATTACTGGATAGCCATCACTCTAGTGCACTAGGACACACACAGTTTTATCTTCTAGAATGAAACTTGACCGAGTTTTGATAGACTTAGTCCGAAACTACTTGGAAAATCGTGAAATTACTAAGTTCTGAGCTTAGCATCCCAGCCAATGCAAGTCTGATGCCTAAAATCTTAGCAGTTATCAATAGCCAGCTCTCTAATGCACTAGAATCCAAAAAGTTCTATCTTCTAGAACGAAATTTGCAGAGTTTTGATCGACTAGGTCCGAAAATAGTATTGTTATCGAGATATTACTAAGTTCTGATCTTAGCGTCCCAGCGAAAGCTGGTCTGATACCTAGCATTTCAGCAGTTCTAGATAGCGATATTCCCGGTGTACTAGAACACACACAGTTTTATTTTCTAGAACGAAAGGACCAAGGGCAACTTTGTATGGAACTTCGCCCCAAAACCAACACAGCTAAGAGTTAGGTCGTTAAATACTTAGACAACGATATATGTAATATATAAATATTTATAAATACTTAAATACATAGAAAACACCCATGACTCAGGAACAAATATCCATGCTCATCACACGAATAAATGCCCTTACCAGGATTTGAACTCGAGACCATTAGCTTCATAGGCAGGGTCACTTCACTGCCCACTAGGCCAAACCGGTCGTCTCAGTCTGTTAGCCTGTTATCTCAGCTGTTTGCCAACATCGAGGACATGTGGCTTGAATATTATTAAATGCAACCTACAAATAAAACAATAAAAACTCAGTAGTAATAAAACAATATAAGTCAATATCGTAATGCATAGTAGAATGTGTATTTACCTCAATATGAGCATGTTCGTGTAGGTATTCTGCATTTCGAGGTTGTGCTTATGGCAGGGGTTCCCAAAGTGTGCGCCGCGGCGCCCTGGTGCGCCGTAGAAAGTAAAGAGGGGCGCCGTGAGTTCTATCATTATCCGAAACCACAAATATTCGCGGGTACCTATTTGAGCGCTCGCATCGGTAAATAATATAGCGCCGTGTCACTCTTTTTCGACCGTGATTTTAAATTTACAAGGGCGCCGTTGCAAAATACTAAACTTGTAACTGCGCCGCATGTTGAAAAAGATTGGGAACCCCTGGCTTATGGTAATCTGTCTTCTAAAATATATCGACGCACTCGCAAAACCGAACGAGGACATAATACACAATAGCGTCCTTCTAATGCCATAGTTATATATTATTAAACGGCAGGTGACATAGCTATTATAATTGAACACTTGAACATAGAACATAGGTACTCACATGTACCTAGAGTAGATAAAAGAGTTTTTGAACGGTTTTATATAGTAATAAAACATGATATTCCAGAAAAAAATACAAGTTAACCTAACGAATGTAGTATACGCCATATTCGGTAAGAATACCTTCGATATTCATATATTTTGTTTTAACTACCCACCAGAATTATTATATCTACAGAATTTTCATAGCTCGTATTCACGCTGACAAACATATGAATATCTCAGTTCTGCAATGGAATTCCATTATAGTGCCTATAGAATGAAATAAAGTAGATTTACAGTACATATGGTGCTAATTTACTGCACTAGTGCGAAAATTAGCATATTACGTTACTATGTCAAACATTTAAAGAGCCATATGTACTGTAAAACGTTGTACGATACATGTGCGAATAGGTAATTCGCAACTCGTGTCGATTTAAAACACTCCCTTGGGTCGTGTTTTAATTTATCGCCAAATTTGTGAGGATACAAAAATTTGAGCTAGCATCCAAGCCAATGCAGATCTGATACCCAGCGTCTCGAGAGTTCTGATAAGCCCACTTCCTAGTGCATTAGAAAACTTACAGTTTCATCTTTTAAAGAGAAAATAGAGAAAGTTCTGAACGATTTTTATTCGAGTTAGTCTAAAAATCAAGTAAACGCTAAAGTTCTGAGCTAGCATCCCAGCCAATGCTGGTCTGATACCTAGCGTCTCAGCAGTTCTGGATAGCCAGCTCTTTTGTACACTAGACTCCACACAGTTCTATCTTCAAGAACGAAATTTGGCAGAGTTTTGATAGACAAATTAGACAATGTCCGAAAATACTATCGATATCGAGATATTGCTAAGTTCTGAGCTTAGCATCCCAGCCAATGCAGGTCGGATACCTAACATCTCAGCAGTTCTAGATAGCCAGCTTCCTAGTGCACTAGAATACTTACAGTTTTACCTTCTAGAACGAAATTTCACCGTGTTTTGACAGATTTAGTCCAAAACTACTCGGAAAATCGTGAAATTGCTAAGTTTTGAGCTAGCATTCCATCCAAAGCTGGTCTGATACCCAGTATCTCAGCAGTTCTAGATCGCCAACTTTCTAGTGTATTAGAACACACATAGTTTTATCTTCTAGAACGAAATTTCATCGAGTTTTGACAGACTAAGTTCGAAACTACTCTGAAATTCGTGAATTTGTTAAGTGATACCTAACATCCATAATGATTATAGCCAGCTCTCTAGTACAATAGAATCCGTAAAGTTCTATTTTCTAGAATGAAATTTCGCAGAGTTTCGACATACTATGTCCGAAAATAGTATCGTTTTGGAGATATTGCTAAGTTCTGAGCTTAGCATCCCAGGCAGTGAAGGTCTGATACCCAGCTTCTCAGCAGTTCTGGATAGCCAGCTCCCTAGTGAACTAAAAACACACAGTTCTACCTTCTAGAACTAAATTTGGCAGAGTTTTGAAAGACTATGTCCGAAAATTGTATCGAAATCCAGGAATGCCTAAGTTCTGAGCTAGCATCCCAGCCAATGCCGGTCTGATACTTAGTATCACAGCAGTTCTGGATAGATAGCTTCCACGTGCACTAGAATCCACACAGTTTTATCTTCTAGAAGAAAATTTCACCGAGTTTTGATAGACTTAGTCGGAAACTACTCTGAAAATCGTGAAATTGCTAAGTTTTGAGCTAGCATCCAAGCCAATGCAGGTCTGATACCTAGCATCCTAACACCTACGTATAGCCAGCTCCTTAGTAAACTAGATTACTTACAGTTTTATTTTCTAGACTGAAATTTGATACAGTTTTGATAGACTATGTCCGTAACTACACTGAAAATCCAGCATCCGAAAATAGTATGGAAATCGAAATATTACTTATTTCTGAGCTTAGCATCCTAGCCACTGCAGGTCTGATACCTAGCATCTCAGCAGTTACAGATAGCCAAATCTCTTGTGCACTATAATATATACAGTTCTAACTTCCAGAACAAAATTTGACAGAGTTTTGATAGAGTGTGTCCGAAAATAGTATCGATATCGAGATATTGTTAAGTTCTGAGCTTAGCATCCCAGCCAATGCAAGTCTGATACCTAGAGCATCTCAGCAATTCTGGATAGCCAGCTTCCTAGTGCATATATATCATATATCATTTGAAAACAAAAATACTTTTATTTACGTAAAAAGAGTTAAAACTAAATCTCTTAAAAGAATATTTGTGTGTATTGTGTGAAATATTTAAAAACCTATTCTTTCTCGTTTGCGCTTTATTCTTGCAAATAATGTCCTAGACTTTGAAGAATGTCTGAAAATAAGTTTTTCATTTTAAATTCAAATATATATTTTAATATATGATGAAAAACGCTCCAAAATTGGTTAGCTAGTTTTTAAGATACAAGTTTCAGAAGTTGGCTTACTTTTATTTGTATGGAAGTTTTTGTCTTTATAAGTCCATAGAGCGTGTAATTAGTAAATTTTATAATAATTTGTTTTTTGTTCACTTGTTAGAATAGAATAGAATAGATTTTGAACTAATGTTACGGATTTCACTCACGTGTTCTTAGTCACTCGCGCGACATGTTTCGGACTTCGGCGAGTGACTAAAAACACACGAGTGAAATCCGTAGAATTAGTTTAATGTTAGTATAACTCACGACAGTTAATTTCGAAAATATATTTTATTTGTATGATAGTACACTGTCATATTACCTAAAACGAATGATTTACACATAACAATGAGCAAAACCAGAAAATACATTACTATGCAAGTCAATATAAGTCTATGTAAGTTACGCGTTACATGTTACACGTTTTGGTATTTGTAAGTAGTCACTTATTAAAAATCTTCATGTCAATAAAACTAGGCCAACTTCTGGAACATAAATTTTAATAAAAAGCGGCCAAGTGCGAGTCGGACTCGCCCATGAAGGGTTCCGTACCATTTATGACGTATTAAAAAAAACTACTTACTAGATCTCGTTCAAACCAATTTTCCGTGGAAGTTTGCATGGTAATGTATATCATATATTTTTTTTCTATTCGGTTTAGAAAAAAATTCTATTAGAAACCTCAATATCATTTTTAAAGACCTATCCATAGATACCCCACACGTATGGGTTTGATGAAATAAGATTTTTTGAGTTTCAGTGCTAAGTATGGGGAACCCCCAAAATTTATTGTATTTTTTTTCTATTTTTATGTAAAAAATATTAATGCGGTTCATAGAATACATCTACATACCAAGTTTGAACAGTATAGCTCTTATAGTTTCGGAAAAAAGTGGCTGTGACATAAACGGACAGACAGACGGACATGACGAATCTATAAGGGTTCCGTTTTTTGCCATTTGGCTACGGAACCCTAAAAAGTACTTAAATGATTTTGATGCGGTTTTCAGTTTTCGATAAGAAATATGTTTGACTTTATAATAAAGTACTTATTGGTAGATATTTTCCATCGTGGAAGACACTTTTTGAAAAATAAAGCGTCAAAAAGTTTTGTTTTTATTTGAATACTTTAATACTAAATTTCTTTAAAAATATTTTGTGTATATTTTTTTACATAAAACAAAGCTATTTTCTTTCGATTGACACAAAATGTATCTTAATCGAATGATTTGTGAAGCTTGTAGATTTTTTTTCTTTTTTTGAACAGACCTCACTTTACCTTGGCCCCCAAGGGACGAAATTACGGGTGCTTCCAAAAAAAATATCGTTTTATTAGGTCTCCACTATCATCGTGTAAAGTGGATTGCTTCCATCTCAAAATGTAGCTTTTTGACAAAAAAGCTCGATAGCCAGTAAGATTATAAGTTCCGAGTTCTATAATTATAAGCATAGATGGAATTACTAATTTTGTTATTTCGCACGTCATGTACATTACGCAGTTTCTACCTGTGGAAACTTGTAATTACATAACTTAATGCTTCTATTTCGAAACCTTTTTTGTTACTCTAACTGTAAATTTTCATATGAAATAAAATAAAAATCGAGTAAATGCTAAGTTTTGGGCTTATAACGTTCAGAACTGCTGAAGTGCTGGGTATCAGACCTGCATTAGCTGGGATGCCAAGCTCTAAACTTTCAATAGGGAGTATTACTGCAATGTTCTGCCGCCAGAATGCAGCACTAGCACCTTTCGCCAACCATAGAGTAACTACATAGAGTACTATGCCTTAAGCTGTGTAATGACAAGTAATCACAGATAATAAAATATGACATTGACGTATCACCGGGAAACGCGAAAATCCAAATTTAGCTATCTGCCTATTCATCGCTCGAATATGCAAGAGTTATAGATAGGTTAGATGACGAAATTTCGGTTTTTCTTGTTTTGCGGTAGATCCTCAGATCGTGATGGATTGTGGTAGTGGCGCCTCCTACGCAGAGTTTCGCGTAATATTCCCTATAGACTGCTAAATTTCGTTGTAGAAGATAAAACTGTGTGTATTCCAGTTCACTATCGATAACTTTTGACATGCTGAGTATTAGACCTGCATTGGCTGGGATGTTAGCTATAAACTTAGCATATAATCATTTCCTAGATTTTCAGAATAGTTTCGGACATAGACTATCAATATATTGTTAAATTTCGTTCTAATCGATAGAACTGTATGTATTCTAGTGCAATAGGGAGCTGGCTATCCGGAAATACTGAGACGCAGGGTGTCACACCTGAATTGGCTGGAATGCTAAGGTTATGCTAAGCTCGATTTTCAGAGTAGTTTCGGACATAATCAAAACTCTATCAAATTTCGGTCTAGACGATAAAGCTGTGTGGATTCTAGTGCACTAGTAAGGTGGCTATCTAGAACTTTTGAGATGTACTGCTGGGTATCAGACTAGCATTGGCTGGGATGCTAAGAGCAGAACTTAGTAATATCTCGATTTCGATACTATTTTCAGACATAGTCTTTCAAAACTCTGCCAAATTTCAGTCAAGAAGATAGAACTGTGTAGCTTCTAGTGCACTAGGGAGCTGGATATCTATAACTGCTGAGATCCTGGGTATCACACCTGCATTGGTTGAGATACTAGCTCAGAACTTAGCATTCACTCGATTTTTAAACTATTTCGAACAAAAATCCTTCAGAACATCTTTAATTTTCATTCTAGAAGAAAAGACTGTGTGTTTTCTAAAGGACTAGGGAGCGGGCTATCCAGAACTCTTGAGGTGCTGGGTATAAGACCTGCATTGGCTTGGATATTAGCTCAAAGGCATATACTGGATTTTTAGAGTTTCGGACATAGTCTATCAAAATTTTGTCAAATTTCGTTTTACAAGGTAGACCTGTGTGTATTCTAGTGCACTAGAGAGCTAGCTATCCAGAACTGCTGAGATCCTGGAGATCACATCTGCATTGGCTGGGATGCTAGCTCAGAACTTAGCATTTACTCGATTTCTAGACTATTCCGAAAAAAATCCTTCAGAACTGTTTCAATTTTCGTTCTGGAAGATAAAACTGTAAGTTTTCTAATGCACTAGGGAGCGAACTATCCAGAACTCTTGAGATGCTGGGTATCAGACCTGCATTAGCTTGGATGCTAGCCCAAAACTTAGCATTTACTGGATTTATGTATGTATGTATGTATATGACGACCGGTTTAGCCTAGTGGGTAGTGACCCTGCCTACGAAGCTGATGGTCCCGGGTTCAAATCCTGGTAAGGGCATGTATTCGTGTGATGAATAGATATTTGTTCCTGAGTCATGGGTGTTTTCTATGTATTTAAGTATTTATATATTATATATATATCGTTGTCTAAGTACCCTCAACACAAGCCTTATTGAGCTTACTGTGGGACTTAGTCAATTTGTGTTATAATTTCCTATAATATTTATTTATTATTATTATTTATTTATATATACTTTATTGTACATAGAAATAAAAACACGAAAAACACAGTTACAGAGTAAATTAAATACAACTAAGGCGATCTGTATGAGATCTCTTCCAGTTAACCTTTGAGGAAATGAGTAAAACAGAAGTAACGGTGAATGAATGACAAACACAAACAAAAGTGTACAATCACTGAAATTAATGAAATGCACGTTTTACAGTGTAGTTTCGGACTTAGTCTATCAAAACTCGGTCAAATTTAGTTCTAGAAGATAAAACGGTGTGAATTCTAGTGCAATAGGAAGCTGACTATCTAGAACTGTTGAGATGCTAGGTATCAGACTAGCATTGGTCGAAATGCTAGCTCAGAACTTAGCAATTCCTCGATTTCGATAGTATTTTCGGACATAGTCTTACAAAACTATAAAACTATGCGATTTCTATTGCACTATGTAGTGAGCTGGCTATCCATAACTGCTGAGATGCTAGGTATCAGACCTGCTTTGGCTGGGATGCTAATTTCATAATTTTGTGGTTTAAGACATTTATTCTCATAAGAATATACATTATTCACTTAATATGAGAATTTAAATTTACCTTAATGCTATACAATAACTTGGTGTGTATGTTTTGGCATCCCAAGGATACACGAGTACCTAAATTCGAATAGTTACTTATTTGAATAGTAGTAAGGTCGGTATTCGTAGCGCACCCGCGGCCGTGCGATGAAAAAACTACAATATTAATTAATTAAGAGCCCGGTAACGATTTTAGAGCAAAAATGTAAAATTGATAGATTTAGTTGTTGAAATTGTAATTGTACACCTTTTATTACGTAATATCTAAATAACACGTATTGGTTACTACGAGTATTAGCACGTTTTATCATCTAGCCTTTTAATAATGAGGTCGCTTGTTGTGTAATATGTAACGAAAAGGGACAGTTTTTAAAAATTCATCAAAAAATATGGTAGTATATTATACAAAATGATGTATATGGACAGTTTCAGCAAATGTTGTGGATTGTTTAAGTATCGAAAGTACGTTGAAATTAAGTCGATTTTCAGAGAAATTATCACTTGTTATGAAGTAATTTGTGGAAAAAATTTGTTTCGTCAACTTTCATTTACACTGCTTCAAATTTATAACTATGCTTAGATATATTTAAAAATATGCTTTACGCACGTTGACCTAAACGTCCATCAAAAAATAATCATTACTAATTAAGCGACTCTGTTTTCAAAAAAATGATTTGTTATAATGAAAGATAACAAGACGTGCTAATAGAAACCAGTACTTATTATATATAATATTTAACAAAAGGTGTACAATTTCATACGCTAAATCTATCGATTTGACTTTTTTGTGACTAAATTCGAAAACGGCGTCTTAGTATGCGAGTGCAGTATTTAAGAATTAATAGATTTAGATCGAAATATATCATGGTTCGAATGTAAAAGTATTTTAGGGGCAGTTATTTTTTTTTTATGTTAGTTAACATGGTATAGCGGGTTTGTATTTGAAAACATTCGTTCAAGCTAATGGGCTGATTTTGTTTTTACATATTTGCAATTGTTATATTTAACTATTTAAGCGAAATGTTTTCACTTTTAATAACATATCGTTTAAGTTTATTTTTGAATATTTAGAACGAAAGACTATATTTAATACCCGGCGTTAGTTTGTTGCACAATTTTGCACCTTCGTTTAACTTATTTCGTTTTCCGTATAATTTGTTCTATGAAAGTGTAAATTTAAACTATGTTTATATCGAAGATTATATTTATTCTGCTTATATATAAATAAAAGTTTCGTATGCAGTTTTTTATGTAAAATTTTATAGACCAAGATACAGGTTTTAAAAACGTAATTTTGTTTTCTCCAATATACTCGGGAATGTTCACCTTATTGTGTCAAAAATAGTACGAAAAGTTCTTCGTTATAGTCAAACACAAATTAAAAAAATTCAAACCATTATTGTTGTGTTTTAGCCGACGGGAAAGTTATTACTGTATTGTTTTTTACTTTTTAAAAACATGTCTCCACTAAGAAAAACGCATACAGCCAATTAATATAGCTGCGGGCCGCGTCTACACGACCCGGTCAGCATCATTTCAAGATATAGGACAGAGTCGTGTAAAACCGACGTGTATGATCGTGTGAATACTGCTTAATAAAATCAAAGACTATATATAACTTTTATACTTTTTTAAGGATTTCATTCGTGCAAATACAGCTTATATTGAATGAGCGAATATTGAATGGTACTGAATGGCAGAATAGTTGTGCCTTTAACTATTCAAAACTGCTGAGATGCCAGGTATCAGACCTGCATTGGCTGGGATGCTAAGCTCTGAAGTTTGCAAAATCTCGATATCGATACTATTTTCGGACATAGTCTATCAAAACTCTGCCAAATTTAGTTCTAGAAGATAGAACTGTGAGGATGCTAATGTACTAGGGAGCTGGCTATACAGTACTGCTGAGGTGCCGGGTATCAGACCTGCATTGGCTGGGATGCTAAGCCCAGAACAGCAATTTCACGATTTTCCGAGTAGTTTCAGACGTAGTCTATCAAAACTCGGTCCAATTTCGTTCTAGAAGATAAAACTGTGTGTTCTAATACACCAGGAAGCTGGCTATCTAGAACTGCTGAGATCCTGGGTATTAGACTTGCATTCGCTGGGATGCTAAGGCCAGAACTTAGCATTACCTCGATTTCGATACCATTAATGGACATTGTCTTTCAAAACTCTGCCCAATTTAGTTCTAGAAGATAGAAATGTGTGTATTTTAGTTCACTAGGGAGCTGGCTATCCAGGACTGCTAAGATATTGAGTATCAAACTTACATTGGCCGGGATGCTAGCTCCAAACTTAGCATTCACTGGATTTTCAGTGTAGTTTCGGACATAGTCAATCAGAACTATATAAAATTTCGTTCAAGAAGACAGAACTATGTGTACTTTAGTTAACTAGAGTGCTAGCTTTCCAGAACTGCTGAGATGCCAGGTATCAGACCTGCATTGGCTGGGATGCTAAGCTCATAACTTAGCAATATCTCGATATCGATATTATTTTCGGACATAGTCTATAAAACTTTGCCATATTTCGTTCTTGAAGACAGAACTGTGTGGATTCTAGTAAACTAGGGAGCTGGCTATCTAGAACTGCTGAGACCCTGGGTATTAGATTTGCATTCGCTGGGATGCTAAGCCCAGAACTTAGCAATTTTACGAATTTCAGAGTAGTATTGGACTAAGTCTGTCAAAAAACGGTAAAATTTCGTTCTAGAAGATAAAACTATGTATTCTAGTGCACTAGGAAGCTGGCTATCTAGAACTCCTGATATGCTAGGTATCAGACTAGCTTTCACTGGGATGCTAAGCTCAGAACTTAGCATTACCTCGATTTCGATACCTATATCGGACAGTCCTCCAAAACTCGGCCAAAGTTAGTTCTACAAGATAGAACTGTGTGTATTTTAGTTCACTAGGGAGCTGGCTATCCAGAACTGCTGAGATGCCGGGTACTAGACCTGCATTGGCTGGGATGCTAAGCTCAGAACTTAGCATTACCTCGATATCGATACAATTTTCGGCCATAGTCTATCAAAACTCTGCCAAATTTCGTTCTAGAAGACAGAACTGTGTGTATTCAAGTGCTTTAGGAAGCTGGCTATCTAGAACTTCTGAGATGCTAGGTATCAGACCAGCTTTCGCTGGGATGCTAAGCTCAGAACTTAGCATTACCTCGATTTCTATACCATTTTCAGATATAGTCTTCCAAAACTCGGCCAAATTTAGTTCTAGAAGATAGAACTGTGTGTATTTTAGTTCACTAGGGAGCTGGCTATCCAGAACTGCTGAGATGCCGGGTACCAGACCTGCATTGGCTGGGATGCTAAGCTCAGAACGTTGCAATATCTCGATATCGAAACTATTTTCGGAGATAGTCTATCAAAACTCTGCCAAATTACGTTCTAGAAGACAGAACTGTGTGGATAGTAATGAACTAGGGAGCTATCTATCTAGAACTGCTGAGATTTTGGGTATTAGACTTGCATTCGCTGGGATGCTAAGCTCAGAACTTAGCATTACCTCGATTTCTATACCATTTTCGTACATAGTCTATCAAAACTCTGCCAAATTTCGTTCTAGAAGACAGAACTGTGTGGATGCTAATGTACTAGGGAGTTGACTATCTAGAACTGCTGAGATCCTGTGTATTAGACTTGCATTCGCTGGGATGCTAAGCCCAGAACTTAGCAATTTCACGAATTTCAGAGTAGTATCGGACTAAGTCTGTCAAAACACGGTGAAATTTCGTTCTAGAAGATAAAACTGTGTGTATTATATTGCACTAGAAAGCTGGCTATCTAGAACTCTTGAGATGCTAGGTATCAGACCAGCTTTCGCTGGGATGCTAAGCTCAGAACTTAGCATTACCTCGATTTCTATACCATTTTCAGACATAGTCTTTCAAAACTCTACCAAATTTAGTTCTAGAAGATAGAACTGTGTGTATTTTAGTTCACTAGGGAGCTGGCTATCCAGAACTGCTGAGATGCCGGGTACCAGACCTGCATTGGCTGGGATGCTAAGCTCAGAACTTTGCAATATCTCGATATCGATACAATTTTCGGACATAGTCTTACAAAACTCTACCAAATTTAGTTCTAGAAGATAGAACTGTGGGTATTTTAGTTCACTAGGAAGCTGGCTATCTAGAACTGCTGGGATGCTGGGTATCAGACCAGCACTGGCTGGGATGCTAGCTCAAAAACTAAGCAATTTCATTATTTTCCGAGTAATTTCGGACTAAGTCTGTCAAAACACGGTGAAATTTTGTTCTAGAAGATAAAACTGTGTGTATTCTAGTGCACTAGGAAGCTGGCTATCTAGAACTCCTGATATGCTAGGTATCAGACTAGCTTTCACTGGGATCCTAAGCTTCGAACTTAGTATTACCTCGATTTCGATACCTATATCGGACAATCTTCCAAAACTAGGCCAAATTTAGTTCTAGAAGATGGAACTGTGTGTATTTTAGTTCACAAGGGAGCTGGCTATTCAGAACTGCTGAGATGCCAGGTACCAGACCTGCATTGGCTGGGATGCTAAGCTCAGAACTTTGCAATATCTTGATATCGATAATATTTTCGGACATAGTCTATCAAAACTCTGCCAAATTTCGTTCTAGAAGACAGAACTGTGTGGATGCTAATGTACTAGGGAGTTGACTATCTAGAACTTCTGAGGTCCTGGGTATTTGACTTGCATTCGCTGGGTTGCTAAGCCCAGAACTTAGCTATTTCACGAATTTCAGAGTCGTATCGGACTATGTCTGTCAAAACACGGTGAAATTTCGTTCTAGAAGATAGAAATATATGTATTCAAGTGCACTAGGAAGCTGGCTATCTAGAACTCTTGAGATGCTAGGTTTCAGACCAGCTTTCGCTGGGATGCTAAGCTCAGAACTTAGCATTACATCGATTTCGATACCATTATCGGACATAGTCTTTCAAAACTCTTGCCAAAGTTAGTTCTAGAAGATAGAACTGTGTGTATTTTGGTTCACTAAGGAGCTGGCTATCCAGAACTCCTGAGATGCCGGGTACCAGACCTGCATTGGCTGGGATGCTAAGCTCAAAACTTTGCAATATCTCGATATCGATACTATTTTCGGACATAATCCATCAAAACTCTGCTAAATTTCGTTCTAGAAGATAAAACTGTGTGTATTCTAGTGCACTAGGAAGCTGTATATCTAGAACTTCTGAGATGCTAGGTATCAGACCAGCTTTCGTTGGGATACTAAGCTCAGAACTTAGCATTACATCGATTTCGATACCATTATCGGACATAGTCTTTCAAAACTCTGCCAAACTTAGTTCTAGAAGATAGAACTGTGTGTATTTTAGTTTACTAGGGAGTTGGCTATCCAGAACTGCTGAGATGCCGGGTACCAGACCTGCATTGGCTGGGATACTAAGCTCAGAACTTTGCAATATCTCGATATCGATACTATTTTCGGACATAGTCTATCAAAACTCTGCTAAATTTCCTTCTAGAAGATAGAACTGTGTGGATGCTAATGAACTGGGGAGCTAGCTATCCAAAACTGCTGAGATCCTGGGTATTAGACTTGCATTGGCTGGGATGCTAAGCCCAGAACTTAGCAATTTCACGAATTTCAGATAAGTATCGGACTAAGTCTGTCAAAAAACGGTGAAATTTCGTTCTAGAAGATAAAACTCTGTATATTCTAGTGCACTAGGAAGCTGTCTATCTAGAACTCCTGAGATGCTATGTATCAGACCAGCTTTCGCTGGGATGCTACCTCAAAAGTTAATATTTACTCGATTTTTAGACTATTTCGAACAAAAATCCTTCGGAACTTTTTCAATTTTCATTCTAGAAGATAAACCTGTATGTCTTCTAATGCACTAGGGAGCGGGCTATCCAGAACTGCTGAGATGCTGGTTATCAGATTTGCATCGGGTGGGATGCGATGCTCGGAACTTAGCATTCACTGGATTTCAAGACTATTTTCAGACAATTTCCATCAAAACTCCGTCAAATTTCGTTCTAGAAGATAGAACTGTATGTATTCTAATGCACTAAGGAGCTGGCTATCTATAACTGGTTAGATGCCAGGTATCAGACCTGGATGGGCTGGGATGCTAGCTCAAAACTTAACATTTACTCGATTTTTAGACTATTTCGAACAAAAATCCTTCGGAACTTTTTCAATTTTCATTCTAGAAGATAAAACTGTGTGTTTTCTAATGCACTAGGGAGCGGGCTATCTAGAACTGCTGAGATGCTGGGTATCAGATCTGCATCGGCTGGGATGCGATGCTCAGCACTTAGCATTTACTGGATTTCAAGACTATTTTCGGACAATTTCTATCAAAACTCTGTCAAATTTCGTTCTAGAAGATAGAACTGTATGTATTCTAATGCACTAGGGAGCTGGCTATCCAGAACTCCTGAGATGATGGCTGTCAAACCTTGGATTTCAGCTCGAACTTAGTTTTAGTTAGAAGAAACCTACAATTTTTTTTGATGTTCGTATCCCATACATATATGAAAAAAAAATTTTTTACAGTTTTGACTAGAACTCATTATAGATCGCCTAGAAATGTTACTAGCTTCCATTTAAATGCTATTTTGAGGCTGTGGAGTGGATAACGGCTGGGATGCTAGTGTGTCAAAATGGGAAGTTAGCATCTCATTTTCAATTTTCATTTTTTTCGCGTAAATAAGTAGAACTATTAAAAAAAACTACCTAGAACTATAGAACTATTAGGGATGCTACTAGAACTCTCAAGAAAACTTGAGATGCTAGCACTTGATATGCTAGGTTCACAGACACACGATTGGCCACACATGCCAATTCGTCAGGCGATTGTGATTTTAGTTGTTTAGTCGGTTCACCAATAGGTAGCAGATACAAAATATTCATTTGAATGTTTATTAGCTAGGAACCTATCTCTTTCCCACGCTTTTCTAATAAAACGTTTTCATTAGTGAAAGGTGGCAATTGAGAAAGTAATCAAGACAAAACTCTGGAAAAATACAACGTATCTAACTGAATTGTATCATTACTATGAAGATACTTGACGAATTGAAAACAGACTGCAATCCAAAATCACACTGGAGCCTCCATGGAATAAGAGGTGGCAAGGGTAGGAATGTATTGGGAAGAAATTACCTAAATACCAAAGGCCGATATCAATGGGAAACATTTCTGGTATATGGTAAAGAAATCAAAATAAGAAAATTAATACACTAGATTGCATTGCAATTTACAATACTTTTCGACTATAAACGAATAGTTAGTCTTACTTTCTGTTCCTTTTATATATAGTTTTATACTTAGTATTCATACCTACGTCTATCTCGATAATCATTAAACTGATGTTGCAAGTTGTTGGTTGCGTAATGCCCTCTTTGCTCAGTACCTTCTTTCATGAACGAGGTAAACCGTATTGCTTTGAAGAAGTTGGTTAAAAAAGACAAGATTTGTAAACTAAAAAACTAGTTTCATCTAATTATATTGACCTTATCAAGGTTGAGATAAAGAATGTCTCGACAATATGGTGTAAACAACTTTTATTGTCTGAATTATGTTGATTAGCTTAACATACCTACCTGCCTACTACAATGAGTAAAATGCAATGAGATACAATCAAATCACATTTATAGTAGGTACCTATTGAGTAAGAAAACAAAATGCAAAAAGTGAAGTAAAGTGAAGTATCTATTACTCCTAATAGGTACCTATTTCTTTGTCTTCAAATTACTCACAGGCCACAGGAATCACAGCATGGCAGGTAGACGCTTTCATAATGTGAATTTATGATTTTATCAATTCTTTCATTCATACACGGCTTATAGTGACCAAAAGCGTTATTTTTTTAAGTTAAATCATCGTTCAACTATCAAAATAGGTACCCGTTACTATCGCGAAACTTTCCTTTCATCAAGTTTAATTTAAGAATTCGATTGTCGAACGTTGATTCGGTTCAGAAACCGTGCGTCGTCGGTGTCGGGCCGGTGCATCGAACGCGGTGAGAGCGGGGTCGACGAACCTCCAGCCATGTGCATTCGGTGAACTAAATTGTCATAGATAAACGGGTTACTTTTTTAAAACGAGGGAATCCGAATTGGACACACGTTTTTTATTAGTTTTATTTTAGGAAAATGACTCCTGTCCCTATTGTAGGTAAAGGTAGGTATGTAAGAGTCTGTGCGGAAAGAGAAGAGCCCAATACATTCCACGACTCTTCTCTTTCCGAACAGACTCTATTAATGTAATTATAGTTCGTGTCATCCACGTTGACGCGCAGATTTGTCAAATCTAACCTTTAATAACATGACAATACGCGTGTTCGTTACTGACACGATCTATATTGCTATGTCAATGTTCCTTAGCACTGGATTTCCAGCATCTTTGAGTCTTACTTATATGGATCTCTTCAGCCTACCGTGGCACCTGAACTTAGTTTATTACATACCTATCCCAGATAAGTAGGAAATAAAAAGGGACAGATTATCTATTTCCAAGCTGGTAAATAGTCAGGTAGTGCACCAAGAATCTTCGTACTGGGTACATAGGTACCTACTAGGTACACAGTGTACAGACGCCATAAAATTGGTATATTGGAGCGGCCAGGGGGGCGCTCACAAATATCTGAACGCGCATCTATTGTTAAGGCGTTAGTGTGTTCAGTTATTTGTGAGCACCTTGGCCGCTCCTATATATCGATATATTTTGTCCAGATAGATTGTACTAAGTATTTTGTTTTCCTTAGAATAATTCAGGTCCATGTGAACTTATAATTCATTGATGTACATAGGTAGTAACTATCTATATGTATCTTTATTATCGCGGGGTTTGTAAATAGGTCCCAGGCCGGCAGGCTCCGACCGAGCCCTTTTCAACTGTCCCGAGCTTATTTCTCACTCCCACCCTTCCGCCCTTGTCCCTTCCCCCCATCGTAGGGCAAAATGTGCCAACATGCCTAGCCATCTCATCTACATGTACCTATTCGGAAAATATTTTTTCACCATACAAACTGCGTAGGTGGCTTGTAAAATTACAAAATCGTGTATTTTCTATGTTTCATTACAATACTAGTTTATATGAACCGGTTTGAACGAGATAAATAATTTTTGACAAACATTAGTTTCTACGAAATACCAGAATAGTGATAATATACAAAGCTGTTCTGTACAATAATAAGATTCATAAGGTCCAAGTGCCTTCAAGTTTTATTCGAAGAAAACTCATAGATCCAATTTATGATACAGACGATACAGTACAATGCCAACTTATTATCAAAGATACAAATAGCAAGGTACGACCACATGTAGGTATTATCCAATAGGTACGTAGAAGGGCAACAAATACCTTCCACGTAAGAATGAGGAACTGGCATCTTTGTGTTATGGAATAAGACAAGACGTTGCGTTCAGCTGGTATGCGAGTGGCAATTAAATTATACATCAACCACCTAAAATAATCATCTAGTCGTGACATAACATAACAATAAAAAAAATCTTAAATTTAATTATATTAATTTAAAGGCATAGGGCTCTACCTGAAGCTCCTTATTCTTGTTATCTTTGAGCGATGCTGCCCTGATAACACCAGCTTTCCATCCCCACTCGGAAACTTTATTCACATTAATTTTGGTCACACCACTCACAGACAAAAATCGTTTGCCAACTAAATCTTCACGGTATTTATAGGCCATAACGAACCACACAATCACATTATTCACTTTAAAACTACACAAACGTCAAAAAACACAGCGTTCGACCGCTCTACACGACACACTCTTCGTTGAGCGAAGGGAAACTACGTGGAAAACAAAAAAAGCGCCTGCCCGGAACGTACATTACTAGCCCACTTATTTTAATACTACTTCATCGAACTTATTGCGTCAAGCTAAGGCAACTTCTTGATTTGGTCGTATCAGACTAAACTGATGTATAATGCTACCAAATAGAACAGTACTTGTTATCGGTACGCTTTACGTCGAAGTTACTATGCTTTTAAACATATCCCGCTAATATTCAATTTCACCCAACACGTAGTTTCTCTTTACGTCGTAATTCTGAGAATGATGGACAGATGGCGCTAAAATAAAGATTAATAGTTACACACCTGATATTGAGATGGTGCTAGCATACCTTTGTGAGACACCATCTGATAAAAAATGCATTTGAACTGGTAAAAAATATTTCATAAAGTTAATAAAATAAGACACAATATTTTAACATCATGTAAAAAAGAAAAGATTTGGATTTTTTGTGGTCTAGTTGAACTTGCTAGTTAATTAATATATTGATTGATCACGTGACCAAAACACATTTCAGACTTCAACTCAATTCAATATGGCGACTCGGACGTACTGCTGAGCGGTTGTGTTTGTCATGTTAAATTTTATAATTTTTTGAGTGTTTTTCATATGTGGCTGTTAATATGATATCGTCTATAATATCCCGATTAGTGATGTAAGTAATTCATTTTTATATTTAACTATACCTGTGTCTTGTACAATGTTGATTCCTTGTGACGTATTGCAAGTTTATTTTTAATATCCCACATCTGTCTACCCTTTGTTTGATTATTCAGTCTGTATCGATCTGTATTTTTCATGTCTACGGTAAAGAATAAATTATTAATCTAATTCAACAACGGTTCGGATCTACTCTAAAACAAATGACGTTTTGATTTGATCTTACATTATAATAATATTACCTCTGTCCAAGTGTTCGATTCGATACAAATGATACAATAAATGCGTTGTATTTAAAATAGTAAGAGACAAAGATAATACATTAAGTTTTTACTCACAAACGAATAATGTATTTAGTTTTACTACATTGAAGTTAGTTTTACACCTAATGAATTTTGAAAAGTAAATATGCTTTCCTCATGGACAATTAAATTTGCCAGTTGTCGTTTGTCGTACTTGTCCTAGTAAAAATATTTTGCTAGAGTCCAAGGAATTAATAAGTGTAAAAGGGCGGGCTTAAAATTTAAATCCAGTAAGCTGTACCCGCACCTTTTTCATTACTTTCACAATCAAATTGTTGCACATTGTTGAGATAAATACTTACCTACACCTTGTACCTAAGATGGACTACTTACCTACCTAATACATATTTGTACCTATGAACTGCTTTAAAAAGAAATTAAATAAACATATTTGTATTTGTAAAAGTACCTGTATAGGAAGACTGATTACAATAAAAGGAGGTGTACTAGGTACATATGTCATAGTTGCATCTACAAACCAGAAAACTTATTGTTTCTGTTTATTTGGTCCACCAATCGAATTTGAACTTACAAAATCTCACCTATCAATTAAAACTTAATTCATTGCAGTGCCATTAGCTACAGTAATATTTAACAAGATTCATTTATTGATTACCCTGTTAACAATTATAATTGACAAGCACTTGTTTTTTTTATTTATTGAAACCGATTTTACCAAAAATGTTCATGGTTTAGGGCAGTTGTTTACCTTGTTATGTAACTTCAACTAGATTTTTTTATATGAGAAGGCTAAATAAAGTACATAGTGTTTATAATAATAAATAATATGCCTAACTTAAGAACATAAATAAAGAAAAGAATAATAATATAACAATATTTTCATGTGCACTCCTGGAATTTTTCTGTACAAAATCAATCCCGGAACTAGGAGTTCCTCGTTCACGTCATACAAATTCAGTTATAAATAAATATTATAGGACATTATTACACAAATTGACTAAGTCCCACAGTAAGCTCAATAAGGCTTGTGTTGAGGGTACTAAGACAACGATATATATAATATAAATATTTATAAATACTTAAATACATAGAAAACACCCATGACTCAGGAACAAATATCCATGCTCATCACACGAATACATGCCCTTACCAGGATTTGAACCCGGGACCATCAGCTTCGTAGGCAGGGTCACTACCCACTAGGCCAAACCGGTCGTCAGTTATGGGAGCATTCATTGGTTGTAGCTAACTTTTTCATTGTGGTAAATTAGGCCATAGAAATTTTTTGAAAATGACCCACCTATGTTTGTAATAAATATTAGATAAATTTACTTATTACTATCATGCAGTCTGCATTAATGCATTATTTTACTTGCCAATAATTTATGTGAATTGGCAATAAAGTGGATATAATATTATAGTGATTTTAACTGCATAGCAGTGGTGGATCGTTCAAAGAACTCGATTCCCACCGGTTTGTCCAATTTCAGCCCGTTGAGTACTTTCACGATCGGTTCATGGAGAAAAGGAAAGCAAAATTAGCTCCGGGTTCCCTATGAATATTTGTGACGCGCCACCACGGCTGCATAGATAAAATTTATTTTGGATTTGCACTTTTTTAGGGTTCCATAGTCAACTAGTAGTTTCGCCATGTCCGTCTGTCTGTCTGTCCGAGGTTTTGCTCCGTGGTTGTTAGTGCTAGAAAGCTAAAATTTGGCATGGATACATAAATCAATAAAGCCGACAAAGTCGTACAATAAAATCTAAAAATTTAATTTTTTTTAGGGTACCTCCCCTACACGTAAATTGGGGGTGAATTTTTTTTTTTTTCTTCAACCCTACAGTGTGGGGTATCGTTGGAAAGGTCTTTCAAAACTAATAGGGGTCTTTAACAAACATTTTTTGATAAAGTGAATATATTCGGAGATAATCGCTCCGAAAAAAAAAAATGTGTCCCCCCCCCTCTAACTTTTGAACCATAGGTCCAAAAAATATGAAAAAAATCGTAGAAGTAGAGGTTAAGAAATACATTAAATGAAAACTATAGCGAATATCATCAGTTTAGCTATTTTTGCATAATCGCAAAAAGTTTCCCCTTCATAGTAAAAAGACTTAGGTACGTTAATTAGGTACTGATTATGCAAATTTGCCTATTTGTTGGAAGGTACCGTTTCATCCCTTAGTTAACAATTTACTATACTTTAAGCTCCAGTTTAGCTTATTGTGACGGAAGAGTAACTACGGAACCCTACACTGAGCGTGGCCCGACATGCTCTTGGCCGGTTTTTATTAATACCTATAATCAATTTGGCCAAATCCTGAGTTAGTAAATACTAAGTTAACCTAATTACCAGTGATCGGTTATTTGGATTCTCCCTCGCGGGATATCAAGTAGAAAAGTTAATATAGATACGACAGTTTCCCGCGATACCGAACAAACCGTACAAAAATAAAACAATTTAAATTATCTCTAAGGAATTTTTTACTCTTACATGGCAACCAGTTGAGACAAAAACTTCTATTCTTTTCCTAATCTCAACATTTTATTTAAAGCAAAATATATTTAAACCTCCACAAAATATTAGCTTATATATCTGTCTTGATGGAAAAAATACTTCAAAATCTTGACATTGACATTTCATTATTTTCTCTGGATTTCAGTTCTAATTATTTGCTTCTAAGTATTGCATAAATAAATAGGTATTATCTGTATAATTTATACTATAATATTAGGTCACAGGTTATCGTATAAGTGCAAAAACATAGATCTTATAGCTCAAAGGTGATCCAATAAATAAGTATCCACGTTAAGTTCGCACACTATGATTTATGGTTCAATTTTCATTTCATCGACTTGTTTCATGGACTCTGAGATTATCTTTTACGACAACTGTGGCTTACTCTAATTGAACTTTTGATTCGCGTATGATTGGAATATTCTCGGGAAGTACTAGACCGGAAGGCAGTGTTACATACTAGTTGACATGCCGCGAAAACCTAATTCTTCCCCTAAGGATGAAACTATTCTAAGTTGGATCGAGCCCCACGTTGACTTGATGTATGAGTCGACTAAGCAATCAATCTATTGTTCAAAATGTGAAGTAACCATCGGATGTACGAGTAAAAATGTTGTTAAAAAACACGTTGAAAGTGGCCAGCACAGAGGATTACAACAGAAGAAAGAAGATTTTTACTTTGATCTAGTCCAGTTCTTAATTCTTTGCAACATTCCGTGGCAGCAAATCGAAAATCCGGCTTTTAAATCTTTCTTTGAAAGTACATATGCTGTAAATGTGGTGATAGTATTAAGTTACCCGGTGAATCTATTATAAGAAGAACGTATTTCGATAAGTTTTACAAAGAAAAGTTAAGTGTTATACACAGTGACGTTGCAGACGAAAAATTATAGATATCGCTTGACGAAACAACAGACTTTCTTGGGTACTCGTCTATCAGCTACTTAGATGTTTAAAAGTGTAATAAAATAAACACATTGTATTTTTTTGCCTTTTCTAACAACATAAAGCCCGGATTCCCGGGGCATATCCATACTAACATAATGATTGAGGTCGTTCACCCCACGTCGAATCCAAAAAACCGATCACTGCTAATTACCAAATTTTAAGAGTTGGTTGATATGGTAACAAAAAAGATCAGATGTAATCACACTTGTCTCCTGGTTATTTACACAGGTGATGAAATTATGTAGACTAGCTGATATAATAATATGCAATAGCATTTTATATATTATATTCTGTGAATTTTTCTGAGGCATTTACAATTACATACATTGTTAACATTTAAATAATTTCAAAAAGAATCCCGATTTTATTTATAAACAAGAACATCAAATAAAAAAAACTAGTTCTAATATAAACTCTCTTGAGTTTGTGTCTGTAGCAGACAAAGAAAAACATTTTCTAGGCCCACTGTATTCTATGGTATTTGTTCAGAATCCAAATAGCAAACTGACTTGATATGGTCCATACTAATGTATTTATTAGTGTTATTATTTAAGTTCCATTTTTAGGGTTCCGTAGCCAAAAGGCAAAAAATGGAACCCTGTCTGTCTGTCCGTCCGTATGTCACAGCCACTTTTTTCCGAAACTATAGGAATTATACTGTTAAAACTTGGTAAGTAGATGTATTCTGTGAACCGCATTATGATTTTCTTACAAAAATAGAAAAAAAAAAAACAAATTTTGGGGGTTCCCCATACTTAGAACTGAAACTTAAACATTTTTTTTCATCAAACCCATACGTGTGGTGTGTCTATGGATAGGTCTTCAAAAATGATATTGAGGTTTCTTATATATTTTTTTCTAAACTGAATAGTTTGCGCGAGAGACACTTTCAAAGTGGTAAAATATGTCCCCCCTCTGTAACTTCCACCGAAAATTGGTTTGAACGAGATCTAGTAAGTAGGTTTTTTTAATACGTCATAAATGGTACGGAACCCTTCATGGGCGAGTCCGACTCGCTCTTGGCCGCTTTTTTTAAGTTGCTAAATTGCACATAGTAAACACTCAGGATGCAGATCTATCAAGAAAAATGAATGACTTCGTAATAAAATGCTATGGCTTATTATAACAAAATTGCCACTACATTATGCATACACAAAAGCAGTTCAGCTGTGTTGGCAAATCTCCAATCATTCCCGATTTCGAGACCTCCCACTAGCCCCAAAATTTTGGCAACATTTCACTTCTTAGTCCCATTTTTAACCTTCAGACGTTTACCAGCTCTCTACAAAACCACTCGTCCATTAATTGTTGTCTAAAAGCTGAAATCGATTAACTGAAATTAAGCTGTATATTATCAAACTGTATATTGAAGAACAAAGGATTTTTACTTGAATATTGACGCTAATATTGGAAATAGAATTAAAGCGTCAAGTCAACTAGCTCCAGTGACTTGAAATCGAGCAGCAAGCTTCTGAATTCGTCACCGGGATACCCCGTTGCACTGCCGGGTGCTATTTTCGGTAAGCCCGGCCGTTCGCCTCCTGGTTGTGTGAAGATTTGAAGAAGCTTTAGTCTCAAGCGCACACCGCAAGCGCCCGCGCCGCGATCGATATTCTATGCAACTTAGTGAAGTGCGTTGACACCTAACCGTACTGATTCACTATCAGTAGGTGTTATTAGTGTCTGTTCCGAGTGCGCTCAATACGTTCATACGTCGAATACCTTGACTCCGACATAATTATGACCTTATAGAGGCCGCTTGTCTTGCCTTTTTAGGGTTAACCTCGACGGAGTCCAGTTTTGCGGTGACGTAGACTGACCTAATTAAAAAATGTCTTCTCGAACGAAACTTGAGATAAGAATAACTATTTATTACGAGGATCATGTTGTTGTCATTTATATTTAATTGTATGTAAAGGTGTTATATACTTTTTAACATAATAAAATGTAAATCTTTTGAATGACCTTTATTTTCATCAAACTCTTGTAAGCGACATGACAATCAAAAAGCCATTACTCGCGAACAAATCTTATTCGAAAACCTTGCAGTTAATAGTTTTGTAAATTAGGACAATTTTAAATCGAATTGAGAATGAAATAAAAGTGGGTAACAAAGCAGTCTTTGTTGTTGTTTCATAACGCTTCGGTGGCTCACTATGTAATTTTAGTGGTTCAGGAGTCATAATTTATGTACCTAGTTTAATGTAGGTTACCCTCCCGAAAATAACTATGGCACAGTCAATTATCGTGCCGGCATACGACGTCCGGTTATGACCGTGCTTCAATTACAATACCGTGACAATATGTACCTGTAGTTGTGTTATTCTTGATTTAATAAAAACAGAATTCAATTATCTAAGCTAAAATGGATTTGTGCGCTTGTAGGAAAATATTGACATCAATTGTTTCTTAACCGTCCGTTTTGAGTGTGGTTCGTAAAGTACGTTTTTGAAATGTTGGGTTTTGCCTTGAGCTTCGCAACACAATAATCACCGAGAAGGTCTCAAGGTTGCGACCATTTTCGGATAAGTGAAATCACATTTAAAACAACCTCGAGCGGCTCGGTGTTAGGTTCTGTTTTGAAGATACAATCTTACTGTTTGTACTCAATTTTAGATTGAAAGCTGATTACGTCTTCCATACTCGTTTACATTGTAATGTATAACATTTTATAGTTCTATATTTAGAAGTTATTAGAGCAAAAATTTGTTTTTACAAACAATATTTAATAAGATAATAAATAAATAAATTTCTCCAAAGACAAAAGATAAAATTTCTCTGTCCGTATGCCATTTTATGAGCAGTAATTGTACGTAATTCCACAAAGCGCGATTATTAGTTAATTCACGCTCTACTGGACGTTACATCGACCCTGATGCGATGCGCACGCGCCGTATTTGGTGCGTCAATAGCTGTACTCTATTGCAATAGGAAGTTGCTGCCTAGTATAGATTTGGAAATTTAATAGACGGTGTGGCTTATGGGACTATTCTCGTATCTGAAAATTATAGAAAACAGATTAGATTTTGACCGTCCCATTGACGTTTAAATTAAATGTACACAGTACACAGTATGCTCAAAGGTAAAGCCCATAGTGACGGTTAATAGGTCAACTTGTGTCTGTTATCATTAAAATAAATACCAAGAAAACATATTTTTTATAACATTACTTAGGTGCCTACGTTTGTTATTGTTATCCAACTGTTGTGTGCCAGATACCATTAACACGCAAATTACATACATACACAACGAAATGCGTAAAAAAAATACTAATAGCCTTCAGACAATAATCGAAACTACATTCGTTTCTATTGTCTTCAAAGCTCAAGCTACGATGAGTCACTTTGAACAAAGCCCTAGTCACGACATAAATTTTATTATTCCATGCACTTATTGCACTTGGAGGTAGTGCGCATCAATAGGTTCAGAATTAGGAAAAATACAATACTGTCAATTTATTTAGTTTGAAAGAAAATAACTTTTGATTCAGATGTATTTATTGAACAATGTGATTGAGAAGGCACGGAGCCACGTAAATAAAAGTGACTTTAATTTATAAAATGATACCATAACGTCGTTATCTCAATAAATACACGGTTGCTCTTCCTAATTCTGAGTAACACGATTTAATATAACAATCAACCTCAAAAGTGGTGATGACACAGAGGAAAACTTACATACTATTTTGTAATTTATTATCTTGAAAAGGACTTAGCCCATGGAAAGTATGGCAGTCAGGACACGAGAACAAAGTAAACTGGCGCCCTTAAACGCTGCATAGCTTTCTACTTTATCACGTGCCTAATATGATGTATAGGTATTATTAACAGTCAAGTAAGCCGTTTCCCTCACAAACTACATTCCTCTTATTCTTGGGTAATCAAAGTGGGTTATTTTATTTTAAAATCTTCATGAACAGGAAATAGTTGAAATATTTTCGATAGTTAACGTTTCTTTATTCTTGCCAGTGCCCAATCTGGCTTTCCAATCTTAATATGATAACCCTACAATGTAAACAAGTCGACGCACAAAGGCTAAACCGGATCGCGTGAGATGCGCTTAAGATGCACTGCCCACCGGAGGTTCTTGACCTATATGCTATGCGGCCTATATCGTGGGGGAGTTATATTTTCGTAACTAGATTGTTAGTAAGCGATTCCCTTAAATGAGTCAACGCAACGAGCTACAACAACACATACAACAAATACAATATGTATGTTAGGGTGTTGCTTATTTCGTCGAAGCTAAAATTTTCTACGTCTCACCCGCTTAGATTTTTTTCAAAATATTCAGTTACATTTCAGAGGTTGCTACCGCACTTTGAAAATTTGGACTCCTCATACAAAATGGCTTTTCGTGTTTTGTAGTGATTCCAGATGAGTCCAAATTTTCAAAGTGCGGTAGCCCGTAGCGACCTCTAAAACGTAACTGAAAAGTCTGAAAAAAATGTACATTGGTTTTTTAATGGCAGAGACTACATTAAGGGGGTGAGTCGTAGACAGTTTTAACTACGACGAAATAAGCAATAAGCATTCACTGTACCATTTAGTATTTTATATCCCTATATCCGAATTTCTCTTCGGGAAACTATTATAGGCGAATGTGGCGCCGACGGCCCAAGATATTCCGATCAGGAAGTGCCGTTTTAGCATTTAGCAATAATTCGTGTCGGCTCCCAAAATAGTTATTAGGTTAGGACAAGCAATAAAATATCCCAACGCTTAATTAAAAACATTAAAGATGGATTCTAAAAGTATTTCTCGCATGTCTATTGGTACACCAGCTGTAAATGAAATCAATACATTAAACAGTTTATACTTGGGCGCGTGTTACGCCTCATTTGGCGAGCAACTTGCATCATCGCTTTATTTATCGCCTCTAATCCGTAAATTTTGTAACCTGTCTTTTTAATTTTTCACGTAATTACAAACTGATCACCATTTACTATAGGGCATAGTCTCACCGAATAGGAAGGAGAGATCCAGATATAAAACTCATTCTTTCGTTTACTCTATTGATCTATATTTCTTATTGCTTTAAAGAGACTAATAGTCCCAAGTAAGATTGATTAAAGCAATTTTAAATAACATCTTTTCAATCCAGACGTATTTTTGTAACAGAATGAACTTTAAGAGTATAAAATTAACTTTAAATTCGTCTAAAGTGCCAATTAGGAACCACGACTACTACAAGAAGATATCTCATGCACACGCCCGCAAATGTAATTTTGAAGTCAAATAACACGGAATACAGGCGGTTTATATGTATTGTAATCAAAAATAAAAACATAGATAACACACACAGGAACAAATATTAATAAGACTTATAAGATCGAACAAAGGAGAATTGGAACGAAGGGCGCCGTTTCTGCGTTTATTTTTGTTCTATTTTTTCTGTTCCAAACCGTTATGCGTTCCTTTGAATTTTCAGTAGGTAGATAATGAAGTTCATTAATGGTACGATATTTTGATATAACATATTTTGAGTTCTGTTGAAATTATCTCTTCGTCGAGGAACTTGAGGACAAATAAAGAGAATATGATATCATTCGTGTGGGATTCACACATTTACGAGCTCACTTTCTTATTTAAAAATACTCATTTCCATTATACCTAAATTCGTTTGTCACTTCATATGCTTGTCTTGCAAGCCTTATACCTATCTACTTACTACAATTTAGTCAGAGTATTTGAATAGCATTTCGTTACAAAGCAAACTAGACTAGACTGCATTCTCTCCTTTGCATCAGTCTGCAAACTTATACAAATAAATCTAGTGTTTGCAATAGGACAATACGTGATTGTTACACCTATACCTATACACCCAATGTGCGTGCATGTGCCATGCAATTGTCTTATTTATTTTTAACATGACCAGTCGTATAAGATGCTTGTAGTGTACCCTGGTTGCGGAGTGTCAGTAAGGGGCAGATGAAGTGGGGGAGGCCACCTTCAATTGGCTTAACTGTAAATGCCGGCGACCAAATCGACCAATCATGTGCAAAATAGCTGCCACTGCATTGCTTGCTTCCGTTTCTTTTAACGTATCTATTAGATTAATTGCTTCTCATAAACGAATAACTTGTTTATTTAATATCAAATTTTCATGCACGTGTAGTGTAGGTTTTGAAATGTTGCCAAAATAACTTTGATGTATATTAGGTATTAACATTAAAGTCTACGCTATAGTGAAACTGAGTTTCAGTAGTTATGTCCAGCATTATTAGATTCTCGTTAAATTGTCACGGGCTCGTGCACTTTTTCAGTCGTGAACGTGAGGAATTGGTCGACTGGATACAGTAATGATTCCAATTTATGAATTTTATGATGTTGCTCTGAAATAAAACTATTTATAACACGTCTTAGTGCCCGAAAACATCATAGACATAGTTAACCTTATTAAGTTTTAATAAATGTAACATTTGTTAGAACTCTTCTGGCTCCGTAGAGTTAGGAGGACGGGGGGTGGGGATACCTTTCTCTAAATTCGCAATAGCAATAACATTAACGACGTGCGAATCGGGTCCAGTGTGCTAAGCCCCTTTATGTCTTTCAAGCTTGAGCGTGTAATCCCTTTGCAACCCGAATCAAAGATATATGACAACATTATCGTACTTTTTAAGGAAGGTATAACAATCATATACTAGTATTGATAAATTCCAATTAGGAAACAAGATAGACTATTTAAACAACTGACCATTATAATTGCGCATTCAAACAAAACGTATATGACGTCTAAAGCCACTAAGTGGTAGCTTTTCCAAGTAGCGAGTGCGTGCTCTCGGCCATGTAGAACAACTAGCATTCCAAATTGCAAATGCTGTTGATTTAGTTATTCCGCATCACGCCAATCATGGTACAAGAGATCTTCAACACTCAGTATCAATAAAACAACATGCTAGTGCGCATCAGTTTATAAACCATACGGGAACGCACTCGGACAGACGTAATCAATTAGTGCAGTTGTCGTGTATAGTTCCAATGTCGCGGTTCGACCGTCTCCATGGAGGCAAGCGCGCGCGGTAACCGTGACGACCATCGCTTGCCGACGCTCAGCCTCGGACTGTCCAGCGTTAGGCTCATTGTCAACAAGTTCGAGCAAGGCACCGCTCGTCTCACTGCTGACACATTCGAAACCGGCCGTGAACTTGTCGCCTACGACCCGAACGTCGTCGAAAGCGACGATGACTCCTCTCTCGGCCCGAGAGATCGAGTCCTGCGTCGATTCTTCCTGAACTTAGGCTTTGCTCTAAGCAAATGCGTACCTAGTGTGACGTTTGGAAACTTTACTGTCCTTTCCCTAATCATCGGATTCCTTGCCCCAAGGATGATATCTTATCTGGTGCTGTATCCGTTTTGCAGATTGGTATTCGGGACCCTCTACCCGGCTTACGCTTCATATAAAGCTGTACGGACGAAGAACTTGAAAGAATACGTAAGTAAACCCTTTTTATTACTTTGACCTAGTTTGTAGAGTAGTGATTGATACTACGTAGAATCTAAATAAATTAAAACAGTCGCGTAACTATACCTACGTTGAAACTAATAGACTTGTCACGGGTGTACGCTCAAGCTGTTAGCAACGCTTCGATTCCCGGCGTGTCCTTTACCTCCCTCATGCGGAAATTAGCGCACCGTGTCGGTGCCAGTGCCATACCCTTTTTATTTACGGAAACAAAGCAACTATCCGTAAAAGGTTCATTCATTACCTAGTTTCATGTTTATTTGCTAATGTAAAGACTAAAGCGTATTGTTTTCCGTTATGCTAATGATAACCGGCGTAGCATCAATTATGTATGTTAACAACATTCTAAACAGTGACTTCTTTGACTTTAAGATGTGAATGCAAAATAAATCGTTCTCGTCGCGGCCTATGTCAGGTAATAATGTAGATTAGTGCTAAATATTAAAGAATATTTAACAATGAGCGCTTAACTTCAAGGCTACAGTAATGACTAAGCATTTTGTGGTTAAGGCATTCATCAAAACTTTCAAATTACCTACTACCTTAAATAATAGTGTTCGTAAAAGACGTTTTTATCACCATCCTTACCAAGGCAATTCGGCGTAGGTGGTATCCGCTCCGTAAATGGTCTTAAACTACATGGAATATCAACTGCGTAAAGGTAAATTATTTTTCACCACACCAACTGGTAAAGGCCCCGTTGATTGTTAAAAAACGAATGAGAAAGTTGCATTTTATCCACATGTGGGGCAAAGTAATCAGATGCAAATTTTAAGTTGTTTCCTTAGGAATTAGGATAGCTAGTAAAATTGACTTTTAAATGATGATTTTTAATGATATTTTTTTTACGTTCATTTGGATTTAATTTAATTAGATATTTTTGCTATTTCATAATTAGGTAGTTTCCTCGCGTTGTTGTGGTGAAAATGTTTGTGTTTCACTCGTAGGCAAAGTTTGTTTAGCCCTGAGCCTTGAAACCCTCGCAACGCTCTAGATTCCTCGCTACGCTCGTGGTTTAATTTTGGAATCTTTCGCTTGCTCGGGTATCAATATTAGTACGAGCGGTTATACAACAACTTTGCCCCCTTGTAAAACAAATAACTATTTCACGTCAGCAGCTCGAACAAGGGTAATTTGCTGCTTAAAAATAGTGAGCAAAATCGCATTTTGCTCACCGAGTGAGACAAAATAACATTCAAGTTACCTTTAGATTCGAATGTCATTTCAACGTGCGGGGCCTAATACAAGTTCGAAATATTTGGATTCTATTGTCTTTATCCCTTTCACGTCATTAGCAAAAAGAAAGAGACAAAAAAAGTGCATACTTAATTCAACGGTATATTGACGGTTTATAATAGACCCCCGAAATAAGTCAGACCGCATCGTTCCAAAACACCCTACGAGTCTTCATTTGTAATAATTAATTAATTAAATAAAAGTTTAAAATTTAATAAAAACACCATATTTTACGTATTTTATTATACAATCAAAACAATGAACCCATACAAATTTACGCAATAGTTATGCAGTAAATAATTCTACTTAACTACTTTTAACGATCTCTACTATAGTTGACAAAAAGTAGTATCCGCAATTCGGACCGTATCTTACAAAGTTTTTTTTACAAAAAAAAAGTTGTCGATTGAACTGTCAATTGATGTTCGTTAATTAATTATTTTCGTATTATTTTATTGAAATTTATTTCGTTTTGTTTTATTGCGGTAATTAAAGTTAATTGTTAGAATACCTTCAGAAAACATGAGTGAAATAGTGATCCGTCCGTCTGGAATACATTTTTTCAGGTTGTATTTTTTGATGGCTGACTGACGTGAAAATTTTTGTGTACTACACGAGATCAAAGTTATTTACATCTCGTGCGCTTTTGAGTCCCTTACTACGCTCGAGATTCTAAATTAGATTCACTCGCTACGCTGCTCTATTATAGAATCTTTCGCTTGCACGGGACTCAAAACAAGCACTCGAAGAAATATCAAACTTTGCTCTCTTGTTGTACAAATAACTATTCTTTGTGCTTAGTCGGGGCAAGTATCAACTGCAAAAGCAGGTGACTACCATTAAAGACACATGTCACGTTCTAGTTCCCTTAACGTGTCTCGCTGCCACCCGAAGGCACATTTAGTACCGGTTTGACAAACAATGTTTTTACACCTGTAATACTGTCAAGCTCTGATTCTGCGAGCATCTTTAGGAACAAGCGAAATTCACTTATTTAAGATTTAGAAAATGTCATTGTCCAAGCATCCTGCTTTATGATCGGGTTTGTTTAACACACCATAACATATTACGTAGGAACAAATTTTGCGAAATTGATTATGACAGCCGGATCTTCTGTCCTAGGTGGAGCTCGGCTTTCTGCATCGCTTCTTGCTTGTTAATACTTAGTTCACGACCGAGCTCCATTATCTTGAAGCTCGGCTTTTGGACTGATTACAAGGCGTTTCCCTGATACGACCTACCATTTTTTTTATTTAGCTCTAAAAATAGGGGCCTCGCAAAGATTTTCCAGAGGCTAAATAATAAGGCCGCCCCTGTACACATATATGTTGCACAGTGCTGCTCCACAAAAGTTAACTACGTTGTGGATGAGCCATAAGGGAACTCAGGCTATCGTATGAGCGAGTTGCGCTTCTAGGCTTCTACCCATCCTGAATCACCTGATACTTCCTTCATAAGCATGCAGATGATAATCCTGGTCATTTTCCAGGTAAAATGGATGATGTACTGGATAGTTTTCGCACTGTTCACATGCACAGAGACGTTCACGGACGTGTTCTTGTCGTGGTTCCCGTTCTACTACGAGGTGAAGATAGTACTCGTGCTGTGGCTCCTCTCGCCTGCTACCAAAGGTTCCTCGATCCTGTACAGGAAGTTTGTACATCCGGCGTTGTGCAGGCGAGAACAGGTACGTTATATCAAATTATTTAAATCTTATATGTAGGCGAGACATTACAATAAAACGTTGTTTCAAACTTACACCAGTTTTTTTACTGGCGAAAACAGAGCCAAATAACGTTGTATGTATGTATACATACTTACCTATATACATAGTTCGATTGTTAAATAATTCTGAAGGTTGATTAAAAATCGTTGGTTTGGATTGCTTAGTATATTAACCTGTAAAATCCTTGGCCGCTTTAATTTACATTAAACGCTGTAAGCATTATAATACGATAATATGATTCATTGTATGCTCCAGTTATAACTATACTATGCCTACCGTAAACCGGAAACAATAATTAGGAAGATAATATAGACATGATACACACGATGGTGTCATTTAATGCTGAATGGTGTGCATTTTCTATTTTTACTACCTACACATGGCACATGGCTGACTTATTTGTTTAATAACATATTGCACTAGTGTTGAGGAAAAAATTAGATGACCCAGTTCTTATGAAAACAAATAGTTCTTAATTTTATAAATCTTAAGTCTCTTGAGGATATTAGGATTCCGTACCAAAAAGTACAAAATTAACCCTTATGGTGCGACTCTATCCGTCTTCTGCCCGTCCGTCTGTCTGTCTGTCTGTCTAAATGTCAATGCTAAATATCTCGAGAACTACTTAACTTATCGATTTAAAATTTGGAATAGTCATAAACAACGCTAATCCAGACAAATTTAAAGTGTTATTAACTTATTATTTTTATAACCTATTTGAATGAAAATGTCTAATATTTCTAGTCTAGTTATAAAGTCAAGTGAAATTCAACACGTCAATCATTTGAAATGAGCTTACCTTAAGATTGTCATTTACCAGCCGAGATAGAAAATGCCACAAGAAAGCGATACATAACCCATTATTCCCGTACGTATGAAAAGCTTTTATATCTTAGGGAATCCACGAGATATCGTATTTCCTGGATATTGACCAGAGAATGGTTACTGCCTTATATCTTGCCTTATAAGCATTCTTAACAATGTTTTTATTTTCCAGGAGATAGATGAGTACATAGCAAAGGCCAAAGACCAGGGCTATCACACTGTGCTCAACCTGGGCACCAAGGGCGTGAACTACGCCACCACGGTTATTATGCAGACCGCCATTAAGGTGAGTTGACAGAATTATGCGATCATTATTTAGCTTGTAATATTTTGATGGCATGCTTCGACTCATGACTGCTTAAGTGAGAACTGTTTTGATCAATGTTAGGAGATATGTAGTACCTAGTATTCAGTCTTTTTTAAATTACGTTATTCATTAACGTCTGTCAACTCTAACTAGCCGTTGATAATCGTTTGTCCATGTCTGTGACTGACATTAGTGTATGTTAGAAAGAGACAAAATGTAACAAAGTTATAATAAATAAATTATAAGCGTTTGCTACGCACTATAAAACACTTGTTATTAAAAAAAGACTCAATCGTATAATATTATAGCGCTCTTGTCTTGCCTTATTCATTTATAAATGCCTCACCTTATTGCACAATATAGGTACTATTGTTGCCGTCCAAGATATATTACTACTATCACTTATATACACAAAACAGTAATGTTTATGGAGTTAAATAATTATTATAACGGGATGTCTCTAAAGCAATTATTTAACCATTCCTAGGCACAAAGCAGGTTTAAAGATTACCTTTTAGTTTTACACCGTAATTCTTATCAAATAAAGAGCCGGTGTGAGTCAGAAATGTAAGTGCACTCAAAGAAATGACATCAGATAACACTAAACAGTTCTCATTTAGGCGACTTCTAAACAAGGGTTACGGTGGACTTTAACCCTTTAACTGCGTTCGCCATTTTACTAGCAGTTTTTACTAGTAGTTTGTTGTCATGTAGATGTCAATAAACTTAGACAAAGAAACGGCATGTTTGATCACAACACGTAAATTGGTTTGTATTAGAAGCACTCTAAAAATCTCGCTTTTTCTAAGTATGGTGCTAATTTATGCTTTCATGAACAGGTTGATAATGGCTTCTGAGTTTTCTATCAAAACGGTATACTGTTTACTAAAGAAATTCATATACAGGTTAAGTAAAAAAAACTATGCGGCTTAACATAACCACATTCGTTTATTCATATAATACACACACCTTCCTCGTTTTCTACAATTATTATTCGTTAAAATACTTGCCATCTTGGTTAATTGTCCACTATGTCTTAGGAATTTCGTACATCGACCTGCTACTCGCAATTACATGTTATTAGTGTTATTACCGACGCACACGCTTAACATCAGTGACTAGGCACGATGTCAAAATAATTATGTGCGAGCGACAAAGACAGATCGTGAAATTATTTATATTTGGCGGCCGTTTAGTATGAAAGACTCACATGCCAACGCACTTCTATAGCACCAGTGCAAGCGAGCGCTAATAAAAGCAACCACTTGTTATCAAGCATGCCCAGTTTCACAGTCACGTCGATGTCGTTTTACCACTTGTCGCTTAATTTAATTTCACTTTGTTTTAATTTTATTAACACGCTTTTTTTAATTCTCCCCCTCCCACCGTTCTATTCCGATATCCTTTCCGTTGCTGCTTCACGCAGAACTTGAATTTGCCGAGTCCTGAGCAAGAGCGCAGAGCCCTGCCGAGTCGCGACGCTCCCGATGGCTACCAAGACACATACGACGACCTCGACTACAGACCAGCCGGTGACCGAAATCTACCCGGCATCGTCGAGATAGTCGAACTGGACAACGACGACTTTCCCGGCGACGACGGTGATGCCAATGACCCCGATTTTGAGCCGCAATCCTCGGCCCGCAGTAGAGGCAACGTGGTCAGAAAACGCAAAACCGCAAAGGAAACTAGACCTAGAAGCAAGTCCAGGGGCCGAAGGACCAGAAGTCAGACCGCCGTCGAAAAGGAAAACAAAGAAATACTTGTCGACTGATGTTCGCGGCTCAACTCAACTGTGATGTAGAACGATTTTAGGCTATGCTAGGCTTATGTTAACTTTCCAGTGGATTGTAAATTTTGACGTAACATATCAAGTTTGCTCATTTAGGAAGTTAATTTCTATGCCCATTTGTAACCATATGAATACCAAAGTTCCAAATGCCTTTATTTACGTATCACATTTGACCGAGAGATCTCGTAGGTACTCGATTTAGTTGTGAAATTTGAAATTTCAATACTTGTTCCATATCGTATTTTTAAGTGTTGATTACACTTCAACGCCTTATTTTTTATTTAAGCTTTCTTCCCATCCTATTAAATTAAAATTACGCGATTTGATTGGGCATGTAAATTAGGTAACAGTGGTAAGGGAGTCATAGGTATCTAAAGCATAGATCATATAGAATTGGTATGCACTAGAAGATTGTTATTTCTTTAAGTAAATAAAATAAGAAAGTTATGAATGGTGAATTTTAAATAGTAATGTATTTAGCTTTCAAATATGTATACATTAAAAAAAATCTCCGTTATGTCAATAATTACGAACTGTTTTCATAATGGTCCCTCCATCTCATCAAAAATAATCCCTAATCTTCTTCATAACACTTTTGTCGATATTTTTGGCGTGTTGATTTCTTGTAGATCGCAATGAATTGATACCCTCGACAATTTAACTAGTCTTGTTTAAAAAAAAATATGATTTCCCAGTAGTTTTCGATAGATTAAAATTGGGGACAATTCGGAGGATTCATCTCGCGGGGTACATAATTGGCCTGATTATTAGCATACCATCCGAAAACTTCTTTTGAGTAGTGGCAGCTGGCTAAATCTGGCCAACATTTCACAGGACCGTTTCTCAAGTTTCACGAACTTATATTTTTCAGGTACATTACCTCTATTATTGGCCATATAAAACTTCGAACCGAGTAGTTGATTAAAATCGAGTTTTACATACGTCATGTCGTCCTACAACAAGCAACCTTCGAATTTTGTCAATACTGGGTCGTACAATAGTCGAGCTGGTGTTTTAGCTTGTCCGATCTGTTTAACAGACCGATTTGGCTGTTTTATTGCTCGATAGCTCTTATAGCCACCGCTGAGGTGAATCATCTTTATCTTTCTAGAAGTTTCTTTAAATTTTTGGGATAAATCGTAATTAGACCGTCCTGAATTTTGTTTGAGTGACCTTGGGACTTTTTTCCCAAAATCTTGTTATTTGTCCCAGACCTCCGATTAGTTTGTATTTTCCTGTCGGCCGATAGAGTCTCCTTGTAACGTTTTATGACCCTACAAATACTAGCTTTTAGCATCTTAAGCGACTTAGCTGTCTTCGTCCGGGATCGATAAGAATTTTCGAAGTATATTGTGCACGATCAATCTCCTTTTCTCAATTTTCACGGTCGAAAAATTGTAAGTACATAAAGCTAGAAAAATAATATTTTCACCATTAATACTACCTATATACTTACTTTACTCTTTGATTAATACTTAGAAGGTTGGTGATTGAACTGTAACTGTAATTTTTTTTCCCGCCATGGAATTATTATTTTTTAAACATTGCTAATTATGTGCCAATTCTATATGAACTAAGCTTTAATCGTTGGACAACCGGACTAACTTGAATTGGTTTGCCTTTTTACCGCCAAGTATTATAAACAGTAGGAACGCCCCGCCACTGTTAGGTTAGGCTATAACCGCGAGCATCGACAAACGAAGTTTCATCTATCTTTTTATCTCGCTCCAATACGCTAGAGTAACAGAGAAGTAAATATTAGGAATTTTGATTTTTAATGTTCGCGGTGGCCCTCCCAATCTACTTTCGATTTTATTACAATTCCCGCGCATGCTCAATTTATTAAATAATTTCCGATTGTTTGAATCCAAAACCTCGCATTATGTCCAATGTTAAGACCATTTTTACTTTTATACTACATGACTTTATTTTAAAATATAGGTTCATTATTAGTTTAATGTGCGTATGTACTGTAAACGCACTTGTAGGTATGTTAGATCATCTAGACTTGATTTGAGTGACTGAATTAGTTAAATTAAACTTAATTACTTATAATTTTTTTTGGCATATTTCATTTGTTGTAATAGTTTAGTACGGTGGTTGCATGCGCTTTGCCAAAACCTTATACAATACTGGTCACGAAAATGTAAGTATGGTTTTTATCCGTTATTTTTAAACTGAAGTCCATATGCCAACTAGTTAGATGTTGATTGATGTAAAATATTTTATACTTAGTAAAACTGTATCTGTGTTTATTAAGCCGGGTTAAAATTATTTTTCCTGTGCATATTGGTTTTAGTTTACGTCTCACTATTGCTAACAAAAATTTGGTGGTTTCAAAAAAAAAAAATTAGACGCAAACAGCTTAATTTTATACTTGCAATAAGTGAAATTTCTACCTCATGTTCTGTTTGTTAGCATGAGATTTTATAAAGTATCCCAAAATATATTAATTTCTAAAATTTCTAAAATATTATAAAACAAATTATTGTTATTATTGTATGTATATTTAACATAACAATCTCCACAGGGCGGAGGAGGTTTAGTGCAACAAATTCGCAAGAGCTACAGTCTGTCCGACTTGAGCGAGTGCGAGGTCCGCGACGAGAGAGGGGCCGACGAGGCCGACGATATCTTAGCCGAACCGAGAATAATCCGCCGCGTCGCTAAGAGGTATAACTGTGACACACAGATTGTATTAACTACATAAATAGTACAAATTTTATAGGAGTATCTAATAAACCTCACAAGTTTAAGGCAAAGCCGTAAAAGCTACAGTGTTCGTGTTCAAATACATATTCACATAGCTTTACTGCTATTATCACTTTGTACAAACTGGTTACACAGAAATAATTGTGACCATTTAATTAGGTATTCGACAGCAGTATTGGTAAACGGGACAGGTAATACAGGATGCGATACTTAAATACGGTGACAGTGCCGTATGGAACGGGACGTATGGCTATCCTATCTATGGAATATGTATGCATTGTGACTATCACAGTCTAAATGAGTATGCATGCATGTCACAGTGAGCTGGAACGTTTTTCCATATGCCCCTGGCGAGTTTTTCGACTCAATCTTCAATTTTATATTATTTTTACAGCAGCGGCTACAACACGCGCCGCAGCGCGTCCGAGTCCAACAGCCGAACACCCATGTATTTCCCAGAGGTGGATGTCGATGTCAGGGGTCCGCGGGCCGTCCGGGCCGACGAGCCAGATTTTAGGTAATTGCGTAAATAGCACGTCCGAGTCCGACAACCGAACACTCATGTACTTCCCAGAGGTGGACGTTGATGTCAGGTGGTCGGGGGCCGCACGGATGGTTGAGCCAGATTTTAGTAACTGCTCTTTTGTAAATAGTGCGTCCGAGTCTAACAGCCATAAGATGTTAATGTGAGGGGCAGGGCACGACACAAATTTTAGGTAATGAGACTTGGAAAATACTGGCCCGCCTGATGGTAAGCAGTCTCCGTAGCCTATAGATGCCGGCAACTTCAGAGGAGTTACATGCGCGTTGCCGACCCTAACACTCCGCACCCTCTGAGCTCTACAACACTATGAGTAGGGTCTAGTGTTATTTCGCTGCGGTGTTCTGTAAAGTGAAGGTGCTTCCCCAGTTGGGCTATGCCCTAGATCTGGTGCTGTGCCCTACCACACAAAGCGAGATGACATTCACAATGCCCGTACCCCTCTTTTGGACGTAATTTAAGGACATAAGTTCGGGCCCGTGGTATTACATATTTATTAAAAAAATACACATGGGTTTAATTAGTGCTTTAAAGCATATGGTTTAGACATAGGGTTAGTGGGTTACTGATACGGGACAATGGGGTAGTAACGGCGTTACAAGGGGGGGGGGGGCAAATACGTATTCAGGGATAATTGTGACCATTTATATAGGTATTTTGCAGAGGTATATTGATATCGTATATCAAAAATGGGACGCGATACTTAAATACGGTGACAGTCCCGTATATACGGCAACCCTATTTAGACATAATTTACCAAATCGTCCCGAGTAACAATAACGATTTCGGACAAATATTACAAGATTGTACGGTTTGCGAACAAGACGATATTACACGAAAAATCGTACTATGCAAACCGTAATTACACATGATTCGTAAAGCGAAACATCTGGGCATAGTTTAATCATTTATTTTAGTCAAAAAAAGGTTTGGATCTGTGCATGGTGGCCCTTTAGTGAATATGGCATGTTGCTTATGACAACTCCGACTTTGATATCCAATATATCTATCATTGAGCATTTCTATCGACCTGCTCTAGCGATATTTGAACACCATGAATGTCCGTTAGGCTTTGGTTTTTGGCTGATTGTTTATTGTTGATTGCTCCGCTTTCATCAGAAATTGACGGGAATCCATAATGTTGCAAAGAAATCGTTTTATGAACAATTCACCACATTTATTCTGCAGATGCTCAATTGAGGAATTATGAAGAGAAAAACGACACTTAGATAACGTGTTTAGGTAGCAGATAAATTTTTTGTTTCTTTCATACCAAGGAGTCGGTGAAATAGTCTCAAATGAAGCTCGATAGGTTTGTCCAAGATTGGTTGACTAGACGATATTTATAGCAATTTTGGACACGAGGGTGGTAATTCCCGACAGCCGCAGGCTGGAGCGAATTAAAGACCCGAGTTTGCAATATCCTTACCCCCGGAGTTACACAATGTTTTTCATCACACTTGCGAAGGAAATACTAAATTTTAAGCGAAATAATTCTTAACCTTTTGAACGCCACACCTATCGTACGCGGCGCGTAATCGTGAACCTTGTCGGTACGCATGAAGGTTGATATTGGGCTGTAGCCGCGCGCGTCATATGACGTCATATGACGTCTTTGGCGGTCAAAAGGTTAAATACGGTGACATATCAAAGATTTTGTAATTTCTTGGCAGGTGAGGCATCGAAGGCACAGACCTATTCGGCATTCAGCTACGATTGAAAAATATGTAAAAATATTTTAAACCGCTGTTAAATTAATCAAATTAAATTATTTTAAACATAAAGAAAAATTTTAAATTACGAGTATAAACGACAGTATTTTAAAAGTAAAACTCATTTATGCTACTTGGTTTGTATGAATAAGTGACATAATTTTTAAAAAAAGCTATAGCGCCCTAGGGAGTTATAGTTTTTTTTTACGATTCATAACTCCCGCGGGAACAAAATAGGCCTTTGTCCTTCAGCACACCTGCATGAAATAAGATCTTTTTCGAGCAAGTGCAAGTATGGTGCAAATGTCCCTTAGCAGTTGCACCAAACCTGCCAACGTATAACGTTCGTTAATAGTAATTTATGTGACTGCTACATATAAAAGGCATTAAAATACACGAGTGTGGGCTTAAGAAACTAACGAAGTGAGTTTCTTTAAAGGATCACACGAGTGCTTTAATGCCTAATATGTTTTTTTTTTTTTTTCCACACATACAATTATCATTACAGGCTGAACCCAATGCGATAATGTAGCAACAAATTAAATATACAAACAAACAAAAAACAAGTACCTATATCTAACAACTAAATTTTTAACCTACATACTACCTATTAAATATAACAAAGAGTTAATACAGCTACTTTTGTGAATTCACTCATCGTACATGAAAATAGGTCTATATGTGTGGCTATGATGTTCAGGGTACGCACGGCGCGTGTCTTCGGCGCCTCGCGCAGCAACTTGGTGCGCCCGCGCGGCGCGGCCAGCAGCCCGGGCTGACGGCGCGCCACACAAGAGCGCGGAACACAAATACCCACCGACCCCAATATATCCGCATTGTATATCTTTCCCCTAAGCAGTTTAAAGATATATGTAACGAGTGCTAGCTCCCTTCTGACTTTCAACTGATTGTATCCGACCATGCCTAAAATAAACAATGCCGGATACATCAGCGGATAAAACGGGTATACGCCGTATTGCCTCATATACATATACCTAATAAACTTATTCTGTATCCGCTCTAACATAAAAATATACTTTGCTTCGTGTGGAGCCCATATTTCAGCATTGTATTCTAGCTAGCTCCTGACCAACGCATTATACAAAGATGTTATAGCCTTCATATTTGTGAATCCATTAGCCATCCTTAGTACAAAACCTAGATTCCTGAATGCTTTTTTACAAATGTTCGAAATGTGCTTTCGAAACGTTAACTCAGTGTTAAAACTAACTCCTAGATTCCTTACTTCTGTGACTAATCATTAAATCTCCATCTACCTTATAACTGTTTTGAATGGGAGTACGTGCCCGAGAGAAAGAGATAGTCATACATTTCTTGGTATTAAACTGTAAAAGATTTTTCTGGCTCCACTGTACGACTCTGTCGATATCCGCCTGCAACGTTTTACAGTCATCACCACTATTTACGGCCAGAGACAACTTAAGATCATCCGCGAATAATAAACACTTAGCGTCTTTTACTGTTTTAGGCAAGTCGTTTATCATTAATAAAAATTCGAGAGGCCCTAAATTGCTACCCTGACTCACGCCTGATCTAGTAAAATAAGGTTTCGACCTGTGCCCTTCATATTCTACATATTGCTGTCTATCCCTCATATAGTCTGCAAAAAAATTAAGTAAGTGTGGGGTAAAACCGAAGCCTGCCAACTTTGACAACAACACGTCGTTATCAACGAGATCGAAAGCTTTTTTAAAGTCAAAGTAAGCAGTATCGGTTTGACCCCCGCTATCTACTATAGGTATTATCTGCGCTACGTGACTCAGAAGATTGCTGGCCGTACTTCGTGTCGGACGAAACCCGTGTTGCGCATCCGCGAGCTGCGCGCTCACCTGCTCATATACTCGTTTGTGAATAGCCGATTCAAATACCTTTGCCGGTGTCGACAGAACCGCCACCGGTATATAATCCTCTGTCTTATCTCCAGATCCACCTTTCGGTACCGGTATCACTCGAGTAATTTTCCAAATTTCTGGGAATACTTCTAGCTTAAGACAGAGGTTAAAGATGTGCAATAGCGGCTCCACCAGCACCATTCTACAGTCCCTAAATACGTACGAGGGAATACCATCCGGGCCAGAGGATTTTTTTGGCTTAAGTTGTTTAAGGGCTCGCCGCACGTCCTGTAAATCTAGCCTGTCAACATGAACCCGCGCCGCGCTGTTCTCAGTGCCCGCTGCCACTATTGCGGCGCTAACCTCCAACTTTGGCTTCTCCACGCTGTATACGGAGTGGAAAAACCTAGCAAATTCAGTACTTAGTACTTACGTGTACTATGTACAGTTACATACTACGAATAACTACACACATATAAACTTTCTATAATATATTCACTTACCTAAATTACAGCCAACGTTTGGGCATCGTTGCACTCTTGGCGGAACTCGCGGATATATAGTGGCGTCACCGAAATATTCTTATCGCTCAATTTTACACGAAACTTTTGCTATAGTTACTTTAAAAAAAACAAGAACAAGCAATTACAACATTATCACAGATAAAAAAATGGTTCTAAGAAAACAGTTTATTGTAATGTTGGCCATTATTTACGGATTTTGAAGGCACCATAGAGGGTTTATGATGTGTGTAGATAAAATTTGTTATTTAAGAAATAAGTTAGGGGACTGATCATTATCAGTTACAGTTACATTACTTTGGTTGGTGCAAATGCCCCTAACTACCTAATATCTTGCAGCCACATCAAATCCACCGAAGATATAAGCTCCGGCTACTCCAGCGCGGACAACTCGGCGTCGCTCACGCGCGCCGGCTCGGTGGGCGCCGCGGCGCGCGCCCGCGCGCGGACCACGCGGACGGCCGTCACCGCCATCAAGCGGCCACAGGCTGCCGAGGTCTGGTAACTGTTTTAATGCTCATGTTACGGCAGACTTCACGTTGGAGAACAAAACAGTTTTTTGCACTTTAGTGTCCTTCTAAGGTTGCTATTCCACCTGTCCAATTTCATTGCATCTCAATCTCTCATTGAGAAAAATGTGAGACGCAGGTATCAAGAAATTGGACAGGTGGAATACCATCCTTAGCTAACTTTGCATCGACTCGAATAACATCACGTCAACGTGATATTCTCATAGAAATTTGCCAGGAATTATGACACTATGACATTGCAAATGCTGTGTAAAGTTAGCTTGGTCCGACTCCAGAACTGTCTCGCTCTCAAATCGGAACGGCGCGCGGATCGGCATCCAGTGTAAAGATCGCCTGAAATCGCAGGCGCGGTTATGCTATTCATTATTTTGAAATCTGTATAAATAGTGGGAGCGATTCGTGCAGTAACAATATCAAACGGTTACTGCAATGAGAACGGGTAGGATTTTAATGACATTTCTGTACAACGTGAAACTTTTTTATAGCCCTTTAGTGTACTTTCCAATTGTTTCACAGAATTACTTGGAAGTATAAAAAATACATAAGTACATATAGTATCATTTGCATCAAGTTACTTAGAACCGTTTGAATCCACCGGATCGAAAACCCTTTTTCAGTAAGACCAAGTAAATGAAGTGTTAAAAAAGTAAAAAATAGTTCTGTCATTAGTAAAATAATCACTTTGATCAAACCAGCTTAGTCACTTCTGCTTCTGCCTGTATGTGAAGTTCACAAACATGTATGTATGTGAACAAGGACAGAACAGAATGATATAGGCATGGCATAAGCATATAACGAAGTTCAGATTATCGATGTTCGCAACTTCGCAGTAGGACCTCTGTTACGGCAATAGGTAATTTGTTTTGCCCATTGATGTCAACGGAGCGCAGGATATTTTAGGGTTATGGGCTATATTTTACAATTTGTAATTTGTAAGCGATATCATAACAAAGTTTGCAGTGCGCAACTGCCATTATGTATTGTACGCGTCCTTATAAACAACACATAAGGCAGATAAAATATAGTTATAGGCACTAGAGTTAAAGTCACACACACAAGAACAAAATTAGTATTCATTTTTCGTACTAATAACATAGTGCAAGATGACCAAAATTTCTTCAAGGTTTTTTTTATTTATTTTTAAATTTTAAAATCGTGCGATTAAGTCACATTCTCTCAGTCATTCATTCAATACTGTTGTTGCGATTAGTACTCTGTGTAGCTGTGTGTGTAATCAAATCATTCACCTGAACTCTCTTAGCGATACCTGTACCTATGTTTAAAATTAATGCGAGAATATTCCTTATCAAAAACATCTGTTAACGAATAAACTGCAATTTGAAAACTTGTTTTAAATTATTTACACAATATAACTTTTAGATATCGTAGTAATAAAATATAAATCTAATGCTTAAATGTAACCGGAGCTTGTCTTCGTGAGGTATAAGACATATATGTTACTTGACAATATTTTTTAAGATAGATGGGTTGGTAATGGGTATATTGAGTTGTCTTTGCAACCATAAAAGTGTTTTTTTTTCTTAAATATTAAATAAATCCATACATTAAATTTTTGTACAAAGACTACTCATTGTAACGGCGCAGTGTAGAATTGGTGCTGGATATAATAACTTATTTATAATATGTTATTTATATGCCACATGTGGTGATTGGCTAACAGTGAAATAAAATTCATAATTTTGAAATTTCATTAATTATTTATCTGGTCGTAGTTACTAAAGAAAGGACGCTTAGCACGAGGAATTTCGTACACTAACCCGACTGTTCCAATCTCTATCGCATTACACTTTATTGCTATCCCGCCCATGATACTGGCTGTCGATGTAACTGTGCGAGCGTGACAGCGATATAACTATAAGCGGGCGGGTCAATGTACAAAAATCCTTGCGGTAAGCGGCCTATCTTTAGCTATAGTGGGACACCTTGGTTCTGCTAGCGTGTAAACGAAAATTGTTCTTGAGACATTTGTTTTCTACCTATACTTATAAACTAGGAGCAATCAGGGATGCTTAACAATGGTTTTATTATATATTAATCTTATTTAACTTGTTGTCTGCGTGGTAGAGTTAAAATGTGGTGTTACGATACGAAATATGAAGACATCGTTCCTTGATTGACTAATTAATCTGTAGGTAATTAAGTATTATTTGGCGGAATTTACATATACTCTGTACTTTAGGTATTTAAAAAAAGGTTAACAAAATCTACCCTCAAATGGCACATTAAGCCAGTCGAGGGTAAATGAAAACATTACATGAACAAATAATGTAGGTTAAAGTCAGGTCGTTCAGTGACAGATCCAGGCGGTTTGGTTAACCAATAAATATTATAACTACCCGAAATTTTACAAATTGTTTGTTTACTTTTATTTAAATACCTAAAGATACAGAGTATAGTTTAGAACCTATATGTTTTTAGTTTGTTGTGTGCATGTTTTCTGTTTATTCTTACCTAAAATTAATTTATTTCTTAAATATTTCTCTACAATTTTTTATAAGTCTGTTTATGCATTTACTAGATTATTTCTTCGTTTCTTATTATTATACTTGATATAGACTTAAGTTTTTATTTAAATTAAAGGACAACGAAGTATTCATCGAGGAGCTTCAAGACGACGATAGTTTTGAATATGCGAATATGCCCCCCTTAGTCAATCTCCCGTCTCACCTTTTCCTCTCCCATACTGATCCTCCCTTTATATATCAATACGTAGGAGATGAAGTCAAAATAATACAAGTCTTAGGAAATTATCCTCTAGGTACAAATTTTAATGAAAATAAAATGAATAAGAGGGACCCAAATGAAAATATTATTTACGAAAACTCAGAAAAGAACCTTTCGCCAGACAGAGAACCTCACGAAATTTTTGAAAACGCAGAGGAGGATATAGACACCATCGAAGCAGTCAAAACAACTAAAAGTGAGGAGTTAACTGCCACTGCAAATGACGACAATAACAATAAAATTAACGAGTTATCAAATAAAGATCAAAATGTGATGGGTTGTAAAAAGACAGATGTTGAAGCAAAACCTGAGGAAACACTAGACGAAAAGAAACATATTACAAACGCTCTTAAAGATGAAATAAATATACCCAAAGATAAAACGAATGTATCTAAACATGAAACTATTGTACCTAAAGGTGAAACTAATGCATCTGAAGATGAAAAGAATGTAGCTAAAGGTGAAAGTAATGTACTCAAAGTTGAAACGAATGTATCTAAAGATGAAAATAATATACCTAAAGGGGAAACTAATGCATCTAAAGATGAAATTAAAGAGTCTAAAGATCAAATTTGTACATCTAAAGAGGAAAAAGCTGATTCTACTAGCCTAGATACATCCGCTTATGAGAATGATTCCGCAGAAAGCGACGACGAAGCTTCTTTCGGGACACCAGAGGACTCTCCTAGGAGTAAACGTAAATCTAAATCACCTAAAGGTAAATATGGGAAATGTAGGGCACCCCCACCACCACCTAAAGCAGATAATACAAAAGGAACATCTGAAACCCTAAAGAGTGGTAAAGGAACGGGTAGCTCAATCGGCACAACTTCGCTAGAAAGCCTGAATGACATGCTGAGCAATTTACCAAATAAACCTCTTAAAGAAACTAGTTCACATCAAACTTTGCATGTTGTTAATCCAATAGCGGAAAAAAAGAGACGTCACAAATCTAAATCACCCAACAAAATCCCTAAGGGGAATAGTTCGGGAATTGGCAAATTATTACAACTGCCAAGCAAATTAGCATTCTGGCATAAGAGTGACGATAAATCTAAAACCGACTCTACATCAATGTCATCGAGGTCCCGGTCGCATAGCAGAAGGTCATCTGGAAATGACCAACAAACTGATTTTCAAAGCTATATTGACATAAATACACCATTCGATACACCGAAAGAGGATGCGCAGTCTATCGCTGATGACCAAGTTAGTTTTGTTGACGCTGCCGACTTTGAAAGCGAAGTCATATCGCATGACATTATGGAAAAGAGTGATGCTTTACAAAAGTTGATCGAAGCGAAAATTGAGAGCCACCCAGAATATAAGTTTGTTTCGTTGCACGATGATATTCCTACTGCATCGAAAAGTACAGATGTCTGAAGCCTTCCTCTATCCTATTTTCTCGTTGCAGCAGCGCGACCGGAACGTATGTTTCATTATCGTATTGTTTTTATTTGTTGCATGGCGAGAGCGCTACCAAATACCAAAATGACTGGCTGGTACTGTTATAAATTAATGAGTTATAACATACTTAAACTGTATTGAGTGTTATTTTTATCTAAGTATTTATTTAGCGTGCGGTGTCGTATTTGATGTGTATTTATTTGATACTAACACTGGTGTGAATTATTAACAGTATCTGCTCTCACAGGTTTCGAATTAACTAAGCTTACCGTGCGCAAAAAACGATAATGATATAATTTTAATGAGTTGCTTAGTTAGTTCGAAATTAAACATATATCGTATTTTGTATTTGTTCATATATATGCCATGCTTCTATATGTAGTAAAGAACTAATTGGTTAACTTGTAAATTGGTTAGGAAATACCGCTTATATTAATTCGTTTATTTCTGGACAAATTTAAAATCAGTTCCACATAGCAATTCCTATGTTATTGTAATATGACAATACGTTGAGATTTTAGCTGGAATAAATGGGCAGATGCCAGTTCGAATAAAAAAATTAGTTAAATATATTTTGAAAGAAGTTTGAAAGTCAGATGGCAGTCTCTTTCGTACTAGAGCCTACGCCAATTCTAGGGATTAGTTGCCAAACGGGGACCCAGGGCTCCCATGAGCCGTGGCAAAAATGCCGGGATGAAGAAGAAGACTTTGAAAGAAAGAAAAATTCAATAAAAACGTAGGTACAATCAGCATCAATTTGTACACAAACATTACATAGAATGTAGCCAAATTTCCACATAGGTACCTTTGTAATTGTAACCCTTTGGTCACAAAGAAAATATTAAGCCTAGGACGTGTTGCGATATTTGACAGTTTTGTGACTGACTGTACCTATTTAAAATTAGAATTCTGCCGGAATGCCCTTTTAGTCTAGCTATAATCGTAAACACTAAGGGTTCCTAGTTGACTAAAAAATCCTAAAAAGCCGACTTTAGTATCAACACTTACCTCCATCTCCATAAAAATGTTACTCGTCTCTGTTACGTGGGGCTTCCGCTTTGTTATTTTTCAATTTATTTCTCTATTTCCAGGCAATGCTGACGGCTTCTTCTACCATACCTCGCACAAAAAAGTCCAATAAAAGGAAAACGCAATAGACACGACACCTAGTAAACTTCGTACTTTGTTGACTGGCTATAGTCTGGTTATTATGAGCTCTCTTTACATACAGGAAACCGTCTGTTTTAAATTTCGTGTCTTAGCTATTTTATTGCTTAGCAAGTTTAAATCGTAGAAACACAATGCTTGCATACTAGAAAGTATGCGAGCTCTGTGATTTGTGTTCTTCCAAACTTAGTGAATTATATTATTTCTTGATGCTTACATTTTTAAATAGGTTAATATGTAGACTTAATTCAACCGAGATATAAACCGTGATTCGTTTTTATATTGTTTTTGAGCTCCCGATATTTCGACGCAGTTACATGCATCTTGTTAACGGTTAACTGGAGATAGCGGGTAAGTTCGACCGCGCTCGAAACAAACAATATAAAAGGTAATCACGGTTTATATCCCGGTCGATTTAAGTCTAGTGAAAGTAACCGTGAATCATTCTAAACTGTTACGTTAATATGTAATACTTAAATAAATAGAGCTATATGTCGTGCTTTTCGGTTTCGACTCAAAATTGTTAGTTTATTATTAAACATTACTAATACTATTCGTATATTGGAAGTCCGTGAGCTGTTAGAAGTCCAATCGACGGGGTTTTCCAGAGAGACGTCAAAAATTCGACCCGTATCATGTCATGTCATGCCGTGTCATGGACTTTTAACATCTTATGGATTGTAGGTATGTTTGCTGTATTACATTAAATATTTTTTGCGGACGCACATTAAATAATAAGTTTGAAACGGCACCAAAAATTCTAGTGAAAGTATGCTCAACACGATGCAAGTATTCATTTAAGCATGAAATGCACTGTACAGATTTATTTATGAGAACTTAATTCTCAATAATATTGGTTATTAGTATTTCTAATTACTTCATTAGATGAATTATTTCTAAATTAAATTAACGCCATAATCAAGGATTACACCGGAGACTGGCGATTATAATTTTAGCCAAAATTTGCCAAATGTGAAACATTAAACGACTCGACAATTACTAAAGGGATAATGCTTGTTGTTGTTATATCTATTAGTATTTAATGCATATTGCAAAGAAATGACTAGTCTGCCGTTAATGCGAAATAGATGTGCTAAGTCAAAAAAGAATAGGTGGCGCTGGCGTCGGAATATGGGGTATTACTGCAATGTTATGCCGCCAGAGAACGGCACTATCACATATTATAAACCATAGAGTAACTTGTACATACTATTATAATTTTTATTATTATTTTTTGGCAAAATGCACATTGATGCATCAAAGCGGTTTGTTTACAGAGGCCTACCGCGAAACACGAAATTTCGTTATCTGCCTCATTATCGCTCGTATATGCAAGAGTGATAAAGAATCTTCGATTTTCATGTTTCGTGGTAGGCCCTCAGTATGTACTGGTGGCGCCCCCTACGCAGTTTTGCGTAATATCCCCTATTGAGGCATCGCTTAGGTGGCGCCGAAATCTTAGTTTGAGATTTAAAACAAAAAGCATCGGCGCGGTCTAGTGAAACTTCTACTTAAGAGGCTGTCAATACCTAAAGCGCGCACACTGTCTATTTGTATCGGAGTAAATGAGATAGCACTGTCGCATGTTACTGGGCCTGGGCAAGGGAATAATAAGAAAAATATTTAAATAAAAAAAAGTGGATTATTAGTGTAATATTTAACTCGACCACGGTTTAGATATAAATGTTTTGAAATTGTGATTTTAATTGCAGACCCATAAGTCAAAACAATAAAGACATAAAACCGTTTAATTGTGATTTTAAGACCAATCTTTGCAATTATTTTCTATCGAGCCGATTTCGTTCAATCGTGTATCGAGTACGACCACGGTCTTTGAAATATAATTAATATGAACATATATTTTTCTTACTTGACTAAAACAAATAGTCTTTCTTAAAAAACTGTTTAAGTAACATCAATTTCAAGGACATTGGGTGTTGACAGCCTCTTAATGCAACGATTGTTTATTCTTATTCGACTTCGCACGTCCGTAGTAATAATCTCATAAAGGTCCTCACAAGACTTAGCAATCGTAGCATCTTACTCGAGTGATGCAGGGTGTGTGTGAAGGGATTGTATTAATATCATTATCGACTGTAAAGTTTGAGGTACGGACTGTGGTTGTACTCGTTATGTGATATAATAGCCATTGATGTTTGTGATGATGAACTATGATTCTGGGAGGCTCGACGTTACGAGGTGGTATAACATGAAATTAATGATGATTTACGAACGCCCGTTCCTTGGAAGCCTTTACTGCAAAACGGAAGTCTCTTTTTAACTCCTTTTATTAGAAAGAGATTTCTACTTGGACTATGTTTTCTTGAAACGGGAACTGGGGCCCATAACAGGCATGTTACGAGTTTTGTAGAACAAATGAGGTATCATGGCAACTTATTGTAAATGATTAAATGACCAGAAGATAAAGATGATTTGGAAACGCTAAACTTGTAGTACTAGACTCGTACTTTTCATTGTGGGCTCTTGGAATACTGACTCTTCGTTTAGTTACATCAAGATTCTATGTAACTCAGAAACTTATATCCTTATTGAACACTGTAAATATATAGCAAAGTACTATGCGTAATACACTGATTTAGGGGTAATTTTATAGAATTTAGCTGTTGAATGGAAAACTATTGTCGTGCATAATACTATCCTGAATAATGTTTGTGCATGTTGGTAGGTACTCAAAATTCAGTATTTCTTTAAAATGGTCAAGTTCCTAGGAAATTAAGTATGTGTTAAATATAATTTTTCTTCTTCCTGGATACATGTATGTGTATGTACATAATGTTGGAGGGTGTAAAGCTGTTTGTTATTGGCACCCTTACTGTAATCTAAACGGTTTCATGTTATTTAAACAAAATATTAGTGTCAATATAAAAAAAAAAAACTAGGCACTAGTGATTGGTATTTGGGTGCCAATGAAAGCTAGACTTATCCTACTCTATGATAATAATGACTTTACCGTGCTATCATTTGCTAAACTGCATTTGTACTCATTTTCAAGTTACCTTGTAATTATTTTACCTGTTACTATTACATGTTTTATTAGTTGACTGAGTCACAATTTTACATGAGTCCTGTTTGAGTTTATTGAAATAAATTACGACTGTAAGTTTTATAATTTTATTTTAACCTCAGAAAAAGTTACATGCCTATTAGAACTTATCACAGTCAAACAAGTATTCATGGCATCAGAAAAGTAGTTTTAGTAGACTTGGTACCAGTACCATACATTCAGTATAGGCATTTGTGGGTGGATATAGCACAACAAAATGTATCATATCAACAGCATCAACACCATCTAGTAAAACTACTACATTGATGCTATGAATTATTGTTAAAAATTGCATTTTATCTGAGGCTGTGAGCTGTTACTACTATTATACATTAGAAGCACTTCTGTGTCTCAGAGTATCGAAAATATATTTCCCATGATCCAAATCATAAGCATTGTTGATTAACTGATTTTCCAATAAATTCAATGATGTATCATCCCAACACTTGATCCAATATAGTAAGGAGAATATCTTATAGTAACTTGTAGGGTTCACACTGTCAGATACAGAAATGTTTGGTAGGTTTTCAATAATTTTTAGCAGTTTTGGTTTAACTACTGAATTGAAGATTGTGTTATTAGCAACAGCAAACATGTTTAGGATATCAACAACTTGCACAGTCACTGAATCCTCAAGTAAAATATCGGGCAAGTTCTTGAGCCACATGTCATAAGCATCACTTGCATGAAAATGAGCCAATTTATCACTCAGTGCTATTTTACAGAGAAGAGAAAAGATCTTCTGTCTAAATTGACTTGGCAGATTTTTGTTAAAGTATGCCCATATTACTTTTCTCAATAGAGCATCCATGACAGAAAGTGTTCTAGTCCAATTATTTACGTCATTGGAGAATACAATATCTAAAATCTTAATTAGGAGATCACTTACGGCTTCTTCAACATTCTCATTAAATATCTTTTCCATATAGTTGAGTACTGAACTAATTTCCTTGCTCTGATTTTTTATATGCACATTTGGATTGAGAGCAATAAACATTTGGCAAATGAGTAAGTTTTCAATAATTAACTTAGGATCTGTAATAAAATCTTCATAATGTGAGTTGGGTTGGTTCCCTCTCTGTTGTCTTGACCTTATGTTTGTTGCAAATGGGTAAGGTTGCACAAAGTGTTGACTGAAAGGCTTGCGGTAATTCTGCCTAAAGAGGTTTTCAATGTTAGAGTGAGGATTCTTCTTATTAAGGTATTGGACTAGGTCCCACAATAATGTTACCACTTCAAGGATGCGCTTTAGTAACCCTGCTGAGTCCTCACTCACTAGTGTTTCAATATTCTTGCCTGGGTTAGCACTGGCACATACTTCTACCCAAGCTTCAAAAAGCAATGGCATTAACATTTCAATATATTTGATGAATTTCTCAGCCTCATCAATTGATGCATCTTGTGTATTCTTAGCTGAAAATGATGACACATGACATACAGCTGTGTAACTATGATTGTATAAGGAGTAGTGATTCATCTTTGAACTGTCAAAAAATTTAGTGTTTGCTGTAAGTTCCTTGTTAACCACATTGATTTTGTTGTGTTCCACATACTTCCTTAGAAAATCTTGCAGCCGGTGTAATACTTTAACTCTCCATTTTACACTAGTTATTTGGCTGTTCAAATTGACAGTCAGTGTTCTTCCTGGCTTTGAATCTACCCTTAATTTGGAAATCATATCTAAAAAATTTGGAATGATCCTGTGGAAATCCTTTGCTACATTTTCAGAACAGCAAATGAGAAGTATATCAAGAAACAGTAGGGAATCCTCTTGAATCCTGTTGTCTATGTGTGTCATGGCACTCCTGAGGTAAGTGGACAGAATATCAAAGAAAGGTTCTGTTTTTTCTACAGTTACATTAGAAAGTATCAAATGTAGCACCTTCAAAGCCTCTCTGCGAACCTGAAAAAAATATTAGCATTTTTAATTGCAATAAAAGTATCTTGGTGCCTGAGCTTTGTAAAAAGGAAATTAAATGTTATTTTCTACTGTGCCCAAAAAGCGCTAGAGGAACTTCACTAACAAAGTCCCCTGGTCTCTGTCTGTGTGTTTGTATGCTTGCTATAAACTCAAAAACTTTGGAATGGATTTTCATGTGGTTTTCACCTATCAATAGAGTGATTATTGAGGAAGGTTTAGGTATATAATTTGCGAAGGTTTTGTCTAACCCGTGAGAGGCCGGGGGATTGCTAGTTTATTTATAGAAAGAAATTTTAACTTGGTTTAATATGATGATGAAATACTTACAACTGCTTCAATATTAAGTACCAATGGAGCCACTCCATTAATGAGCTGGCCCAGGTTGTCTTCCAACACATTCACATGACCGCTTATCAGTTCCTTTATACCTTCTAGGGCATCTTTACAGGATTGAGTGTTAAAGTGGTTTAATCTTGACAAGAGCTCTTTCGCGTTCAGCTTCCGAGCAGACAAAGCTTCGTTGTCACCATGCTGTTTCAGTTGCTCTTTAATTACGATCTGTTTTACTTTAAAATTTGTCTTGGTTACGTTCGTACCCCTTGGCAAGTCTTTCTTCTTAGCTTGCTTATTCTTTAACTTGGTTTTCGATTTCTCAGATTTAAGAAACTTCTGATATCTTGTCGCGCCTGTTTGTGGCATTTTAAATACTTTTTGTATTACTTAAATAGTAATTACAGTAAAGAAATACTTGGCGCTCACATTGAAAAATAACCTCAATAAATATGAACTAGAAGTGAACTAAAGCGACAAGCGATCTGTCAGTCATTGACACTGACTTTGACAGAAGGAGTAGTAATAGGGTTGTTTCCATCTACAAATCTTAGGGCAGAATTGTGTCCTAATAAATTCTTTTGGATTATAAGAACATGTTAAACTACTTTTAGGGGACGTGTAATGACCATATTTTTATAAATATTGAATTTAAAATATCTTTTGGCACACGTCACGTGACCAAACTCGAAACGTCATTGAAGATTCTGATGGCGTCACAACTCTATAGGCGATAAACAACAAATGACAAATGTCAGTTGACAGTTCATATCTTGTACGTGTGTATGTAGTTATGTGTCAAACCGTAAACTGTGACGTCACACAATTTTCAAAGAGCGTTTTGGGCGTGAAAACATCTGTCAAAATATATTTTGTTAATTTAACATATTTAAAGCCGTTTTTAGTATAAAAGTTGAATTTTAGGGCAACTTTTATTTAATATAGAACGTAATACAAGCGTTTCAAAAAATTGGAAACGACCCTATTGTTAACAAATTGTAGGATTATAATTGTAGGATTGCTTTCAAGTAGGATCCCTTTTATAAATGATCGTTTCTATCAAAGAGAATAGAGGGTCCTTTTTTTCTTAGACTTTATATATATCTTATACGAAGTTATATAAATCTTTGATTTCTATGAAAGAAGATTATTAAAGGCCTTTGCACATCCTCGCAGAGTGCCCTAGCCTAATGCGCACTCATGACTCAATCCTGGGCAGACACATATTACGTCTGGAGGAGTTAAGGTCTCTCGAGATCAAGAGGATCCTGCAGCTGTTTGAAGTTGCAGGTTTGCATCGAGAGTTGTAGTAGGTGGCGATCACAATAGATCAGGAATGGTCGCAGTGATATTTAGGGTGTAGAGCCTTACATGGCCCCCAAACAAAGAAGAAGAAGAAGAAAGGCCAGTTTAAATGGGTCTGATGAAATTATCCAAATTATTCACTCACCGACGATTCACCGTCCTCACCGATCCCTCTTGATTCGATTGTAAAGGGCCCTCCACACTCGTGCGCGAAGTGAGGCGCGAAGCCGCGAACGCGACTGTGGAGGGCCCTCGCGTCGATTTCGCAGATTGTTCACGCCTTCGCGCCTTTTCCCAGTTTTTTGTCGGTATTTGGCCCACGTCAAAGAAGACGCGAAGCGCGAACTTGCAAGACTCCACACTCGCGATCGCTTCGCGCCGCGATTCGCTCACGAGTCGGTTAATCTGTAAACTGTCATAGCCTTCTATGGCGGCTACTTGGTTATTGGGTGCGAACTTGATCAACCAAAAATCAATTTGATAGTTCCCAATTTGAATCAGTGCCTTGCCGCAAACTAAATCCGATCAGCTGACGCTTCGGCGCCATCTTGCCGCGAACCAAACTGCGAAATCGCCGTGAAGTTGTGCGAGTGTGGAGTCTACGTCAACGTCGCGGTATGTTCGCTCCGCGAAGTCGCGTCGCGATTCATGCGCATAGTCTGGAGGGGACTTAAGAATGGGATCGATAAAAATTGAAGGTTCCGTCCAAAAATATCAAGTATAATCGCTAGTAAAGTCTGTTCGGAAAAAGAAGAGTCGTGGAATGTTTGGGCCCCATGCATTCCACGGCACTTCTCTTTCCGAATTGAGGGCCTACCGCGAACCACGTTCGACGTGTTGCTTCTCTATTGCACTTGTAAATTCGTAGCTAAGTGTGCCAGGGAGGCAACACGTCGAGCCAAGTTTGGCCGGGCATTACATTACATAAGTGTGAAAAATAAGGCAGTATGGCTTAGTGCTTTAGCCTGTCCGAAAGAAAAAAAAAAGTGTCTAAACTGTCAAAATCGTGAAATCCTCACATCAAAAGTCAAATACACGTGGTTTTACCAGTTGTAGTTGTTTAGCTTAATTTTGTTGCATTAATTCGCCTTCGTGAAGTAAAACACAATCAACATGAAGATAAAAAAGCAGCATCGTAAAAAGAAGTACCTTCACAAACTCAATCGCAAAAGAATGCATCTTAAACAACGCAGTACTGGTCAAGTAAATTGGTATGATTTTCTTGTTTATGTTTCCTACGGCGGCCATTTATTTTAGGACAGTTAATGAAATAGATTTTGATATTTGCAGTAAAACCCTTAAGGAAGCCTGGGACATGAAAAAGTCGACACTTCGTAATCTTAAAGAGATGGGACTTGCGAATGATCCTAACAAAGCGATTAAAATTCCGAATTACAAGCAAGAACAGTTAAAACGGGCTAAAAAAATTGTCAACCAGGAGGAATCGTCGGAATCGGAAGATGATACTGAAGAGAAGACAATTCCTAAAAAAGAAGTTGTGGAACGGTTAGAAAAAGAAGCCCGAGCACCAAGGGAAAGAAGATTCATGTGAGTGTACACAAACACATTGATCTATTCGTTATTATGTTCCTTGAAAGTAAAAAGAGTTCTTTTAAATAATGAAGTATAGCTTAAATCAATCAGTACTTGTATTATGAAGGACTTCTGCATTTATGTTATTATGCATCCTTTTTAGATTAACTCAAGGGCACTGCATTTGACATCCATTTGGAAACTGTGATATTAGAGAATATGTGAATAGTAAGGTTACAAACAATATTTTTGTATCCTTATTTATTCAAAGATCAGTTCACATTAGCCCCTAATAGGGAAACCGTCTATTACTGGCCACCTTGTACTAAAATGTCTCAAATAAGAATTATATTTATTTATTTACACAATTCAAGTAAACTAAATAACTATCGTTCTGATGATTAACATAGATTGTGTGATTATTAAACAGAATCCCTTTTAGTATAAGGTGGCCAGTAATAGACCGTTTAACCTACTATTTAAATAGTGATTATGCTAGGCCAGATAGAATGCTAAATTAAGACTAAATTTCAAACTGCAATTAGTGTTGGGAGGAACTTGAGTCTTTTGAGTCTGAATTTAAAGAACTCCACTCCTTTTTATGAGACTCGGCACTTAAATACCTTTTTCCGAGTCTTAAGTCCTGAGGCAAGTCCTTTATGGAGTCTTTTTTTAAAGTAACTCAAAAGGACTAGAGGCTCCGAATAAATTTTATAGGTTTTAACTGTAAATAAATTATGCGTTATTGTATGATTTGTGTACCTAATCCACAAATGATACTTAAAGACAATGCATTACAAAATTTTGCAAACAAAAAAAATTAGAGTTCTTTGAAAAGGACAAGAAAGGTTCTTTAACAAGTTAAAAAGAACTTGAGTTTAGACTTAATTTAAGAGTCTGTAAAACTGATTCAAGTTTTAAAGCAGAGGACTCAAACAACTCAAGTCTTAACCAACACTAACTGGAATAGTTTACCATTGACTGTTAGCCAAATTTTTGCCCACAATATTGTCATTCATTAACACACTATATTTTTTTCTTAAAGGTTACCTAAGGGCCAAGTTGAATACCTCACATATTTATTAGACAAATATGGTCATGATTATAAAGCCATGGCCAGAGACAAGAAAAACTTTTATCAGGAAACCTGGAAGCAAATTCGGGCCAAAATAAAAACATTTATGGGGATCCCAAAACAATATGGAGAATACTTGAAAGCTAGAGGGTTGTTGGACAAAGAGATTGATGAGAAGGAATTGCAGGAACAGGCAAAATCATTGGTTATGGATGATTAGTGAAAATAATAAAAAAAAATAGAAATATACACCTCAATAAGGTTGTGTATACATATTTTTGAGACTATCAATATTTTCAGATGTGACTGTACACCGATCTTTTAAATGCTGACCCTAACTTAATAAGTTACCTATGATGATGTGGTAATAAAGAAAACAAAAAACCTTATCATTATTCATTTAATTAAATGAAATGTTTAATCTTATTTTAAGTTGTTAAGACTAGATTAAGTAAGTTACTTAAATAAAATTATTACATAAAACATAAATCTTCTTATTTTGCAATATTATTAAATTTAAAACTACTGAGTTTGGCATTCATTGGGTATATCCTTCACTGCCTTTACCTTTTTTAATTCTTCAAACCAGTCCTTATCCAAATCCAAAAGCTGTTGGGGCTTCTTATACTGAAATAAGAAGTTGGGATTTATTTATATGCCACCAAAAGCAAGGATAGAAAAACAATGTAACCAGTATAAAGAACCAATAATCATTGAATTCTGAATTTAAATTTAAATTTCCATATGTATTATTACCTTATTACTATTATACTTAACCTATGTTATTAATTCAGCAATGCATTTTGTAATGCTGAAGAATACTATTTAAAACCATACAATTTCACAATCAACCAATGCAACAACATTTTCATCTTTATTAATTTTGTACAAATCGCGGACTTAATACAAGGCATTCTCTGCCCATCAACCATAGGCTAATCACAAATTTAAAAATTGTGTTAGAAGAGAATTTAATTAATATCCATTGCAAATGACTGAAAAATATTAAACTACATATACAATACAATACACAACTAATCTTTATAGATGATTAGCAGTCCTTGACTGTCCATTCCTCCAGAAACTTCCTGTCTAGCACAGCTAAACTGAAATGAACTGTCACCTGCAGTATTACCTTCAAGAAAAGAGCCTGGTTTCATCTTAAAGGGTGGCAACACACTTACAACCCCTCTGGTGTTGCAGGTGTCCATCTCTTACCATGATTTGTCTGCTTGTTTGCCTCCTATATCAAGTTCTGAATTATTATACAAAATTGACTTACCACAATAATAAGTGTGTTAAATTGATGACTAAATTGTATGTTAGCCTGTTCTAAAGGTACATTCAACCTCATCAATTCAGGTACTTGTAGCTTTTTAAAATACTTCTTATTGGTTGTCCGAACTACAATATGTTTCTCCTCATTATTGGCACTAACAGAGTAAGTCTCTATGGGGTATGGCAGGTTTCTAATTCTCCATTCTAGATTGACTCTAGTGTTGCGTCTTGAAACAATTGGCTGAAAAAGATTGTAAGATAAATGTAGTAGCAATTTTGCTGACTACGTTCTGTTTTATATCCACTTTCTCATTCTCAAGGAAAATGCAATTTAGATTTTTCAAAATGAGGATTGTAAATACAGGGCATGGAAGGCCCTTTCATCAGGCACTGGGCAGCAAAGGCATAGCCAGCTGGTGAACATCAGTTGATTATCACCGAGGCCAAGGGGAGGGCAGACGCCGCAGAAGGGCATACATTGTATGTAAAATTTGAGCTCTAGGGGGGACAGCTGCCCCCTGCCTGCCTGTACCTGGCGGCGCCCATGCACCCATGGGGGTGGCCAGATCATATTCTTTATTGTTGTATTAATAACTTGTCCACCCTCTCTGTATATTACATACTACCTATAATAATACACATGCCCCATCCATACATATGCATGGGACCGTATACAATAGGTGATGATACAGAGTGCTTGTTACTTGTATGATAAATAAAAGGTTAGGGAATGTATAAGAAGTAGATTACCAAATATGAACAAAATTATCAGATATCAAAGCATAAAATGAAAGTATTTTACAAATAACACACCTGGTCAGTACTTTCAACAATTTCAGCAGTTTCTATATGAGGCGTAGCCTCAGGAATAGGGTCTCCTATTTCCACATCCCACTTGCCTTCACCGCCAAGCTTGCCTTTTACCTTCCAAGCTCTTCTGAGCAAAACCTGCGTGTCCACATTATATTCTTCTACCATTTCCTTGTCATCTTCGAACTTGTAGTGGATCTTTTTTATCTTATCCTGTTTTAAGCAGCTTTTCTCAGCTCCAAGAAGAGCCTTGTACCAAATAGTGTTTCTGTGCATTTTGGACTTATCAGTGCTATTAAAAATACCTCTTATTCTCTTTTCAAAACTGTTGCAACCAGAATCTTCGGATACTTCGATCAAACAAGATTTTCTTTTCATTGTTTTGTTCCTATAGCAACCATTAAAAACTTTTTGCTGTTTTTAAAATTCAAAAGGCACCATAAGATTTACTAAGAATGCAATTAAAGTAATCAAGTTTTACTATAAGACTTCCAAAGGTCGTAGTGTATTAATACGATTAATATAATTTAAAGTGTAAACAATTTGCAAGGTTATTTCTTTTATATCTTTAATCGTGTTTTCAATGTCACACGCTTGGTAGTCGGTCTGTCATCATGTCGGTAGCTGTTTTAAATATGACTTAAACAATGTAGACATGGAGATATAAAGTGGAGCACACTCTAACTTTTTTTGTTATAGTAAATTGAACCTTATTACTGAGGCAGAAAGGTGTTCTTACCAGATTAGAGAAAACGGTCCACTTGAGATAGCAAAAGTGGGGCGCGGTGTCTCACTCGCACATGTTGCCAATGTTAAAAACATACCATTGTGGTAGTATTTATATTAATATACTACTGAAATTAAATACTTTCTTATACTATTTTAGTGCTATATACAGAGTGCGATTTTCAAATATTTTAAGTAATTTGTAAATAATTATGATGTCAATATTATTAACTGATAAAACCAAGCATGTGGAGATACATAGTGGAGCACACTAACTTTTTTTGTTATAGTAAATTGAACCTTATTACTGACACAGAAAGGTGTTCTTATCAGACGGGGGCGCGGTGTCTCACTCGCACATGTTGCCAATGCCAATGTTAAAAACATACCATTGTTGTAATATTTATATCAATATACTACTGAAATTAAATACTGTCTTATACTATTTTAGTGCGATATACAGAGTGCGGTTCTCAAATCTTTTAAGTAATTTGTAAATAATTATGATGTCAATATATAAAACCAAGCATGTGCACAACAAAAAAAAACATTTTTAATATGGTAGACATTGTAGAAACTTTGAATATTAATTGGTATTGGGTATATACCAACTTGATGACATATTTTCGAGATATTTCCAAAATACGTGAATGGTGGGGCTCAGCATTTAATTGCGAAATATTTAAAAAAATGGGTAAAAAATGTTGTGTGACAGGTTGTAGAAGTGAAAGTTTTGCTGATTGTGGTATATGTTTTCACAGATGAACCACAATCATTCAATTTTACAGTAAAAATACACGACGATAATAGGGTTGTTTCCATCTACAAATCTTAAGGCAGAATAGTATCCCAATAAATTCGTTTGGATTATAAGAACATGTTAAACTACTTTTAGGGGACCTATAATGACCATATTTTTGTAAATATTGAACTTAAAATATCTTTTGGCACACGTCACGTGACCAAACTCGAAAATGTCTTTGAAGATTCTGATGACGTCACAACTCTCGGATTGACGCGGGAGTCTACCCTGATACCTTGAAACAAATAAAAGTTCACCCCATTTATAAGGGTAAAGGCGACATGCATTCACTTAAGTGTTATAGGCCCATATCGTTGATTCCAGTTGTGTCGAAACTTTTTGAAGGTCTGCTATGTAATAGAATAACAAAACATATGACATGTAACCAACTACTGAACCGCCAACAGTACGCCTACCAGCCCGGGCGCTCGACGGTTGACGCCGCGCGCGACGTGGTGGCGCGCGTTCTCCGGCACCTCGAGGACGGGCGACAAGTCGCAGCCGTATTCTGCGACTTGTCGCGTGCCTTCGAGATGATTGACCACGCGCTTCTCCTAGACAAGTTGTCACGCTACGGCTTCACTGGCAGTTTCTATGATACTATAGCCTCGTTTTTGAATAATCGTAGACAATGCACCTGTGTCCACAATTCGAGGTCAGAAATGGAACCTATAGGCAGTTGCTCGACGGGCAATAACCTGTTTTTAGTATTAATTAATGATATCACATCCGCCTGCGATGATCCAGAGTACGTAATGTTCGCGGATGACACGTGCATCATTGTTAACGCTGACAATATTGATCAACTAAAATCCACGTTATCGATGATAATGCTCAAAATGTCTAGATGGTTTTCTGCTAACGGGATGTTACTCAACGTAGACAAAACTAACATAATACACTTTAAACTAAAAAATAAAGATAATACTCAACTAGATATCTCAATAAACAACGTCACTGTCCCACAGGTCCAGGAGACTAGGTACCTCGGGTTTATTATTGACTCAGGACTGACCTGGGCTTCCCATATTGATCAAATATGCAATAAACTGGCCTCGGCATGCTTTGCATTGTCCAGGCTTGCCCCTACGTTATCTACCGACAATCTCAAAAAATCATATTTTGGATATTTTCATTCTATCCTCATACAAGGAATGGATCTGTGGGCCACATCTGCAGATCGAGATAGACCATTTAAACTACAGAAGCGAGCATTACGAATCATTGCTAGAAAAACGGCCGACCATCCGGCTAGGGACCTGTTCAGACACTTCAAAATTTTGACGCTGCCCAGTGTATGTATACTAACTGCATGCCTATACGTCAGAGCTAATAAGCACAACTACTCAGCGTACGGTATTAGAAGCGATAGATGTCGCGCCCGAAATCTACTCGCGCCCCCGCGTCGACGGTTGGCCAAAGCCCGAGCATCGCTCAGCGTCTTCGGGCCCAAAATATATAATAAAATTCCAATTGATATTAGAAATGTAGGCAGTGACACAATTTTCAAAAATAAATTAAAGGCTTTACTTATTAAATTAGCCTGTTACGATATAAACAAACTCGAAATACCTAAGGGATAATTTGTAGTAGGTAAATGTTGTACGGATCCTTTTTAGGGTTCCGTAGTCAACTAGGAACCCTTATAGTTTCGCCATGTCCGTCTGTCTGTCTGTCTGTCTGTCTGTCCGAGGCTTTGCTCCGTGGTCGTTAGTGCTAGAAAGCTGAAATTTGGCATGAATATATAAATCAATAAAGCCGACAAAGTCGTACAATAAAATCTAAAAATTTAATTTTTTTTAGGGTACCTTACGTGTATAAAATTCACCCCCACTTTACGTGTACCCCTACACGTAAAGTGGGGGTGAATTTTTTTTTACGCTTCAACCCTAGAGTGTGGGGTATCGTTGGAAAGGTCTTTCAAAACTAATAGGGGTTTTCAAGAAACATTTTTTGATAAAGTGAATATATTCGGAGATAATCGCTTCGAAAGAAAAAAATAAATGTGTCCCCCCCCCTCTAACTTTTGAACCATAGGTCTAAAAAATATGAAAAAAATCGTGGAAGTAGAGCTTAAGAAAGACATTAAATGAAAACTATAGCGGTCATGATCAGTTCAGCTGTTTTTGAGTTATCGCAAAAAGTTTTCCCTTCATAGTAAAAAGACTTACTTTAATTAGGTACTGATTATGCAAATTTGCCTATTTGTTTAACTCGGGTGAAAGGTACCGTTTCATCCCTTGGTTAACAATTTAATATACTTTAAGCTCCAGTTTAGCTTATTGTGACGGAAGAGTAACTACGGAACCCTACACTGAGCGTGGCCCGACATGCTCTTGGCCAGTTTTTTTGTAATTTAAATTAATTGATGATATTTTGACATTTTGTTATTAGTTCTAAATCAATTTATAACATTACTCTACGATTATTTACCCGACATTTAGTAAATAACTGACATTTTGAAATTGTAATTTAATTATAGCTATTCCGCACATTTAAGTCTATCTTAAATTAAGAATATGGTATTTTTATTTGACGTGTAAAAATCTGTATTTTTTTTACCAATAAAAAATCTGAATCTGAATCTGAATCTGACACTGTTGAATGTCAGTTGACAGTTCGTATCTTCTACGTATGTATGTAGTTATGTGTCAAACCGTAAACTGTGACATCACACAATTTTCAAAGAGCGTTTTGGGCGCGAAAGCATCTGTTAGTGGTTTAAATTGATTATTCCTTGACACTGTTTGTGTAGTCTGTGAAGTGAAGTCTGTCAACGTCAAGAAAAAAAAAGGGCGGGAAACCGAAAATACTAGGCGGCATTTTTGAAAATATTTTAATTATAGTGTTTTAAGTCCTTTTTTACTGACAAAACCGAGATATATTTACTCATTTATTATTAAATTTAATGTTAGATTAAATTTCTGATTCTACTCGTTGAATGAGGCCAGGAGGCGGGGGTGCGGGCGGCGGCCCCTCCCCCATGGAAACAGAAACCGCCAAAACTTCAACAAAAAGAAGAAATAAAGATGTTTCTGATACAGAAGTCACATCATGTAAGCAAAAAATGACATACATACGAAGTCGTCGCGGTCTCTTCAAAGACCACAACCCCATATATGAAGATTTGACAAAAAAAGAGTATCCTGTACTACTACAATCTGCTTCTAATGAACTGACTCATAAAGTCCCCATGGACATCCTCAAAGTTAATGGAATATTAAAAGAGATTTTGGGGGTGCAATATGTAAAGGCGGCTGGTAACTTTTATGTTAAAGTTTATTTCGGATGTGCCAAGGATGCAAATGCATTTTTGCTAAACAAACCTGTACTACAAGAAAATAATTGGAAAGCAACAATTCCATATGACAGCATAGAGTGCCAAGGAATTATTCGTGCTCCTGTGGATCTTAGTGAGGAGACATTGCTCGAGGACTTAAAAGCGAGTTGTATGATTCTTGGTGTAAAGCGCTTTACCAAAAAACAGGACGATGGGCAATTCAAACCTCTCCCAACCGTCCTGGTTACATTTATGGCCTCGTCTAGACCCGACCACGTAATCTATGACCATATCTGGATGCCTGTACAGGAATACATCAGACCTCTGCTTCAGTGCTTCAGATGTTATAAATTTGGACATGGCAGTGGAGCTTGTAAAAGCACTCAAGTATGTTCCATTTGTTCGGCGGGTCATTTTTACAAAGAATGTACCACACCATCAGTCTTCAAGTCCTCAAACTGTAGTGGACCCCATTCGGCAGTTTCTTATACCTGTAAAGTGAAGGCAGAAAAAATTGCACAAATTAAGAACAAGATAAATGGCAAATTCTCTTATGCAACTGCAGCTGCAATAGCTGTTACACCTAATAATAGTACTAATCCAAATAGTAAGATTTTAAAAACACCTGCTAAAACACCTCACGGACGTGCTATGATTGCTGACATTATTAATTCTGATATTGTCCTTAATGCAATCACCAAAACAATTGTAGAATTAATGAAAAAAAGAGAAGTCAATAATACTTCCTCTGGTCCTTTACCAATATCCTCCCAAATGATCCAAATGATTAAAGAGCTGCTTGTAACAAGTTTTACCACTTAAATTATGGACAGGTTGGGTATCAAACAATTAAAAATACTTCATTGGAACTCCAGAAGTCTATTTCCAAAACTAGGTCAACTTATACATTTTTTGCATGGCTGTGATGAAAGTGTCGACATTATACTATTTAATGAAACTTGGCTGACCCCTAGCAAAATTATCAAATTGCCTGGGTTTACTGTAATTAGAAGAGACTCAAACCATCCCCATGGTGGTGTTGCAATTGCAATTCGTTCCAAATACAAGTTCAGTATTGTCAACACTTTATCACAGTACCATTTTCAAAATATATTAATTAATATTAACATTCATAATTTTTCTCTAGATTTGTTATGTGTATACGCTCCTCCACCTCCAAATGGTAAGTTTACTATAGATTCATTGAAAGATACATGTTCAAAATTTGTAAGTAATAATCGTTTGATAATAGGTGACTTCAACGCACATCACTCATCTTGGAGTTCAAGAGTCAATGATGGAAGGGGTAAAGCTCTTCATGCTTATGTGGAGAATTCTGACTTAATTTGTTTAAATGATGGCACTATCACCACTTTTGCTCCGTTTGGCCAACAAGGTAATGTTCTGGATTTGGTATTCGCATCCCGAGCTCTTAGTTCTAGTTGTTCGGTATTTGTTCTTGATGATCTTCTTAGTAGTAATCACTTCCCTTTGCTCATTAGTGTGGTTTTTGACTCGCCCACTCATACATATTATTCTAATAACTTATTTAAGGGTCCAGGTATTAATCTTCAACAAGATGATAATTCGCTAGCTAAGGTAAATTTTAAAAAGCTTGACTGGTCTAAGTTTAACAAGTTATGTGATGATAAATTTGAAGTTTTTCAATTTGTAAATAACCCTCTAGAAAACTATAAGAAGTATTTGAGTATTTTGCATGACATATTAATGACATTTCCTAAAAAGTGTTACCATCACACAAATAAATCCTTAAAAGCTACCCCGTGGTGGAATGATGAATGTGACCGTGTAGTTTTACAAGCTAAAATTGCCTTACGATCTTACAAACAATATCCTTCTATGGAGAATTACATTATATACAAAAAACTAGATGCTCTAAAGAAAAGAACATTATTTGAAATTAAACGCGTGAGTTGGTTGAATCTTTGTTCCTCCTTTAATCGTATGACATCGAGTAAAATTATTTGGGACCATATACGTAGATTTAAACATGCAAAACTGAATACCGTTTCTTCATCTTCAAATTTTTTTCAAAATCCTGATAATGTGACATTGTTTTTAGACAGAATTGTTTCCGAAAATAATCAAGTATCAAATAGTGACCTTAATGATTACTTTGAAAATCGTGGCTCCCCGGAGGCTCAATGGATGGTCAACCCATTTTCTATTAGTGAATTTTTAGCCGCATTAGAAAATAAAAAAGAAACTTCACCTGGTCCTGACTTAATTTCTTACAAAGTAATTAAAAACTTACCTCTTCATGCCAAGACAATACTCTGTAAAATATTTAATGATTTGTGGCAAAGTAATTGTATTCCCCCAACGTGGAAAATGCAACATGTCGTCCCTATACTAAAACCTTATAAGGATTCTAATTGTGTTGAGTCATATAGGCCAATTTCCTTAACGTCTTGCTTTGCGAAAGTTTTTGAAACCATTTTAAAAAATAGACTTGAGTGGTTTACAGAAAATAGCAAAGTCATTCCAAGTACTCAATATGGTTTTCGGAAAGGTAAAAGCACGATAGATAACTTAAGTTGTTTAATTGGGGATATTAAGAACAATTTTCTTTCTAATCAATATACTTTGGCGGTTTTTTTAGACATCAAAGGGGCGTTTGATAACATAGATCACGCATACCTTATTAAAAGTTTATCTTTATTAGGGTTTCCTGGTCATATTTTACGCTGGTTATTCAATTTTCTAAACAATCGATCTGTAACTCTAAAAGTTAATAAATCTACATTAATAGGTTCTAAAGTTTCTACAAAGGGTACTCCTCAAGGTTCTGTATTATCTCCTCTTACATTCATTCTAAGTTTGGTTTGTTTCATGAAACAAATTCCGTCTTCTGTTAAGCACTTATTTTACGCTGATGATTTGGTTTTATATGTAAATTGTAATGACATAAAAAATGGTGAATCTATTATGAACAGTTGTCTGCGTAATATTCATTGCATATTAACAAATTCGCTAAAACTTGAGGTTAATGTTTCCAAAAGTTCTGTAATTCTCTTTTCTCAAAATGGATTACATTATCCTCAAGTTTTATACAATTCTAACGTTATTCCTGCTCAGTCTTTTGTCAAATACGTTGGCCTATTTCTTGATTATGATCTTTCTTGGAAAACTCATATTGATTCAATTTCTAAAAGAGCTGAACTGGGTGTAAACATATTGAAGTCGTTAACTGGAGTAAAATGGGGTGCAGACCCTAAGGTCCTTAAAACAATATATATCGCGACAATTAGAAGTCATTTTGACTATGGTTGTATGTTTTTTGCTGATGCGAATACCCATCTTTTAAGGAAACTAGATATTATCCAAAATAGGGCCCTACGAATTATTACGGGGGCTATGATGTCATCTCCAATTAATTCTCTGGAAATAGAGGCTGGCATTGTTCCTTTATTTGTACGCAGATGTTACATCACTGACAAGTATGTTCTTAAATTAGTTAGTCGTGGTAACGAAGTAATTTATAGATACTTAAATAATATCAATATTCCAAATTATAATTTAATACCGTTTCCTAATTCTTCTTCCATAAGTGATGTTATAACTTATTTAAACTTTGAATTTCAAGATATAGTGTATTGGTCTAATTTGCTTCCCTGTTTTGAACATGATTACAATGATATTATGCGAGACGTGGTTGTTGAACTGGTCAAATTTGAATCGAAATATGACTTTTTGGAGTTTCTTGATGATAAGACTGATTTTGTTAAGTTATATACTGACGGCTCTAAAACTAAAGATAGGACCAGTTTTGCATTTTTTGACTCTTTTTTGAACATAGGAAAAGTTTTTGAATGTAGTAGTTATTTTTCAGTATTTTCGGCTGAAGTATTAGGCATAATTTATGCTTTAGAACATATTCGTAATTATTATATAACTAAAAATAAGTTTTTGATTCTATCTGATTCGATGAGCGCTTTACAAGCGCTTAAAAGTAAATGTGTAAGTGCATCTGTAAATTATTTAATTTATAAGTTGAGAAGTTGTTTAAGTTCTTTGTTGAATAGAAATATTACTGTTGAATTTTGCTGGGTTCCGGGACATTCAGGAATTTTTGGCAACGAACTAGTAGACAAGCTTGCCAAATCTACAGAAGATATACAAGTTTGTGATTTAAAAGTACCTCAATCCGATTTAGTACCTTTTGTTAAAGAACTTATGATTAGACGTTGGAATAACTCATGGTCTAAATCCAAAGAAGTCAAAGGGAAATGGCTTGCAGAAATAGTCCCGGCACCCAGCTCCAAGTCGTGGTTTGAATACCAAAGAAAATATGTAGAAAGGGCATTTATTACAACTATATGTAGATTGCGCATTGGTCATGCTCGTTTTCCCGCACATCTTTTTAGATTAGAGCTAAGTGATTCTGCTGTTTGTGCACATTGTAATTTTGATGTATGTGATCTTGAACATATTTTTTTCCATTGTCCTTCATTTAATTTACAAAGGTTATTGTTTGTTGCTATGTGTATGGATACTGGTTTGCAAGTTCTGCCAAATTCAGTACAGGGCCTTATGAAATATCCACAATTATATCCTGTAATCTATCAATTTGTTACTCAGACTATAGGTAGTTTGTAAATATTGTAAATATCTCATGTAACTATTAGATTCGTGTCTCATTTTTATGTGAATTAGTTATAAGTACTTATGTTACTTTTGTATTTCATGCTTGAGCTGATGGCCTAGTTGCCAATGCTCGTAATAAATTAAAAAAAAAAAAAAAAAAAAAATCTGTCAACGTCACGTCACTGTCGTCACTGAATGTCTGAATTTATTGTATTTGGATTTGGGGGAGCCACTAATGCACAGCCAAATAATGCACAACCCAGGAATGTACAGCCCAATAATTGGCGTCCATCATGGACGCCAATTATTGGGCTGTACATTCCTGGGTTGAGCATTCTCGGGCTGTGCAAGTTTGGTCCGGGGCGATAATACGAAGCCACTCTTTTCACAGGGCAATAATGTACGACCCTATAATTCGCGTCCACTAATCTGAGTCCCTTGGCTTTCAATTATCGGGCTGCGCATTATTGGTACGGGTCGAGAATGCTCGACCCAATAATGTACATCCCAATAATTGGAAGCCAAAAACCAGAGACATTTTTTTTTTTAAGACAGCTGTCAAAATTAGTAGGGACGTTCTGACATGAGCTCTTGACAGTTTAAAAATAATCGGTTTTTTCTAGTGACATCTTTCAATGATATTGACAGTGTTGACACTTGTTGGTTTACATTACGCTTTGTTATCATCTTTTTATTTTTAATGTATGGTTTTCAAGAGCTCTAATACTTGTAATGTATGCATGAAATCATATGGCAAGAGAACCTAAATCGTTTTGGAACTATATGAACTCTAAAAGAAACAGTAGAGGTACGGAAAAAATATTATTTAATGGAACCTTTGTCCGGTAAACAAGTAGTGAATTTGCTAGGTTTTTTCACTCTGTATACAGTGTGAAGGTGTGGAAAGTTGGAGGTAAGCGCCGCAGCCCGCAATAGTCGCAGCGGGCACCGAGAAGAGCGCTGTAGGGGTTCAGGTTATGACAGGCTAGATATACAAGACGTGCGACGAGCCCTTCAACAACTTCAAGCCAAAAAAATCTTCTGGTCCGGATGGTATTCCCTCGTGCGTATTTAAGGACTGTAGAATTGTGCTGGCGGAGCCGCTATTGCACCTCTGTTTCAAGCTAAAAGTATTCCTAGAAATTTATAAAATTACTTGAGTGATAACCAGTACTGATAGGTGGATCAGGAGATAAGGCAGAGGGTTTCGACTTTCGAACGACAAGAAGTTCGGCCAGCAATCTTCTTAGTCACGTAGTGCAGATAATATGTATAGTGGGTAGCAGGAGTCAAACTGATAATGGTTACTTTGACTTTAAAGACACTAGATCTGGTTGATAATGACTTGTTGCTGTCAAAGTTAGCAGGCTTTGGTTTTACCCCACACTCACTTAATTTTTTTGCAGACTACATGAGGGAAATACAGCAGTATGTAGATTATGAAGAGCACAGATTGAATCCAGCAGTGACATGGGCCATTTGTTCAATATAATATCTTGGTTATATGGAGATTGGCTGAGAAAGCAAGGTGTATGCTACAAGGTGCAGGTTTCTGCAAAATATATTAGGGTGAGTCCATTAAGACAGCTGTTTATCTGAAAACAGGGACTGGGTCATTGGTCAATGGGTCATACACCATCAAAAACTCAATCTTAAGAGCAAAACTACAAAAGGATGCATATGTTGGTGGATCCCCTTAATACAAAGAAACATAACACTTTCAGAAAATATATATTCTCTAATTATAATGCATGATATGATAAATTTACAATGGTCATGTAACAACATTGTTACCTGACAGGCAGTCTTCCACACATGTACCTTAATTAATTTAAATAATTATAGTCCGCTTTTTTCAGATTTCCTCAGTTTGAGGTTTTTTAGATTACTTCAATTAAAATAATTTGTAGGTTCGAAAAATTCTAATCTTAAAAAACAATGCTGAGGTCAACACTGGTGAGTGTCAAATGGCAGGTGGATGTCAGCAATTTCAATAAAATATTTATAAACATGTTAAACCTTCTTTGTACTTCAGTGTACATTTTATAGAAACCTGTGTACCTCTCCGTGAAATGAGATATAGACTCAAAACAAATGCAGGTTTTTTTTATATACCACATCGGTGGCAAACAAGCATACGGCCCACCTGATGGTAAGCAGTCACCATAGCCTATGGACGCCTGCCAGCAAACAAAAAGTCTTCTGGAAATCGATTTTCACTCATGTTGTCTCGGATATGAGTGAATATGGTATTGATACATTCAGTGTAATTCCCTGAACACAAATATATGAGATGACAACGGCGAAAGTGGTAGGGGTTATTATATACATACCCACGCTCGTAAAACATTACCCTCCTCCTGACACAGTCGGGTAAAAATATGTTTTCAGTAACAAAATAGTATTTTTACCCGACTGCATCAGAAAGAGGGTAACGTCTTTCGAGCGCGGGTATGTCTATAATTATGTCTATTTATTTGGCACGCCCTACAGCTCAAACGGCTGGGCTGGACGGTTTTTGACATATGAGTTCTGGTTGAATTCGTCAGAATTTTGGTAGTGACAGGCTATATACATTTTCAAAATGGCGCCCGCTAATGAAAAAACGGGGGGGGGGGGGGTCTTACCATAGCAATATGGGTACCAAATGAAAGTTACCTAGTGAAATGTTCTTTCAAAAATATATGTGAAAAGTCGGGTTTTTTGTGTTGCAGTTTAATATTAATATTTTTTGATAAATCTGGTTAATTATTTTTTATCATTATAAAGAGGATATTAACAGTCACATAGCGAAGAGTCTCGATCAACACCTTGAGAGACTCTCGCTAGGTGGTTGTATCAAGGGTCAGATGCAGCAGGCGATGATCTTGGACACGGCGCGGATAGTCCGGCGGTTCCTCTCTCTGCGGCCATGACCACCGGCAGCTTGGGCCCTGCCCCGCTACTGGCGGCACCCTAGGTTAAGTTTTTTATAATGTGTTTATATGTATTTTTGTATTCTTTTTGTATGGTTTTTTGTATTTTACTTTTATGTATAATCATATTATAAAATGTCTAACCTAAGACCCAAAATAAATAAAGAGATTAAGGGTGCCTTTCGACCAGAGATGTGCTATACTTGCTATGCTATGTTATCATACATTTGAAACGCAGCTCCAGCTGCAGCTACGTTTCAAATGTATGATTGAAAACATAGCATAGCACATCTCTCGTCGAAAGGCACCCTAATAATAAAAATAATAAAGACGTTTATTCAAAAAGTTTAAACTTAGGTACATAATAAAAGTACACAATAATGCTTACAAACTAATTGAAAGGGAAAGTGGCTCAGCTAATGTCTACGCCAAATGGCCAAAATTGTTGAAAGTTTTCAACTAATTTGTTAGAGCAAGTATTGAAAAAGTTACAGTATGTTATATATTTGTTATCTAATCACAAAGCCCTGTTATTTGGTACCTCACATGGTATGCTTAAAGGAAAATAAAATAAAAGTTTGTACTGCCGACTTTATGACGTCACAGCAACTACCCCCACCACTTCGCGCTTGTCATCTCGTATATTTGTGTTCAGGCATTGACATATATCTAAGGACGGGCCTTACGGGCACTAAGAATGGTGCTAGTTTAGTGGTGTCACTCACGAGCCAATCCTGCAGTCTAACGCAACTAGTCGCGACCAATCGCGCATGTGATGCGAACTCATCAACAATTGGCGTTCTGGCGGTAGACTGTACGATGGGCTCGAATTCGTGTGCGTGACACCGCTTTACTGACCCCATTCTTACCATTAAGGCCCGTCCTTAGATATATGTCAATGTGTTCAGGGCATTACACTGAATGCATCGATACCATATTCACCCATATCTGAGACGACATGAACGAAAATATAAATATAAATATGAATATATATATATATATGTTTGTATCTCTTTACCTTTGGCTATTACTACTTACGATTATAACGACGAAATTTCGGTGGTCCCTTCATCGTCGTTATATTATATCCGAAATCCATTGTATGTGGTTTCGTACCCTTTTTTAAGCCTAGGTCGTTTTAGGAATAGATGTACTGATTTCGTTGTCTGAGTACCCATAACACAAGCCTGCTTGGCTTACCGTGGGACTTAGTCAATTTGTGTAAGAATGTCCCTATAATATTTATTTATTCTATTAAAGGTTTACAGAGGTACACTGAATGTGCAATATAACTGCATACTTTTAGTGCGGTAGGTACAATGACAAGATTTCATAGCTCAACCCGCCATCCTGACGCTCACCTATAGTGATACATATTAGTAAATTGTAATGTATAGTTATGAAAGTAAATTAAAGTTCATGTTGCACAGATAAAATCACTTTAAACAACGTTTCTAATGAAAATAAATCTCAAATTTCAGGAGCTGATACAGGCAGCCAGAATGAGTCTGCTGGGTCGCCGGCGCCGGACGCGCGACGCGCGCCTCGGACGTCTGACGTCTTCGTGTCTCTCGCCAGTTGCAGGGGAAGATGCGAATAGTTATAAAGGCGTGCATGACGTCGCTAAAAAATGATAGATATAATACTAATCTTGTTGCCCGAGGTATTCCTCAAGTTCACGGGGTAGATTACAGGTGTAGTGCATAATCCTTTACCATTTTGACGACCACTCTGGCCTAGTAGGTAGTGATCCTGCTTATGAAGCCGATGATCCTGGGTTCGAATCTCGCGGTAACGGAATTTATTTTAGTGATGAGTACAGATATTTGTAGCTGAGTCATGGAAGTTTTCTATGTGGGAATTATTCAATTTGTGTAAGAATATCCCTTTAATACTTGTTTATTTATTTTTCGTATTTTCTCGGAAACGTTGCTATTCGTCATGCTACTTCAGTCAACCTCAATACTTATTGTACTGAATGACCGAAAAAGCATGACACGTTCGTACGTTTTCGTGAAAATACGTTGGTAAAGGAAATTGCACTACATTTTTAAAACCTATTCACCTGTCAGTAAAATATGAAAAAGGAAAGTTCATGAGTTTCATAATTTTCTTTCCTCCAACAGCTTCCCATGGAGCAAATGTAAACCTTTTGTGCATGTCAATAGTTCTCAAATGGAATTGGTATAAGTCATAATATAATCGTAGATCAAAATTAGTACATTACGATATACTCGTATAAGGAGTGTACCGAAAAAAAACTGTAAACTTCAAATGAAAAAAAACTGATGCAGTTGAGAACAAATTAAGGTTTTTAGAATAACTACAATAAAAAGCGACTTTTAATTTAGATAATTGTCACTTTTTTTTATTTGTTCTGTAGGAGTGATAGGCAGCTTGTTCCTAGCGCATTCAGTGGCAGCTTTTTACGGACCCGTTTTTCATATTTGCCTGCATCACCCCGTCACCTGCTGGACATGTTAATGTTTTTTGGCTGTTTCATTCTTCTCTTTTAATACACTTTTGATTTGAGCCCAATAATAGTTGATAGAACGGCACTGCAGGACGTTTGGAGCTCGTACTCTATTCTATGTCAACTGCCAAATGCGATTTTTGTAGGAAGGAAATTGTATGATTTTCGATTTGGCCTAGAATGATTATTATTCCAAGATTAATAATTCTGGTTTTACGCTGTTCGACTTTACACCGGCAAATAAAAGAGATGCCTAAAAATATTAATCAACATCTCCAGAAATAATCATTTTCTAAAAATGCAACATTTTAAAATAAATTTAAGAAAGAGATCAACATTTAAACACACTTTTAGTGCTTTATAGGTTTCTAGAACATATAAGTCATTAAGTTACATTCTTATTTTGGTAAAAAAAATAGCAAAAACGTCTCAGAAAAAATTAAAATAATCATGTCCAAAAATTGCCAATTTTTGAGTTACTAATTTACTCAAACTTTAAAATTGAAAAAAAAAAATACTTAAAAACATATTTTTTGTGCTTTTAACCTAGGTATGAGATACTTGCAACATAATCATTCTTACTCTGTCAATAAGAAATTTATACCTCTAATTAATTTTGAACCTACGAAAGTCTGACATCTTATTTTCACATTTATAAGCGAATTTCTTAATTAATTGTACTTAATGTTAAGTTTGTGTTAAATGTATTACTGTAAAGTTGTCCATTAGGTGAAATATATGTGAAAGTCGCTTCTAACAGAATACGCAAACGTGGAGTCACGGGACAGGCTTAGCCTAGTGTGACCCACAAAATTTATGTAGTTTTATCTGATTTTTAAAAATAAAATTTTACTTTACAATTTGTACCTGTTATATACCTTTTTAGGGTTCCGTAGTCAACTAGAAACCCTTATAGTATCGCCATGTCCGTCTGTCTGTCTGCACCGGAAAGCTACCTATGTTTTTATAATAATTATCTGGTGCTTTATTTCATGCATGGTGTGAAATAATTTATTTTAAATACAGTCAAATTACGGGCATCTTACCAGTCTACCATAGGGCAAATCTGAAATGGGTCAAGGTCGGTGCAGTGACAAAAAAAAACATTTTACCTCCTTTTCTACATAATTAGGCGTAGTTCGCTGTCTTTTGTATGTTTCGAGTTTGCAATATTCTTACCCTTACTTAATGTTTTTCATCACACTTGCGAAGAAAAAAAACAAAATTTTAAGCGAAATAATTCTTAAATACGGTGACATATCATACATTCGTCCGATTTCTTGGAAGGTGAGGCATCGAAGGCACAGACCTATTCGGCATTCAGCCACGATTGAAAATTAAGTAAAAATATTTTAATCGGATGTTAAAATAATCAAATTAAATTAAATTATAAACGTCAGTATTTTAAAAGTAAAACTCATTTATGCTACTTGGTTTGTATGAATAAGTGACATAATTAAAGAAAAAAGCTATAACTCCCTAGAGAGTTATAGATTTTTTTTCACAATCCATAAATCCCGCGGCAACAAAGTAGGCCTTTGTCCTTCAGCACACCTGCATGAAATAAGATCTTTTTCGAGCAAGTGTGATGAAAAGATTATTGTTGATTTTGGATTTCATACAATGGAATTAAAAAGACAGCGGCCTACGCCTAATTATGTAGAAAATGAGGAACCAATGAGAAATGATTTTATTATAAATTTGTATAAATGTATGTGTCATTACATAAAATTTACTTAATAACTATGTATTTCATATTTATTATAAATATATTACAAGGCGTTGTACCTATGTCGATGTTTCACTTATATGCCCACCAATATAGCCTAATGTAGATTACCACTGCAAAGCCAGGAAGGCTAATCTTTAACACGTTGGCTGCCATAAACATCACCGGTGGGATCACGTAATCTTCTCTGGCCAGCTCTCTGGCTGTGTCGCTATGACCATCACCGGTGGAATCGAAAGCTTGTTACTTACATCTTTATTAACCTCAGTAATAGTCCGATGCTGGGAACACGAAAATTGTATGGGGCGTGGGAGGAACACTTTCGGTGAAGTATGGTGGGCAGCCAACGTGTTAATACTTCGTTTATTTTTGGTAGGCTTAATTTGGCTGCCCTTTTTAGGGTACCTTCCACGTACCTACCGTAATAGGGGACTACTACGTAAAAACCGTATGTAAAATAAAAGGTAAAAAAGACCTATTTCTAACTTAAGAGTTATTAGCCCTAGCGCCCGCACGGTAGGCCCTCAAGTGTAACTGGGTCGCAGCTGAATTTTGTCCATAATGGCGGTGAATACTGAATACTTCATCAAATCATCATAAGAAGCCTGTCGAAGAGCCCTTGCTCTTTCCATACTCTTGGACGTAGCCATGTGCAAGAGTATGGAATAACAAACACTTTACGAAAAATACTAAAATGACTGTCTACCAAACTTGTGCCTTGAGCATACTCTTGTAGGGGGCTGAAAACTGGACGTCGTACGCTATATAAAAAGAGAAAGATCCCCGCATTTTGCGAATTTCGATTTTCGCGGTAGGCCCCCAGGAACAAAGACGGAATTTACACCTGCCACGTGCGCTGCCTAGGTACGTAGTGAGTAGGTACGTATGGTATACTAAACATAAACATAACGTGGAAAGACAGGGTTACTGGGTACCAACGAAAGTGTACTGGAGATAGCTCAACTTCCTAATATCACCGCGCTTATGATCTGAGACCACGCTACTCAAGCAAAAACGCTTGCGGTAGCTAGGGCATGTGTAACGAATGGACAGTGGCGACAGCGACAGTGCTGATTAGGCTAGCGCAACGTAGGACGCCATTGCTCCGCTTTAACCCATAATAGACTGCGTAAAGCGTGATATGTCGGTTTAAAACGGACTTTTGTTTCAAAAAGTATTTTATCTTAAAAAGTATTTAGAAGATACCTATCTAGTATTTCAAATACCATTTCCAGAGGTAGGTATCTTAAATTGTATCATTGATGTAAGTATAATTAACTGGATTCACTATCAGCCGGAAAAAATGGCCCCACAAAAGTAATGCTCGAACGGCTCGAGCACGAGTTTTGCTCCCAGTCTCATTTCGGCGGTCGACACGACAACTGTCAAACATGACGAAATGTTCTGTAAAAAAAACCGGCCAAGAGCATGTCGGGCCATGCTCAGTGTAGGGTTCCGTAGTTACTCTTCCGTCACAATAAGCTAAACTGGAGCTTAAAGTATAGTAAATTGTTAACCAAGGGATGAAACGCGAGTTAAACAAATAGGCAAATTTGCATAATCAGTACCTACCTAATTAAAGTCTTTTTACTATGAAGGGGAAACTTTTTGCGATAACTCAAAAACAGCTAAACTTATCATATCCGCTATAGTTTTCATTTAAAGTCTTTCTTAAGCTCTACTTCCACGATTTTTTTCATATTTTTTGGACCTATGGTTCAAAAGTTAGGGGGTGGGGGGACAAATTTTTTTTTGTTTCGGAGCGATTATCTCCGAATATATTCACTTTATCAAAAAATGTTTGTTGAAGACCCCTATTAGTTTTGAAAGCCCTTTCCAACGATACCCCACACTGTAGGGTTGAAGCAGAAAAAAAAATTCACCCCCACTTTACGTGTAGGGGAGGTACCCTCAAAAAAATTAAATTTTTAGATTTTATTGTACTACTTTGTAGGCTTTATATATATATATATATTAATGCCGAATTTCAGCTTTCTAGCACTAACGACCATGGAGCAAAGCCTCGGACAGGCAGACAGACAGACAGACAGACGGACATGGCGAAACTATAAGGGTTCCCAGTTGACTACGGAACCCTAAAAATGCGCTTATTAGCAAAACAACAAGAAAAAACTGGCCACGTGCGAGTCGGACTCGCACAGGAAGGGTTACGTACCATTATCTATAAACACGGTCACCCATCCAAGTACTGACCACGCCCGACGTTGCTTAACTTCGGTGATTGGATGAGAACCTCGAGATTGGAAATAAATATTTATTATATTCTGTTTTTAATATTTGTTGTTATAGCGGCAACAGAAATACATACTTAATCTGTAGAATTTCAGCTCGCTAACTATCACGGTTCATGAGCCTGGTGACAGACGGACGGACGGACCCTAAAAAAGGATGGCATATATTTCTTTCAGTGAGTTCTATTGATAATTTAACAGAAATAAAAATTTAATAATTCATTTTGTTGATACAAATTAACGGTTGTCACGGAACAAAAATCTATGGAGTCTACATTAGATTTTTTTTTAATACCATGTTGGTGGCAAACAGGCATACGGCTCACCTGGTGGCAAGCGTTCACCGTAGCTAATGAGGTCCTGAAACACCAGGGTGTCACATACGCGTTGCTGACACGTTTTTTTGTTGTTGTACATGGGTGGGCTTTTTTATGCGTCTGAAGATGTATTTACTATTTGCAAAACAACTGAAACTTTTTAAAGACATTAACATGCGAAGGGGAATAAACCATAACAATTATATAATAGCATCTAATGTATTGAAAACATTCATTCACGTAAAAAACATAACAACAATCACAGAATTGTTGTAATAAAGTCGATGTCTAACCTGTTACTAACTGTACGTTTACATTACACTGCGAAAAAAGAAAGCTCCAAAAATAAATGTAGATCAAAAAGACAATGGACCCGGGTACGTCCTTAAACTACATCCACAAGAGAGGTATGGGTATTGTGAATATCATCTCGCTTAGTGTGGTAAGGCACAGCACAGCGGATGTCATTCCAGATCTAGAGCAGAGCCCAACTGGGGAAGTACCTCCACCTTACAGAAAACCGCAGCCAAATAACACTAGACTCTACTCATAGTGTTGTGTTCCTGCCGGTGAGTAAGGTTGCCATGCCAGAGCTCAAAGAGGGGAGGGAGGGTTGTTAGGGTCGGCAACGCGCATGTAACTCCTCTGGAGTTGCAGGCGTACATAGGCTACAGAGACTGCTTACCATCAGGCGGCCCGTATGCTTCCCTCGTTAAGCTCTGGCAACCTTACTCACCCCCTCACCTTGTTTAAGAAGAATTCCAGTGATGGGAGGATCCATGAGAACTAGAAGCGTTTGAAAATTGATAGGCCGCTGGATATTATTCGGTAATACATCGTATAACGAGCGGTTAAGTCTGTTGCAAGAAAAGAAATTGTGATCCGAAGTTCCTTCGTCAAAACAGCACTCGCATAAAGAGCTAATTTTTGCGAGGAATACAGGAGTGCAGACGTGACCCAATCGGAGACGGCAGAGTGTAGACGTAGCCTATTTACTAGCAGAATGAAAACGGAAGAACCACGGTTTATGAGGTATAATTGGTTATATGATTCCATAGTGTTTTCCAACATGGCGTCCAGAAGAAGCCCATAATTCTTGGCAATCGTCCCTCAAGTCACGGCGAGCTTTAATCATTAAGTCGGATGCAAAAACCATGTTGCGAGCAGTGTTGGGCAAAAATCAATTCGAATAAGAATAAGAATAAAAACAGAAATTTTATTCTTATTCTAACACAATGGAATAAGAATAAATCCATTCCTTATTATTTTAAAATTACATGAAATGGAATAAATCATGCAATTTTTATTTTAAATGAAGAATAAAAGACGGAACGGAATATTCCATGAATGGAGTTATTCTAAATAAGGTTTTAGTGGAATAACATGTTATTTAGAATTAGAATGAAGTTTGAAGTTGTCGTTAGGTCAATCTTGCGAGTCGATTTACTACCACTTCCTGACGTTCGATTTGGCCTGGTATTTGGTAGTATCTGGTGGACTTGGTGACTGTGCAATATTATGGTGCTATGAAGCTGGTCTGATGGTGGAGCCCGAAGGAACTCCTAAAGTAAACAAAATAAAGACACCGTGTTTTGGCAAACACTTTGATGTTTTATGGTTTTTCTGAACACCTGCGGCTGCCGGCCCTTTAAAAGATTGCCGTTTAATAATATGAAGAAATTTTAAATAACAGGTATTTAAAAAGACCATGTAATAACTCAGTACTTAATAAAAGTTCGGTAGCAACAAGGACACTAAAAGCACCGAAGTTAATTTAGAAACATGAAAATATATCCAGTTATCATAACTTAGACAAATGTATTTTGCAGTAGCGGCGGCTCCATACAACCCGATTCCCATTCACTCGCTATTCATTTTGACGTTTATACAATGATCAACTTACGAAAACGTCATTTAACCATAAAGTATTCAATGTTTTAAAATGTCCGTTTGAAAATTTGACACTTAAACTGTATTTCATTAAGTTTACTTTTGTATGAAATACTTCTCTTGACTAAAATTATAAAGAAGCGTTATTAGCATCTACCAGAGCGCATTGCATAATGTCAAACAGCTCTATATATTTTGACACATTTCTTTGGCATTGGCATTGGGCATTGGGCGTCCTCTTCTTTTAATACGTCAATGTCTTATATATGGAGTGTGGAATTAAAAGGAGGGAAATCTCTTATGGTAAGGTCTGTTTTTTTATTCCGTAGATAGACTAAAATGACGTTTCATATGTAAGACATGACATGAAAGTCAGTACCACATGAAATGTCATTTTAGTCTACGGAATAAAAAAACAGAATATAGAGCTGTTGCAAAAGTGTCCAGCTGTCAGCTATAAATAATTGTTCCAAATCTCTCCAGAGTAGCTAAGAACCTAGGCGTTATTGACGCAGTGAAGCGCGCTGTCTATAATTTGTTTTTTTTTTCAAGTATTCTAGGTATTGTAGCGCCACCTATTTAAGGTTTTTTTATGACACTTTTTGATACATGGAGATTCCATTCTTTACCTCCACCTTCCATATCTGATATCTTAGATACTTGACTATCTAGTATCTTGTATTTTGTATTTACATGTACATCCCTGGTAGTGATATATATACTTAATGTTCGAGTACGTACGTACGTTGGATTGCCTTACACGGCGGCAATGAATATAATAATTTTCTGTAGGTACATAAAAACACACAGTCGAACCCAGTGGCGTAGCTAGCATGAGTGGCACCCGGTGCGGAGATTGTGGGTGTCACGCTGTTACCCAAAATCAAAATTGTTCAAATATGTGACGGTCCACATCAAAAGGCACCTTAACGCGGTCGGCGCTTACGTCGCGTTGCTGCATAGTACTGAGGGCCTACCGCGAACCACGTTCGACGTGTTGCCTCCCTGTCACATTTACGTACGAATTTACGAGAGCGACAAAGAGGAAACACGTCGAACGTGGTTCGCGGTAGGCCCTCTGCATTAGTATTGGCGCGCCGCTAATAATGGCGTAAGCGCCGACCGCCTTAAGGTCCCTTTTGATATGGACTGTCACATATAATAATAATAATAATAATAAGCCCGCAGGGCAGCTTGTGGCGAGCTGTTGGGGAGTAACGACCCCACGGACCCGAGTACTCCAGAGAGTCGGTCAGGGTCTCCGTCTCCGGCGTGTCTTCGTCGGTCGGAGTGGAACCCCAAGGGGACCTGTAGGACTCTCTGCTCTGGCTTGCCTTAATTGGCCGTCCAGAGGGGAGACGTTAGAGTATACGCTCCAGGGGTGGAAGTGTTAAAGGGCATAACGCCGCGAGTAACTGCCGCTCACGCCGGTGTTGCGCCTGGCCGTCTTTACGATGGCGCATCAGGTGCCCATCTAGCGAGTGGCGAGTCACCGCCTGCCTTGATAACACTGTATATCACAATGTTATGGCAGGTGTCCGGAACTCTTAGCAATAGCCCAGTCTTATTTTCCACCCAAATTCAAACCATAGACCAGGACTCTTTCTATTTTTCTGCAATAGCCTCCAATGCCTGGTGAAACCGGTTTATGGGTATCTATTTATGTACACATGAATGGGTTCCAGCAGGCGTTCTACATGACATCAAAGCTCTCCAAACGGCCTCTACGTGTTGGATCTATATCCCCACGCACGCCTTATAAATGACCGGGCTTAAAAACCCGAGAGTTTGTAACGGAGATACAAATAATAATAATAATAATAATAAGCCTTTTATTTCCATAATGAATAACTAATCTAAGTACATATTCAACATGCATTAATTATTAAGATTCCAACATTGATTATTTAAATAAAATATAGTCTACTTATGATTAATTAATTAAAAAAAAAATCAGTTCCATGCAGAAATCAAGTTTCATTAACTACATATATGTATTATATAAATTATTTTTTTTCTATCACTATAATAATTATGTCGAAGCAGATATGATCAAAAATTCGAAATTACTAAATTGAATTATTAAAATTATTTACTGTTTTTTTTTTTTCAATATGGACCCCTCAACGGGTAAAGGCCTCCTCCATTTTGCTTCACGCCTGTCTATCCTGTGCTTGTGTGATCCAGTCTTTGCCGGCTTTTCTTATAATATCGTCGATCCATTTTTCCCTCGGTTTACCTCTTTTCTTTTTATTTGCTGGTCCTTGCCAAGTAGTTATTCGCTTTGTCCATTTTTCTTTGTCCATGCGTGCTATATGACCGGCCCATTTCCATTTTAGTTTTTGAGAGTGTTCCAAAGCATCTATTATTTTAGTGGTTTTTCTTATTTCAGTGTTTCTTTTTCTGTGTTTTAATCTTATATTTAGTACACTCCGTTCCATTGCTCTCTGACTTACTTGTATTTTATTTTTATTTTTTTTATTATAGATCCACCTTTGGCAGCCGTACGTCAGACAAGGTAGTAAACAAGAATCGATAACTTTTTTCTTGAGCTTCATAGGGAGCTTTGATTTTAGGGTTTCTCTATTGCTCCAAAATTTATTCCATGTTATGTTAACCCTTCTTTTGACCTCCTCTTCGATTCTTGTCGCAGAGAATGACATCTGTTGGCCTAAGTAAACATAGCTTTGAACGTATTCTAGTGTGTTGTTGTTAACACTTATTGGTATTTTATGGTGGTTCGTTAGTACTTTGGTCTTGGTAATATTTAATTCTAAGCCGATCTTACTGCTTGCCTCATTAAGGTCATTAATCATTCTTTGTAATTGCGATGCTGTTTCAGAAAATAGTATTATGTCATCAGCAAAGCGGAGATTACTGAGAAATGTCCCATTTATATTTAATCCTTTTCTGTCTGACTGTCACATATATAAAATGGGAATGGGATATCCCATAGCCCAGAATTTAGCCGATTAGTCTAGCTCATTTTAGATCTCATGAACTCTCAATAGTCCTTACACCCTGGCTGGTGTTGCCTCTGCGTGCATTTTAAGATGACATGGGCAAGGGCAACACCCGCTCGGTGTAACCCTTACATTTCATAAGTGTCAAAAGGGACTCTACGTGTTGGCTTCAGCTCCACGCACGCCTCCCAATTGTCTGGATCCCTATTATCCCGCAATGGGAAAGACATAAAATAAGCAAAAAACGGAACCCTTATGGATTCGTCATGTCTGTCTGTCTGTCCGTCCGTGTCACAGCGACTTTCTTCCGAAACTATAAAAAGTATACTGTTGAAACTTGGTAATTAGATGTATTTTGTGAACCGCATTAAGATGTTCACACAAAAATAAAAAATAAAATTTTTTTTGGGGGTTCCCCATATTTAGAACTGAAACACAATTTTTTTTTTCATCAAACCCATACGTGTGGGGTATTTATGGATAGGTCTTCAAAAATGATATTGAGGTTTCTAATAGGTATCATTTTTTTCTAAACTGAACAGTTTGCGCGAGAGACACTTCCAAAGTGGTAAAATGTGTGTGTTAAGTTTTTTTTTTTACTTTATTAGGTACACTAAACGGATATCGTACAATACCTATCATGGGAAACGCTGTGGGAAACATGCATGCACATTATGGCTTAATGAAAACTTTTTACAAAACAAGAAAACCGACTTCAAAAAGGATAAAATTAAATATTATCTTGCATCCTAATGCAACCAACTGCAAATAATATACAACATGCAATATACCAACTGATATGTTTGATTAGAAGTGGTGTCGGTCGGTGGCGGTCAGTACGGAATATTTGATTATATCCTTTTTGAAGTCGGTTTTCTTTTATTGTGAAAAGTTTTCATTAAGCCATAATGTGCATACATGTTTCCCATGATATTGTACGATATCGGTTAAGTGTACTTAATAAAGTAAAAAAAAACTTTACTAATATTTCGAAAACTGCTTAAAGGATATTTATATTTTTTTTATTTTCCATTTAGAACAAAATAATTTTTATTCGTAAACACAAACAAGACACATTATATTACTTGATATAACAAAAACAAAGAAACAAACAAACAAAGAAAGAAACATTTCTAGTTATTCCTAACCTAACCCCCGATCCATCAACTCCCAACCCCTCAGTCCCCTACCGATCAACTCACCGCCTCCTCAACCCCCTAACCTCGCAAACCCTGACTCGTCAAACCCCAAACCCTCAACCCCGAATCTCAGACTCCCAAAACACATATTCATTAAGATTTATAGAATAGTTTATTCATATGTTGACAATAAAATTAAAATGACAGATATGACATACTGAACGCCGTTGATGATGTTCTCTATGGTAAAAGATAGGTGATATGAAATGAGGTTGTAACATTCGTTCGCCCTAAAGATTTAAACGTCCATCTCATCAATTAGTCGACGAGGTGGTTTAATGGTACGCCGGCTTCGACGCGGTGCCATAGGTGTAGCGGCTGTGGCCGTACCGGCCTCATTCTGAGGAGAGCAAACTGGGGCAACTTCTGCAAGAGATTCCGCTCCAGCTTCTGACCCTGGGCATGGCACTGTCGATCCATTGGCTTGCAATACTGGTGTTGACGATGTAACTGGTACCATAGGAGTTCTCTCAGCTGGGCTTTCTTCTAGGTCAGGGAGACGGGGTCGTATGTGGTCTGCGTGATACCTCCTCTCCACCCCAACTGGAGTGTTAATAACATAAGAATATCGATGTGTGCGTCGAGAGACCGTGGCAGGCTCCCATCGCGGCTGTTCCCTGCTTCGCACATACACAGCATCACCCGGTCTATAGTTTGGAGTCTGGTCAGCGGAGTTAACATTCGCTTGTATTTGTCTATACTGTAATGAACGTTTAGCACTTGGTCTGGCATTGTCAAGGAGACAATTTAGTTGTCTTCCAAACATTAGCTGGCCCGGCGCTTTGCCAGTTGTGCTATGGGGTGTGATGCGATAAGCGAAAAGGAAATGTTCTAAACGTTTCTTGAGGCATTTTGTGCTTGACGACATTCTGGTCTTGAAAGTCCTCACAAGCCTTTCGGCTAATCCATTCGTCCGCGGATGATAAGGTGACGATTTGATATGTTTAATTCCGTTTTTTTCACAGTAATCCTGGAATTCTTTAGAAATGAATTGGGGGCCATTGTCAGACACTAAAAATTGGGGTAGACCAAAGGTAGTGAAAATTGTATCCAGTTCATCACATAGTTTGGTTGTCGTTATTTTGGTCATCGGCTTGATTTCAATCCATTTAGAAAAAGCATCTGACAAAACCAACCAATATGAACCTTCGAATGGTCCGGCAAAGTCGACGTGAATCCTTTCCCAGGCTTGGTCTGGCATGGACCATGAGAAGATTGGTAGATCTGAAGTATTAGGCCTATTTTCCTGGCATTTGTGGCAAGTCTTTACATGTGTGTCTATATCTTCCTCTATAGTTGGCCACCAAACGTAAAAACGTGCCAGTGCTCTCATTGCTGAAATGCCTGGGTGCCCAAGATGCAGATATTTTAGGGTCGGTTTCCTCAGAGTGTCAGGAACAACAATACGGCCTTGCCACATGATTATTTTGTTTTCTAGTGACAACTCATCGCGCTTCCGGGCGTATGGTTTTACATCGTTTGAGTATTGATGCTCACGCCAACCAGTTTTTATAAGGTTAGTTATTCGTTTAAGCGTAGTATCTTTTCGCGTTTCATCTCGTATAACGGTTTCAGATAATGCAAGATCGCCAATGCTATCAGTTTGCAGTCGCGCTACAATTTTGTGGACCTTGAGTTCAGACTTGGAAGGTAATTCCTCTGGATTGGGCATCCTGGATAAATAGTCTGCGATGAGATTGTTGCAACCTTTTGTATACTTAATGTCGTAATCATAACTACCAATTATTAAAGCCCATCGTACTAGGCGATTGTTGGCGAGTTTGGGTAAGTTTCGTTGAGATCCCAAAATGTGTATCAGGGGCTTATGATCCGTGACTAATGTAAATTTAGTGCCACGAAGATATTGGTCAAATTTTCTAATCCCAAAAAATATTGCGAGAGCTTCGCGGTCTATGACGGAATACTTTGACTCTGCTGGTCGGAGTTTTCGTGATGCGAAAGCAATTGGTTGTTCAATATTATTCCTCATGTGAAAAAGCACTGCGCCCACGCCCTTCTCTGAAGCATCACAGGCTAGGTAAAGTGGGCACTTATCATTGAAAGCTACAAGTGATTTAGAATGAACAATCATTAATTTAGCACGTTCAAAAGCCTCAGCTTCCTTGTTGGTCCATTGCCATTTCATTCTGTTCCCTGTTAGTGTGTGAAGATCGGCGCATACACTGTGTAAGTGTGGTATAAATCGCTCATAAAAGTTGACTAATCCAAGGAATGATCGTAGCTCCTTGGCATTAGTTGGTGGGGAAGATTTGCTGATAGCTTCTATCTTTGATTTTGTAGGGCGTACTCCATTTTTGTCAATTGTGTGCCCAAGATATTCTACTTCTGGTTGTAAAAAGGTACATTTCTTTAAATTGACTTTTAATCCAGCTTGTTCCAGTCTTTCAAATACGGTACGTAGTGTTTCAAGGTGGTCTTTGTCGTTTTTTCCTGTAACTGCAATGTCATCAAAGTAGACTGCTACATTTGGCAATCCCTCCAGAAGCTTGTCAAGATAATGTTGGAATATTGATGGGGCCGTGGAAATGCCAAATGGCATTCGGTTGTAGGTGTAGTATCCTTTGTGTGTCGATATTGTCAAGAACTGTTTAGATTCGGGCTCAATTTCAAATTGTAGGTACGCATCTTTTAGGTCAATTTTTGAAAATTTTTCACCCTCCGCTAGACTCTGGCGTAGTTGATCAAACAAAGGAACAGGGTGTGCGTGTGTTATCAGAACAGGGTTGAGTGTGCTGCGGAAATCACCACAGATTCTGATCTGGCCATTGGTTTTCACCACGTTAACTGTCGGTGTTGCCCACTGGATCGGAGTCATA